>NC_136068.1:387018312-387705812 GCF_964261635.1 Lissotriton helveticus | reverse complement strand
TGAGCCGTGATCACTACATCAAGGGTATCAAAAGCTTTAGTAGCGTCCAGGAACACCACCGCAGCATGAACGTCTGAGTGTAGATAATGTAGGGTTGAGAATATGGTTCGTATGTTTTGTGATGTCGATCTATTCGGAATAAACCCCGATTGATCAGGGAGCGCTATCATAGGAAGCAGTGGCTGTAACCGGTTAGCTATCAATTTAGCCAGAATTTTGACATCAACGTTTAGCAATGAGAGAGGTCTGTAGGAGTCCATCTCTTCTTCTGATTTCCCGGGCTTTAACAGTGTGATAATCATGGCTTCTTTCAGGGTCTTGGGCAGTATTTCCTCCTCTAAGGCCTCTTCGACGTAAGTTTTGTAAAAAGCTGTGGTCAGGCCATCTGGGCCAGGGGCCTTGTCGAGAAGTAGGCTCTTTATGACTTGGGCGACATCTTCCGTGGTTATCGGGAGATCCATATGCTTTCTGTGAGTGTTGTTAAACCAGACTAGTGCAATCGAATCCATAAAGGACTCCAATCCCTCCGAGCACGCTTCCTGAGTGGCAGTGTATAGGTTAGAGTAGAAACCGGAAAAAGCATTTAAAATTTCCCCCTGGCCCCTAATTGTGGTGTCTGGTGCAGCATGTTTTTCATGTATGTAAGTCGTGGACTTGGGTGACCGAATCATACCCGCCAACGTGCGGCCCGGCCTATTCCCCTCTCCATATCTCCTGGCCTCTGCATATTTACCCAGGAATTTCACCTCGCCTTGCGCCTCATCAGAGTATTCTAATAGCTTAGCTTTTAGTTGACCTGAGGTTTCCGGATCGCCGGTTACATAAAACTGTGTATCTGAAAGAAACAGGTTAGTGTTAGATTCCTTACCTTAGAATTTCCCCAGTTTTTTTAAGTAACAAGGGAGACCCAACAGATAGCTAAGTACCATGGGTATAACAACGTTATAGTGAACAAAACGGTCCTTAGCTTATTTCAAGATCAACAAACCAATGCTGTATAGAAACACAATGGAAAACTATACGTGTTATAAAATTTCCAAACCCAGCCGGGAAAGGAGTTTATTTTATAAAGAAGCAATGTTCAATTCAGTAATACATTCGTAATCACAAGACACAAGCCTGTGTCGTACATGAAAAGAAGGAAACAGAAAGATAGCATAAGGGTGAAAGGGGTGTCTATCAGGCAAAGAGCGAGAGCAAAGACAGGGTACTGTTTATAAGTAAAAAATCAATCACAGTATCGCCTGGAGTGGAATATAAACAATCTTATTGATCAATGTTGTAAATATGAACCCACTCATGGGTGTCGACGTTTCGATCCCTATTGCTCAATAAGATACATGGGATCATCATCAGGACATTTGTAATGAACAAGACATGCCTGATTGTGAAAGAAGCCTGTTCAGGAGAGACGAAGAGAAAAAAATATTTCAAACAACTTAAGAGTAGTTTGCAGACGCATGCCAACTATGTATCGAAATCGCAGTGTGTGACCAAGTGCATGGTGTATGTGACTTAATCAAACATCAAGTAACAGCATTTTCAAGTTCCTCGGAATCGCAGTGGCGTGCGTGAGTGGCTGCGAGAATTAGCGTGAAATGACGTGATTGTGAACCATTCAAATAATGGTCTACTGGGTATGGGGATTGTCAATGATAACACAGTAGCGTGGAGTGAGGGCGAGGGTGGCCTTTACTTCGAGTGCGGTGGGACGTGTGATAACCTCGGGGCCAAAATGCTAGGGACAGAATCAAGTTGGAATGCCCAAGTTTTAAAAGTAGCACAAACCATGATTTCTTAAATAATGAGGCTACAAGCGGACAACGTACCACGCAGAGGAATGACAGGGTGGTTTCTTCAGGGGTCCGGACGCAATAGGTAAGGCAGGATACTTAAACCGTATTGGTCGTTTCTAAACGCGGAGGTGGCGCTGAAAAAAGAGAGGCGCATTTAATAACAGGCTACGGGGGAGGCTCTGTGACTAAGAGCAGCGGCGGTATAGCTTACCTTGAGGTGCTCAAATTGGCAAACCATCCGGAGTTTACTTAGAACAAAAGAAATAAAATAAAATAAAAATTTGTGTAGGTATCATGGACCGTACATGTGGGATCCCAACAATGGGGATTTGGACGCTGTAAGGTAAAGAGTAAGGAGTGCATCAGTACCGGCCAACGGGCGGGTCATAGCCAAACAATTTGGACGCTCCACAATTACTTACTCAGTCCCGATGAGGACTCGTCTTCCCGTGGCTCTGTTAAACCAGACAGTAATGGCCTAACCCTCTGGTTTAATGCTGCACAATGAATACTCTATGACATCATGGCGTACTGTAAATATAAATATGATCTCCTGGAAGTGAAATTACCGACTGGTTATGTAATGTGTTTTTACTAATTATTCACCGTTTCTAAAAGTCACCTTGGCACTATCACTTTGTTTTCACTGGCGCCCCTTCCCCCGTATTTAGCCATTACAAAATGGCCCCCGCAGTAGACAGCCCGCCTCTAAGGCTTGGCACCCGTATTGAAGGTCATGTGACCTGCGCGGCGTGCTACTATCTCGGCGTGCTCTCGCAGTCCACTGACTTGCATTCGGCATCGACCGAGGAGCCACGGGAAGACGAGTCCTCATCGGGACTGAGTAAGTAATTGTGGAGCGTCCAAATTGTTTGGCTATGACCCGCCCGTTGGCCGGTACTGATGCACTCCTTACTCTTTACCTTACAGCGTCCAAATCCCCATTGTTGGGATCCCACGTGTACGGTCCATGATACCTACACAAATTTTTATTTTATTTTATTTCTTTTGTTCTAAGTAAACTCCGGATGGTTTGCCAATTTGAGCACCTCAAGGTAAGCTATACCGCCGCTGCTCTTAGTCACAGAGCCTCCCCCGTAGCCTGTTATTAAATGCGCCTCTCTTTTTTCAGCGCCACCTCCGCGTTTAGAAACGACCAATACGGTTTAAGTATCCTGCCTTACCTATTGCGTCCGGACCCCTGAAGAAACCACCCTGTCATTCCTCTGCGTGGTACGTTGTCCGCTTGTAGCCTCATTATTTAAGAAATCATGGTTTGTGCTACTTTTAAAACTTGGGCATTCCAACTTGATTCTGTCCCTAGCATTTTGGCCCCGAGGTTATCACACGTCCCACCGCACTCGAAGTAAAGGCCACCCTCGCCCTCACTCCACGCTACTGTGTTATCATTGACAATCCCCATACCCAGTAGACCATTATTTGAATGGTTCACAATCACGTCATTTCACGCTAATTCTCGCAGCCACTCACGCACGCCACTGCGATTCCGAGGAACTTGAAAATGCTGTTACTTGATGTTTGATTAAGTCACATACACCATGCACTTGGTCACACACTGCGATTTCGATACATAGTTGGCATGCGTCTGCAAACTACTCTTAAGTTGTTTGAAATATTTTTTTCTCTTCGTCTCTCCTGAACAGGCTTCTTTCACAATCAGGCATGTCTTGTTCATTACAAATGTCCTGATGATGATCCCATGTATCTTATTGAGCAATAGGGATCGAAACGTCGACACCCATGAGTGGGTTCATATTTACAACATTGATCAATAAGATTGTTTATATTCCACTCCAGGCGATACTGTGATTGATTTTTTACTTATAAACAGTACCCTGTCTTTGCTCTCGCTCTTTGCCTGATAGACACCCCTTTCACCCTTATGCTATCTTTCTGTTTCCTTCTTTTCATGTACGACACAGGCTTGTGTCTTGTGATTACGAATGTATTACTGAATTGAACATTGCTTCTTTATAAAATAAACTCCTTTCCCGGCTGGGTTTGGAAATTTTATAACACGTATAGTTTTCCATTGTGTTTCTATACAGCATTGGTTTGTTGATCTTGAAATAAGCTAAGGACCGTTTTGTTCACTATAACGTTAGAATTTCCCCAGGCGTCAGACTGGATCCGGAAAGTTTTGCTCCGGAGGCCTCTGGTCTCCGGCGGAGTCCCGGCTCCACATCAACCTTCTGGAGCTGCGGGCGATCCGGCTTGCACTGAAAGCCTTCCTTCCCTCTGTCCGGGGATGTGTAGTGCAGGTGTTCACGGACAACACCACCGCCATGTGGTACTGCAACAAACAGAGCGGGGTGGGGTTGTGGACCCTTTGTCAGGAGGCTCTGCGCCTCTGGCAATGGCTGGAACACCAGGGCGTGTCCCTGGTGGTTCAACACCTGGCAGGTTCCCTGAACGCCAGGGCAGACAAACTCAGCCGTCGGTGCATGATGGATCACGAATGGCGTCTGAACTCTGACGTGGCGCAAGGTCTCTTTCAGCAGTGGGGAGAGCCTTGGTTAGATCTATTCGCCACAGAAGGCACAATGTCATCAGTTCTGCGCGTTGGAATTTCCAAGGCGGCACTCACTTGGAGACACTTTTCGTCACGAGTGGAGCTGCGGTCTGTTGTACGGCTGTCTGCCTATAACACTTCTGCCCAGAGTGCTGAAGAAGATCAGGTGCGACCGGGCCCAAGTCATCCTTGTGGCTCCGGACTGGGCATGAAGATACTGGTATCCCGAGCTACTCAGCATGTCAGTCGATCCCCCGATTCGTCTGCCTCTTCAGAAGGGCCTTCTGTCGCAGCAGCAGGGGACGGTCCTCCACCCGAACCTGTCCAGTCTCCACCTCCATGTGTGGAGATTGAGCGGTGACAGTTTAGGCCATTTGACTTGCCTCCTGAAGTCTGTAATGTCATTCTGGCAGCCAGGCGTCCCTCCACAAAATCGGTATACGCCTGCAGGTGGAACAAATTTGTGGCATGGTGCACAGAAAAGGCTGTGGATCCCCTTTCTGCCCCCCCTTTCAGAGGTTCTCCTCTTTCTTCTTTCTCTTGCCCAGCAGGGCTCTGCTCTGGGCACTATCAAAGGCACCCTCTCTGCCATTTCAGCCTTCTTAAGGCTTCCTGATCAGCCTTCTCTTTTCAAGTCCCCTGCTGTAAATAGATTCTTGAAGGGCATCACTTACATGTTTCCTCCTGTTCCTTTCGTGATCCCTAAGTTGTACTTGAACCTTGTTCTGACTTATTTTATTTATGCTCCTTTCGAGCCACATCACAATTGCCCTCTTCGTCTTCTAACTCTTAAGACTGCATTCCTGGTTGCCATCACCTCTGCCAGGAGAAGTGAGCTTTAGGCTCTATGTTCTCAACCTCCTTTCTTCTCTGTCCATCCGGACAAAGTTGTCTTGAGAACGCGTCCCTCTTTTCTGCCCAAAGTAGTCACAGCCTTCCACATCGGGCAGTCCATCACCTTACCCACCTTCTTTCCACCTCCGCATCCCTCGAAAGAGGAAGAGAGGCTCCACCGTCTGGACCCAAAACGTGCACTCTCATTCTATCTGGACCGCACACGCCAGTTCCGGGTGGACGACTAGCTCTTTGTTGGTTACGTGCGCGCTAAGAAGGGACAGGCGGTGCACAAACTAACCATTTCACGATGGTTCGTTTTGTGAATAAATGCTTGTTATTCACTGGCTAAAAAGGAGCCTCCTGTGGGGCTGCGTGCCCATTCCACTCGGGCCACAGCGGCTACTACTGCCCTGGGTCGGGGAGTCCCCTTGCAGGACATCTGTCAGGCAGCTACGTGGGCCTCACTGCACACGTTCGCTAGACACTACTGCCTGGACAGCCAAGTCCGGAGAGATGGCTTTTCTGCCGTTCTGTTCTCCAGGACTTTCTGGTGTGATCATTGGTTCTCAGACCCTCCACCGGGGTTGGTATTGCTGGGGTATCTATTCTAAGGTAAGGAATCTAACACTAACCTGTTTCTTTCAGATGCACAAGTTACTTACCTTCGGTAACAATATATCTGTAAGAAATAGAAGTTAGTGTAAGATTCCTTACTGCCCCACCCATACTCCCCGTTCTGCGAACCGATATCTAGGGTTAAGGTTCTTCCCTTTGAGGGCCCTAGTTCATGGCACCAGTGTCGGTTATTAACATGGCACTGCGTTTCTGGCGCGAAAAAGCTGTGTATAAGAACTGACGTCACAAAAGGGGGTGGTGATGGATGGAGCATCTGAACCAATCAAACACTCACACCCAGTCAACAGATCTGTGTTTAATCCATCACCGTTCTTTAGCCCACTCTGCCACCCCAGTTCAGACATGGCCATATGCAAATCAGTCTACCCTGTGCCTCATGGGAACAGTCCAGCCCGAACTGCCAAGCCATGCCTTCCCCGGACCGGAAACGAGCTTCCTGGGACCGGTTTCTGGCATTACAGCCGTCTTCAGCCAGGCTTGCTTGAATCCAGTGGCAAAGTGAGCAAGGGACTCACGTGGAGTGGAGGAGTGTGGCTCACTGATTAGAGCGGCAGACCCTGATGCAGAGGTCTGGCCCGGGACCAGGGTTCAATTCACGACGCGGCAGGGTACTGAGCCCAAAATGTCCACGGACTCGATAATTCTCGCCTCGTTGCCTATTCTAATCATGGGGTCCTACGCTGCAACTCTGGGAAATAGTTGCTTAATCTCCACTACGGCGGCCCACCCGCGGCGGGATGCCTGGCTTTCACCCTGGGGATACCCAGTAGGGGTTATCTCACAGGGAAAAAAGCCAAGACGGGTTCCCAAAGCAAGCGCCTTGATGCCTTCGGGTGATACGTGCGCTATATAAATCACAATACATTTACATTTACGTCTGAGCATACCCTGCCAACTTATGGCGAACAAAGCGGTACAAAAGGGGGTGGTGATGGACGGAGCATCTGAACCAATCAAACACTCACACCCATTAAACAGATCTGGGTTTAATCCATCACCGTTCTTTAGCCCACTCTGCCACCCCAGTTCAGACATGGCCATATGCAAATCAGTCTAACGTCAGCGCGCGAGAGCGGCATCTAAGTACTCCGACGACGTCATCCCGGCGCCAACAACGCTGATGACGGACGCGGAGCCGCAGACGACGCCTACCGACGTGCAGGGGTACTGCTACGCAAAACTTTCCGGATCCAGTCTGACGCCTGGGGATATTCTAAGGTAAGGAATCTAACACCAACTACTGTTTCTTGCAGATATATTGTTACCAAAAGGTAAGTAACTTGTGCCTCAAGTTCCTTTATGTTAGCGTCTAGAGATGCAAGCGTGCCTCTTAGGGCTTTCAATACTCCAACTTGGCGGGCTATACATTGGCCTCTAACAACAACTTTAAATGCCTCCCAGAGTGAGGCGTCAGTGCCCAATGACCCTGTGTTTAACTCGAAATTATCAGTGATTTTCTTCTGGATCTCCTCTTTTAAGGCTTCATCAAGGAGGGCACGAGGCGGGTGACGCCAAGAGAAGGCACGCCTCTGCAGGTTCGGGAGCAATAATTTTAATAAACTGGGAGCGTGGTCGGACAGAGAATGTGGCATGTGTTTCACGCCAGTTGTCCAAGTAGCCACATCCCTAGATACCAAACAAAAATCTAAGCGAGACCATGCTCTGTGATGATCTGAAATGCAGGTACCTTCCCTCAATGAGTGGTGTCTGCTGCGCCATATGTCAATCAACCCTCCATCATCCATTATCGCCTTCAGGGCGGTGTTAGCTGCCGAATGAAGAGCCCGGGCAGCTCCCCGTCTGTCAAGTGCATCATCAAGGATGGCATTAAACCCCCCCATCCCCCCCAGGATCATACTGCAGGCAGTCGCCCTGACTTTCGTCCAGACATTGTTAAAGAATTCTGGGGAATCATTAGGGCCATATATGGCCACAATGACTATGGACATACCATACAAAGTTCCCTGTATTAAGGCGTATCTGCCCTCCGGATCCCCATGTATCAGCCCCTCCTTCCAGTCCAGCCCTTGCTTAACTAATACAGCCACCCCACGTGCATAGTTTGAGTATACAGCGGGGAATATATGTCCCCATCTTCCATGTCAAAGTCTCTGGGATGGCGTGGTGTTCAAATGTGTCTCCTGCAATAAGCAGATATCGATGTTGTGTCGTGCCAAATAAGCATGAACCAGCCTTGACTTCCTGCCATCATTAAGCCCTCGTACATTCCAAGTTAGACAATTTAAGGTATTATCAGACATATGTGTGATGCTTTCCTACAGTGTCTTTCATGAATAGCAATGATGGGACCCTGTCCCTCCTAAAATGACAACGGCTAGACATCAAATGACATTTGTACTGACATTTAACAACTAAACGAACCCCACCCACCACAGCCCCCCAATCAGGTTGTAGATTACCCACCCCAGCTGTAGTAAACTCCAAACAAGTACTCAGCAAAAGAAGGAAACTTCCCATGGGGACGTAGCATTACCGGCAAACTACCTTGTATTGTATAAGGTGGCTGGGAAATCTGCGGAAGACTCAACCCGTCCGAGGCCACAGCGATTCAGAACAGTGAAAGTCAGCGTAGCAAGGGGAAACAAAACAAGTAGCCATGGTTAAAGTAATAGTTCTCTGAACCCTTAGTATAGCAGTGTAACATAGACAATATGCATGAAAATATGATACCCAAATCAGTCATTACCGCTTAGATGACCTCCCGCCGCTTTTGTGACTTCTTATGTCCTTTATTCTTCTTCCCTCCTACATGCTTGGCGAATTTCAGGGCGGACTTTGCATCAGTAAAAAAGTGGGCAGTTCCATCGAATGACACTTTGAGCAGGGAATATGGGATCTGTGCCTGCAAAAGAACCCGTTTCGCCAGAAGGAATTCCCGTCTCCCCGCCTGCACCGCTGGAGTGAAGTCTGGATAGAACGAGATCTTGTTTCCCTTATGTGTACTCTGGCCCTTCTCTCTGGCTAACCTCAGGACAAGGTCTCTGTCTTGATAATTCAAAAGTTTTGCTATTATATGCCTGGGCGGCCCACCAACAGGGGGTTTCTGTCCCAGCGATCTGTGCGCTCTCTCCACCACAAAGACTGTCGAGAGGTGTGGATCAAATAGTTCATGCAACAGATCTGCGCTGTAGGACTCCATTTTAAATATGGCGATCGTCTCCGGAATTCCAGTTACGCGAAGGTAGTTGAGTCGCGATCTTGCCTCTAAATCATCTTTTTTGGCTCTGATGACCCCTAGCAGTTTGTCCATATGTAGCAGCTGCTCCTTAGTTTCTACTTGGAACTCGTGGAACTTAGTATGGCTGTTCTCCAGTGCGTCGTGGCGCGTCTCATGTATGGACACTTGTGACTTGACAGAGTCCAGTTGTGACGTCAAGGTGTCCAGTTTTGTGTCTATGTTGCAGAGACTAGACCTCATCTCCAGCATCAGTGTTCTCAGATCCTCCCCTTGATCCTCTGCATGGGAGTCGTGCTGACCCTCCGCCTGTGGCTCCTGCTCAGAGTCCGCGTGCCTGGTGGAGCGCTTATTTTCAAAAGAAAGCTTCGGCTGCTTAGCATCCTGCTTACCCATAACGACAGAGACGTCAAGCGTTTAGTAGGATCAATCAATCAAGGCAGATCTGGCTACTTCTGGGGGACTTCTCGATGTTCCGTCCCCTGGTCTCTCAAGACACAATGATGGTCCCTCGTGGTGACACCCCGGCTCTCAGCCTCTACGCTGCATCTCACAGTTTGTACAATTCGGGACTCGATTGCGCCAGGGTATGCCTTCCGTGCACAAGATCACTGTCTGGCAATCTCACATGCAAATAATCAGAGCTCCACAATATTATTAGCAGCAAAGAAGAAATCCGGACTCCTAATGGGCCAGCGGCAGCAGCACATTCTGGTCCACCATCCACCACAGACTGGTCATAACATAGCTTGCTCGCTCAGGGTGCAGGACAAATAAGCCACATTCGATACACCCTGTGAACAGCGCCGATCCAGCTCCCCCGCATGTAGGTGACCGCTCTCCACACCACCGCAGCAGAGGGCCCCCGGCGGCGTTAGCGCTGAAAGACAGCGTCGCCGCGTCTTCCTCAGTCCCTGCCAGTCAGTCCACCATCAAGGGGCCACCACATAGAGGTCGAAGCGCAGTCAGTCTGTGGGTGCCGTAGCTCGCGTGCGGCAGGCGCCTGCAGGGCAGGGCTGTATTTGCTCCTTCCAGCTCCAACCTCGCAGTACCCAAGTATCACCCCATAAACCTGGGTAATATCATTCAGGATCGCTCGCGTGGCGCTCCCGGCCCGCGGCGGCCCCGCTCCCTGCCGATCCACAGGATCTACACACCGGGGGTCCCCATGCATATAAACTATGCACGCCGTTCACTCCCGTCCGGTGGCAGGCGGGTAAACCGCAGCTCTCCACGCTACCCCCGCGGGGCATCTTATTCCGGGCGAGATGTTTCCACAACAGCACCAAGGCGGAGCCTCTCTCAACAGCGAGAGGCCTATGGGACTCCGAAAGCCTCGGGCTCAATTTTCAGCACTCCCCGCCGATGGCCCAGCACAATGTCCCTCGGTCCTCCTGCATCTGCACCCCCGCTCACTTTAACTCAGCCCCAGGGTGCCAACGGGTCCCCGAGACACCTCTCGCAGAGTCTCCACGCTGTCAACCGTCCATGAAATGGACCTGGGCAATGTGCAGTCAATCCGACGTGCAGGATTTTATCAGGATTTTGTCCCGGCCAGCAGAGTGCACTCAAAGGGCGGCCATTCCTCTGCGCAGTAGGCCACGCCCCGCGCTGTCATTCTACCTTGACCGCACTAAAGCTTTCTGGGTGGATGATCAACTCTTCGTGGGTTATGTGGACTCCAAGAAAGGTCAGGCAGTGCATAAATGTACCATCTCTCGATGATTTGTTCTATGCATCAAGATCTGCTATTGTTTGGCAAAGAGGGAACCTCCAGTAGTGTCGCTCACCCACTCTACCAGGGCGACAGGAGCCACTTCTGCTTTGGGACGTGGAGTTCCCCTGGTTGACATCTGCCCGCCAGCCCCATGGCCATGACTGCATGCGTTTACAGAGCATTACTGCCTGGACAGCCAAGTTCGGAGAGACCGCTTTTTCAGCCATTTTGTTCTCCAGGACTTCCTGGTGGGAACTTGGTTCTCAGACCCGCCTCCAGGTATAGTATTGGTTTCTTTCAGATGAGTTACTTACCTTCGGTAACAATTTATCTGTGAGAGAAAATCATTAGCTTTAGATTCCTTACTGCCCTACCCATCCTCCCTGTTCTGAAAACTGACTTCTTTGTATATGGACTCCCTAATAGGGCCCTAGTTTTGTGCACCAGTGGTAAGTGTCTTGCATGGCTCTGCGCTTCTGGCATGGAAAGTCGTGTCTGAACTGGCATCAGCACGTAGGGCCGGCGTCTAAGTAGACACCGCGAGTCATCCCGGCGACCACGACGCCGGCAACTAACCTCTAGTCAACCGACGCCACCTACCGACACGCAGGGGTACTGCTACGAAAAAATTGCTGACGTCTGGGGGTACTTCTAAGGTAAGGAATCTATAACTAATGTAGATCTCTTACAGATACATCGTTACCGAAGGTAAATTACTTGTTCTTCTTGGCTTGGGGCCTTCTTAGGTCTTTCTTTGAAGCTGGAAGTGTTGGCACAGAGGTTGGTGCACCAGACAGTGACTGATGCCAGACCGACAACGACAATTCCTGTCACGCTTCAATATTTTTACTTTTGCCCTTTTTAAGCCTGGTAGGAGGAGTGAAAACTGTTACTAGGCGCCCGTTTTCTGCTTCGGCCCTGAAAAGACTATAAGAAGCACTGGCCTTTGTTCTCTAGCCTGGATGGAATGCATTGCTTAATTTGGAAAAAATACAAATAAAATGGGCGTGTGTGCTGTTTGCTCTGCAGGTGCCATTCATGTGTGTATAAGGATGATCATTGACTTCACGTCTGCGTGCCCGCTGTGCATTAGAAAGCTCCTGAACAGAGTGTCAAGACGGGGCGGGCCTGTTGAGTGGCACAAGTGAGGAGGATTGGTGGGCAGAGGGCTGCCTATGCACTGTTAAAGTGCGCATTTTTCTTTGGCCAGCCGTCTTGCGGCGCCAGCCAGACATGCGCAGTTTAAACCTCTCAACCCAGCTTTCTTAGACAGCTGGATTGAGAGCCTGAAGAAGCCTCCAGTGCCCTCAGGAGTGCCGAGAGAGCTGCTTCCTCCAATCCTGGCGCTTCTCTCATGCCGAGAGAAAAGGACGTCTCAGTTAGCGGTGTGAAAGCAAGATAAGTTACTTTTTATTTTATTTTACATACCCCCTCCTTACATGTAGCGCATGCATCCACCCACCCACTAGGACTCCCGTGTAGCCTGATTTTGACCCTAAAAGCGCTGCATTTTTTATGTGCTTTAGTCATAATGTGCGCTTGTGGCTGCTGAAGTGCCTCCACCCCCCTTCTACTGCCTGCCACACCCTCTCCAACCTCGAATCATAGTCGGCCCTTTCCAGTTTGCTTCCTCACTCCTCTTCATTCAACCTCCACACCCCTCGTGTGACAGGAAATGCTCTCTCCTCAGTCTCTGCTTCCACAACAACCCCTGTGCTTGGGAGTGTCAGCTGTAGGTGCAGGAACCAGCCAGACTGGAGAGTGGAGACAGGCAGGACATGACACAGCACTAAAGGCAGCTCTGTAGATAAGAGGTGTGGACGGCTAGAGTGACAGCACTAAGGAGAGGAGGTTTGATTTGTGACAGCACTCTAGAGAGAGAGCATCTAACGAGTGACTCTCCACTGAAGAACGCACTAAAGAGAGAGGGGAGCTCTGAAGACTGACCGCGCTACAGGCAACACTAGAGCTGGGCAGTAGGTCTGACGACTGACAACGCACAACTGCGTGGTAAAAACTCAGGATATGAATGTCTTGATTCATACTAGAGCCAAGCAAGGCTAATGTTGGCCTTACATAACTTTTGCCTACAAAGCAAACGAAAACACTACTGTGAAAAAGGAGCGCACTTCCAAAAGAAGGTCTGTACCTTCATACCAAAGATTGCTGGCAAGGCACACGGGCACAATACCTATCCCAGACACAAGTGCAGCGACAGACAGCACCTTGTCTGGCTCACAGCTCAAGTAACACATGCTATATTCCGGATATACAGCTAATGTCACACCTATTGCATCACTGACGCAGCGCGGCTTTCAAACAACCCTCACAACCATCTCACTAATCCAGGAGCAACTTATTTTACTCGTCGGTGGGGCCCATAGCACCGCGAGTCACACACACTCGCACAAAATTCTATTCTGCCCCTGAATCAGTGACAAGAAGGTGAGCTGCTAGATATGCAGGTTACCGTGTTAACCTATACAATCATTTTATTCATCATAATTTCAAATATTCAACAGTCAAAAGAAACAAACATCAAGGTACTCCGCTATTTGGTCGATGGACCAACTAGTAGGAATCAGTTGATGGCGACTAAATCCAGCTCAATCACAATATTCCCATAACTTTCTAACACTAAATTGTCATGACTTTTACTTTTATAAACACAGACTTGAGTTTATATTTTACAGGATTTTATCTAGATTCTTGAGGAGAGAATTTTATATTGTAAAGATCTTATTAGACAAGCACATTCTAATCATTATGTAATACATTTTAAGCAAAGCAAATTAAAAAATACGCATTACCAATCTGCCATAGGAAGATGACAGAACTGCATAGAACAGGTTCCCAAGCTGACTGTCTTTCTAACCTCCTCGATGTCTCCCTCCCGACATAGAATCTCCGCAACAGATCTTGTTTCCTTTCCCCATCAAAGTTTAAAGTCCAAATTATTTCAAAGTCTCTTGCACCAGAAAATTTGTCCAAGCCGACAGCATGTTGTGGTGCGAAAATAAAAACCCACGGAACCAACCTCACCCTCATTCGAACAAGCTCTTGTATACCCTTTTCACTAACTACCTAAACCCAAATTGAAACTTTTAGGGTCCACATTCATTTCTCATTGGTCCATTAAAGGGGTGGTGATGCTCACCTCATGTCCGCCTTGCTTAAACCTGTTCGTGAATTTGCAAAGTCACATCGAAGTTTCTCATGACTTAATGTTCACATTTGTACTTGTCTATCATTTGTATCCATTCCAAACATTCAAAATTCAGCTTTGTTCTTTTCCCAGACTTTTAAATGCAGACAACTTTGGCACAACTCCTGTTCATAGGCCAGGCTGGCCTTGACCTCTCTTGCTCCGGGCATAGACCATACACTTGTCATCTCATTCGCGCATGTGTGGGGTCCATCTTTGGATTTCATTTCCACCATCGCGTTTAAACAGCCCCTTTCGGACTAGGCCAAAATAAGAACTAATATGAAAATAAACACAACAGAAATTAGATATAGAAATGAATCCCTTCTGTTTACCTCCCACCATTCTAATTTTTCCTCTGTTAGGTGTTACCTAGCGAAGCAAACATATATGTGATTTTCTTTACTTACCATCTGCATTTATTTGCCACAAAACACTTCTACCATACGCACAAAACACATGCGTTTATTCAATTATATCTATGTCATAATAGCTCTTATATTAGTTCGACTCATGGTTTTTATTACCAAGTTAGAGTTTTGCAAAACAACAGTTAGTTCTTCCCATGTGTTGTCGAATTCAGGTGCATTTGGTTGATTAGTTTACATGCTTCACACATTTAATATTATTATGGTTATGAGAGAATAACTTTACAAGGGGTACAACAAATTTTTGTCTCTCCCCTGCTCCATCATTACCGACATTAAGCTGAAATTACCCACACTACCTGCCCCGTGCAAAGCTATTGTGACGACAGCAAGTCCCTGCTCCATGCACAGTTGAAGTGGCACAAAGACTATGCCTCGAACACCGCTGGAGCGGATACCCAAGAGCAGGGCTTTAAGTGGTATGAAAAAACTGGGGGGTCTCTCAAAGGGGCGTGGTTAATGTAATTGAGGGCGTGGCTTAAAACACGTGAGCTAAAAATCTGTGTTTAGCACAGTGTGCCGCCCGACTTGTATTTTGCTGTTCCCCCGCATTGCGTCTAGATATGATACAAGTCACATCATACCTACAAGTCACGACTATTAGCTTTGTCAATGGTTGCTAGTTGCATAAGATTAATAAGCAGCAACTATGGCTTGTATATAATATTGAAGAAACTTCCACTTAAAGCCCTGGTGACACCACAAACGTGTTGCAGCTCCTGAGTTTCAAAAAGAGAAGGGAAATCCAGAGTGAAAATTACTCTCTTTAAAGGATTTCCCTTCCTCTACAACGCTCACCACGCACGCATGGATGTGCCTGCTGTCACTGCAGTCCGGGGAAAAAAAGGACCACTAGAGACCCATTTCGAGGCCCCCTGAAAAAACTGCCGGTGCTCAGACCGTCTCACCACTCTCAGTAGTTGCCAGCCGCCCCTGTATTCCCTGAGAGTGGCTGCCAGCCGCCCCTGTATTCCCTGACTATTTTCTGGAACCCGGAAGGAAATAAACTGAAATCTAATTGAACCAATTAGAAATCAGCTCTGGTCAGTGTTTGCTGCCCCTTGTGGACTTGTACTGGAGACTGTTGCTTGCCACGGAGCACTGCAAGGAGTCCAGAGACAGCACATGAAGGTATCAAGTAGGTCTCAGTTGGGGCTTTGATTAACATTATTTTATTTCACCTGAATCGATCCGGACAATTGGTACAACACTAGCAAAATTGCAATGTGCTATCACTTTCTCAACCAAACAGCACTTGCAAGTGGCTCATTATGTATTGTGCTATAGCGACAAGAAAAAGTTCATGACAACTTAATGTGGTTCTCGAGCAGTTCTATGCAAACTCTCAGAAATATAACATTAGCAAGTGTCTTAAATCCTCTCACTCATCTACGTACTTGCCTGATCATTTACTCCCTCCTCCACACAGCTCAATTAGTCACTCACTTCTCGTCTCTACTATTATAAACGTTTTTATTATTCACTCAGTAGCATGCTCGTTGGCTCAGCCGCCAAAGTCACCTTTAGACTAAACCAAATACGAGCTTTAATGTGCTTCCCAGAGGGAAACTTCGAAGGTTCAACCGGTTAAGGGATCCGAAGACCGATTGTGTCCCCTTTCTTGCATAAGACGTGGACCATTGAAACTTTTAGTTCCTTCTACCCTTGACTATGCACTTCCATCCTCATTTTTTGCAACCTCAATGAACAAAGTGTGATCACAATGAGTCCAAGTTATTGGTTACTTTAATACTTTTCTAATAAATGTGACCTCTTTCATGTTTGTTCCAGCTGTTCTCACTTTTAGCACTCACTTCCCAGCCCCTGTCTAAAACCTAAATCAATCACTAGGTCGAATGTTACTGATGAATTTCTTCACACTCTCCATTTACACTAAGGTGGGGTCTAACGTCTGGCAGCACTAGGCATTCTCCACCACACCCTCTTTTGTTCTGCTCCCCTAGCCCCCCTTTCCCTCCTCTCTTTCTTCCTCTTAGAGCAAGGACTGCTTGGACTGGTTTTTCCAGTCAGGGGAGGTCTTAAGTAGTCTTTTGATGAATAAACCGCCCAGACTACTTGTGTAAGATTGTACTGTAGTTTAGCGGAATGAGTGCCGGCTGCAGCAATCTGTCTACACAGGTATTAATTAAGCTCTCGTAATATTTGCTTGAAAAGGTCAAATGGACATAACGTGGTTTAAGCAGCCTCACTCAATGTCTACGGTAATGCATGGGATATTGTGATCAAGCTTAGCTTGAAGTGAGTTCGGGGTGCCGTCTTCAGATCTCTGTTGTCACATGGCCCATGGGGACATTGTCGTCTAAGTTAGCATGAGCACAATGCAGTCTGTCTGCTGCTTTGCACACGTTACTACACAAGTTTATTTTGCAAATGCCTCTTTTGCCATTTTCACATGAGAACCTACCGCTGTGTTCACACTCTGTAGGTTCCTGGGATTTAGTCTGAACTTTGCAAACAAGGTCGATCAACAATGCCCCTTGTTATTCTGTTCTGGTCAGGCCCTAGCATCTAGACAAAACATACCGATGCCGCTGTTGTTTGGTAATACGTACTTTGGTCTTATTGGAATACGCAAATGGGTAGCATACGCTTGGAGCGGGACCTTTCCAGGAAGAAGAGCAAGACAGTGCCTATGATGTAGATCTACCATCTATAGACTGAGGTACAGGGTCTGCAGATAAAGCCCAGAGATCTTCTAATATATAATAATTTTGCTTCTATACAAGGGGAGGGAGGTTAGGCTACACTGTCTTTTCAGAATGACAGCTCCATTCATGATTTATGAACTACTTGCAATGCTGACCGTATTTGTGTTAAGCATTGTCCTGCTTATTGTGGCACGTACACTGCATATTAGAGCATGTTAGTTAAAATAAATATTTTAAACTTGTTCATGTCTGTCAGGTCTTATTGTCGACAAGTACAAGAGTGTGAGCGAAAGGGTGTGTTTTGCAACTACGATTCCTGAGAGTCTCTGGAGTATTGTTTTCTGGAGTGTCTAATCACTTGTTTCGTGGGAAGTGAGTAGGAGAGCAAGTGAGACAATATAGCTAGTTGGTCCTGGGCTCATGGGTACTAAGGTGGTAGGATGACTTATTCCCTATGCACTAAGGTCCCATAATCCTACACATAGTTCTGTGTGTGCCCAGAATCCCTGCAACTCTGTCTTCTTCCTTTTCAGAACACTTCATTTACTCTAAAAGTCCCTAAGCACTTGCATTGGTTTTATTTTTCAGAGACCTTTGCATGAAGATTTTTAATCTGAATGGGTCCATTCACAAGTGTGGCCATCAATTTAAGTCATTGGGGGGCTATGGAGATTGACTAAAAATGATACTGTACTTCAAGGTGCGATACTCAACTCACCATGTGAAACTGTGGCTTTTACCGTCTCTTGATAATTGGTTGAAAATCCATTTCTGCTATTCAGTGTCAGTCTTGGTTAAGTACACTGCAAACCCTTTCTTTGGGACGCAAATGGTGCAGACTTGATAGGGCTCAGCAAGAGCGTGCGCTTTTCATTGGGCCATGTACCAACCACTATGACAGGCAACAGGGGAGTTTACATTCCATGCCCATTCAATCCATGGCCTCTCTGTTGAGACTCAGCGGCTAGTAGCTCCTGTATTCTGTAAATTCTGATGTGGGTTTTGTTGGGAAATGTATATTCTGAACTTGGGAAGACTAGTAGTGTTTACAAATCTTTAATTCGTAGATGTGATAAATCTGCATGTCCTGAAGGGTTAATTAGGCGAGGTGAAAATGTTCTTGACTGGACCAGATGCTACTATAGGAAACCCCATTTGGAATGGGTTCTTGCACCAGCATGTATGAGTTGCAAAGGCCTCAGGCAACAGAAGTTCCTCCGGTAAAGCCAGTGTAGAGGCTAGGACATTTAGACAGCAGAACTGTCTCTTAGGTCACATAGACATAACAGGGCTAGAAGTTGGGTTTCACAGGTTTAATAGGGCCAGATGTCGCACATCACACCTAGCCCTCAAGTTATGCATGTTACAGGCTCAGGAGTTAGACAGAAATGTTACCCTACAGGTAACTCAGATTGTACAAATGTCAGTCAGACCAGCTGTGTCCCTAGTTGCACAGATCGTAATGGTTCCAACATTGTGATAATTGTTTAGTTTTATTTAATGGTTAAGCGAATTTAATATATATATATATATATATTAAACAGTGAAATACACCCTTTTCACATTGAAAAAAAAATTCTCATAAGGGTTGGGAAGCATCCTTGCAGTTGTTAGGCTTGCTCGTCGTGCTTAACCACTTTGTGGAATATGAGGGCTGATTTGACAGTTTTACAGGACTGCTTTTGGTTTCCAGTCCGGCCTTGGGTTCTAGGTCTGCCACTGCAGCATAGTCAGGCAATTTTTAAACTGCCAACTCAACATGGCAAAATAAACCTTTTGCTAGTTCAGAACATTCATTTTTTAAATATTTATAAGTCATGCCTAGGGAAGGACTTAGTAGCCACAAAGCAGGGTGCTAAATAATTAGGAAAAGAACATGTTTCTATTATCTATGACTTATCCTGATAATGAGAATTTAAAATTGTTGTTTTCACTGCGTCAATGGCCGGTGGTCCCATTAGCTAACATGGACTTTCACTAGCTCACACATTAAGTGCTAACTTTCATTTGGGACCACCAAATTAAGTACTCCATGGTATCAAATTAATAAATACAACAAACCTGACTTAATACTGAAGCCGATATTAATGTAACTTACAATGCTAAGGTAACTTTAGAAAGTCATTGCTTTCTTGTTCCAAGCGTCTAGTAGCCTTTTCTTGTTCACTGTAAACAGAGGGGTCCCTACAGTTTTACCAACCAATTATGGTTTCGAACACAAGAGCGAATTTTAGCATCCACTAACCACACAAGAAACCACTAGTGCCACAGATAATATTACATAGTCATAGCCAATGATTAAAATAATATATTGATCAGTAGAAAAGGATCATTAAAAATGCAAAATGAATTCAAAACAATACATTGTTCTGTACAGAAGTACCATAAGACCTTGTAAAATTTATACTAGTATCCTTTGAAAAAAAACACAGACCTCGGTGGCTCCCTTGTACATATATACATCGAGCAAACCGGAAAACCTTAAGGTTTTTTAATCAAGAGGATATTGATTCCATTTAATTGATGAAACAAAGTTCATGGAACCAGAGAAGAGAGCTTTAAACTAAGCTGGAGCCTAGAATAATAAACAATCAATTGATGCGAGAAAACTGTCCTGATGAAGGTGTAAAACCAAATACCGAAACGCTGCGTCGACAACTTGTTTTTTCTGTTTTTATATGTCTATGTGAATTGACACGTTTTTAATTTTGTTTTATGGTACTTCTGTACAGAACAATGTATTGTTTTGAATACATTTTGCATTTTTAATGATCATTTTCTACTGATCAATATATTATTTTAATCATTGGCTATGACTATGTAATATTATCTGTGGCACTAGTGGTTTCTTGTGTGGTTAGTGGATGCTAAAATTCGCTCTTGTGTTTGAAACCATAATTGGTTGGTAAAACTGTAGGGACCCCTCTGTTTACAATATCTTTATCTTTCTCCTTGTCCCTTATTGGATCCCTGAGGAGACCTCCCTTTTTTCTTTTATTTGATATATATTTTTCTTGTTTACTACAGCCATAGTCACCTGAGAAAGCCTGCGACCCCGCTGCTAAGATGTGTGAAGCGCCCCCATGAAGGGGAACAAAGAGTCTACTGGAGGAAGGAGGTGTGACTTTCTCTTGCCAGGATGGCCCTTGGGCTGTGACCGCAGATGGCCCATCTTTAAAGTGGCTATTGCCTCTGAAATGCATATGTAAGTCATGCCTTAGATTGCCTGCTCCTTTGTGTAGGTAGACCGTACACCATCTCCAGAGGGGGACAACCAGTAACAGAATTGGTTTTCCTGGAGAGCTGGGTATTATACTGGACACATTTTCAGTGTGTGCCCATAACTCTAACCCAGGGAAAATGGGACTCAACATCTTGAATTGAGGCAGAGAGATGCACTGTGGAATTGATTAGTGCCAACACCACAGGAAATGATGTCAGAAGGAGTAGGGTTGCTCCATGGCAATTGTAGCCCTATTAGTTAGGGAGTCAGTCACAAACTCCAACTTGGCATATAAGTGGCACCCCTGGCTTCCAGCCTACGAGCACTGCTGGATTTGGAAAGGACAAAAGGACTGCACCTGCTGAATCTGTGTACCTCAGACAGAAAGGTTTCACTAAAGAAGACTGCACCTGCTGAACAAAGGCAGGAATTAAGATAGAGAATGACTGATCTTACTGCTGACTTCATGACGAGAGACTTCAAAGCCTGGACCTTCTTGCACTTGTGCCAAGGACCAGTGAGTCGACTCCAAGGGCTAGTTGGCTAGCCTGTTACGTTTCAGAGACATAAAAGCTCAAGAGACCTTCACCTTCACGGTATCCAGCGGACCAGTAGCCATTGGACCTGCATTAAACTCAGCCGTTTTTGGACTTCAATAGATTTACTTGCTTGAATCATTCCCCGTTGTCGAGATGGGAGTCCGACGGTACGTTATAATAGCAATGCAAAGTTAAGCATAGACCACAAAGGCCCTAGGCCCTTTAGTTTTTTTAAAAAGAGACCAAACATAGGTTTGAACCAATCAGGTTGTCCCGCCTCTAGAGCACTCCTGAGAGAAGCTCCAGTCTCTCAGATTTTCCACCGCATGTTGTGCTAGGGAGTCTCCACTGAGCTCAGTTCAGTTTTCTTCATTCCAAAGCTTACTTTAGCATTTAAACACCTTTTGTCTGGCTAAATTACACTGACAGACTATTGCTCTTTTCTTCTTGAGTCTGTTATAGTATTTCTTTCTCAAACCTTTCCAAAAAGAAGATCCTTTCCAGCGCCTGTGGTACCTGTTCCACACCGATGACCCTTACAAGGACTGCATATATTGCCTTTATCCCGACGATAAGGCTGAAGAATGCAAGGTATGTCACACTTTCTGCAATAAAAAATTGAAGACCGTGAGTGGTGTCTGCTCTCATGGCTGCTAAAAGCTTAAAGCTAGGAAGGAACCCGTGTCCAGTGATGACAGTGAGAAGGCGTCATCTTCATCCTCCAAACAATCTCATAAGAGAGCGAGATCTCCTCACTCTCGCTCTTCCCTTGAGCAACCTCATAAAGACTCAAAAAATACCTCTCAGTGTCTTACAAGCGCAACCCTACTAAATCTCACAAAGAGTGAAAGGAGATAAAAGAGCAACATGGTGAGTCAAGTAGACCTAAAAAAACCAGGTCTGAACTGCCTACATCACCTCCCGAGTTGAGACATTCTATTAAGAAACCCTCTTCTGCCCCTTCGCCTGACAAGTCGAGAAAATCTGCACCATTGCTGACCCTTGCTGCCATCGGTGCTTCTTCCATGCCGGAGTCCATGTCGACCTCGTCGACGGGCCATCAAATTCAACAATCAAAGCCAAAGGTGCCAACAGTATCGTCGTTGAATGTAGAGCCTTCATCAACTAGTCCACTTCCGCCGACGTCATCTACATCAATGACATCTTCGACGTCACCTCCATTGACAGCCACCATGGTTTCGACGGAGTTGATCACGTCTCCATCCATTGCTCCGCCGACTACACCATCGACAATACCTTTAAAAAACAGGACAGACAGAGGCATTTGGTCCTTGAACACACCTTTGCTTCCCTCACAGCTGCTGGAAGAACAAGGCTCTGATGATGATGACGAAGGACCTTATGGATATGCGCAGAACCCATCAGAACTGCACATTAAGTGCCAAGTCCATGATTATGATGAGGAAGAGTATACGTGTCACAGCTAGTACATTCCCCCTGGACCAACATCAGCAGTATCAGGAGGAGATGGTTTGCTTGCCCTCAGCAATGCTCACTGACTTGTAATTTATGTTGTCACATTATAAGAAGTGTTTCCCTCTGTCTTCTGCTCCCACAGCGTCAGCCACTGCATCACCGCCAATGGCGTTCATTCCTCAATCTACTCCACAGCAAAATACACTCTTGCTACCCACTTCTGTTCGCCATTCAACGCAAACTGCTTTGCTTCAAGACCCAGGGACTCCTGATGATGATCATGAGGAGGGTGAGATCTGAGACCCACTCCAAGAATGGGATGATTACCTCCTTCTCACACGATTATCTCCCTCGCCAATTCCTGTTGATTCTCCACCGAGGATATTGGTCAGTTCCACAATTTGCTAGAGCGAACATCCAAGCGCTTCGTCTTGCCGATGTGTTCTATTCAAGCGGACTGCTTCCTTTATGATATTAAGGTACCATTCAGGAAAAACGTAAGAGCTATGCCCATTGTAAGCTACATCTGGGAGGAGAGCTTGAAAGTCATGAAGACCCCAGCTACAGTCACTGTAGTCTCCCCCGTTTGGAGAAAAAGTACAAGGCTCCATAGGACGCTCCTGCTTGTCTCACCCATTACTCGAAGCCTGATCCAGTCATCTCTCATGTATCACAACTCAGGTAAAAAAAACATCAGCACCATTCACAGCACCTCCAGACAAAGAAGGCAGACGCCTTGAAAATTTTGGGAAGAGATTCTCCTCTGTGTCGGTGCTGACTGTGAGGGCAGCAAGTTCTCTCACAGTTCTTGACAGAAATGACTGCCAGATATGGTCTGATCTTGCCTCATTCCTGGATCTGTTACCCAACAAGAGTAAATGAGAGGCCAAAAAGATTCACCAGGAAGGAGAGCGCACATCTTCAGAAGTCATCAACTGTGCAATAGACATTGCCACAACTGCCTTTATACTGCTGGTAGGTTGAGCAGTTTTACACCTCCAGGGCTGGCTTAAAGCTACTTCCTTCTGCCCTGAGGTCAAAGCAAAATTCTCGACCTTCCTTTTGACGAGATGCCCTGTTCGGCTAAAAGCTATAAAGACTGATACCGAAACAGCTGAGTCTTTGGGGACGTTACAATTTCATAAGGTGCCTTTTTGAGGTGCCAGAGGGAGAGGTTTTCCATCTTATATGGGAGGATAAGAGCAGTATCAGTACCTCGCTTTCTCCTCTTCATCTCTGCCATATCAACCCCAGTACGCCCAATGTTATCCAGTGGCTTACTACTAGTTTTCTGCACGAGGTAGTGCAGGACATCAAACCAAGGATTCCGCTCGTCGCCGGTGACCACCTTCAGGCTCCGGCTATTCCTTTTCCTTACAAATCAAGGTAGGCGTCAAAATATCTGTATACCTTCATCACTGGCAGGCTATAACTACAGACCAATGGTTTCTCAACCTAATTCAATTTTGCCATACTCTAGAATTTCTTCAAATCCCACCTCCCTCAATCATCTGTTCCAAAACATCTACATCTCTATTAAGAGGATTTTGCAGTGTTGAAGAAGAGCACAATAGAATCAGTTCCTGCAGCACAACAAGGGAAGGGGTCTATTCCTGTGGTTTCTTTTTGGTATGCAAAATGTTCAGGCAATTGGGACCTGTACTGGACTTGAGAAATCTCAACACCTACCTGAAGAAAGAGTCCTTCCGCATGGTCTCCTTACAGGGGATACTGTTGCTCTTGAACCCAGAAAATTACATGTCCACCCTCGACCTCCAGTACACATATTTTCCTTATCTGATCAGGACCTCTAGCTGCAAATTCATTAGCTTTGAATTTCTCGGGCGTCAGGTTGATTTCAGAAACGTTTGCTCGATCAATACCCCTTGCGCGTGCCCGTGGGTGGCTCCATTCGGCTCCGTGTGACATCATTGGTGTCGGTTATGACGTTGCAGTCATCTATATAGGTGCCACCTACTCATGCACACAGCCATCATTTTGTTTCTTTCCACCCCAGTTAAGCAATCTGGGAAGAGCTCCCTCTCTGTCACTTTTTAACAGGGTGTGAACCTTGTGGCTCCTGTCACCGCTCCATGTCAGTAACCGATCCCCAGCTCTTCTGCTTTTGGTGTCTCAAGCGCAACCACGATTCAAAGTTGTGCTTGGACTGTCAGGCCATGGCTCCGAAGGCCTTGCGGGAGGGGGCTATGAAGCTTATTGGGGCCCAGCAGTTAACACCTGCTAGCAATACTCCGCTGAGATACCGATCCTGATCGAAGAAGCGGAGGTCGCTGGACTGCACGCAGAGCCCCACGTCCTCTTTTTCCCACTCGAGATCAACGAGACACTGGGGGAAGAGATGCAAGAGGAAGTCCAAGTGGACTTCATCTAAGCCTCGACTGGCGTCTGTCGACAAACGAGGTAAGAAGCACAGACGCTCTAGGCACAGTCCTGCGGAGCCTGGGTCGACTTCGCGCCTCCATCCCTTTCCGGGAGCCTGAGTGTAGGAGGGTGGATACCTGACTATGGTTACCCCAGATTTTCTGCCTTGTGTTTAGCTGGTTTTCGACTTAGTTGGCCTGGGATCCTGCTAATCAGGGCACAGGCTATCTGCTCTCTCTGTAAAATGGACTCCATGTACCTTAGGTACATACCTAATTGGATATTGGGTCACCTTATGAGCCCCTGTACAGTGTACTATAGGTACCCAGGGCATAGGTGCATCCAAGGCCTACCAGGGGCTGCAGCATATCTTTTGCCACCCCTGGCTGGCCATCCAAACTGACACAACTGGCTGATCACTCAGCTGGGGCAAGGTTGTGTAATCACCCATTGCTTAGATATAGTATACCTATGTCTAAACCTATATCTGGACACATATACACCTATAAGTCACTCCTATGGCAGGCCTTAACAATCCTGGAGGCAGAGTGCTTGGTTTTATGTGAGATGGTGCTCTAGTATGAGCTGAGCCTGTCTGCAGCTCTCGGAACCATGTCCTTATAGCTGTTCTGGGATATTGCCATACCATATACTCTTAAGTGCATTATAATCCTCGCGGTTATTGCTAAATTTGGTTTGGCTTTATCAAAACATGTCGTGTAAGGTGTCATACGCTTTGGAATACTACCCCCTCGCCAGTTCTGGCGACGGGAGTAGCATTCCACCCTTCTAGAGGGATAAGACATGTGGGTAACAGTAAAAGCGGTTAAAACTAACCAGAGCCTCAGCATCACAAAATGGATGCTGCTGCCACAAACACAAGTCTGGCCTCCTGCTGCTGACCGAAACTCCGGCAGGGCAGGCCTGGACAAAAGGTTTCCTGTCACAGGGAGGTGTTACACCACCCCAGACAGGAGATAGTGGATTGAGGCAGGCAGGGCGAGTGAAACTAGACACTGCCTGGGGCGCAAAAGGCGTCCCATGCATAGCCCAGTTCAAACCGGTGCTGGGGCACTCCAGCCCCAGCTCTGGTGCAAAACTGGACAAAGGGAAAGGGGTGTAACCACCCCCTTCCTGGGTCCCACCCATAGGAGGGACCTAGCAGGTAAACCAGCCCCTTGATTTGGAATAAAGGTAGGATCTGTGTCCATAGACTTGAGATAATCCTGACTGAAACTTTGAAACGAAACTCTAGACCCTTCAACATCCCACTCGACGCGGAAGACTGAAGAATCTCCCTTGTGGTCAAGGAGTGACCACCCTGTGCAAACAGGCACCATCCTGCGCCCAACGGTTTGCTGTGTTACAGCTCCCGCCGGAGCTCAAGCAACAGAGATCGACAAGAACCGGATTCCCAGACATTCAACAGCTCGATCCACAGCCACAGCAAAGCTGAGACCCATGGAGGTGACGTGAGACGTGGGACCGGCCATCTTGGAAAGTCTGTGAAGTGCTTTCCGTGCAGCTCCCGAGGCACCCTTGAAGCTGTGCATTGGGGACTGAGAAGCCCCAGCCCCGAGCAGCTTTTGCACCAAAGATTACCCCTCCACACTCACCGAGTGCTGCGTGGGGCCCTTTTGCATTTTCCTGCTTGACGCGTCTGTCCGGTCACTTGCCCGTTGGCTAGTGGCCTCTGTGACGACGAACCTTCGATTTTACTCTGCTGGTCTGGTTGCTCTAGACTGGCCCTCGCGCCCCTGAAAAGGAGCAGCCTCTCTGACCTTGCTGGTCCGAGTAAGAAGCGATCTTCAAATCCTGCGTGGGTTGCATTTGCCAAGGCCTGTTGACTCTGATCCGGAAGCCGACACTGCCGACAGCGAGAGCCTTTGTGGGACAGTTCGTGTTCCACTCCTGGTCATCGTCAATGCCCCCGAGTCCACGTGGCAGTGGAGACAAGCTTCTCGACAACCACCTGATTGCGCCCGACATTGCCTGGTTCCTTCCTGGTTCCATCCCGGTCACTGGCTAGTGACCCAGACTCTGTCCCCTCTTCTTTCAGGTACTCTACATCTTCGATCCACCCTTGGATCCAACCGGACTCTTCTCTCCTGGCCGCCTGCAGCATCTTCATCTCGAGGCTCCATAGAACTCCACGACGAAACCCGACACACTTTGGCATCTATGCACCCGCTTCCTGTGGGTGAGGTAACGAGAAAACACTCATGCTCCTGTAGTGGTTTACACCTCTAGTATCCTAGTTTTAAGTGGCTAGGTTCTAGTCCAGTCGGAAGACTTCCAAATCTGCAACTTTGTAACTTTTATACACCATTGACTTTGCATTGGTGCACGCGTGCACTTTAGACACCGCACCCGTATCCTGTGGGCCGCCCCAGTCCTAACTACTGTTAGTCCAGTGTAGTCCCAGCGATTCTCAAGGCCCTAGGCCTTACCATTGTTCGTGACGTGGTACTTATACCACTATTTTAGTATATGGTTTTAGTGGCCACCTGGCCTATCCATAATTGTGCAACTTTTGTATGTTTAACTGTGCTTTTGTTTAAACGCTTGTGCCTCTGTCCTCATAAAGAGTACAGAGGATTATTCTAGTAATAAATACATATATTTTTACAATATATAACTTGTGTGGTGTCCTTTCATTTGATATTACAGGATTGCATATGGTAAAACAGCTGGCTTCACATGCCCTCTTGAGTTAAGCCTAAGACTGCTTAGGTCCATGCTACCCCTAGGATAGCTTGTCTATAAGGTTGACTTACAACCACCCACCATAAGGATTGTTTGGACTGATACAAGGTGCTCACTAGAATAGTGAACATCATATATCAGGCCAACTTCTCACATTGGTGTGCAGCGGTTGGGATTTGAGCATGCTGTTGTTTTACCAATTGTAATCTTGATATCATTTGAAAGATCACATTAAGTACCATAGGTACATATAAACAAAGCTTACTTACTTAAGTTCTACTGAACTTAGTAGTTGTAGACCAAAGGGCTTTGCACACCCTGACTACAACTCACTAGCAAGGTTCTAGTAGGTAAACACATAGTGTAGGTAGGTGCATACACCCACACCTCACTAGTCATGTCTGGCACAGGTGAACAAGCCAGTTCTCTACCTGTGACAGGTGACCTTCCCAAGGCACCTTCCAGCGATGAAAAACTCAGCTTCAGAGACTTGAGTGCCTTGTGCACTACAAGGGGGCTGAAAAAGGGTCACAACCCTACTATCCCAATCCTGATACATGCCCTTGAGAAGTCTACTGCAGTCCCCTCAGGTAATACAGGAGAAGGAACAACCCCCCTAGATGATGAGACCATCACCCCCGAAGTAGAAGAGGAGGAGGTTGATGAGGATCTTGATTCAGATGATCAGGGGGATAGCCAGGTACAGGTCAGAAGACTTAGCCAGGCTAACCTAAGCCAACATGGGAAAGGAGAGGTGTTCCACTTTTCCAGGCCTAATAGTATACTTAATCCAGGCACTAGAAGAAAAAGATCCCCTTCCAGGCAGTCTCTCCTTTCTAATACCTCAAGAGTTTCTCAGAGGGGGACGACTTCACCTCAGATAAAAGAGCATAGGGCTGGGATGAGAGCTGTCGAACTCCAGATAGAGAGAGAAGAGATAGCCCTGGCCCAAGCTAAACTTGCTTTAGCAATGGAACAAAAATTGAGTGGATTAGAATCCACTGGTGGCAGCAATATCCGTAGAGATAAAGAGAGGTCCTATGATCATAGAAACCTGGGTAAGATTGTGCCCCCTACAAAGATGGGGATGACATCCACAAATGGATGACTGCTCTGAAGAGGGCCTGCGTGGTACAGCAGGTCCCCCAAGACCAGTGGGCAGCAATCTTGTGGCTCTCCTTTTCTGAGAAAGGGAGAGATAAGCTCCTCACTGTTAGACCTGAGGATGCTAAAATCTACACTGTCCTGAAGAGTGCTCTTATTGATGGGTTTGGCCTAACCACTGAGCAATACAGGTTGTTGTTCAGAGATACCCAAAAAGCTCAGACTCAGGACTGGACTGATTTTGTAGATTGTGCTACTAAGGCTCTGGGAAGTTGGTTACTTGGCAGCAAAGTACATGACTATACAGGATTATATAATTTGATTATGAGGGAGCAGATCCTTAGTAATTGTCAAAACCAGCTTTTACACCAGCACCTAGTGGACTCAGATCTGACCTCTCCACAAGAATTGGGTAAGAGGGCAGACAAATGGGTCAGAACCAGGATTAGGCCTAAGAATCAGGGTGGTGACCAAAAGAAGGATAATTCCAAGGCTCAAGAGAAAGGTGGGGATAAATCAAAAGACAAGTCTCCCACAGGGCCCCAAAACTCCAATGGTGGGGGTGGGGCCCAAAAACACTTCCTCTAACCAAAAGAAACCTCATTGCTATGCCTGTAAGCAGCCTGGCCACTGGAAGACTGATAGCAGTTGCCAAAAGAATAACAATAAGGAAAATATTCCTCCAAATAAGGCTCCAACACCTCCTGTTACTATTAGTAGTAATCCCCCAGGTGGTGGGAGCACCCCCAAGAAATTGGCTGGGTTTACTTTTGGAACTCATGTGGACTCTGGCCTAACCAGGTCCCCTACAACAGCTACTCTTGTCTGTGAAAATGGCATGGGGTTTGCCAACTTCACTGCTTGCCCAAACACTTTGAGCAAGTACAGACAGGAGCCCCACATCAATGGTCAGAAAGTTGAGGCCTATAGAGACACAGGGGCTAGCATCACTATGGTGACTGAGAGTCGAGTCCCCTCAAGGCAACTTTTACCTGGAGCCACATACCAGGTGACAAACATTGATGGAGTGCAGACAAATCATCCCATGGCAGTAGTAAATCTCAGCTGGGGAGGTGTCACTGGCCTAAAGAGAGTGGCAGTTTCTACAAACTTGCCTGTAGATCGTCTACTGGGAAATGATTTAGAAATCTCAGCCTGGGCTGAGGTAGAACAAGAAACCCATTCTAAAATGGTAAATCTCCATGGAAAGGTTAGTGGGGCTGTGATGGCCACAGCCCCAATCCAAGATGTCCTCCCTGAAAAGGTTGGTAGGGTTGTGCTAGTCTCAGCCCCATTTCAAGCAGACTCCTTCCCTAGACAGATTAGCAGGGCTGTGATGGTAACAGCCCATACCCAAACTGAGTCCCTTCCTGAAAAGGTTGGTGGGGCTGTGGTGGCCACAGCCCAAACTCAAACAGATTCATGTGTTGTGTAGCCTGAAACTATGGATCACTCCACACAAACTGAGAGCATTGAGGAGGAAGAGAAATCTCCCTCCCACCAGACTTTAGGAAAGGATCAACCTCCTCAGGGAACTGATCTTACCCCTTGTGAAGAAACTGCCCCAGAGGCTAGCCTGGCAGAGCCCCTGATGTCAGTGGACCCCTCCAAGGTGGGACCCAGTCTGGAGCAGGTAACCTGCCCCTCTCTACCCTGCCTCAGCCGGCCCAGGGCTGCAGAGGTCAAGGAGGTCAGTGGACCCCAAAGGGCCCCCTGTCCAATAAAACACCCCATCAGCAGATTAGGGGCACCAAAGCTAGCAGCCCTAGCAAGGTGAAAACTTCAAAAACTCCTGAGGGATCTCCCTTACACCTAGTTAGGAACCTCCCCCAGATGGACACTGTTGGGCACAGTCAAACATGGGACCCAAAGGCCCCAAACCTGACCTGTCCCTCCAGTAAGCCAACAAAAGGGACCCGGCCTCCAGCTGTAGGCAGCCAGAGGTTGACCCTGAGAGCACAGTGCAACTCAGTCATGGAAAGAAAGGTACCCATGGTGGATAGTGATTGGAGGAAGTTGAGCCCTACATTAGTGGAGCCTCACTTCAGTACTCCCTCTCAACACCAGCCTTTTACTTTGCCAAAACACACTACAGGTAGTAATTCCCTACGGTGGAGACCCTCTGATACCCCTAGGGTGAGGGATTGCTTAGTGGACCATGAGATAGGGGGTACCCATGCCAGTGCAGGTTCCTCCTTATATGGCCACTAAGGCAATATAGGCTTACCTGGTAAAGGATAGCCTTATCTCCTTTCGTTTGGGGGGGGGGGGGGTTATGTGGGAGGGTGGATACCTGACTATGGTTACCCCAGATTTTTTGCCTTGTGTTTAACTGATTTTCGACTTATTTGGCCTGGGATCCTGCTAATCAGGGCCCCAGGCTATCTGCTCTCTCTGTAAAATGGACTCCATGTACCTTAGGTACATACCTAATTGGATATTGGGTCACCTTATGAGCCCCTGTACAGTGTACTATAGGTACCCAGGGCATAGGTGCATCCAAGGCCTACCAGGGGCTGCAGCATATCTTTTGCCACCCCTGGCTGGCCATCCAAACTGACACAACTGGCTGATCACTCAGCTGGGGCAAGGTCGTGTAATCACCCCTTGCTTAGATATAGTATACCTATGTCTAAACCTATATCTGGACACATATACACCTATAAGTCACTCCTATGGCAGGCCTTAACAATCCTGGAGGCAGAGTGCTTGGTTTTATGTGAGATGGTGCTCTAGCATGAGCTGAGCCTGTCTGCAGCTTTCGGAACCATGTCCTTATAGCTGTTCTGGGATATTGCCGTACCATATACTCTTTAGTGCATTATAATCCTCGCGGTTATTGCTAACTTTGGTTTGGCTTTATCAAAACATGTCGTGTAAGGTGTCATACGCTTTGGAATACTACCCCCTCGCCAGTTCTGGCAACAGGGGTAGCATTTCACCCTTCTAGAGGGATAAGACATGTGGGTAACAGTAAACACGGTTAAAACTAACCAGAGCCTCAGCATCACAAAATGGATGCTGCTGCCACAGACACAAGTCTGGCCTCCTGCTGGTGACCGAAACTCTGGCAGGGGAGGCCTGGACAAAAGGTTTCCTGTCACAGGGAGGTGTTACACCACCCCAGACAGGAGATAGTGGATTGAGACAGGCAGGGCGAGTGAAACTAGACACTGCCTGGGGCGCACAAGGCGTCCCATGCATAGCCCAGTTCAAACCGGTGCTGGGGCACTCCAGCCCCAGCTCTGGCGCGAAACTGGACAAAGGGAAAGGGGTGAAACCACCCCCTTCCTGGGTCCCACCCATAGGAGGGACCTAGCAGGTAATCCATCCCCTTGATTTGGAATAAAGGTAGGAGCTGTGTCCATAGACTTGAGATAATCCTGACTGAAACTTTGAAATGAAACTCTGGACCCTTCGACATCCCACTCGACGTGGAAGACTGAAGAATCTCCCTTGTGGTCAAGGAGTGACCACCCTGTGCAAACAGGCACCATCCAGCACCCAACGGTTTGCTTTGTTGCAGCTCCTGCCGGAGCTCGAGCGACAGAGATCGACAAGAACCGGATTCCCAGACATCCAACAGCCCGATCCACAGCCACAGCAAAGCTGAGGCCCGTGGAGGTGACGTGAGACGTGGGACCGGCCATCATGGAAAGACTGCGAAGTGCTTCCCCTGCAGCTCCCGAGGCACCCTCGAAGCTGTGCATTGGAGACTGAGAAGCCCCAGCCCCAAGCAGCTTTTGCACCGAAGATCACCCCTCCACACTCACCGAGTGCTGCGTGCGGCCCTTTTGCATTTTCCTGCTTGACAAGTCTGTCCAGTCACTTGCCCGTTGGCTAGTGGCCTCTGTGATGACGAACCTTCAATTGTACTCTGCTGGTCTGGTTGCTCTAGACTGGCCCTCGCTCCCCTGAAAAGGAGCAGCCTCTCTGACCTTGCTGGTCCGAGTAAGAAGCAATCTTCAAATCCTGCGTGGGTTGCATTTGCCAAGGCCTGTTGACTCCGATCCAGAAGCCGACACCGCCGACAGCGAGAGCCTTCGTGGGACAGTCCGTGTTCCACTCCTGGTCATCGTTGATGTCCCCGAGTCCACGTGGCAGCGCAGACAAGCTTCTCGACAACCACCTGATTGCGCCCAACATTGCCTGGTTCCTTCCTGGTTCCATCCCGGTCACTGGCTAGTGACCCAGACTCTGTCCCCTCTGCTTTCAGGTACTCTACATCTTCGATCCACCCTTGGATCCAACCGGACTCTTCTCTCCTGGCCGCCTGCAGCATCTTCATCTCGAGGCTCCATAGAACTCCACGACGAAACCCGACACACTTTGGCACCTATGCACCCGCTTCCTGTGGGTGAGGTAACGAGAAAACACCGGTGCTCCTGTAGTGGTTTACACCTCTAGTGTCCTAGTTTTAAGTGGCTAAGTTCTAGTCCAGTCGGAAGACTTCCAAATCTGCAACTTTGTAACTTTTACGCACCATTGACTCTGCATTGGTGCTCGCGTGCACTTTAGACACTGCACCCGTATCCTGTGGGCTGCCCCAGTCCTAACTACTGTTAGTCCAGTGTAGTCCCAGCGATTCTCAAGGCCCTAGGCCTTACCATTGTTCGTGACGTGGTACTTATACCACTATTTTAGTATATGGTTTTAGTGGCCACCGGGCCTATCCATAATTGTGCAACTTTTGTATGTTTAACTGTGCTTTTGTTTAAACGCTTGTGCCTCTGTCCTCATAAAGAGTACAGAGGATTATTCTAGTAATAAATACATATATTTTTATAATATATAACTTGTGTGGTGTCCTTTCATTTGATATTACAGGATTGCATATGATAAAACAGCTGGCTTCACATGCCCTCTTGAGTTAAGCCTAAGACTGCTTCGGTCCATGCTACCCCTAGGATAGCTTGTCTATAAGATTGGCTTACAACCACCCACCATAAGGGTTGTTTGGACTGATACAAGGTGCTCACTAGAATAGTGAACATCATATATCAGGCCAACTTCTCACACTGAGCGACCCCGCTCAAATTAAAGATTTTCGAAGAGGCCATGCGCCACATATTTGAGTCGGCCAACCCCTCAGGTGAGCCCTCGGGCCCGCAGGGTCGGAAGGGGCCCCATCAAATTCAATACTGTCCTCTCTGGCCACGGCACCAGTGGGACCTCGTGGATTCGATTCGGGATCAGGGCAGCACTGGTTGTGCCATTGCGACCTTACGCAGAGTTGGGCCCGAAGTCAGGCTCCAGCCCCATCCTTATCCCAGACGACACGGAGTCAAAACGGCATCTCTCAACGCCAATTCTATGTTGTTGCCTGAACATTTTGATGATATTTCAGGCATGGGAGAGGGCTTGGATGGGTATATGGGCCCTTTGGAACACCAGGTTGGTTTGGCAGAGCAGATGAACTGGTATTGGGAACTTGGGGAAACCAATGTACTGGACACATCCCCATATACTGGCATGGTCACTCCAGCAACTCTGGCTACGGAGGAGGGGGCATCTTATGCCATAGTGATGAACAGAGCAGCCAAGGTCCTTGAACTGGAGTTGCCCACTATGCAGGCCAGGACTAATCTGACCAAAGTTCTTCAGCCTTGGACTTCCACCTCCGAACCCGTGTTGCCCTTCAATGAGGCACTTACTGATGTCATTCTAGACACATGGCCTAAGGCTAGCCCCGGGGCTCCTGTGAATAGGGCAATTACACGCTGTCATCACCCGTCTCCGGGTGACCCAAAGTTCCTCCGCCAACACCTCACTCCTGAAAGCTTGATGGTGCAGGCTTCTACTTCCCAGGGCACGTTCCCTTCTGCCCATCCGGATAGGGAATACAAGAGGCTAGAGTAACTAGAGAATAAGTGGTTTTCTTCCTCCAGCCTGATATTGCGGTTGGTAAATACCGCATGCTTATTGGGCCACTTCTCCCCCTCCTTTTGGGAGACAATTGCGCAAGTGCTGCCACAAATCCTGGAGGAGGCCCAGGCAGTTAAGGATGGGAGCGATGCAGCTGAATTTACCATAAGGTGTGGTCTTGACATGACTGATTAGTTGAGCAGAGCGATTTATTTGACGTGGCCTTGCGACACCACACCTGGCTTAGAACATTTGGCTTCTCTGGCGATGTCCAGGCTAACTTGATGGATATGCCTTTTGACGGATCCTGTCTTTTTGGGGACTAGGCGGACTCGGCCCTAGAGCGGTTCAAGAACTGTTGTGCTATGACCATATCCTTTGTCCTCTCTTCTACACCTCATGACCAGTCTAAATTTCATGGCAACGGAAGGGGGTTCCAGCTGCATCATCCCTATCTCAGCCACTGCCCTGCGGAGAATTCCCAAGTTATGCGGCGACGTGGATGCAGTTCATTCCCTCGTAGAAATGGATGCCAGAAGTCGTCAGCTGCAGCCTCCAAGCACATTTAGTCTGACTCTGCAAGACCATGCTACTCCAATTGGAGGGAGAATCCCTCATCATTTCCTCCACTGGGGGTCCATAACATCAGACAAGTGAGTCTTGCAGATCATTCAGGAGGGCTATTCCCTTCCTATCCTTTCTCCCACCCCTCCTATTCGGCCACTTCAAGAACGGCTGGTGGAGGATCATTTAAAGTTGCTCCAAGAGGAAGTTACAACTCTCTTTACCTATAGGTCAATAGAGAGGGCCCCGGTTTCAGAAGTAGGCGGTGGGTGTTATTCCCCCTACTTTCTAATATTGAAGAACAAAGGGTTATTACCCTTTTTAGGTCTTCGGACCATCAATCTCTTCCTCAAGAAAGAGAAGTTCTAGATGCCTATTTTAGCTCAGGGCTGGTCTTCCCTAGACCAGGAAGACCGCATGGTAGCATTGGTCCTGCATGATGTGTATTTTCACATCCCAATCCTGCCGAGCCAGAGACGTTACCTGCTGTTCAAGATAGGCTACCAGCATTTTTAGTTTACCATGCTCCCCTTTGGCCTTACCACTGCCCCTCAAGTGTTCACCAATGTGATGGCAGTGGTTGTAGCTTATCTGCGCAGGTTAGTGGTTTCAGTCTTCCCCTGCCTCGTCGACTGGCTGTTGAAGGTGTCCTCGCCTCAGACTGTCGTCTCCCACCTTCAGACTACGGCAAACCTCCTGCATTCGCTAGGGTTCTCTATAAACTTGCTTAAGTCCCACATGATTCCTTCTCAGACGCTCCCTTTCATTGGAGCTGTTCTGGACCCAGTGCAGTTTGGGCCTATCCTCTTGAGCAGCAAATCCAGGATATTCGGGCTATGATACAGATGTTTCAGCCTCTATCTTGGATTTCGGTGAGACTGACTCTGAGGCTGTTGGGCCTCATGGCTTCCTGCATCCTGTTAGAAAAGCATGCCAGGTTGCGTATGCAGGCTTTGCTGTGGGACTTGGAGTTCCAGTGGGCGCAGCATCATAGAAATCTCACCGACTTGGTCAAGATCACAGAAGGAACTGTGAGAGATCTGCAGTGGTGGTTGGTGAACCACAATTGGGGACAGCAGCAGAGCACTCTCCCTTCCCCAACCAGACCATAGTGTTGTGACGGATGTGTCAGTACTGGAATGGGGTGGCCATCTGGGAGAAGTGGAGATCATGGGGCACTGGTCTTTTGTTGGCGCTTCGAGCGCTTCGGTTGGCACTGAAGGCATTTCTTCCCTCGGTCAAGGGAAAGTTAGTGCAGGTGTTCGGACACATCCCCCAGGTGGTACTGCAAGGCAGGGTGTGGTCGTGGACCCTTTGTCAACAGGCCCCGTGTCTCGGGCATGGCTGAACAGCAGGGCATAACCTAAGAGGTTCAACACATGGCAGGTTCCCAGAATTCCAGGGCAGGCGAACTCAGCCGTCAATGCCTAGCGGCTCACGAATGGCGTCTCCAGTCAGAGGTGGTGCAAGGTCTCTTTAAGCAGTGTGTCAGAACCTCAAATCAAGCCAGTCATGTAGTCTCTGCTTTGAATTGGAAATTATGCTGGAGCCACAAAAGAAATAATCCTGTCCGCAACTGTTGGAAGCAGTGGAACCACGATCGAAACTTCAAGATGGCCGCCGATGTTGAATGCGGTTGTACGGTCTAGTTGTTTTCACAATTCGCAGGTGTTCGAGTTCGGTGAAGCGCGTGCGAGTCCAAACTGCTGCACACTTCATCAAAGTAATTACCAGAGCAAGTCGTGAGCTCATTGAACTCTAATATGGTGTTTTCCCTTCTTGCAGTTTACCGCTTGTATTCCTGTTCGAGTTGTCAGAGAATACTAGGTAAACGGGTTTGTTGCCTTAGCGCGAGTACGTGGTAAAATATTAAGTACTTGCCTTCTTGTTCGCGTGACCCGTATTTCAAGAGGCCTCCACCGGCAGCTGAGCATCCTGAGAAGACGAAGAGAAGAAAAGAAAGAAAGACCAAACAAAGATAAGTTAAATAGCTGTTAAGGACTAGTAACTATTTTTGTGGATGCAAAAAACGGATGAATGCAAAGTCGTACCTGTGAATAACAGAGTACTTACTTGTGCAACAAACTGTCAAGTCGTCCTGAAAAAAGAGAAGAAAGTAAACATGCATTAGTGTTTAATACACAGTTAGATTTTAGTATATACATAGGGAGTTAGGCATAGGATATAGAGTAGGAAATTCTTAGTGTACTTAAATAGTGTAGAAATTACATATAGGTATATATAAAATTTGTTTTTGGATTTTTAGGTGAACTAGTAACTTCAGGAAGAAAAGATTGGAAAGAGTTACAGATGAACAAACAAGGTGAGATGTAAGAGATTGTTATAAGTAATAATTATTAGGAGTTAGAGATAAGCAGTGAAGGTATAATTTGTCAAAATACGTTTTCATCTCTACAAATAAAAGCAAGAAATAAAAGAAACAGCGAAGAGAAGAAGAGAAGCAAGATATCTGGAAAACTAGGTAAAGAGTAGAATAGAGTAGAATAGAGTTAAACTGTTAGAGTAGTGTAGGACGGAAGTTAACCTCTCTCTTGTTAAAATTTAAGGTTTCTCAGAGGTTTACGTCTGTGGGACGGACTAAGCAAGAGAAGCAGAGGAAGAGTTCCAGAGCAGTCTCTTCTATATATTTTCTTATTTTATCCACTCCCCCTTCCCCCTGCAGGGTCTCTGAGAGTCAAATTTGATAACGGGCTCTGAGGAATTTTTCGGAGGGAGTTGGGAACTATCAACTTCTGCTCCTGTGCAAGTTCCTTCGGTAAGAATTCACTTCAGCCTTTGACAGAGTGAAGTGCCCAAGTTTTAATATTTGCACCCAAGCAGAATGGTGGAGGGAATAAATTTGCAGACATTGGGAACAGTTTTAGAAGCTATTCAGAAGGAATTGGTACCCGTCAGAGAGGATAATCGGAGTCTTAGGCAAGAAATGGTAAATGCAAGGAAAGAAACCACAGAGTTGGCCCAGAGAATGGGCCAATCATTGAGTTCAGGTAGAGAAAATGTTAGTACACTCCCTGAGGGTTCCAATAGATTAACCACACAAGTCATTCATTCATTATCCCGGGTCATTCCTCTAGCCCCTCCAGAACGATTTAGTGGGGATCCCCAAAAGGCGCAAATATTCCTCACCCAATGTTCCCTTCACTTCATGTGCCGCCCTTCCATTTTCCCTGATGCGCAGTCAAGAGTGGCGTTTTCCCTGTCATACCTGAGTGGAGATGCAGCGTCATGGTCGATGCCATTGGTTTCGAGAGATGACCCTATATTGCAGAATTATGATGAGTTCAAGAAAGAATTCCTTTGAATTTTTGATCGACAGAGAACCTCAGGCAGTTGACAATGAATTATTAGCGTTATGACAAGGTAATTGTGATCTAGTAGCATACCTTGCCCAGTTCAATAAACTGGTAGTTGAAACTAACTGGCTAGAGAGTAAAAGAGCTGCAGTTTTTTACTGTGGATTACTTGATGAACTAAAGGATGTGCTAGCCCAAATACCAAATAGACCTACGGAAATATCAGAATTGATAGATTTAGTCAAGGAGAAAGAAAAGGAGAAAAGAGAAGGGACCTTAAGCCAGCCATCCCAAGGTTTGATAGAGCAAGGTCTGAGAAATAATCGGACTCCAGACGGGCCATCCAGCCCGGAACCTATACAGATTGGAACCATCAGAGGTCCTTTAACAAAAGAAGAGAAAGAAAAGACGAGGGCTGGAAATTTGTGCATGTATTGTGGTTCCAACGGTAATTTTGTAAAGAACTGTTCAAAAAACCCAAGACTTCAAGTAAGTCGAAGGATAACTTGCAGCACCACTTGTAGATGGAGTTGGACAAGTGGATGCAACGTTATATGCAACTCCAAAAGAACATCAATTAGCGAACACTTTACAGTCCTCTTCTCCCCATTTGATTCTATCAGTGGTAATCAAGTTCCGGACCATAACTCTGACAGAGGTTTCCGTGATGGTAGACTCAGGGGCAACAGGGAATTTTTGCGATTTGAAATTAGCGGCTAAGATAGGATTGAGAGCAATTCAAAAGATCAAGAGTGAACCAGTGCGAGCTGTGGACGTTACCAATCTCTCGCCTGGACCAATCGTGAGCCACACTGAATCATTGCTGATGATATCCAATGATGGGCATGAGGAGGTTATCCAATTTAATTTGATTGATGCCCCATAGTTTCAGCTCATTTTGGGCTTACCGTGGTTAACAGAGCATAACCTCACCATTAATTGGAGTACTCGAGCTATAACCATGGATTCAATTTACTGTAAGGAAAATTGTTTCAGATGAAGGAAGAAGAGTTGTGAAATAAATCCTGCTCTTTCTCTATGCATGGCTTATGCCTCAGTATGCATTATTAATTCTCAGGAAATACCACTGGAATATCACGATTTTGCTGATGTTTTCGATGAGAAAGAAGCTGAACAGTTACCCCCTCATCGTGTGTACGATTGTAAGATTGATCTAGAACCTGGCGCAAATCTACCATGTAGTAAAGTGTATGCATTAACGGAAAAAGAACATCAACATCTGAAGGAATATCAGATAAGTACCTGGCAAACGGTTTCATTCGGCCATCCCAATCTCCAGTATTGTCACCTTTGTTCTTCATACAGAAGAAGGAAGGGAATCTGAGACCTTGCATAATCTACCGGGGCTTAAACAAAATCACAAAGAAAAATCGTTACCCACTCTCTCTCATCTCTGTTTTATTGGATCAAGTCAAGGGAGCATAAATCTACACCAAGTTAGATCTGAGGAGTGCCTATCATTTAGTTAGAATGAGAGAAGGGGATGAGTGGAAGGCAGCTTTCAGAGCAAGATTTGGTCTGTATGAGTACCAAGTTATGCCATATGTTCTGTATAATGCCCCAGCCGCCTTTCAGCACTTTATCAATGATATCCTCAGCGAATACATCGACCAATGTGCAATAGTATATATTGACGATATTCTAATTTACTCAAATTACAAAAGTAAGCATCCAGAACAAGTGAGAGGAGTCCTACAAAAGCTTAGAGAGAACCGATTATTTGTGAAACTAGAGAAATGTGCCTTTAATGTCTCCAAAGTAGAATTCTTAGGATTCATTCTCTCGCCCACAGGTATGAATATCGATGAGCGAAAAATCCAAGCAGTTGTGGATTAGAAGTCTCCTACAAGTATAAAGGAGTTGCAGAGTTTTATTGGATTTGCACATTTTTACAGAAGATTTATTAATGAATTCTCACAGAAGATATTACCCCTTACAAGATTGCTGAGAAAGGGTGTTCGTTTTGAATGGACAGAAGAAGCTGAAGAAGCCTTTAAATCGCTAAAGAAAAGCTTTACCTCCGCCCCTGTTCTGCTACATGCCGATCCCACAGAACCGTTTTATGTGGAGACAGATGCCTCAGATTAAGCAGTTGGTGGAGTACTATCCCAACTACATAAGGAAACAGGGCAATGGCATCCAGTCGCCTATAGATCCAGAAAACTAACACCTGCCGAGGTAAACTATACCATAACAGAAAAATAATTGGTGGCGACATTATCTGATGGTAGCGAGACACCAAATAACAGTTTTTACTGATCATCGGAATTTAAAGTTTTTGAAATCAGCTAAAACATTAATGCCCAGGCAACTTAGGTGGTCGCTGTATTTTGCTGAATATGATTTTGTGATCACTTACAGACCTGGGGCCCAGAATGGAAAAGCCGATGCCTTGTCAAGGATGGGAACGGATGTTCATAAGTCCTTGGAGAAAGATCAGACGATAATACCAGATTCAAAGATCATTTCTGTCGCTGGGCCCATCGCCGTGAAGGAACAGATTGTCCACGCAATGAGTGCAGAAGAAATGCAAGTTTGGGTTGAGGAAGATCTTGACAGAGAATTCGGCATCAACTACCCTATCACAAGGGAACCCTGTATTTACCTATGAAATAATTACAACATCAAATAATGCATGAATGTCATGATAACCCTTTGGCAGGACATAAGGGTGAAGCTAAAACTGAAGATTTAGTCAAAAGACACTATTGGTGGCCACGAATGTCTACAAACATTGAGAACTATGTTAAAACATGTGAAATCTGCGCTCAGGGAAAATCGGAGAGACAGGCCCCAAAGGGGTTGTTGCAACCTCCTCCCAACCCCCCTGGTCCCTGGCATACAGTCACGTTAGATCTAATAGTTGACTTGCCTTCTAGACAAGGGTATACTACAATTCTAGTGGTTGTGGATACATGTTCTAAAATGGCACATTTTTTGGCTATAAAAGGGGTTCCGACTGCTAAACAACTTGCTATTCACTTCAGTACACACAGTTAAGATTCATGGGATTCCAAGAGTAATCATCTCAGATAGAGGCTTCCAGTTCTTATCCCGTTTCTGGAGGGCTTTTTAATGGGATTAGGAATTGAGGCTCGATATTCCACGAGTTACCATCCCAAAACGGATGGTCAGGCCGAGAGAATGAACCAGGAGCTGGAGCAGTATCTGAGATTGTTCCTTTTAAAACAAGAAGGAGATTGGCCAGATTTTTTTTGGGCTGCAGAGTTTGCACACAATAACGCTAAAAATGTTTCCACAGGCTATACTCAATTCTATTTAAATTATGGCAGGCATCCCAACTCTACAGTGACCAATGCAGAAATGTCTGTCCCGGCTGTCAAAGATTTATCCACTCACTTGAAGAAGGTTCACCAGGTTGCTGCCCAAAACTTAGAGCAGGCTAAGGAAAAGTACAAGACCTATGCATGAAGGGACAAGATAATGCAATATCTTAGTGATTCTGATGCACAGGTCATTGTTCTCCAGGAGACGCATCTTATTGAGTCAGAGATGCTTTCCTTGGCTAAAAAAAATAGGTGGATTGACTTCCGTGTTTCAACAACACAATCCATGAATATTAGGGGAGTGACGATCATTTTCAAGAAACCGTTAAAAGCACGACTAGTTTCCAGACTAGTAGACCCAGGTGGCAGATGGGTCATTGCAACGGTAATCATTGCAGGGGCTCAAATTACTATACTGGGTTATTATGGGCCAAACCAGGATGATCCTTCGGTCCTGAAGTCCATTTTTTCTCACTTACTATCTTTCCCGGGGCTGGTTATTCTGGCAGGGGACTTTAATATAGTCTTGGACCACTTTCTTGATGAAACTCCTAATACCCGGTCTTTAACTCTCTCTAAAACCAGGGTTTGCTTGCTTAATAGTATGAAACAGTATGGTTATTTGGATATTTGGAGAATTAGATCAGGTCAACATCAGGGCATCTCTTTTCGTAATTATAAGTACCATCACCAATCAAGAATTGATTTTTTCCTGATTAGCCAGAAACTGGTTAGTTCAGTCAAAAATATTCTCTACCTCCCCTCCCATCTATCAGACCATTCAGCCGTATTTATGGAACTTGTTGGTTTCCCTAAAGTTTCCCCCAGAATTTGGTCATATGACCGCTCATTACTATTGTTACCAGAAGATATTACCTTTTTAGGTCTCGCACCTGCGACTATCGCGAAGCGATGTCGCTGCGAGGCCTATTGTGAGCGGTTCTGCTTACAAGGAGCTAAGGGAGACAAGAGATGTGCACGTGCAACCTGCCGTAATCGGATCAGGTTGCTCGCGCGTTTACCATCTCCTGCCTCCCTTAGCTCATACAGCACACAGAGACACATGCACGCGTGTGCACGCACACACACAGACACTCTCGCACACATCCCCTCTCGCCCCCCCACCAGTCATCGGGCTCTTTTTACACACGCACGCATACATACACACGCATACACACACACATACACACACACATACACACACACGCGCACACACAGACACACTCCCACACACACTTGCGCACACAGCCCCCCTCACACCCCACTCACCGGGTTCTTTTCGTGTGTCCCTCTCTCCCTCAGCAGCCAGCGGGTCATTCTCGCCAACAGGCGGGGCTGTCCACGAGGACGGGAGCCCCACTAGCTGACACGCAAATCTTCCGGCTGGCTTCAGGGGCACAGGAGCGCGGGGTAGGCTCCCGTCTGCTTCCGGTATTTTTGCGGCCCCGCCCCCGTCCCAACACAGGTTGCCTGGCTTCCTGTTCGAGCCGGGCTGCGGCGGTGAGTTTTTTTCCAATACTTAACTTGTTTTTTAGTGTAACCCTCCCGCCTTGTTTTTATTCGCCATTTCTTCCTGACATACTGTTTAACAATACAGCTTTATTGATAACAAGCACAGAAAGAAATCGCCCATACACTGTAGATCAAGTCGAAATCGACATTGTCCCGGCAAATTAACAAATGTCACAGCCCCGGTTTCCTGTTGCCTTTTCAACAGCCCCACGCCCTCGGTAAAGGGCGATTGTGAATATAATGGCGCAATATCATAAACATAAATAAGCATATTCATGAGATTTAAATGTATGCAGGCTGGAACAATACATTCCTCTCTCGGTGGAGCTCTGAAATAAAAGGTGGCGCCAGCTGCTTTTGGGAGCCCTTCTGCTTGCGTAGCTTTTTTCGCCTTTCGCTAGTCGAGGAGCATATTCAACCTGTTGCTGCTGCGTTCGCTCGAGTTAGTGTTTTGGTCGCTAGATAGCGAGGAAGAAGGACTGTCTGCTGTCTGGTAGGAGGGATTTGTCTGTTGTGATTTTCCCTCTCTCTCTTCTTCTCACACACTCTCTGCCTCTCCCCCTGTCTCTGTAGTTTGTAAGGTAGGTTGCTGTATGTGTGTGTGTGTGTGTGTGTGTGTGTGTACACAGTCAAGTAAAGAATTTTTTTTTTCCTTTTGGGTGGTCAAAGGGTCTCAGGTACAAACAGTCACCTCACTCGCTCAAAATCTCTCACTCAATTATAAACTATCCACTTGTTGTTTGGGAAACACTCAGCAAAGAAAAAACATAGTTTATATAAAAATATCCATTTTTATTTTCAATAAAAAAACATAGATCCGTATACAATTTCATTAAAACCAGCAAAACTTCTTTTCCTAATTAGGAGCAGAACGTAGGCACCTAAACACAGAAGTGAATATATCAAAAAATACCGCGTTCTTAGCTGATCATTGCCTTTTTAATAGGTAAAATAGTCAAATGTCACACTAAGAGTGAAAGCTTTAGCAAGCACGAAGGTGGGTGTACTAACCAGTTGTACCTTTCTATAATTAACAGCAGTGTGGGACACCGAAATTTATCGGAAACGACCCCAAAGAGGACAAAGTCCTGATAGATCTTAGTCACCCAGATGCATTAGCATGGGTGAGTGATCCTCTAAACTGTAAATACGAGTTTTTAATGGTGTGAAAGTATGGTGTGCAAGACGGAATGTAAGGTCACTGCCATGTTGGGGAAATGCTCTAACCAAAATGAAAAAACAGCAATAGATATGTTTCTTGAATTGTCATATTGTGAATTGATTAAAATATATAGACCATGTGTATAGTTTAAAAAATAGGGCACAGGAAAGAGATTGTTCTTTGTTTATTATTGTCTAAATAGTATGTCAAGGTTGAATAACCGCTCGTCTGTTAAAAGTAATGTTTTATATGTGCATTAGGTGAAATATTGGTTGTGGAGAAAAATATAGACACAGTCCTGAAGAAGGAGGCCATAATCATCAAAGGCTTCTGAAACGCGTCAACGCATTACAGAAGGGTTACATTTGGAGTTGTCAGCAAATAGTCGGGTATTAGGAAGGGAAATCCTTTCCATTGTTGTCAACTAAGTGTCCAAATTAACAACGTTAAGACAAAGTGCATTGTCTTGTTTTATATTTCTCCCATTCCACATTAGGTGGTTTTTTATGTATTGTGTAGGGTTTTAATGAAATTGTATACGGATCTATGTTTTTTTATTGAAAATAAAAATGTATATTTTTATATAAACTATGTTTTTTCTTTGCTGAGTGTTTCCCAAACAACAAGTGGATAGTTTATAATTGAATGAGAGATTTTGAGCGAGTGAGGTGACTGTTTGTACCTGAGATTCTTTGACCTCCCAAAAGGAAAAAAAAAATTCTTTACTTGACAGTATATTGGTGCTCTATTTCCCTTTGGGTTACATTGAGCCCCTATCTTTGGTTTAAGACATGTGTGTGTACACAGACACACATCTAGAGCAGGAAAATGGACTCATTAGGGAGGCAGGCGGTCATTACCACTTGAACTGCAATTCCAGGGGGACTCCGGCTACAGGAAGAGAAACTCCGTCCGAGGTAGGCAAGCTAACTTGTTTTAGGAAATACGAGCCCCTCCCCCCAAGCTGTTCACCTCCATTCTTAAATGTTAACTGCAAGTTTGGCAGCCTAAAATGTTGGCCATCTAGAAATAGTCCCTCTACCCGCCCCTCCCTCCCCCCGCCAAAAATGTAGTTCTACATTTTGTGATGAGGATGCAAAAGAGATTTGTGTCAGTTTTTCCATTATTTTTTTATTTTAAAAAAAGGACGTGAGCAGTTGTTTTGTTCTTCCAGGAGTTTGATGCATTGATATATTTTGCATGTGACAAAAGTAACCTTCTCTACTTGTTTCATGTGCTGGCAGTTGTATTTTTAATATGCCATATCTCTGGCTTTGTATCATAATATTATTTACAGTAACAAAGTTGTTTTTTCAGCGTTTGTCATTTTTGGGGGGTCGGGGGGAGGGGCGAACTTTAAAACCCTGTCAAGCCTTTCCCTGAGGTTGTTTCTTTTGCGGTTGTAACAATTTAAGGTGTTCATTTCTATTATACAATCTCCAGTATATACTTCTGTACCAAGCTGCGATTTTATTGTAATTTTTGGGGGGCCTATTTACATAAATAGATACCTAACTCTACCCTTGTTAAATAGTTATGGCAATGTATTACTCACATAAATATTATAGGGAAAATATGCTTTCACTGTGTTTTGTTACCCCCCCCCCCCCAGTCCCTCTAAAGTGGACCTCAGATGCCATGTGTTGCTGAATGTAACTATTATAGAAATACATAAATATTTTTTAAAGATGGGGCAGTGTTTTCAATTAGGTAAGGTGCCATATGTTCTGATAGTAAAACGCAGCCGGTGCTTATGATATTCTAGTCTTCTGACGGTTCCGGCAATATTTTAAACATTCCGTGGACTGAGGGCAATGGCCTACTAAGCGCTTTACGCACTCTATTAACTAAGACAGCTGGTGAAAAATGCAGTAACCCAAACAACCTTCATGAACACCATCCATGCTGCTCATAAATCTTCCTATCTAACCCTAACTATGTTAACAGTGGCTTGTCTTATTCACTCGGAGGGCTAGCACGGGCACCAAATGCATTTGAAATGCAAAATATCTCGCATTTGAGAGAGTTTAAGCTATTTCCATTGTAAATGACAGTGCCTTTTATTCATCTATTTTCAAAACAACACATAAATAAAAGGCATTGTCATTTACAATGCCAATAGCTCAAACTCTGGTAAATGCGAGACCTATTGCATTACAAATGCTTGTTTATAACTGAAGCTCAGTGCTTTATGAATAACAACATTGGATCAGCTTCATCGGGATGTGTGTGGGACTCTTTTAATGCCTTTTTAAGGGGCCTAATTACTAATAAGGTTACATATAGGAGGAAACTCTATAGAGAGGAGGTATCATCTACTGAAGCTGAGATGGCCAAGACACAAGCCGAAATCGAACTGAATTCTGTTGCGTCCGCTAATATCCTACAGGAATTGCAGAATAAGTTACTCTCTCTAAAGGGACACCTGGGTTCAGTCTTGAATACACGCGTTCTTGAAAGGTGGGAAGCTAGTAAAATAGCCCATTTCCAGTATGGAGAAGGGGCAGGGAAACTATTAGCCTGGAAGGCAAAAACTGACCAGGTTTGAATTAATATAGACTCAATTATCTGTGATAAAGTAGTTTATTCTGCGGATGATGACATCAGAAGAACCATTCGGCAATTTTTTCAAGCTATTTACCACGAAGATAAGCATATTGAGGTAGATCATATTGATGATTGGTTGAGGGGGATTTCTCTACCTTCACTGAACTCAGAACAGCGTGCCTCTTTAGATAATATCATCACACAGGAGGAGGTCAAAGCTGCGATCTTAAGTAGCAAGAAGGTGAAGGCGGCAGGCCCCGACGGCCTCGTGTCCGAAATTTATAGGGCTTTGGAGCAGGCAATTGTTCCTTTCCTCACCATATTATTTATTCAGATCCTTCAGGAAGGATTGCCACCCCCTGCTTCTTGGGATAGTGCGTCTATAACTTTGATTTTAAAACCGGGGAACCCAGCATCGTGTTGTGGGTCGTATAGACCAATCTCTATCTTAAATGTCAACTACAAAATCTTTGCTACGGTCTTGGCCAAGAGATTGGGGGCGATAGCAGCCGACATTTTACATCAAGATCAGAAAGGATTTGTGAAGGGTCGTCAGCTTTATGAACTGACATACGATCTTATAGGGACTATCGACATGGCAACCACCGATTCTCTTTCCCTGGCTGTTCGTACGCTCGACGCTACCAAGGCCTTCGACAGGGTGAATTGGTCATACCTGTCGGGGGTCTTGGGAAAGTTTAACATCGGGGATGGATTTCGTCGAGCAGTGAGATTACTTTACCAGAATCCCTCAGCCTGTTTGTTGGTTAATGGAGAACTATCAGACCCATTTAACATCACAAGGGGAACACGTCAGGGCTGCCCTCTCTCCCCTCTCCTATTTGACCTATATATTGAACCCTTTGCCCAACGGCTGAGGGACGACATTAACATCAAGCCTTTTAGGTATAGGGGATGGGAGAAGAAAGTGGCCCTGTACGCCGATGACATCCTGATTTTTTCCTCAGAACTACGCACAGCCCTTCCATCAGTTATTAATCTAGCTCAGGACTTTGGGGAAATCTCTGGTTATGAGGTCAATGCCTCTAAAACAGAGATTATGGTTTGGAATGATAATGACCTTGGGGCAGGGGTCCAGCCCAGTCCAAATTTGCGCTATCTTGGTCTTAATATTGTTAAGGATATAAATAAAATTGCTACACTTAACTTCTCTGCTGTAGCAAAAGATTGTCGTAGACTTATGCGATCTTGGTCACTGCTCCCGTTGTCTATCTTAGGAAGGGTAAACATGATAAAGATGACTATTCTACCAAAAGTTACTTTTTTGTTTAACACTATTCCCCTTTATTTTGAACCTTTACTTTTGTCAAAATTACAGAGCGAAATTAGTTCTTTTATTTGGGATAAACATATCCCAAGGATAGCCTGGAAAAAACTTAGGCGGCGTAGAGAAAAGGGTGGCTTAGCAGCTCCAGACCGCCAAGTATATGCATGGGCAATTCAATTTTCTCACGCTCGTATGTTATTAAAAATGCCCACGGATTTTGGGATCGGTTGCATGTTTGCAGCTTTGCTTAGAGAGGAAGGTGTAGTACAGTCTGTTTTTTTGTTTAAATTTGGAGACCCCAAATTTTTTAAGAAGATAAAACTGAAGGTTTTGCAGGGGATGGTTAAAACTTGGGTTAAACTCAGGAGCTCCAGAAGGTTGGGCTATTTTTCAAGTAGGTCACCATTGTGGGATTCACCTGGGAGCCCTGGTTGGCTTGTTGACAGTCTCGCTGTGCCCTTGAGAGATGCGGGGTTGGAGGTCTGGGCCTTTGTTTGTAGAAGGCTGTTTGCTGCCATGGGAATCTTTGAATGATAACATTGGGCCAAACCTTTCTAGGTTTAAATATCTTCAGATTGTTAGTTGGGCTCACTCACAGACCATTCTTAAGAGCAGATTCCCAGTAGGAGGGGGTATCCATCTAGAGTCCTTGCTGCTTGATAAACTACCAGCCAGAAAGGAGGTGTCTTTATGGTATAACTTAATGTTAGATGAGGTTGATGGTGAATTCTAACTCCCGGAGAAGTTGTGGGGGCCCTCCTTCGCTGGTCATGACTTGGAAAGGTTTTGGCTTACATCTTTTAAGGTGCTATGGGACATTGTTAGGCCGGCTTGGCTTCGGAGGAACCATCTTTTCACTCTCCATAGAGCTTACTATTCACCACAGAGACTATCAAAATTTTCTAGGGACAACCCTGTGGCATGTGCTAGATGTGGTCTAATAGCACCTTCGGACATACACATGTTCTTTGATTGTCCCCTTCTGTCTCCCTTTTGGGACTCTATAGGTGCCTCACTCACGGCCTCCTTGGGTTTCCAAGTCTTGATAAACCTCCCTCTCACAATATTTGGTGTTATGGATGTGGCTCGAAGCCCGGTTAAAGATCTTCCTTTCTATTCCATCTTGCTGGCCAGAAGGGAAATTTGTTAAAAATGGAAGGATTCTACACCACCTTCCCTTCTTGACTGGCAGGTGTCGAAGCTGGACTTGGTAAGGTCTGGAAATCAAGAGAAAAGAGCCTTCTGGCACCTGCTGAAATGGGATCAACAGTGAACTTGACTATGGGTTTGTTTGTTTTTTCACCCCATGGTCCAATGATTACGCTGCTTTGTTTTTTTTATCTGCTTGGTCTGGTGCACCTATGTATTCCGGTCTGATTCTAGTGGCTGGTATATGATGGCAGCAATTACGCTCCTTAATGTTTTTTTTTGTTTTGCGTGGGCGTCTCTGGTAGGTAGTGACATTACTGATTGGTGACGCTGAGCTGATGGTTGGCAGTCCCTTCCAGTTTTACTGTGGCAGTATGTTGCTCTCTGTTGGCCTCAGCGTTTAAAAACCACAGTGAAAAATGAGGACCAAAAACAAAAAACAAAAAAGACCTATGCAGATAAAAAGAGAAGAAAGGGTACTTGTTTGCAAAAAGGAGATGAGGTGTGGTTAAGCACAAAAAACGTAAGGTCAAAAGGAAATAGGAAATTCCTACCAAGATACATAGGCCCTTATCCAATAGAGAAACAAATAAATCAAGTAATTTACAGACTAAGATTACCTGCTAAATGGAAAATTCACCCTGCTTTCCATGTTTCCTTGTTAAAAAAGTCATCACCAAATCTACGAAAATAATCACCTCGAAAGCCTGTTCAATTTGAGTCTGTAGTTGAATATGAAGTAAAAGAAATTTTGGATTCAAAAAGAGTTAAGGGACAATTGTACTATTTGGTGGATTGGAAAGGTTATGGTCCTGAAGAACGTTCATGGGAATGCAGTTCAGATGTCCATGCTCCTCGGTTAGTGAAAGTCTTTCACCAAACATTTCCAACCAAGCCAAGAATGAAAGGACCCGCTTTATTGGGGGGTACTGTCAGAACCTCAAATCAAGCCAGTCATGTAGGCTCTGCTTTGAATTGGAAATTATGCTGGAGCCTCAAAAGAAATAATCCTATCCGCAACTGTTGTAAGCAGTGGAACTACGATCGAAACTTCAAGATGGCCGCCAATGTTGAATGCGGTTGTGCAGTCTAGTTGTTTTCATAGTTCGCAGGTGTTCGAGTTCGGTGAAGCGCGCGCGAGTCCAAACTGTTGCACACTTCACCAAAGTAATTACCAGAGCAAGTCATGAACTCATTGAACTGTAGTATGGTGTTTGTCCCTTTTTGCAGCTTACCGCTTGTATTCCTCTTCGAGTTGTCAGAGAATACTAGTTAAACGGGTTTGTTGCCTTAGCGCGAGTACGTGGTAAAATATTAAGTACTTGCCTTCTTGTTCGTGTGACCCATCTTTCAAGAGGCCACCACCGGCAGCTGAGCATCCTGAGAAGACGAAGAGAGGAAAAGAAAGAAAGACCAAACGAAGGTAAGTTAAGTAGCTGTTAAGGACTAGAAACAATTTTTGTAGATGCAAAAAACGGATGAATGCAAAGTCGTACCTGTGAATGAGAGAGTACTTACTTGTGCAACAAACTGTCAAGTCGTCCTGAAAAAAGAGAAGAAAGTAAACATGCATTAGTGTTTAATGCACAGTTAGATTTTAGTATATACATAGGAAGTTAGGCATAGGATATAGAGTAGAAAATTCTTAGTGTACTTAAATAGTGTAGAAATTACATATAGGTATATATAAAATTAGTTTTGGGATTTTTAGTCGAACTAGCAACTTCAGGAAGAAAAGATTGGAAAGAGTTACAGATGAACAAACAAGGTGAGATGTAAGAGATTTGGGTCGGTGCAAGGGTTTTTTTTCCTAGAGGAAGGCGCACGGCTAAGAAATAACGCTAATGAATCTAACTAAAGGTTCTTTGTGTGTTTGAGGTGCAAAAGGGTGAGGGGATAAGCCCTATACCTCCCAGCAGCAGTACTAACGGATGTTAGTAATAGAAAGTATACAAAAACGTAATAGCCATGCACACTCCAAATTAAATATACAGTAGTATCGTTGACGTCACGTAAAATGTTCGTTGAGACAAAGGCTAGTAACACACATGGTAACAGTTTTGTAACTAGACAAATCAGGCGTTTATTTATTGTGTCTTTAATTGTTCGGACATGGAGAACCAGCCGACACGTGTTTCGTCGCGTGTGGCACAGTCTGCCTGCGACTCTTCAGGGTTGTACTAAGCAAGTATAAAACAAAAGGTCGCTCTGTCGGTGATAATTCCAACCCAACAGGGCCCAGGACCGGGTACAGAACAATTAGTCAAAAGGTGAAGATCCTCAAGCAGGTATCATGATTGAGAAACCCAATAGTCATCCCTGGGCGTAGTGTAATATGAATCAAACTAATTTTTTTCTAGTTGGAAGGATATCAGGCAGTGCACGGCGAATTAAGTGCACATCATTCGTTGTGTTCTAAGTAGAAGGTGCGAGAAATAGGACGGGTGCGTCCGAAAGTGGAATCCCTTGTGTGCGCCGGATAAGCTTAATTCGCCGTGAACTGCCTGATATCCTTTCAAAAATTCTTTTGATTCATATTACACTACGCCCAGGGATGACTATTGGGTTTCTCAATCATGATACTAGCCTTTGTCTCAATGAACATTTTACGTGACTTTAACGATACTACTGTATATTTAATTTGTAGCAACTTCAGGAAGAAAAGATTTGAAAGAGTTACAGATGAACAAACAAGGTGAGATGTAAGAGATTGTTATAAGTAATAATTATTAGGAGTTAGAGATAAGCATTATAAGTAAAGGTATAATTTGTCAAAAAAGGTTTTCATCTCTACAAATAAAAGCAAGAAATAAAAGAAATAAAAGAAACAGCGAAGAGAAGAAGAGAAGCAAGATATCTGGAGAACTAGGTAAAGAGTACAATAGAGTAGAATAGAGTTAAACTGTTAGAGTAGTGTAGGAAGGAAGTTAATCTTTCTCTTGTTAAAATTTAAGGTTTCTCAGAAGTTTATGTATGCGGGACGGACTAAGCAAGAGAAGCAGTGAAAGAGTTCCAGAGCAGTCTCTTCTATATATTTTCTTATTTTATCCACTCCCCCTTCCCCCTGGAGGGTCTCTGAGAGTCAAGTTTGATAATGGGCTCTGAGGAATGTTTCGGAGGGAGTTGGGAACTATCGACTTCTGCTCCTGTGCAAGTTCCTTCGGTAAGAATTCACTGCAGCCTTTGACATGGTGGAGAGAACCTTGGTTAGATCTGTTTGCCTCCGAAGAGAACATGCAGTGTCAGCAATACTGCAAGCTAGAGTTTCCAAGGCGGCTATTGCTAGGTGATGCTTTTTGTCGCGAGTGCAACCCAAGCCTGCTGTATGCCTTTCCGCCCATACAACTTCTGCTCAGGGTTCTAATGAAGATCAGGGGCGACCGAGCCCAGGTATTCTTGTGGCTCTGGACTGGGCAAGGAAAGTCTGATATCCAGAGCTTCTGAAAATGAGCATCGATCCTGTGATCAGGCTGCCCTTTCGGGAAGATCTTCTGTTGCAGCAGCAGGGAAAGGTCTTCCACCTGAACCTGTCAACTCTTCGCCTCCATATGTGGCGATTGAGCTGCTGCAGTTGAAGTCTTTTGGCCTTCCTCTGAAGTATGCAACGATATTTTGGAGGCCAGGTGGCCCTCTACTAAGATGATACATGCCTGCCATTGGCAAAAGTTTCTATCAGAAAGGTCTATTGACCCTTTTTCTGCTTATCCTGCTGCTGTTCTTTTGTTCATTTTTACCCTTGCCCAGCAGGGTTCTGCTCTGGGTACTCTTAAGGGTTATCTTTCTGCACTATGCGCTTTGTTGCAGCTGCCAGACCAACCTTCTCTCTTTAGGTCTCCAATTGTAAATAGGTTCTTGAATAGGCTGGTTCACTCGTTTCCACCTACACCCCTTGTTATGCCACAGTGAGACCTTAATTTGTTTCTTACTTTTCTGACGTGTGCTCCTTTCAAGCCTTTGCACAACTATCCCCTCCAGCTGCTTTCCATCAAGATAGCCTTTCTGGTGCCTATAACATCTGCCCAGAGGGTGAGTGAATTGCAGGCAATATATTGTACGTCTCCCTACACGTTGTCTTTTCCAGATAAAGTGGTGCTTCACACCTGTGCTTCATTCTTGCCGAAGGTAATGACCCCATTCAATCTGGGTCAATCTATTACGCTGCCTGCCTTCTTTTCTCCCCTGCATCCCTATAAGGAAGAGGAGCTTCTCCACCTTCTGGGCCCTAAAAGAGCGTTGTCGTTCTACTTTGACCGCACAAAAGTGTTCTGGATGGATAACCTATTCTTTGTGGTAACGTGGGAGCTAAGAATGGTCTGGCAGTGCAGAAATGGACCATGTCTCGCTAGGTTGTTTTCTACATAGCAAAGCCCTTGCCAAGAGGCAGCCCCCGAGGTATTAAGAGTCCATTCCGCCAGGGGAAAGGCTGTGACTACAGCCTTGACTCGGAGTGTCCCAGTACTGGAAACCTGTCAGGCTGCAACGTGGGCATCTTTGCATGTTTGCCAAACACTACTGCCTGGACAGCCAGTTCCACAGGAACAGGGATTTTGCCAGTTTGATCCTACAGGACTTTCTAGTGTGAGGAATTGGTCCACAGCACACCGCCGGGTGGGTATGGCTTGGGTATCTAATTGCAAGGTAAGGAATCTGCACCTAGAAGTCTCTATAAGATGAACCAGTTACCTTCGGAAACACATTATCTGGTAGAGACAATATCTAGGTGTAGATTCATTACAGACCCACCCATGTCTCTCCACTTTGCAGACTGATTTTGTTAGGGCTAGGGTTATTCCCTTTTTTTTCTTACCCTAGTTTGGGCACATGTTACGTCAGTCACTTTATGACTGCGCTTCTGGCATGGAAAAGTGAAAGGTACTAACGTCTGCGCCCTGGGTGGCGCCTATATAGGTGACCGGGACGTCATAACCGACGTCACAGGGAGCAGAATGGAGCCACCATACGGCGCACGCAATGGGTATTGCCTGAGCAAAGGTTTCCAGATTCAGCCTGATGTATTGGAAATACAAAGATAAGGAATCTGCAGCCAGATATTGTATCCACCAGATAATGCATTTCCGAAGGTAAGTAACTTGTTCTTCCCTTCCACCCATCTCCCTGGAAATTCCTTCGATTCACAATAGTCAGGAGCCATTCTCATTTCAGAGTCCTCTTTTGGCCTCAAATCTGCCCCTCGAATATTCACAAAGTGCTTAGCTCCAGTGGTAGCCTTTCTCCTGAAACAAAGACACCAATTGGTTCCCTATTTGGATGAATCGTTGGTCAAGGCACCGTCCAGGTGCGCAGCTCAGGCATCCACAGCAGCCTCCGCAATGCTGTACCGGGAATGAGGCCTTACCCTGAATCCAGAAACATAAGTCTTGCATCTTTCAAAGACTATTACCTTCCTAGAAGCAACGCTCAACATAATGCTCAACAGAGCATTCACATCGGTCGAGAAACAAGTAAAACTAATCTCGCTAGCAGAACTCGCACAAAAATGGTGTCTTTCACTTCGCCGTTACAAATACCTCCTAGGGATGATGTCCTCTTGCATTCCTTTAGTTCCATTCTGCTGGTTAAGGATGCATCCTTTCCAAGAGCAGCTACACAACCAGTGGCTTCAAGCACAAGGATCTTTAGATGATCTATCCACCATTACTCCAGCCTTGGTCAACTCCATTTCAGGGTGGACAGAACGAAAGAATATTATAGTCAGTCTCTCCTTTCTAGTACTGCAATCTCCTTTGGTCATCACTACCAACACCTCCCTCAACAGATGGGGATCTTTCCGTCAAGACTTAAAAGTCAGTGGCAAGTGGCAAAAGCTGCATCGCATCCTTCACATCAACTTGTTGGAGCCCAAGTCGGTTCATCTCCCTTGCAAGCTTTCCTGCCAAGAATAAAGAACTCTGCGGTGCTCGTTTTGATGGACACCACAACCACGATGCACTACATCATCAAGAAGGGTGGCATGAGATCACGCCTCATATCCCAAGAGGTGCAGCGCATCGCATCTGGGAATGGGCAATTCTCAGCCAAGTATGCCTAAGAGCAGAACATCTTCCTGGAACCTGAACATCATGGCAGACACTCTAACCAAGCTAAATGTGTTGTGTCACGAATAGGAACTGGATCAAGCCACTCTCAACTGCATCTTCCTTTGATGGGGGCAAGCTGAATCTCAAGCTTTTTGTGACCTCCCAGAACAAGAAATGCCAGTTCTTCATAAACTGGCATCACCATCACGGATCATGAGGGAATGCATTTTCAATGGCATGGTCAGGCATCCATGCCTTTCCTCCAATTCCTCTCCTACCAAAGCTGCTCATTAAGATGAAAGCAGAGCCCTGCAAGATGATCCTCATTTCTTCCCCCTGCCTGCACCAACATTTGTTTACGGAACTTCTCCTACTCTCGGAGAAACATCACATTCTCTTGAAATCAATTCCATCTCTCTTAACGATGTCACAGGGCCAAGTGCTGCATCCAGATACCAAATTCTTCATTTATCGGCTTGGCTCAGGAGCACAATGAAGTTTTCAATTTGAACCTATTGTCTTAATGCAGGGAAATACTGTCCAGTGCTCGTGCAAGCAGTACTAACAAGAACTATTGGCTGAAGTGGAAACGTTTTTGCATTTGGTGTCAACAAGCTAATGTACATCCTTTCTCTTCTACACCTCAGATTCTCCCTTATCTCCTGTACTTGGTAAAATCAGGATTGCCTCACGCCTCCATCAAAGTCCACTTAGCAGCTATCTCACGCTTTAGAAGATCTACAGTACCTTCCTTAAGGACATCTAGAATTGTTGAACAATTCCTCAAGGGACTATTTACGGTCTTTACACCAGTCAGACCTCCCCCACCACTTAGGTTGCTCCCATTCAAAGAGCGATCTGAAATTTGTTTAATAGAAGGTACCTCTACTTGTAGCATCAAAATCTGCTAGAGGAGTAAGCTCCAACCATTTAGGAGCCTTGCCTGCAATTGAGGAATGATAGAGTGGTCCTCCGGACATACCCTAAGTTCATTTCTAAAGTCCATTCAGACTTTCATTAAAATGAGCTTCTCATCCTAAAAACATTCTTCCCACATCCTTCCACTCCAGCGGAAAGAGCTCTCAATTTTTTGGATGTCAACAGATGCTTGAAGTTCTATTTGCAAAGGACTAGAGGTTTACGCAAATCTAATCAACTCATTGTGGCGTAGAGTGCTCCTCGAAAGGGGTGTCCTCTTTCCAAACAGAATATTGCTAGTTGGATTTCCAGCGCCTTTCACAATTGCCATCAAGCAACAGGCAAGCCATTAAAGACACGTGTACACGCTCACTCTACTAGAACTATCTGAAAGAAACACGTTAGTTATAGATTCCTTACCGTAGAATTACCCCCAGGTGTCAGACTGAATCCGGAAAGTTTTTTTGTCCGTATTACCTCTGCGCGTTGGAAGGTCGCGTCGGTCTGCTCCGCGTCCGTCATCGGTGTCGTGGTTGCCGGGATGACGTTGCAGCAGCTACTTAGACGTTGCCCCCATGTGCTGACGTCAGTTCTTTCTTTTTCTGCGCCAGCCAGCGCAGATCACGGACGCGCAGTACCTCAGTAATTTTTTGACTACGTTTTTCTCAGCTTTTGTCGACTTCTTGTTTTGTGTCTCCGACTACGAACAGGGGCATGACGGATGCCAGGTTTCAAGGCCTGCGGTTTCTGTAACTGACTGATGTCAGTGACGGATCCGCACCACGTGTGCCTCTTTTACCTGTAGCGCGACCACGACCCCAAGTCGTGCTCCGACTGTCGGTCGATGGTGCCGAAGGCTTTGCGGGAGCGGTCCCAAAAGCTGCTTAAAATGCCGACAGTCGGCTCCGAGCCGTTCGAGGTCCCGGTCGAGAGGGAGGTCGCGGAGCCACCACCATTTCGGTTCTAAATCATCGAAGTCTTCACACTCTGGGTCAGGTAAGCATCGTCGCTCTTCGACTTCTCCTTGTCGGTCGGCCGATCCAACAAGGCACGCGGGTTGTGTAACTCCTGCGGCTCCATGCGCAGAGCCCGAAGGGTCGACTGCGAGCTTACCTCACTTTCTGGGTCCTGGAGCGACCCCCGCCCAGCTTCATATGTTCTGCGAGGTGATGCATGCCATCTTTGGGTGGACCGACCCCGCCGGTGCATCTTCGGGCCCCGTGGACTCAGTTGTAGGGCCTAGCTCTTCGCTGCCGGCGGCTCCGGCACAGCAGGTCCCCCTTGGATCCAGGCCTGGATCACGATCGGCATGGGTTGACCTCGTTAGACCTCCAATTGCACTTCTCCCTACGGCACCACTACTGCATTCGGCGCCGGTCGGCTTCCCAGCGTACACATGGAGAGCGCTGGATCCGTCGCTGGGTGTGGTTTTTGTGCCCCTGTTCACTCCTGGGGTCCCTTTCTAACAACATTGGCACCCAGAGGATGATGAGGAGGACTGGGAGGGGTTAGGTGACCCTTTAACTGACCAGTTAGATACTGAGCAGGACTGGAGAGAGGAACTGGGGGATGCCATTGTTCTTGACACTTCACCCAACCTTGGCATGTTGTCTCCTTCTACATGGCTACGGAGGAGGGAGCGTCATACATAGTGGTGTTTTGTAGGGAGGCAGAGGCTCTGACCCTCCAGCTTCCTATGGTGGCGGTCAGGACTAACCTCCTGGCTTAGGTGCTTCAACCGGCGGTCAGCTCTTCGGAGCCCCTGCTGCCGTTTAATGAGGCCCTCACCAATGTCCTTTTGGGCACGTGGTCCAGGCCCAACACGGGGGTTCCCGTGGACAGGATGATTGCCTGACGACACCGCCTGGCTCCGGACAACCCCACTTTCCTCTTCCAACACCCCACCCCGGAGAGCTTGGTGGTCCAAGATTCCACCTCCAAAGCACCTTCCCTACCGCTCCACCGGAAAGGGAATCCAAGAAGCTGCACCACCTTGGCAAGAAACATTTCTCTTCCGCCAGCTTAGGACTGCAGTCCGTAAAGACTGCATGTCTCTTGGGCCGTTATTCCCACTTGGTGTGGGATACGGTGGCGCAGGTGCTGCCTCAGTGTCCGGAGGACGCCCGGGCAGTGCTCTCCCAGGCTGTTAACGCCGGGAGGGATGCAGCAAAGTTTGCAATCCGTTGTGGGCTGGACACCGCCGACTCTCTGGGGAGGACCATTTCAATGTCAGTAGCGCTTCATCGCTACACCTGGATGAGGTCCACTGGCTTTCCAGGGGATGTCCAGAACATCTTGATGGATATGCCCTTTGATGGCCGTCCCCTTTTTGGCGACAAAGTAGACAACACCCTAGAGTTCTTCAAGGATTCCCGGGCTACGGCCAAGTCCTTGGGCCTCTTCACCCATCCGGCGCAGTCTGCTTTTCGCCCCTTTCGTGGCTACGGAAGAGGTGCCCCGCTGCATCCCACCCAGGGCACAGTGCGCAACAAGTTACCCAACCTTTGCGCGGCCGGGGACGTGGAAATAACCGGCATGGTTCTGGGGGCCAGCGGGCGGGCCAGTCCACCAACTCCCCTCTGCAGCAGCCTCCAAACCTTCCTAGTTCAACCTTACAGGCCCAACAAACGCCAGTGAACGGCAGGATTCGCCATCACCTCCCCCACTGGCGCACCATCACTTCAGACAGGTGTGATTTGCAAATAGTCTGAAGGGGCTACTCCCTCCCCTTTGAGACTACCCCTCCAGCAATGCCACCGAGATACCACCGCATGTTGGAGGATCATCTGGCTCTTCTCCAGCAGGAAGTTGCGGCTCTCTTGGCCAAGGGCGCCATCGAGCGCATTCCTGTCCCAGAAGTAGGTCGTGGTTTTTACTCCAACTACTTTCTGGCCCCCAAGAAGGACAAGGGCCTGCGTCCTATCTTGGATCTCAAGGATCTCAATTGCTTCCTCCCTCCTGCCCTCGACCCACAAGACTGGATGGTAGTTTTGGACTTGCAGGACGCTTATTTACACATCCCCATCCTGCAGGCCCACCCACGCTACCTACGGTTCACGGTAGGCCACGAGCACTTTCAGTTTGCCGTGCTCCCCTTTGGCCTCACCAGCGCCCCTCGGGTGTTCACGAAAGTGATGCCGGTGGTCGCAGCTCATCTGCACAGATCAGGGGTTTCAGTCTTCCCCCTATCTCGACGACTGACTGTTAAAGGCGGGCTCCCCACAGGCAGTCGTCTCCCAACTCCAGACAATGGCCAACCTCCTGCATATGCTGGGGTTCTCCATCAATGTGCCGAAGTCATATCTGATTCCCTCTCATAAGCTCCTCTTCATTGGAGCAGTTTTGGACACAACGCAGTTTCGGGTCTATCCTCCGAACAGCAAGTCTGGGATATTCAGGCTATGATTCCGATCTTTCAGCCTCTATCCCGGGTTTCGTCAGAACGACCCTGAGGCTGCCGGGCCTCATGGACTCCTGCATCCTGCAGGTCGATCATGCCAGGTGACCTTGCTGCCTGGATGTCCGCAAACTGCTTAAAACTAAACGGCAGCAAGACCGAGGTGCTCGTGGTGGGGGGAGGGCCGTCTGCCTGGTCGTCGGCATGGTGGCCGCCCTGTCTGGGTGAAGTCCCCGTTCCTTGCCGTGAGGCCAGGAACCTTGGCGTGTGGCTGGACAAGGACCTTGCCTTTGGTCCCCAGGTCAGTCGGGTGGCGGGTGTATGCTTCGGTGTCCTGAGAGCCTTAAGGAAAGTGTTAGATCTTCTCCCGATTTCTGCTCGAAGGACGCTGGTGCATGCCCTCGTCACCTCACGACTTGACTATGTGAACTTGCTTTATCTGGGGGCCACAGGCAAGGCCATGGGTCGCCTGCAAGTCCTTCAAAATGCTGCAGCGCGGCTTGTACTCAGGCTCCCTAGGAGGTCATCCTCCAAACCAGCTTTGAGGGCCCTCCACTGGCTTCCCATTGAGAGGAGAGTGGAGTTCAAGGCCCTCACTACATGCCATCGCATTTTGAGCGGTAAAGCGCCTGCTCTGCTCAAGAGTCTGGTAACCCACTATGAGCCCACACGCAGTCTACGGTCCTCACAGACTGGGCTGCTAAAGGTCCCCAGAGTATCGAAGGCGCGTATGGGAGGCAGATCTTTTAGATACCTCGCTCCCAGGTGCTGGAATGCTCTTCCTTTGGAACTGCGACTAGAACCATCTGAAGTCCTGTTCAGGAAAAAACGTAAAACATACCTTTTCAGCAGGTAGCCTTCTGTGGGAGGGGGGGGGGCAGCCATTTCACTTATCACAGCGCGGGAACACGCCAGTGGCGTAACCAGGCGCTTTACAAATGCCCAAATAAATAAAATAAAAATATGCAGGCTTTGCAGTGGGACCTGAAGCTCCAGTGGGCACAGCATCATGGGAATCTGTCCGATTGTGTCCCGATCTCGGAGGGCACTGTCCAACAACTGCAGTGGTGGCTTACGAACCAGGATTGGGTCAATGGCAGATCCCTCTCCCTTCCCCAACCAGAACACACCGTGGTGACGGACGCATCCCTTCTGGGATGGAGCAGCCACATGGGAGAGACGGAGATCAGAGGCCTCTGGTCTCCGGTGGAGTCCGGGCTCCATATCATCCTTCTGGGGCTCCGGGTGAATCGTCTTGCACTGAAGGCACTCCTTCCCTCTGTCCGGGGAAGAGTAGTGCAGGTGTTCACGGACAACACCATCACCATGTGGTATTGCAACAAACAGGGTGGGGTGGGGTCGTGGACCCTATGTCAAGAGACCCTCCTCCTCTGGACATGGCTGGAACATCAGGGCATGTCCTTATTTATTATTTTATTTTACAGAGCTTTATATAGTGCGAACTTGATCCGAATCGGGTATCAGAGCGCTTTACATAGATTTTAACAGTTTTCTGAAGCACAAGCCAAATGATATATAAACTGATAGTACAGCAGTATAAAAATGGATTCCAAGTTGTAGTGATTGTCTTGTCTTTATTATATTCCACTTGATCACAATCTTCCACTCCCTTATGCCAACGTGTTTCGTCGCCACTGGGTGTGTTACCACGACTTGCTCAGGGCTGGAAGTAATACATACAATCACCATATTGTATTCATCTTTTTGGTTTCATCAGTCACCCAAAACAGACTAAGCACCATCTAAGTGCACAAGGGGACTACTCAAGCTAGTGAAATATCATAAATAAAAATTCTTTTACATAATATTTCTCTGTGTGTTTTTTCATTTGTACATGCAATAGGTTTTATGCCGTAATCGCTACACAGATACATTAATAAACCTTATAATCCATATAGTGAAAGAGTGATTTCAAATAAAAATAGATCGATGTGTATTTATAACTCATCAGCCTTCCGTGAACTTATTAATACATATGAATCAGAAAAAGAAGCAGTATTGATACCTTATGTATCCTTTAGACACCAATTTACTGTAAATGACAAATTGAATAACAACACTAGTTAGGATTCAAAACAACGGAGACATGAGACCACAACCTCTATTCCTTTATCTTAATCCATAATTAATTCTACATAAGAGGAATGATATTACCTGTCGTTCACAACTATGTGAAGTAGGTTGCCTTCCTTAGGGTATTCAAACCCCTTCCGAATTATAATGTTCACGTTTTTCAAACCTGACCCTACAAAGTAACCCATGTGTACATTATCTTGCAATGCATTAGATCTCCTAATCTAAACTCTGTACCACATAGAGTACTTACATATACAGCCGCCGTTCCAATTCAATTATCCAATGTACAATCCTCCTTAAAAATATCCTCCAAGGCTCAATTGTGTGTATGGTAACCTGAAAAATATATGCGCATGATTGCTATCATATGTCAATCCCTATGCATAGAAAACAACATCACCAATGCTATCACTCTATCCATCAACAAAGTGAGAGTAACTTACGTGCGTGTTAATTCAATTATGAGTCACCAAGCAATATGAACTATGTACGGAACCAATTCTACTAATAGTCCACCGGGCCTCATGTCTCTACATAGCACTAGTTGCATTACATGAGGACACATTCATTTTTGTTAGGCACAGGGAGATTAAGTGCTTTGCCCAGAATCACAGGATGCTCAGCGTCATTGCCGAGACTTGAACCCAGTTCCCCAGATTCGAGGTCGACCGGCCTAGCCTTGGTGGTTCAACACCTGGCCAATTCTCTGAACGTCAGGGCGGACAAACTCAGCTGCAGGTGCATGATGGATCACGAATGGCGTCTTCACTCGGAGGTGGTGCAAGGTCTCTTTCGACAGTTGGGAGAGCCTTGGTTAGATCTATTCGCCAATGAAGACAACGCGCAATCTCAGCAATTCTGCGCTTTGGAATTTCCAAGGCGGCACTCGCTAGGCGACACTTTTCGTCACAAATGGAGTTGTGGTCTGTTGCACACCTTTCTGCCTATACCACTTCTGCCCAGAGTGCTGAAGATCAGGCGCGACCGGGCCCAAGTCATTCTTGTGGGTCCAGATTAGGCACGAAGACTCTGGTGTCCTGGGCTGCTCAACATGGCCATCGATCCTCCGATCAGACTGCCTCTTCGAGAGGATATTCTGTTGCAGCAGCAGGGGACGGTTCTCCACGGGAACCTGTCCAGTCTTCAGCTCCTTGCGTGGAGATTGAGCGGCGGCAGTTGACATCTTTCGACCTGCCTCCTGAAGTCTGTGATGTTATCTTGGCAGCCAGGCTCCCCTCCACTAAGACTGTATACGCCTGTAGGTGGAACAAATGTGTGGCATGGTGCACAGCAAAGGCTGTGGATCCCCTTTCTTCCCCTCTTTCTGAAGTACTCTTGTTTTTTCTCTCTTTAGCCCAGAAGGGCTCTGCTTTGCGCACTATCAAGGGCTAACTTCCAGCCATCTCTGCCTTCCTTCGGTTGCCAGATCAGCCTTCTCTTTTCAAGACCCCGGTAGTTAACCGTTTCCTAAAAGGCTTAATGCATTTTTTTCCTCCAATCCCCTTTGTTGTGTCTCAGTGGGATTTGAACCTTGTGCTCACCTACCTAATGTGTGTTCCCTTTGAGCCACTGCATAACTGTCCTTTATGCCTTCTGTAAGAAACATTAGTTAGGTATATATTCCTTACCGCCCCACCCATCCTCCCAGTTCTGCGAACTGATTTCTAGGGTTAAGGACATCCTTTCAGGGCCTTCGTTTTGTGCACTAATGGTCAGCATGGCTTTGCGTTTCTGGCATGGAAAGTCGTGTACAGAACTGATGTCAGTGCGTGAGGGCGACTGATGCCACCTTTCGACGCACAGAGGTACTGCTGACGAAAAAAGTTTCCGGATTCAGTCTGATGCCTGGGGGTAATTCTAAGATAAGGAATCTATAACTAACTAATGTTTCTTACAGATATATTGTTACCAAAGGTAAGTAACTGGTGCGTTTCAGCCTCAAAGGCGCTGTATGCTAGTGTGCCAATCCAGGACACTTGCTGTGCAGCTTCCTGTAAGAATGTGCACACCTTTACCAGGCATTACTGCTTGGATTCTGAAGCTCCAAACAAAACAGCAGTGTGTCAAGCGGTATTGCAACATTTTTCCAGTGACTTTGAGATTTCTCCTTGACCCCTCCGTCCTTTTTTCTGGCTAGGCACATTTTTACTTTCTGCTCTATCCCATTAGATGAATTTGTTATCTTTGTATTCACATATGTATTGATTTATAGCTTTATCTTTGGTTTTTGATAAGCTATATCTATGAATTCATGCTTTACATGCAACAACAACAAAAAAGAGAAGTAACAGAAACAACGTGCTTCTTAACTGCTTTTTAATCTAATTCAAGCATGTGAATCTATGAAAGTTCCAATACTTATATATAACTGTAGTTCTCCAGTATTGGAATTTTTCATAGATTCAGATGCAACCCGCCCTCCTCCCCTGAGAAATTCACCTTTCCCTCTTTTTATCTGGGTGTATCTCCTACAACCATGCTTTGCATATCTGAGGGACTGGAGCTTCTCTCAGGAGTGTTCTAGAAGGCAGGGCAACCTGATAAGTTCAAACCTATGTTTGGTCTCCTTTTTAACAATGTCTGATATGTGGGGAGAGAGATGGTGGCCGGAGGAGTTGGGTCCTGTTCCCATCCCAGTCGCCGAGCTTAAGAACCTCGGGGTCTGGTTGGACCCTTCTCTTACGTTTGCATGCCACACTAAACGCACGGCCGCTTGTTGCTTCGGCATCTTGCGTGGGCTCCGTCCTGTGCTAAAGTTCTTCGACGCCCCCACTCGGCAACTCATGATCCAAGCTACCGTCATCTCCAGGCTGGATTATGCTAGTTCTTTGCTGGCCGGGTTGAACGTAGCTGAGATCGGGCGCCTGCAACGGATCCAGAATGCAGCAGCGAGAGCGGTGGTAGGCCTTCCAAGATTCTGCCCTACCTCCAGCACTATACGAGCGCTGCATTGGCTCCCGGTGGCGCAGCGGATTCAGTTTAAGGTCCTCTGCGTCGCCTATAAGATCTTGAAGGGGTCCTCGGCAATGATCCTTACGACCCTCATGGCTAACTACATCCCAGCACGACCCTTAAGATCGGCAGACCTCGAATTGGCCGTGGTACCGCGCTTTAAGCGAAGCAGGGCCGGTGGACGCTCTTTCCGAGTGCGGGCCGCTGCTTTGTGGAACTCCTTCCCCCCAGCAATTCGTGCCATGAGCGATCTGCTTTCCTTTCGTCGTGCCGTGAAAACATTTTTATTCCCTTAGTTATTTTGTTTGTGCTGTTTTATTTAGTTGTGTTGTGTAGCTGCCTTGTCGGGCGCCAGGACGCTCCTTAGCTGGAGCATCTGTGCGCCTAATAAAAACCACATAACATGTTAAAAAAAACTAAAGGGCCTAGGGCCTTTTTGGTGTATGTTTAACTTTTCATTGCTATTATAATGTACTGTGGGACTCCCAGCTTGACGATGGGGAATGATTCAAGCATGTGAATCTATGAAAGATTCCAATACTGGAGAACTACAGTTACAGGTAAGTAGCTCATTTTCTTGCAGGCCAAAGGCAGAAGATATCTGTTTTTGAGCACAGAGTCCAAGGTTCGTAGACTACTGCTACCTGCCTGTTGTAGGTAGCCTCAGACACTGTCAAAAACCCAAACATCATATGGCAGCTAGACTTCAGTTGTCTGTCAACATAGAGCCCAATGCTGGCCTCAAGCTTCAGCAAACCCCCACCAACCTCACCGTAGATGAGAAAAGGAACCAGAAAAGTGTCTGAGTGTGAAGGCAAAATATTGACCAGGAACAGCGTAGTGCTTGTATCTGACCCAGACTTCCATCACAGTCAGCAAGAAGCTTTTAACTTTGCCATGGGCTCTCACGTTCAAGGGTACTGTAAAGGTTGAAAAGCATTGATTTTTGAAAATCTTTAAAAAATCATCACTCTGGTTCCTGTGAGACAGTGCCCTGTTTCTGCATGGTATGCCCCCACTTTTTGCTGAATTGCTGATATTCTTTGACTGAGTGTGCGCTGGGTACCTGCTAATCAGATACCCAGGGCCTATGTTCCTTCCCTAAAATTGCATTGAAGCCTAAACCCAATTGGAATCAATGGCCACAGGTAGGCCCCTGGTAAATGGTACAATAGAGGGTGTACAATCTTCGCCATGTGGGCACTCCCTGACAAATTCAGGTGGCCAGTCTTGTTCAGCTAGCAGGATGTCATTACCCTTAGAGAGCTTCTCAGAAAAGAATGCTCTAATTTTTCTTGGTTTGTCCCCCTCCATCCGGAGTGTTACTTCATATAACTTATGTGGTACACTAACCCTGGTATCTGCAGTATTAACTTGGATGCTTTCATTCAAGTCCACTGTCTCCAGATGATCCTTCAGGATCTTGCGAGCTATGGTTACCTCTGCTGCGCTGTTTAGCATTGTTTGGGCCCACTCCCCGTTCTTGAGTTGTGTCCTCAAGATCCTCGGCATGTCTGATCTTTAGACTTGCTACCTTCTTTTTTGGAAATTGGCTTTTCTTATTTTTTGGAACGTGCTGTTCGTCTTTGGACTTCACTTGTTCTTCTTTTTGTTCTGAACGTCCTCTTCTTTCGGATTTCTGCGAGGAAGTCTGAAAGGCACAAGAGGAACGTGTATCATTATCTTGATATCTATCAGGTTTTCTCAAATTATCCCTATTTCTAAGGTTGTACCTTTTTTTGGAGGGCTCCTGCTGAGGAGACCTTCCTCTTGACTGGGAACGCTTCTCTTTAGGAAGTGTCTGTTTAGTGCTTTCCCACTTCTTCTTAGGAGTAGTGAGATTATTTTTAATAAAAACTTTTTCAGGATTTTCAGTTAGTTGGGGTTTTAATGGTTTATCACCCAAACTATCTCTACCTAGTTCTTCATAGGATTTTTCAATAATTCTGGCAAGCTCTTAAGGTTGCTCAGTAATATCTGTTTCTTTTAGTTTTTGGCGGATCGCCACCGATGCTGCTTCACCTTTAATGTTGGCTAATAGTATAGCCGAGACCTGTTTGAAATCCGTCAGTAATTTCATACCCAGATTTAAGGCCGGTTCTGGACCGTATTCATTTTTAATCTGTCTTAGAACGTCTGGTATTACAGCTATAGACGGGACACCATGTGTTTTTGTGTAGATTGAAGCAGAGACTGTACCCGAAGTGTCGCAGTCCTCTACGTGTGGTGCAATCCCCATTGGTAAACAGATTGTCAGAATCCTGTGTTTCTCATGAGGTGTGCTATCAGGAAATACTGCCTCTATTTGAGTAATTTTCTGGGCTAACCAGAATGGAATTTGTTCCCTTTTTGCGGGCAACTTACCGATTACTGACTGTATAGTCTGTGGTGTAATTTTGTTTGTATTCCCCTGGTGAGGGGTGTGCTGTGGAATTCTTACAGATGGTTGGACTGTTAAAGTCCGCATGACATATTGAAACAACTGCTTGTGTATTTTAATCAGCTGTTTTAGCTGAGCTAACAATTCAGGAGCTGTCATTGTTTCAATGTCAGGATGTGGTGTATAGCTGGCTAGTACTGGCCATGTTGCTCCTGGTCTACCTAGTGGACCGAGCCTGGTAATGTGATTTTCATGTTGTAGGGCGCCTTTAAACCAGAGCTGATGCTCTTGGTAAGTTGATGGAATTTCAATATCCTCGTAAGGAATGTATTCCGCTGGTGGTTCCTCTATTTTGTAGCAGTGGAACTCGTGTGTTCCTGCATCTGCTGCAGGGAACTAAATCCATGAATAGAATACCTCTGTCTGCCGATATTCATGTGCCTCTATAACAAAGATTACTTTACCACCTCTTGGTGATACCCCATTATTTATGAGTTTGTAAGTTATAGTTTTTCTTACATTTACCGGGATGATTATAGCATCATCGTAGATTTGTTGAAAACCTGTGTTTTCTATGGCTGGTCGAGCTGCTGCTGCAGTTCTACGCCTTTCCTCTTCACTATCCGACATTTTGTCGACTGGAAGTTTTTGCAGAACGAGTTTCAAGGAAACAAAGATTAGGTGTACAATATTTTGGAACACTGTATCCTTCAACGTTGAACAAATTAAAAACTAATATATAGGATTTTCCGCCCTACTCAGTTTAAAGCAGATATTTTATTCTTTAACCCACTCAAGATGTCTATTGGAGTATTTTACGGGAAAAAGGGGTCTGTGATTAAAAGCACGACTGAGTTACTCTAGTATCTAGCGTTAAATTATCGCCTTACCAAACGTTGGGCGCCATGGAATGTAGTTCCTATATTCCCAATAGGCTATGCGCATTGGAATAGTGTATCCTGTAGTTTAGACGTAGGACTGAAGTCAACTAGGTCTCTACCGAATATACTAAACTTAATAGTTTGTGTGCCAGCTAGCTCAGAGGTCACTAGAAACTTTCTCGAATAAACAAGAAGGGATTCGTTTCTGACAACTGCTTTTAACATGACAACTTTGTTCCCCAAGAATAGGAAATATATCTCTAGAGTCGTGGAAACAATAGATAGTTATTTCACTCAGTCAATCGTGCATGCTTCGTTTCACCAGAGGTGCAGAGAAATAGAGAGACGGGCGTTTTCAATAAAAAGGGTATTTATTGGACAGTCTTCTTTCTCAAGCATATGAAATGAACTGCTGCAATTGTAATACTTGCTGTAAAGTACAGAGCATATAATACGAAGAGTATTAAAAAATAGTACTGTAAAAGCATGATATGGTTTCTAAGCCATAAGATACCTAAAATGCATAAAATACATACAGTGATAAATAATGACTAAAAGTACTCAACTGGTGCTTCTAAAATACGCCTACCCCGGTGTACCTAACCTAGGTCTAGTACAAGGGAATAAGTAAGTGAGGTGTAGCCTACTTTTAGTATTACTTGCCAAGAATCTAGTCCAAGAATTCTCTTAGGGTCTAATCAGCTCCGTACCTTGGTTTAGAATGTGGGAGGTCTTGTATCTCTCTATCAGGACTTGATTTCCCAGCAACACGCAAGGGTAGCCTGGAAACACTGGAGCTGGATTTCTCGGCAGGAGAAAGTACAGCGTCTCTCAGTGCGTCAGCTGGAGGGTCGGCTTCCTTCGGCACTTGCTGCAGCAGGGTGCGTCGGGCAAGTAGATAGTGGAACTGCTCCAAACCACCGTGTGTTTGTTTGAACAAGTGTGGGCATATTTATACCTTGAAGGTGCCGAGTTTGACGTAAGATTGGACATAATAACGTCATCAGAGACTTTATTCTCTGAAAACTCCATGATTTCTTGGATAACTTAATATTCATGCAGGGGGAAGTCCCTGACTGCTGAAGGCGGGTTTTTCCAAGAAATCGCTGTAGATTTTCAGGACTAGTGGAAGTGGCCAAGCCGTATTAGGACTACTTGAGCTCTGTCTTAATACGGTTATGATTTCTATGCTTATATAAGGATACGGTATTTTATACCTATATAAGGGCATGAATTGGGAAAATTACACTAGGGTCCTAAAACGCTATACAACACCAGCTCCTGCTTCATCAGCATTTAGAGAAGGCTGTGATTCTGTGATAACAGTTGATGCTAGTACACATGGGCCAGGTGCAGTCTTGAATCAAAAGGTGAATGATTCAGAACAAACAGTTGCATTAGCATATAGATCTTTAAGAAAGTTTTAAAAGCAATACAGCACAATTGAACGTGAAGCGCTAGCATGCATATGGGCTGTACAAAAGTTCAAGATGTACGTGTGGGGCAGGTGGTTTGAGCTCCATACCTATCATAAACCTCTCATCTTCATATTCTCAGGGGGTGTCCCCAAAATTGCTGCCAGACTAACCAGACTTGTTTCCAAATTACATGAATACACCTTTACCATTACTCATGTGTCAGGTGGTAGCAATTTTATGGTTTAAATCGTTTTTATTGAATGTGTTGCGAATATTAACAATACACCCACCTACAACCACTGGCCGGTGGGGAGCATCTTATTCAAAGTCAAACTTTATTAAAGAGAAAAGGAAAGAGACAAGGTGGCAGCAACTTTATAGCAGATTGTCCTTCCAGAATGCACATAACTGACTTTGAAGATGAACATGACACTGATGATATTGAATGTGTTGCAAACATTGATGACATTCTGGATTTACATGGTGAGGATGTAATCTTCTCTGCTGATGATTGGAAAACTGCGTATCAAGAGGATGATGTGTTGAAACAAGAAGGCACATCCATCTTCAAGGGTTGGCCTCATATTCGCTGTCTACACAAAGATTTAAAACATATGCACAAGTAGCCAGTGAACTCTCTATTAATGATGGTCTAATTATATGGGGTGATAAGCATATTCCTCCTACAAAAATATGTCCCATTATCATTGGTAAGGCACACAAAGGGCATCTTGGTACCACCAAGACCAGTATGTGTATCAAAGACCACTAATGGTGGCCCTCTCTTGAAAGGCAAGTAAAACTCACAATTGACAACTCTCCAGAATGCTTAGTCTCAGACAAACATTGGTAAATGAACCAAAGCATACTACTCCCTGAAGCCCCCTGGGTCAAGTTGGGCCTTGATTTTTCAGGACCCGATGTCAACCTGCCTGGTGATATAAAGAATATCATCTTGTTGTTTGATTATTTCTCAAAGTAGTTGTATTTATCCTTCACTAACTCAGCTCCCTCTGACTCAGCCATCAAATTCTTTGAGCAAGTTTTCTCTGTAGAAGGCTTCCCTGCGACCCCGATCACAAACAATGGGACACATTTTGTATCTTATCGGATGCAACTATTCTTAGCTAGACATGACACCAAGCAATTTGAGTAGCTCTTTATTCACCAGCATCCAATAGTCTGGTTGAGAGAGGGAACAAAGTGATTAAAGAAGGCATACAGACAGCCATGTCTGCAGGTTTGAATGTCAAATCATTTCTAAAAGAAAAAGTCTGGGAATACAATTCCTCTCCACGCTGCACCACAGGTGTTTCTCCATTTTGCATGCTAAGAGGAAGGAAACATCATTCTGGGTTGTTTCCAAATTAGCTAAAACACCAGTTGGGCATCACTGAACCTAGCATTTATGCAACTGTTAAAGAGAAGGTGTTAGCAAGAGTTCAGATGAAACAACACAAACTGTCTGCTGACAGGCAAATGTGGAAATGATAGCAAAAGTATTCATGTTGGGGATTTTGTAATAATCAAGAAACCCATGTTGGTAATGAAAGGAGAATCTGTGTTTTCTTCTCCCACCAAAGTTATTAAAATTAGCAAAGTATCTGTGTTGCTGGAAGATAGAGCATGGTGGAACATGCAGAATTTGGTCAAGGTATCACATCGACAGGCACAGATAATCAATCAAATGAAAGTAAGGGGGTCTGTCTCTGGACACATTGGATCAAAACTGCCTTGTGTTTTTTGGGGGAAAGGTGATGTGGTATGTACGTGCAAGCTCTTCAGCTCACCGGTGTGTCTCGAGGCATAATTCTTGCATCTAGAGGGTTCCGCCTTGAGACATGCCAACATGTTTATGTTTGACTATGTATTGATTCAAGTGTTGCCTAGCGGTGACGCTTTCTTGTATTGCATTGGGTAGGCAGAAAGGCCAGTGTACAAGTCAGTTGACTCTGCGGCTTCTGTGGACCAGAGGCCAGGATAATCTTCATACAGGTCTCTAGTATTAGAGGTCATATTCAACATGTTAGTTACTGCTGTCAGGCATCGTTATCCTTCTCATGGGAGACTCCAGCCCTCAACTGAGAATTTTTACCCTGATTTTCTTGTGTTGTGTTCTCCTCATGGGTGAGAGATGCTTCGGAGATAGAAGTATGGGGTGGGAGATGTTGGGGGAGATTTAGCTTTTCCTTGGGTTATGGTTTTGTATTGTTTTTCTTACAGGTACACATCACAAGGGTGAATCCTCAAACTTGAGTCAGACTCCATGATGCCACTCAGTGACTTACCCTGCCTCTCTTGGGCCATAGGTTGAATCTCCATTTCTTAACTTCCTATCCAGATGGTTTGGGTCATCTCCTGCAATGTGAATGGTCTCTTGGACAATATCAAGAGATCAGCAGTGCTGCGCTATATCAAAAGATATAGACCTGATGTGGTTCTCCTCCAGGAGATAAATGAGGTCTGCAGTTCCTTGTGAAAGAAGACTGAGGTAGATGGTTCCAGGGAAAGGAATATGGTTCAATAGGAGCACAGGCGCTCACATGCTTCTTCACTGGGCTAGCTCGTTGTCGGACTGGCGCTATAAAGCCCGATGGGCGCACACAAGGGGCTCTATGCGGGAGATCTTTTAGTAAGCTGTGTGGTGAAGTGAAGGTGCATGGGTTAAAAAAGTGTGGTGTAGAATGGTGACATAAAGGAGTTAAAATAGGTGAAGTGACACTCAGGATCAGTCAATTTAATGAATGAGCTCACTAACTTAATTAAAAGCTTATGAGCTACCTTGGGAAATAATGGTCCTAGATAGCACGATAAGTTAATTGGTCAACATGTTTCTCGCCTGGTTATGTCAAATGTGATCGAGTGGCGATTCTTCAGGACCTAGAAACGACCCTATACTACACTGTGTCTGGTTTCAGTGAGAGTAAATACTCTGTCCAAGATAACCAGTCACACAACAAGTAATATGGAGGAAGCAGAACCGGATAGGTCTTGCGGCGGATGCTTTTCAGCGTCCTTGACCCTAATAGGCGCTCTTTCTGCTTTTGCCACATAAGGGTTGAACAAATGCCATAATTTGGTTGACTTTACCTGTTCTAAGGTACAATATTTGCCACATTATTTGTGGTGTAAAAAACAACATAAGGGTTCAGGGTAGCCCTTCTCCCTATGCCGATGTTGGCCCTGGGAACCACATACCCCGGGATGTAATAATACACACTCTCCCGGGTAGCCCAGCCCTGGGAAACATAGTGATTCCCACCAGATGTGTGAGGGCATACCCTGCTTGCACTCTCCCGGGCAGTGAACTCCAATTTTCTCCAGCCCATTGGGAGCAATTGAAAAATGCTTAGCCAGTATTGGATCTTTCATAGATTCACATGCTTGAATCATTCCTCTGCGTCGAAGTGTGAGTCCCACAGTACCGTAATAAAGCGCTATTATTACTATTATAAGCACTTCTGTGAGTACATGTCTTTATTGAGATATTTAAGAGGACAATAACACTTCTTTGACCTCCACAAAGGTTGCATTAGGGGGCCTAGCAAACAACATGCTCCCAAAGCGTCTTTAGAAAAGACTCATCCCGAGTCTACAAAGGACAGTTCAAAAAGGAGAAACACACTAAAATTCTCTTCAGGTACCTATATCTCTAAATCTGCAATTCCTTCTCTTTTTCTGGAGTTCGCACTTCACTGTCCTCCAAGGCCTGTTGATGACAGAGCCCAAAGGCCAGAACCTACACCGACTTGGCAAAAACATCTTCATCATTGGTAATTCCATTGTCAACGAGGATGGTCTTTACAGTAACGTCGAATGCGACTTCCTCAGCCCTCAGTTTAGGGCTTTGCCTACATTTATTTTTATTTGATGAGTTTTATATAGCGCTGGCTAGACCCGGAGGTATCAGAGCGCTTTACATGAGGTTCCACAATGTTACAAAGTTACATCAGTTACAAGTTACATATGTTGCAAAAAAAATAACATTTAAAGAGCATAGAAGACAAGATAAAAGGAAAGGAGCGTAGAAGGGTAGGGGAGTACGGTAAAAGGGTAGGAGGGAGATACGGCGGAGAGACGAAGGAAAGTCTGCCCAAAGTCCGGCTGAGTAGGTGACGGCCGAGGGGAGGTCCACAGCCCATCTCCTGTATAGCTAACAGGGTAGCTCCAACGGGCTTCAGCCAAACTGCCAGGTCTCAATGGTAGGTGGCAAGTTCACAGATTCCATGCCCTAATGGGTGAGCTGGATGGGGATATGCTCAAGGTCTGGTCGATGTCCAATTTTGTCCAAGAGTGGTTACATGTTGGAAGATGACGGCCTCGTCAGCACTACACCATAGAGGGTTGCCGCCTCAACAAGAGTAACCCACCATCGTTGACTGCCTAGTTGATGTAAGAACACACCATCAGCTTGTCCACTCCGCCGTCAATGGTGGTAGTCTACTTCGGCCCACCGACAAAGGCTTTGCCTGCATGCCTTTGTAACTCACCATTTACAATGGAGCTAGATGGCGTAGTTGACAGCATCAAAATCTACGATGATAGTAAGGTTTAAAGTGGTACAACAAGCTTTGCTCATAACGGACAATTTGAGGCTGTCATTGATCCCTCAGTATTTCACATCAACCATATTATCAGAAGGAACCCCATTATTACTAAAGTACCCATGTACAACATAATATAACATTCAGAACAAGCTTATTTGCAGCCATTATCCTTGATCAAAGTCTATAAGGTATGTTTTGGAAGTACAAAGGTCATAATTGCTGTCATTCTTTTTACCTAATTCACACATGCAATGTCGAGATTGTTCATCTACTTTAGCAATCACAACAGCATCTTTTAATGAAAGTTTTTGTTGCAGCCCAGTGTCGTTCCTGTGTTTTCTTACACTTGCAGTGAACAATCAATTGCTCACGAACTAGTTCATCAGTCATTGCTCCAAATTTACATTTTAAAGACAGTTCTCTATGTTTGGATATAAAGTCATCAATTGATTGGTTCTCCTCTTGATGATGAGTATAAAATGTGTAACGATCCATAACAATGTTGATCTCTTTAGCAAATCTGCATTCTAAACTTTTTTTGCTTCAGCATAAACATCTTCAATGTGATCACGATTGTGTAAGGTGGATGTATGTAAATATTTAAAAATACGTTGACCCTCCTTGCTCAAGTCGTTCAACAAAAGCACTCTTTTCCTAGGAGCCCTGAACTCAGTGACATCCAGAGCCTCCAAATAGTTTTCAAAAATAGGTAACCAGTCATCCCACTCAGTAGCAAGTGGACCAGGAGAGGTTAAGAAAATAGGAGGAGAAATAATTGCTCCTTGCAACTGCATGCTGAACAACTATAAAAGGCTCTGTATATGAAATAAATCGGCAGTAAAAAAAATTAACTGAAAACACAATAGTTAAAACAAATATGCAGGGATAGCAGTTGCAAGTTCACAACAAAGAGAAGTTCCAGAGACCAAAAAATCAAAGTTGAACCAATTCACAGTTATGAGGAAAAAGCTTTGATCAATAAATCATGAGATCCTATGACTGTGACTTAAACTGATGTGGCTCACCGTTGAATAAATACTGTTAGGTGTGTGAGTCACCGATGAAATACAGTGAAATGTAATGACCACAGTACTTGCTCACTAAGCTGAGATTAGATCCGTGTGACATAAACATGTGACTCACCGTTGAATAAATCTTACCAGGTGTGTGAGTCACCAATGAAGTGCGAGCGTCTCGTTTCTACTTAAATAGCTAGAGCGTCGATGAAATATGCATTGAGATAATATGCGGAAAACACAGTCTAAAATGGCAGCCAACGACGTTTTACGTGCCTTCGTTGGGTGATAGAGCTTGCTTTGCTGAAACACACTCCAAAATGGCCCCTAATGCCGTTTTACGTGCCTTCGTTGGGTGATAGGGCTTGTTTGGCTGAAAAGATGATGTCGTAGGTTGCAATGTGCATGTGAAGTCTCGTGCGCCGACAACCGCCTACACACTTGGGCCCAGCCAAGACAACCTTCTAACGCCAATTCCACAATAAATAAGATGCGGGCTTACTCACCCAGGATCAACGCTTCGCATGAGCAGCAAATCTTCAAAGTGAGGGAAACACCGACCTCAACTAACACGGAAGATCTTGTAGGTGGGTCCAGACCCACTTACCACCGCAGCAGTGCAGGCCAACTCATCGCCAAATCTTGGAACTACAAAGGACGACACACTAGAAGCAAGACAGGTAAGTAGGAGTCTTTATTAAAGTAAATCATTGTCTGCTATGAAAGCGTGGCTCATCCCTGGCCAGCCAGTCACCAACTGTGTACCCTAGAACATAACCACTGTAAGTGGAATGTGGAACACACTAGGCACAGTGCTCCACACTCCACATGTGAAGAAGAGAACATGAAAGACATAATCACAACAGTATGCTTCTCCTCTTTTGCTACTGCAGCCACCACAGCATGGTGATCCTCCACTTCCTAGTTACACTCCTCCTTCTGTGATTGCCCAGTCTTTATCAGATTATCCTTTCATCTTTGCTTGCCCATCAAATAAAGGAGTTGTATTTCTGATACTCCATCCAACCTGGATTGGATCATAACATAACATAACACGTAATTTGAAAGCACACACTCACTCAAGTGTATTTCCGCGTTCAATAATAGATCTTCATTGTTACCACAACTTACTACCTATTATCACTAAGGGAACTCGCATCCCAAGCGATATATAGAAGCTCTTCCATGGCTGGACCTTTGTTATACAGCCTAGAGGGTGATGAATCCTACTAGAAAGATTATGTTTCCATTTCTTGTGGCCTGAAAGTCTGCAATATCACTTTTCATGTTAAAAGCCTTAGAGTGGATCCTCTACTTCCTCACCAGGCAAACCCAGAGAGTCAGGATCCCACTTTCTCCTCAGAACCTATAGATATCAGTTGCGGAGTCCCTCAAGGCTCCTCTCTGAGCCCCACCCTCTTCAACATCTACATGGCCCCACTTTCAGCCATCATCAGATACCACGGACTCAACATCGTCTCCTACGCCCACGACACCAAGCTGAATCTCTCCCTCACTGATAAACCTACAGTTGCCAAGAGCAACTTTCACAAAGGGATGAAGGCAGTAGCCGCCTGGATGAAGGACAGCTCACTCAAACTCAACTCCGACAAATTCAGTAGTCCTCATCCTGGGCTCCATTACCCCTGCCTTGGACGACTCCTGGTGGCCCACAGCGCTCAGAACCCCCACCCACACCCGTCGACCACATAAGCAACCTGGGCATCATCCTCGACCCCTTGCTCTCAATGAACCGTCAAATCAATGCTGTCTCATCCTCCTACTTCAACAATCTCTGCCTGTTTTGGAAAAATTTCAAGTTGATCACCACTGGGTGCAGGAGAACGGTCACTCAGGAGCTCAACATCAGCAAGCTTGACTACGGCAACGCACTCGATGCCAACACCACTCAAAAAATACAAAAGAAATTTCAGAGCATCCAGAACGCCTCCACCAGACTTATCCTGGACATCCCCCGTCGAAGCCACATCTCCGGTCACCTGAGAGACCTACACTGGCTCCTGATCAACAAAATAATCACCTTCAAGCTCCTCACGTATGCCTACAAAGGTCATGGGTATTTCCATTACTTCTCCAGTGGTTGTCATCCTTCCTTTTGAACAACATTTTTCTGACATTAGCAATGCCTGAAACTGTGAAGCTGGATAATTGAACTTGCAACAATATCTAGCATCTCTCTAGCCCATCTTAAATACAACACCATCGACCTAATTATCTCCATTTCCACTTTTTATTACACTGGAAGAACAAATAATTCTTGACTGGTTCAACCATCATCCCATTCCCTTTTGCATCTCCAAACACAACTCTGGAAAACAGAGTCAATTCAACCCCCTCATACTATGGAAAAGACACCTTAAGAATAATTCTGTGCAGTATATCTGAACCTGGAGCCATCACTAAGGCCTCTGTTAATTATAATGGTGCTGACTTCATCATTGGCTTTGACATTGAGTTGACTAAGGATATCATTCACCACATTGCTCCTCTCAATCTTAAATGCATCTGAGACATACCTCGTACACTATGGTACTCCAAGAGCCAACTTCAAGCAAACAAACAACCAACACAATGGAGAAAATACAGAGAAAACTGGTCCCTCTGACACACTCCTTGCCCTAAAACTCAAAGGAAAATTCACAAAGATCCTTTTCATTTATCCAAACCGAACTACTTCAAGCACAAGATTAATGAGGCAATAGTCCATTCAAGAACCCTTTTTCAAACCATCAAATTGTGCAAATCCCATCACTCACCCGATAGGTGAAGTTCAGTTACCAGGGCTGAAACCATCACCAAATTCTTCACAGTGGACATTCATAGAATCCACGAAGGCTTAAAACTCTCCCATTAAAGCAATCCACCCCTCTTGCCAGATATTTAAATCATTAAAAAGTAGATTTACTAATTTTTCATGCAACGCAGTGCTGCAACCAAATTTGCAGAGCTGCATTGGTCGAAAGGGAAAACACAGCAGAAAGCCATATTTGCTAAGATTAATGTTGCAGCTGCTGTCATCCCTGCACTGACACTCAAAGTAGGCTGCCTTGTGTGACAGAAACTTTCACCATGGAGCAGAGGGGTGCTGTCTAGCATAAGATCTGCACTACAAGCATACCATTCCAGTACAAATTAGGATGCTAAGAGACATTCCATAAGGATCCCAGCCACTGAATTGATGTTGTGCAATTTAGCATACATGGAATGTGTGAGTTTTTGGAGAAATTAAAACATTTTTTCTTGTTAATGCCTGTTTGAAGAGGACATTCTTTTTTACCCAAAGCCTGTTCTGGCGTTCATATTAGATCGGGATTTGAGTAATAACCTATAGGTGTTTGTGCTCATCCTCCCAACTAGCGCTCCAGTAAATCCCCATTGATGTGCTGCAGTTGAAAGTTCTTTTTTGTGGTAGAAAAGAGCACTTTTCATCCAAAAATGCCTTTTACGCTGGAATGTAAATACCAATGCATCACTTTGCATCATTTTGCCACAGCAGAAAGACTTAGTAATTCTAGGCCTGAATGTCTACCTTCCAAGTACTGGAAATAGATTCACTTCTATGGATTTTCACAAAGACCAATCCATATTTATGGTCTTTAGACATCAATTCAAGTCTGAATGTATACAAACATAATTTGTCCTCTCCTACTCAACACTGTCAACACACAGTGGGTGAAGGCAAATTTCCTTCCTCTCTTCTGTCCAGCCAAGCCAAAATAACCCTTACTCAAGAAGCCAGATCTCGACCCAGACCTTCAAAACTTCTGACAAGTAAGGAAACTACCTTTCCTGGTAAAAAAAAAAAAACAGTTTAAAAAAGTGGCTGGACAACTGCTGATCCATATTTCCTCCACAACATATTAAACAAAGCCTAATGGGCACCCTTCAAAGTCTAGACGTCCTCAAAATCATGGATGGATGTGAAGCATGCCTAGTTGGATCTGTCGTCAGTGTGGGACACCAGTATCACGCATTCTGCCTGAATATTTTTCCGCTCACGTAGGTAGAGGACGGAAGGTGCTAAAGTGGCTTAAATACTTCCTGATGACAAGATGAAAATGTGTGGAACTCATATCATTCAAATCTTCATCTGACCGATGATCTGTGGAGTACCGCAAGGCTCACTTTTATCTCTGCACCTATTTAACATCTGTCTGGACCCCGCCTGTGATAGTCAAAGGTCACAACTGTATCTCAAAGTCTCAAACTCATCAAATGTAACAGCCCTGAAAAACGTCTTGGAGAATCTAATTGACTGGCTGTCTGCTTCCCTCTAAAACTAAAGTCTAACAAAACCGAATTCTTACTTCTTTACCTCATCTTCTTCCCCAGACCAGTTAAAAGTGGCTCAACATTATCTTTCCTCTTGGTATTACACCTTCGCTAGCTCCATTTGCTAATTCTGTAGGTTTCACCATTGATCTGTCTTTCTACCTGAATGAACTTGCAAATAAAGTGGTAAAAACATATCAAATTCACCTTTTTAAGAACATTAGGGACACTATCTTCCTTCTGTCTTTAGATTAGCAATCTGAGCCCCAGTGCTTTCCCACCTAGACTGGGACAATACTTTTCTAGTTGAGTTTCCAATAACCTCTATCATGCCTGTGTCTGATTTCTAACACAGAAACAAACTAATCACATCAACCAATCCTAACACAACTTTACTAGATACCTTTAGAAATACACACCAACTTCAAAATAGCATGCATAACATGTAAGGCTCTGTCCTCTGGACTTCCTCATTATCACAAGAAGAAACCAGAAGAAAAAGACAGGCAAGTGGCAAATCCCACCTTCTCCTGGAAATCCTGAAAACAAAGAAGAGCAAGCCTGCAGGCCTATATTTAGGAAACAACTCAAAATGTATTCATTCAAGCACCTTCTACGAGATTAAAAAGTCTGTATCCTTCGCTTTACACCCCTCCCCTTACTAATATTTTAACTTTCTGTTTGATGGTTCTACAGTTGGTATTGTTTAGCTCCTGGTTATCAGACTAATTCTATCTGCCTGTGTTATGCACTGTTTCATGCGCTCCATTTTTCCCGTGGCTAAATCTGTGGTGTCTAAATCCGATAAATAAATAAACAACCAAACAAACAAATAGTGTTAATAAGGATTTTGCAAACTATGCTGTTTTTTTGCCAGAAATGTAGTTCTTTGTGATCATGGGCAAATGGCATTGTTAAATGCTTCAAGGCCACGTTGAAGACTGCTTTGCAAGTTGCCAAGCTCACAGATACCGATGTGTTAAAGCCCAAGAGACTACACAGGCAACCCCCCACTCCACCCCAGCAATATGAAAGGAAAATTCTCTGCCCTTGCTCACACACTGGGAGGGGATGGAGTCTACAGTCAGAGCATCAGAAAAAAGATAAGATGAATGAATTGAATGTAAAGTTTTATTGCACAATTACTTAAAACCATTTGCAATATATCCTACATCAACAAGAATGAAAAAACACGATTCCTTAAAATCCTTCACAGTATATCTTACATCTAAAACAGTTCACATAAAACTGTAATCAGTTGCAGTTGTGACTAAATGCTGTTTGTATTAAAAAACGCTATATAAACATCGTTGCGACAGAGTTCCATGTTTTGTTTGAAGCTATACTGTAAACAAATAAATAACAAATCTGTTTTCTACTTAATGACTTATATTCAAGACTCCTCCGGTGTTGTCAGGACCTTCTTCTTCAATAAGTTTGGTGTGCAGCTTGCCATGTATCTCCTGAATCTGGCCAAGTCTGTCGTTACAGTGCAAGAAAATAGAACCAAAACTGCTTCTTTCACTGTCCGAACTCCTTTGCATAGCCACATTGGCTTTAGCAGCTTCTGCGGACTTTACACGAAGGCGTGATTTATTTATTTTTAATACAATGTGTGCTTTTCAAATTGTGTTTTTATTTCGTGCCTGTAATATCTCTTTGTACCAGTGCAGGCTTATTGTTCAATAATAGCACCTGGGCTGCATGCAGCTTTCCATGAAGCAGAAATAGCACAACATTTGAGCACAAACAACTCGCACGGTTTTGAGATCTGTGATCTATTTAAGACAGACAGCGTTTTCCTATCTGCGTGTTAACTCCTCCGGCCTGGAATCATTTATTTGCCTGCAGAAAGCATACATTATCATTATTCTTAGCATTTACAGCCATTAGGCAGTGATGTGCACGTTTGCTGTATTTTCTGGATTGTAGGTCACCCGTGCGTATGGAGGCACTTTTTAGCAGTTGTCTAGTTAAAGATACCATTCTCATTTAGTTATTTTGGGAACCTTTTCTTATACTTTCCGCGAGCTGTGGGGGTTTGTCACAAAAAATGAAGGGTGTTTCACACACTTTGCACTAACACAACACAGGGGCATATTATCAAGACAGGGAATAAAATTATCGCCCTTTTAGCGGCAGAAAACTGCAGCTAAAACGGCGATAATGGGCTTGATAATATGCTCTATGGAATTCCAATAGAAGCCCATGTTAGATGGCCTTCACATTTAACATGGGCTTCAATTGGATTTCCATAGAGCATATTATCAAGCCCATTATCGCCGTTTTAGCGGCAGTTTTCTGCCGCTAAAACGGCGATAATTTTATCGCCTGTCTTGATAATATGCCCCACAGTTCCTTCACCTATGATTGCGCTCATTGCAACACTGTTTCTCTAGTTATGATAGTGGTGATCACTGCAGTTCATGGTCGTTGTGGGTTCGTTCTGTTTTGTACGTGTAGATTGGATGGCTGGAAATAAACGATTTTGCAGATGATTACCACAGGTTAACATTTTATATCGGAGTCTACCTTCAGCCATAGAGACTCCAGATGGAGTGGGGCAAGAGAGGATATTTGGTTCAAGGTCAGGGTTGGAGCATCTCAGACAACACACAAAGATCTCGGATTGGTGGATAAATATCTATACGATATTTGTGTTATCCACTGCTAAGCGCCCTGAGACCTCACGGTGAAATGTGCGCTCTACAAGAGCATATGACTTATGACTTATATTTTATTGTCTCCTACAGTGACATTGTTTTTGGTCAAAGAGATGCTTTTTCATGACAATGAGGAATGACAATCGATAGATAAAAGCAACTTTTTGTCACTCAATAACTATTAACGATTTTAATTCTCTTTAAGTTAAAGATATATCAGATGATCCTTTAATAAAGTCTGAGCAGGGAAAATAACTGAATAATTAGTTTCTGTTCTATATTTGATCGGAGCAGGTCACTCAAAAGAAGCATATATTTAAAATGTCCCAAACCTGCTACACACTTTTTACAATTTTCAATGCAGCGTGTCTTATACTACTGCAGCCTTCCATGGGTATAATACCGTTAGTAAATGGTGTTTTTGTATGGATATCACCGAAGCATCTGGTGTTGATATGAGAAGTCTTGTCCCATATAGTAATTTCAAATTTAGATTCCAGTTCACATTGCCATCTCTTCTGCAAGGATACTTGTTGTTAATATCATATTTAGCAATATGAAGCATAATTCTGTATTATTGATTGACCATGTGTGTGGTCTTCAGCTGCATTAGCCTCTGTGATTCTTATGAAATGTGATTCTTGCGAAAATTGTTTAACTGGATGTTTTGATAAACAAGTAGGCCAGTATTTTGAGCTTCTGTCAAAGATATGAAATCCACAAATGTCAGATCTCTATTATCCGTTCTTTGATCGCTTGGAACCAATATGAAAAGCCAGAAAAGACCTCTGGAAAATAAGTTTTTCCACAAATGTTGATTTATTTGCTAATCCCTCCACTATCTATGCCTTGTATGTCTTTCTGCAATGTTATTCTATTACTAATCTTGAGCGTGAATTATTTAAAGAATTTTGGTCATTTCATTTGTATTTAGAGCATTTCAAATCTTGCATCTTGGTAGTTGATTCCAGCTGCCAGAGAAGGGTGAATCAGTTCTCCAATATTGTGAGCGTCTATATATATATATATATATATATATATATATATATATATATATATATATATATATTGTTACTTCTTGGTAACAGTGCTACTTTTAAGAAAGAATCTACCCCACTTTAAGTTTGGTTGCTTTAATATATGTAATACCATCCTGAGCTTTCCATTATTTCCAAGGAATTTGGGATAAAAGTTATCTCTTAGCTGGAAGCATTTTTGGGTGATATGTTGCATAACTGATTCCATGATAATGTTGTGCGTCCGGGATCATGCTCGACAAGAGGTCAGGTGTAAGGCTAATCAGGGCTGGAAATGTACATGAATGAGACATTGGAAACTGAAGAAAGTTGAACGCTAGACCGCTAACCTGTATCCTTGCTCGCTCATGTCTTGATTCACAGTGCACTTTCAGGGCATAAGGGATAGAGCCTGTGCTTAACACCACTCTGACATGCAATCAACGCCTTGCAATGCATTGCTAGTAGTTGTGATTTTCCACTTTATTCTAGTTTGCATCAGTTTTTTTCACGTCCAACACCTGTGTTAGTTTGTTCCTTTTCACTTCCACCTTGTTCAGGATTCCCTCCGCTTCCCTCCTTTTTGGGTCTCGCTGGCAATGATGCATTTGTCCAGCTGGAGACGTATAGCGTGTGGGGGGGAAGGAGGACAAGAGGGTGTACGAGCTTTTCTTCCTGGATTCGTGTGCGCGAACGCGCACGTCGCGTCCCGCGCCATACACATGCGCGCGCAGACAGACACTCGCTCACACACACACACACCCTCCCCCACAGTCACACACACACACGCACTCCAAGACACATACACACACGCACACACGCACGCACGCACACACACATACACTGCCCGCCCCCCCCCGCACGCGCGCGCACACACATGCTCCCCCCCCCCCCCGCAGCTCAGCAACCCACTCTCCGGCTTCCTTCGTGCGGCGGCTCTCCTCAGCTGCAGGGCCCTGCAGCAGGACTCTTCTTCCCTCCTTTGGCACCGGGGCGCAGGGTAGGCTCCTGCCTGCTCCGGTGCTCCAAACACGGCTCCAATCACGGCTCTTCCGTGGGAGGCGGGGTAGGCTCCCGCCCTCCTACTTCCTGTTTCCGGTTGTCGCGCCGGCCTGCCTGACTTCCTAGTCGCAGGCCGGCAGAGTGGCGGCGGTGATTTGCGGTATTTATTTATTTAGTTATTTATGCATTTTTATATAGCGCGGACTTTACCCGAAGGCGGTATTTATTTATTTATGTATTTATGCATTTTTATATAATTCGGACTTTACCCGAAGGCGGTATTTATTTATTCATGTATTTATGCATTTTTATATAGCGCGGACTTTACCCGAAGGCGTCAGAGCGCTTCACATTAGGGACAGAAATGAAACATAATGAGAAACATTACAAAAGAACAGGTTGCAAAAACATACGTTACTTACATAAGGTAATAGTGACAATTGTGAGCAAACAAAATACATGAGGTAGTAAAAACTATGAGCAGCCAAAAATACATGAGGTAATAAAGGTAATAGTGACAATAGTGAGCAAACAAAATACTTGAGTAAAAATTGTGAGCAACCAAAATACATGAGGTAGTAAAGGTAATAGTGACAATCGTGAGCAAACAAAATACTTGAGTAAAAATTGTGAGCAACCAAAATACATGAGGTAGTCAAAAGTGCACAAGAGGAAAAATTGTGAGCAACCAAAATACATGAGGTAGTAAAGGTAATAGTGACAATCGTGAGCAAACAAAATACTTGAGTAAAAATTGTGAGCAACCAAAATACATGAGGTAGTCAAAAGTGCACAAGAGGAAATGAAAGTGACAAGTGTGCAGTTATAAGAGAAAACAGAGTATAATTAGAGGTATAGTCCTGCAATAAGTGCTAGACACTCAGGCTCAGGAACAAGCGTTACATGGGCAAGGTGGCACTTGTGCAAGTATCAAAGGTAAAGACATGTGAGAGGTAGCAGCCGTGTGTTGCAAGGGCAGAGTGGTGTGTGCATGTTACAAAAGGGCACCGAACACCAGTACATGGAAAATACTGCAAAAAGGCAGACCCTCCAATCACAGGCATACACTGGGAAGGCACTTCCATGGTCATGGAAAGTAGAAATTATCAGTAGTGGGAAGTCTTCCTCACAAATAGCAAGAGGACGTGAATTACTTTTGGAGGTGTCTCTGGAGGAGGAGATCTTTGAGGTCCCTTTTGAAGGCCTGGGAGGAGGCGGTGGTACGGAGCTTTTTTTTGTCCTCTCGCGGTTTGTAAATACAAAACATATTGCATTACAAATGCTATAGGTATCACATTTGCGAAAGTTATAACTATTGGCATTGTAAATGACGAAGCTATTAATTTAGCTATTTAAAAAAAAAAGAAACATAAATAAAAACTTTTGCCATTTACAATACCAATAGCTCAAACTTTCCTAATGCGAAACCTATTGCATTGCAAATGCTTGTTCTAACATACTGTCCATTTTGCCACGGAATGCCTGCTGTGCGTAACCCGCTATTGTCCTTATTTTATATTGTAGTACCTTTCTTATAGGGACTGGTGTTGGCCTGTGCATTTTAACATGCAGTTTGCACAGAGTGTAAATTGTTGACTGTACTTTGGAATTCATTTTATGTAAATGTAAAGTCGCTTTTTCAGAATCGCTGAGCCAAGCACCAAGGTAATTATAGGTTTTTGTGGTGGAGATTATCTCTCTACCCACGTTCCATTTAAGCAGTGCTTTTTTGCGCAACGCCCGAAGATCATTACTTTGGTCTTGTATGAGTTTATTGTTAGTTCATTTGTCTCATTGTAGGTGTTTAAGGCATTTAGACTCCTTTGTAGGCCAATTTTGGTGTGATCCATCACCACTAGATTGTCTGCATATTGTAATACTTGAAACTTGTTAACTCCGATTTTAGGGCTCGCAAGATTGGCATTATGGAGCATCTTACATAGGTCTGCTGTACATAGTTTTAAAAGTGTGGGGGCGAGAACGCATCCCTGTTTTAGGCCACGGTTTGTGGAGAACTTTTTTGTTGTTGTGTTATCTGCTAACTTGACTTTGATCTAAGTTTTATTGTTTAACGAGATGATGGCATTGAGGAGTCCTGCTGGAATTTGCCAGTTGCGCAATTTGGTCCAGTGCTTGCATCGAGACTCCCCATCGAAAGCTGCCGAATAGTCTTCAAAACAGGCAAAAAACAGTTTTTTTATTTTTATGTTTGCTTGCTGACTTAGATATGATATGGCTACTATGTTATTGATTGTTGAGCAGCCTTTACAAAACCCTGTTTGGTATAGGGGAAGGATTTCATCATCTTCGATCCACCTATTCAACTCTGTCCATAGGGTGCTTGATTAGGCTTTCCCTTCGATGTCCAGGAGGGTGATCAATCTGTAGTTTTTTGGTTCTGTGTTGTTTCCTTTCTTGAGTATTTGAGTATTGGTTATAAGAATGACCCACGCCATGAGTCTGGCACCTTGGTTTGCAATTGACATTCAGTGAATAGGTTAGATGGAACTCTACCCCAGTATGCCGGGTCTACTCTAAACATTGCTCCCGGTAGGCCAATAGGTCAAGGGGCCCTGTTTTTTCTTATCTTTTTCATTGTTTTTTCAACGGCGGGCCATCTTAGTTTTTCCCCTCGGCTTCTGATGTGGGCTCTGCTTCATCGTTTGTACTCTCTGTAGGACGTTCCTCTGTGCTACCAGGTTGAATGCAACCTTTTGTTTTTTATGTATATTGTAGAAACGTGTCTCAGCCATGCATCAGCAAGGACAGAATTGTGCCGGTCGACTTTGTTTTTTTCCAAACGAGCTATATATTGCCAGAATTGTCTGTGTTTATAGGGCTTTGTTAGCTAGTGGATCTTGATCCATTCTTCTCTAGTTTATTCTGTTTGAGTGTCCATAGCAGGTGTTTACGCTCACTATTGAGCTCTTTGTACTTGTCCCGTGTTGTTTGCGTGCCAACAATCCTGTGAGCTCTTTTTGCCTTTTTTAAGTTACGTGTTATATCACTACGTTTTATGTTATCATGCAGGATTTTGTAGCGGACGCATTCTAGTTGATGCACGTCACGTAGGCGTGACGTGCGGCGGCCATGTTGGCAAGCTGCGTGCGCATCCTGAGTGCGCGCGGAGATAAAGTAATGTTCGGAAGCGCCGGCCGGCGCTCCTCAGTATTCACCCATTAAGTTAATAAATAAATACTTAATACACCATTCCAGCGTTGTGCATTTCATTTGCATGCACCAACCTTACAGTGGCGACGAGGTCGGGAGGATCCAGCTGGTAATTCAGCAGAAAAAAAAAAATCGAACCCTCCACCACGTGGGGAGCAGCAGGGCAGGCAACCCCCTGACCACTGGGACACAGCGCAGAGCAGCACCACGAGGCCAGATTGCGGAGGGCACAAGGGGGCACAGCTGAGCCCACCAAGAACGACAGGCTGAGGAGCGTGGCAGTGCCACAACCACCGGAGGGGCGGCACAGTGGCCAGAGAGGCAGCACCGCAACCCACAGAAGATAAATCACCGCACATACCTTCCCATCACACCGTGGAAGGTAGGAACAGCGCTGGCTACCAAAGGGGAGGAAGAGGGGACCAGCACTAGGAGTCCCCAGGAGGACGCCAATACAGAAGTGAAGGACAGCGCCCCAGGGAGCCCCACCAGCAAGGACGTCAAGGCGACAGAGATCAGGGAGGTGAGGATGAGCACACCGGCAGGCTATGCAATTGCGCCAGTGCAGTTCCTACCGAAACCTGGCGAACCCCTGATGAAGTGGGAGGATTGGAAAGAATATATCGATAATTTCATAGGGGTCCTAGAGGACGAAAATGAAGAAAAATTCACCCCCCAAAGAAAGAAACGTATCCTGCTACTGAACCTGGGACCGGAGGGTCTCAGGATTTACAAGAGTCTGGTGCCCAAGAAGAGAGAGGACACTGATACGGATGTCTATGCCCATGGAGTAGAAGACCTGGATGAGAGGTACCGCCCCACCATATGTGTGTCAGTGGATAGGTTCAACTTCCAGCAAAGGAAACAACGGGCTGGAGAAACCATAGAGGAATATGTAGGGGCCTTGAGGAAACTAGCGGCCCCGTGTAAATACGCACTGTGGGAGGATGAATTCATAAAAGACCAGATCGTGATGCACACTACGAGCACACAGGTCCAAGACAAGTTGTGGGCGAGCGGCGACACCACGCTCAAAGAAGTAATGGTCATCGTAAAAAGGGCGGAGCTTGCTAGGAGGTGTGCTGCAGCAACCAAGAAAGATGTGGCCACCCCAACAATGGTGAACAGGATACAAGAGGGAGACCACCGTAAGGACCAAAGAGGAAAAGACCCAGCAGCCAAAGGAACCAGCAGATGGCAAGGGAAACAAACAGGGAATGACAGCAAGAAATCGTGCTACAGATGCGGCAGTTGGTCCCACGACGCACGTGACAGAAGATGTCCCGCATTCCGAGCCAAGTGCCTACACTGCGGTATCCTGGGCCACTATGAAAAGGTGTGTAGGAAGAAACATCCTAAGGAAACAGTGAAATGCGTCGAGCAAGGTGAAGAAGATCTGGAGGAGGTTGCAGAGGAAGAGGTGGTCACCGTCCTGTGCATATATGACCAGGTAATAAGCATAGAAGGGAGGAAATCCACAAAACCCATCCTGGACATGTCTATGGGAGGAATCACCATCACCGTGGTGGCGGACACAGGATCCCCCTTTACCATCATCCAACAGGCAGTATGGGAAGAAATGTTCAGACCCAAGTTGGGACCGGAGTTGGAAAAGCTAGACATCCGACCGGTCACTTACAATGGCGACCGCATTCCAATGTTGGGGTTCCGCCGCCTACTGTTCGAATTCAGGGGCCGGTCAGCATGGTGCAAGCTGTACATTGCAGAAAAGGGACCCTCGGTCCTGGGATGGCTAGACCAGGGGGACCTAGGAATAAAACTGGATCCAGGAGGAAAAGAGCAAATATTACTCACAGAGCAAGAAGAATGGCCGGACATGAACAAATGGAAGGAGAACTACCCGAAAGTGTTTGGAGGCACAGTGGGACGGATGGAAAACTTCCAACACAAGATTGTGCTCAAGGAAGGGGCCATTCCGGTAGCCCACAAGGTGAGGAATGTGCCGATTGCGGTGAGAGAAGCAGTCCAAATTGAACTCCAGGAGCTGGAAAAGAAGGGAATAATAGAGCCGATAACCTGTGCAGAATGGTTGGCGCCCTTGGTGGTCGTAATGAAGCCAAATGGGAAGGTCCGGCTCTGTGTGGATCTAAGAGAACTGAATAAGAATATCGTTGTGGAGAAATTTCCCCTCCCCAGAATCGAGGAAATGTTGACCAAGACCAGGGGGGTACAGTGGTACTCCACTATCGACTTGACCTCGGCCTATCACCAAATCGCCCTCCACCCGGACAGCAAACGGCTCACATCCTTCATCACTCCGTTTGGGTGTTACCAGTTTTGTCGGATGCCTTTTGGGCTGGCCTCAGCAGCCGCAGTCTTCCAGAAAATGATGCACCAACTATTCAGAGACTGTAAGGACGTCCAGTACTTCCAGGATGACATTTTGGTGATGGGACGAGATAAGCAGGACCACGATCAGAAGCTGGGAAAAGTGTTGAAAACACTAGAGAACAAAGGACTTACGGCGGAGTGGTCGAAGTGTCGATTAGGACTGCAATCGGTAACGTACCTAGGTCACGAGATCGGACGGCAGGGGGTTACCCCCAAAGCAGAAAACGTCAAAGCCATCGCTGAAGCACCACCGCCCAGGAACAAGGAAGAGGTCAGATCGTTCCTGGGGATGGCGGAGTACTACAGCAAGTTTGTGGTACACTTCGCTTCCAAGACCCACAATTTGAGGCTGTTGACCAGGGACAGCACAGTGTTTCAGTGGACGCCAGAAGCCCAAGCAGAGTTCGAAACAATCAAAAAGGACGTTACAGGAGCGGTTCCCCTCAAGGGTTACGACCCACAAGGCACCACCATACTGACGACAGATGCCAGTGACAAGGGCCTGGGCGCGGTACTTATGCAAGACAGAGGAAGAGGGGAAATGGAGACCATCAGTTTTGCGTCCAGAGCATTGACAGATACGGAGAGCAAGTACAGCGTGATTGAGAAAGAGATGCCGGCGGTTGTATGGGCCATGGCGAGATTCCGGCAATTTCTGTGGGGAACACGCTTTCTTCTCAGAACAGACCACAAACCGTTGGTGAAGGTGCTAACGTCGAGTGGACACGCCAGTGCCACTCCCCGGATATCCAAGATGACTCTAAAGTTGCTCGAGTTCAGGTACGACGTGGAGTACATTCCCGGGAGCCGTAACCGAGTAGCGGATTATCTGAGCAGGGCAGCTGCCATGGAGCCAGGAGAGGAAGACTCTGCCGGCAGTGGGGAGTTGGTAGCTCTGATAGAAGACCAAAAGAAACTAATCAGTCTACAAGAATGGACAGAGTCATATGAAGAGGATACCGACATAAAGGAAGTGAAGGGGCACATCGTACATGGATGGCCGGACAAAAGGAACGTGAGGGCAAGTCTCAAGCCGTACTTTGAAGTACGGGAAGAACTGTCGATAGGAGACAAAGGGATCTTCATATACAGGGGAGATAAGGTGATTCCCCCAAGTAACCTCACCTCAAAACTTGTGGACTTGCTACATGAAGGACACCTGGGCATAGGGAAACTCAAGGCACGAGCAAAACAAAATTACTGGTGGCCAGGCATGGACATAAGGGCTGAAAGGCATGTCAGGGAGTGTCCACCGTGTCAACGGGCGGACAAGACATGAAAACCGTTGAGGCCAGCGATAGGAAAGTTTGATCCCCCTTCAAATCCGTGGAAAGAACTATCCATAGACATTTTGGGACCGGTCCTAGATGACCAAGGCACACAGAAATACGTGTGTGTGCTCATGGATCGATATTCAAAGTGGCCGGAGTTGAGAGTAGATGAGTCCATGGACACTGAGAACATCATTAAGTTTCTGTCAGAGACTTTCACGAGGGAAGGAATACCAAAATCGATCTTGAGTGACAATGGACCCCAGTTCACGTCAGAAAAGTGGAACAAGTTCATGCAAAGAAATGGCGTCACTGTCAAACACACCGCAATCTACCATCCGGCCGGTAACGGTTTAGTGGAGAGATTTAACAAGGTAGTGATGGGAGCCATACAAGCAGCCATATCAAGTGAACAGAACTGGGAGAAGGCGTTAGAGAATATGATATGGGCCTACAGAATAACCCCCACGGGCACGGGGTATAGTCCATTCCAAATATTGAGAGGGCGTGAACCCTTTACACACGACAACAGAATTTGGAAGGATAAACTCATCACTAGTGAATGGTCTCCTGCAGTGGTGCGGGCTAACCTGGAAAGAGCACAGACAATCTACAGCAACCACTACAACAAGCGAAGGAATGTCAAAAGTACAGGCCTGGAGAAAGGAGAGTGGGTATGGGTAAGGTTGGCCACCCTACAGAAGAAGGGAGACAGCAAGTACACCAAGCCGTTGCAAGTTGTGGAAGTGTATGATCGAGCAGCCCTACTAAGCGACGGGAACGTGTGGTCCCAAGACCGCATGGCCAGGTGCAATAAGGTTTTGGGCTGGGAGCAACAGAGCGCCGACTGGGAAGACAAGGAAGGCTCGGAAGTGGAGAGGAATCAAGAAGCCGCAGAACAGCAAGGTGGAGTGAGAGCTGGAACGGATAGTGAAGAGGAAGGAGAAAACGGAAGTCAAGGATTGGAATGGGACAGGTTGGAGAGAAGCACGCATGAAGGAGGAGTTGAGAATGAAGGGACAGTAAGCCATGAGACGCAGAGTCAAGAGACAATGGAGAACCCAGTCAGGGTCACAAGGAGCGGAAGGCAGGTGGTAAGACCTTCCAGATATCGAGATTTTGAATTGGACGATGAACTGTAAGTGACTCATTAATGTTTGATAAAAAGGGGGAGATATGTAGCGGACGCATTCTAGTTGATGCACGTCACGTAGGCGTGACGTGCGGCGGCCATGTTGGCAAGCTGCGCGCGCATCCTGAGTGCGCGCGGAGATAAAGTAATGTTCGGAAGCGCTGGCCGGCGCTCCTCAGTATTCACCCATTAAGTTAATAAATAAATACTTAATACACCATTCCAGCGTTGTGCATTTCATTTGCATGCACCAACCTTACAGATTTGTGTTGTGGATGTCACTTTTGATTGGAAGTTTACTTTCTCGTTTTTGCTGCGAGTTATTTTCAAGGCTGAGGTCACTGCTCCCCAGTTTTCAACGCTGGGCTCGATACCAGGGTGATTACCTCTGCTTTCTTGTTTATGTTTCCAAGAGTTTAATATAGTGGCCTTCTGCTCATTCCATTTTATCCTTCTGACTAGTGAGTTTTCCTCGGTGCCTGTGGAGTGGAATAGTAAAGGCTTGTTCCCGTTGTTTGATAGTAATACTCAATTCAACCTGGAGAATTGCACAATCGCTCGTGTCATGTGTTTTCATTTCAAAGTGGGCTATTTTACGATTAAGTTGATTTCACAAAAAGATATAGTTGATCATCATGCAATTGTTGAATGTAGCTATTGCTGGTTGATATGGGTCTGAGCTTTTGTATAATTCCTCAGTTGACTTGAGGTCATAATTTTGGAGGAAGATGTTAAAAATTATTTCTGAAGTTGTTAAGTGCATCATGTCACTCGTCATCGTTCCCAGGTGGTGCAGGTTGAAGTCCCCCGGAAATACTTTAGCCGGTAGCAAATATGTGCAAAACATTTCTTCTATTGAGGTGATCATGGATCTTGTATCCTCCAATTTTGACTGTCCAAGGGCGTTTAGATTTACGTTTATTATAAGCACTGAAGATCTACTTTCCATGTCCCCTTTTCCCCCCACTATAGTGCCTGTAGCATATTTGAAGAAAGATAAGGCATCAGAAGAAAGATTAGATGAAGTCATGTGCCAACAAAAGAAAGTTATCTTGTTAGTATCTCATACAAAACTGCCTCGACTCTTCAGCCTCAACCATACTTTGTACCTGACACCCAAGAGTACATGCTAACTGTCTGCAGAAAAGCATTTTCTTTGACTTGACAAGCCTCATTCTACAGAATTCTTAATGGAGATCTGTGTGAGCTTTATTGGAAAGTGAAGATGGACACAAATGCCCTTCCATTAGTTATATCTCCTTCCGATTACGTTGCTTTTGGCTAATCCGACCCTTTTCCCTTGTCCATCTTTTATTGGGTCTAATCAAGCCTAAGCTTTGCTCGGAGAGTGCTCTGGGTGAAAACAAATTTGGCGCCCTATCCCACGTGTCCTCTTTAGCTGTTTATGTATTCAGAATGTGGAGCGAGTAGGAGGAAGGTGAGGGAGTAAGTTAAAGGAGCTTCATGAAAAAACATTTGTAATGCCATTGGTCTTACATCTGCGAGAGTTAGAGCTATTGGTGTTGTAAATGACAATGGGCCAGATGTCGGAAAAGCGTATTTACCGATTTATAAAAATTCGAATTTTACCGATTCGGTATTTATGGATCGGTAAATATGAAGGAGGGAGATTTAGGAAGAATCGGTAATTGAATTACCGAATCTGTAAAAATCGGTATTTACCGAATCGGTAAATACCGATTCGGTATTGCCCATTAATTCCTATGGGCCTTGAAGCCCATAGGAATCAATGGGCAATACCGAATCGGTATTTACCGATTCGGTAAATACCGATTTTTGCAAGGGTGCAGGGGGTGTCACTTTGACACCCTCTAGCACCCCGAATACAGGCATGTGTGCCATGTGGCACACAGACATGCCCTAAGGGCATGTCTGTCTGTCACATGGCATAGGTGTGCATGCACACATGTGCATGCACACCTGGATTCGGTATTTTACCACCCAATTGGATTGGGTGGTAAAATACCGATTCTGTAAGGCCTGTGGGACACAGAAGAGTCCCACCTACATCTTGCAGTTACCGAATCGGTAAAAATACCGATTCGGTATTTTACCGATTCGGTAAATTTACCGATTCGGTAAATTTACCGAATCGGTAAAATAGGGCCCCTACATGCCAATTCTTAAATACCGGTCGGTAACGGCCGAAATCGGCCGTTACCGACCGGTATTTTGGCTCCTACATCTGGCCCAATGTCTTTTACCTATGTGTTCTGGTTTGGAGTGTAGTGGATGTATTTTTGTGTGGAGTGGAATTATGTGGATTGTATTGGAATAGTTAGTTGTGGAATTGTGTGGTGGGGAGTATATTTGTGTAGTGGAATTATGCGGCATGGTGAACAGATAGAGTGAAAGCTGCACGGAATAGATAGAAAGGACAGACAGGGATAGGTAGTTTGTTCAGGAAGTGGTGAATTACCTCGAGACAGAGAAGCACAAAGAGTGTGTGAGAAGAGAGAAAAAAGGGGAGAGCAGGCCACAGACACATAACGAGTGAGGGCTTAAAGAGAGGGTGAGAGTGTGGGTTTGAGAGACGAAAACCTTGAATAGGCACGGGAAATAAATGCTGCTTAGTATGTTTGAGCAGGCAGTATAGAAAGGAGATAGGGAGTGTGAGGGAGGAATGAGAGGGGGCATTAGGATGGTGAGATGAGAGGGGGTATTGGCAGTGTGAGGTGAGAGATGAGATGGGCAGTGAGTGTGTGAAGAGAGTCAACAGGGTTATTGGAAGTGCAAGGGAGAGGTGAGTTGGATTGGAATTGTGTGGCATGGAATTGCGTGGCGGTGTGTAGTGGAAATATGTGGGATATCAGTGACATTACTTTGAATATTGTTTCCTAGAATGACTACTTATGGTAAGTTATAAGGAAGAGCAATCATTCACTCTTGTTTCCAAAGCACTTTGTAGCAGAGTGGTCTGCTTTGCATAATGTGAAAACAGCTCACCTAGAAAATATTTTCTCACCAGGCACCTCCCATAAACCAAACGGGTCCAATCAAATTTAAAAAAACATGAATATCTTTAAAAGATTACATCTCTTTATTAAATATCACCTCAGAACCTATTACAGGAAAATGCTGCATTCATAGAAATACTCACACAAGAATTCCCTCCCAATGCAGTAAAGTAATTTCACTGTCCAGCATGCATACATCAGGTAATGTATGTGCAGTGCCGGACTGGCCGTAGCGGGCACCGGGCATTTCCCCGGTGGGCTGGCAATGTGGGGGCCAGTTTCGGGCCCCTGGGGCCGCTTTTTTTACAAGGCCGTTTTTGCAGCATAGCTGCAATATCAGCCCCTGTAACAAAATCGGCCGAAACCGGCCCCGGCAAACAGCTCCGCTGCACCCCCTACCCCCGGGGAGCCGGCCTAGCACTTTGCCAGGGTCGATTTTGGTTCCCAGTGTATGTGGGCTATTACAGGTGGGGATAATAATCTATAAAAACGTATTCTGCAAGTATTATGTTGCTGTCATTTAATTTGACTCTCCAGGGGATGGCAGAAAGCAGTACATGATGTGATTGAGCAAAGGGCTCATGTTACAGCCGCAGAGGGTGCTGGGCAGACCGGTCTGGCAATTGGAGGGTACCACAAGTACCAGAATGCAGGGGATTGGCTCACGTGGGCACGGGACAGCTCGAGCCGGAGTAGGGCATGAAGAGTGCAAGAAAAAAACAAGTTCGCCAACATCATTCATGATACTGCACCAAAACTCACAGCTGGAAAGAAGCCCAACTAAAGGTTACGCCACTGATCTAGTTAATGCCAACTAGTGTTAAAGTCCAGTAACTTACACACAAATGCAGTCCCACGTAAGTGCTAAAATACCTCTGCAATCAAATTCAACCTGCAGTCCTGAAGCAGCAGAGAGGTTGGCTTATTTATCCGAGCTTAAATCTACAAGTAAGCTCTTTTAGAGGTGTTACCAAAGGTTCAAATACAGCAAGCAGGACGTACTTCAGTCCTGAGCCCATATTCCTAATTAGCATCTATAGGGCTGACAACTGGCAAGTGTAAGGTTCCAAACCCTAAGCAAAGCACATCAAAATGGCGCTCATTGCAACTCTACAGGTAAAAGAGTAGGGGGCATATTACCAAGGGCTAGTATCGCCGCTTTCTCGGCGAATTGTGCCAAGAAAGCGGCCATACTGCTAGAGCCCTATTTACAAGGGAACTTTAAAGCCTGGCCCAAGCCCACTTTGCATGTCAGCGATAAACATCGCTAATGACATGCAAAGTGGGCGTTCCCACGTCCAACCACATGAAAAATGTGGTTGGAGGTGGGAACACCCTATTACCAAGGAAGGCGACGGGAGAAGAAGACCTGCGATAAACTCATTTATCGCAGGTCTCCCAACGCCTGCTCTGACCAGGCGTTAGGCATTGATAACATGGGTGTGTGGATCATAAAGCTGAATCCACCCCCCCATATTATCAAGGCCCACATTAGCGCATGAAAACAACGTTTGTTTTCATGCGCTAATGTGCCATATCGCCGACTATCGCCGGATTTCTATTCGCCTGCCTGATGCGCATTGATAATTGCGCGCTAAAAAGGCAATGAAATCCGCCGATAGCCGGCGATACGGGAATGTGCGTTGTGCGTTTTCCAACGCACTCCTCTGTAATATGCCCCTAGATTTTTTGACAGAGTTGCACATTTACCATACTTTAAAAGATGCTTTAATGAGTGCAATCCATTTGTACTCCCTCGTTGTGGCCATGAGTCTTATTTCATGGCAGCTGCTGAGCAGGAGGGCTCTGCAGATAAATATCAAACAAAGGAGCCCGGATACTGGCATTCCGCAGGACATACGTCACTTTGCAACAATTAGGTAAATTAGAGAGGATTTCCTGAACTCCAGCAGAAGGCGCAGCCCTTGCCATCTCTTGTTGTTCAAAGTGCTGGGGTTTTCCATAATTTCTCAAGGTGTGGCTTTAGGCTCAGAATATATAGATTCACTTTGTGCTTCTTACTTTTTGAAATATAAAGGTTGGCGTACTGAGTTATGGATCAGGGCTACATAATACACCTTGAGGTAAGCCTTCACCGATTGCTTTTTAAAGAGTTTCACTTTTACAACTTTTCAGCTGAAACACAAACATTAATATGTTCATTCTTCAGGGTTGCAACTGAATATTGCCATGAATGAGTGTATATGGGTATCAAGAACAGAGGCACGGTTGAAAGAAGGCTGCTGTTATCAGGAACAGATATCTCCGTGAGTTTTGATTGTTATCAGGAAAGAATGAGTGAGGGTGTCAGTTATCACTTTCTGTGCTCATGAAGGGAATGGTTCCATCATGAGCGCCAGTGCTCCTGTGCTCATGACAGAATCATTCCGTCATGTGCACAAGAACACTGGATCCCCCTACTGCAAACTTCAGAGTTTTTGTTTTGTTTGTTTTTTGGCCTAGAGTGGTGGGGAGGAGCTTCCCCAATCTTTCGAGGCATTGACGCACTGAAGTCATTACGTTGAAATTGAAACAACAAAAAACAACTTACCTGTCGAACGATGCTCGGAACAGACAACGAAGCCAACACTCCTTACACGGGACCCGCTTTCAACAATATGGGGATTTCCAATTAGACGCGAGTAAATTGTTACGCAACGTGAGAGGATTTTGAAATCTCATTGGCTGACACGGACGTCAATCAAAATAGTACGGGATTCCAAAAAAAAACTAAAACGCAATAACTTAAATACGTTAATATAATTATGGGACAGTCACACTTCTGCTATTTAACATTTCCAAAACATATAATACAACAAAGATACACCAACAACTACACACACACACACAAGCACACACACCACAATCACACAAATACACAACACACAAACACCCTCACACACCCTCACTCACACCCACCCTCACCCCCCACCCTTACAACACACTCACCCTCACTAACCCTCACACACACACCCTCACACACCCTCACACTCACACACCCTCACCCACCCCCACCCTCCCTCACACACCTTCACACCCTCAACCTCACACATCCTCACTCACCCTCACACCCTCACACACCCTCACTCACCCTCATGACCTCAACCACACACCCTCACATGCCCCCACCCTCACACACCCCCACCCTCACACACACCTGCCCTCACACACTCTCACACATCCTCACACACCCACACACATTCTCAATAAGCCTCACACCCTCACCCTCGCCCACCCTCACTCACCCTCACCCTCACACCCTCACCCTCACACCCTCATCCCCTCACCCTCACACACCATCACCCCCTCACTTACCCTCACCCCTCACAACACTCACACCCTCACCCTCACATGCCCTCAACCGCACACACCCTCACACACCCTCACCCTCACACCCCTTCACTCACCCTTACACCCTCGCCCTCACCCACCCTCAACACCCTCACCCTCACAACACCCTCACCCTCACTCACCCTCACCCTCGCTCACCCTCAACGCCTCACCGTCACTCACCCTCACCCTCACTCACCCTCAACCCCTCACCCTCACTCACCCTCAACTCCTCACCCTCACTCACCCTCACCCTCACTCACCCTCAACACCTCATCCTCAACCCCTCACCCTCACTCACACTCACCCTCACTCACCCTCACCCTCACTCACCCTCACTCACCCTACCCTCACTCTCCATCAACCGCTCACCCTCACTCACCCTTACCCTCACTCACCCTCAACACCTCACCCTCACCCTCACTCACCCTCAACTCCTCACCCTCAACCCCTCACTCACCCTCACTCTCACTCACCCTCACTCACCCTCAACACCTCACCCTCACCCTCACTCACCCTCACCCTCACTCACCCTCACCCTCACCGTCAACTCCTCACCCTCACTCACCCTCACCCTCACTCACCCTCAACGCCTCACCGTCACTCACCCTCACTCACCCTCAACACCTCACCCTCACTCACCCTCAACCCCACAGCCTCACTCACCCTCACCCTCACCCTCACTCACCCTCAACTCCTCATCCTCAAGCCCTCACCCTCACTCACCCTCACTCACCCTCACCCTCACTCACCCTCAATAATCCCTCACCCTCACCCTCACTCACCCTCAACACCTCACCCTCACTCACCTTCACCCTCACTCACCCTCACCCTCACTCACCCTCAACACCTCACTCACCCTCAACACCTCACCCTCACCCTCATCACCCTCACTCACCCTCAACTCCTCACCCTCACTCACCCTCACCCTCACCCTCATCCTCACCCTCACTCACCCTCACCCTCACTCACCCTCACCCACCCTCACCCTCACTCACCCTCAACACCTCACCCTCACTCACCCTCACCCTCACTCACCCTCAATCACCCTCACTCACCCTCAACACCTCACCCTCACCCTCACTCACCCTCAACACCTCACCCTCAACCCCTCACTCTCACTCACTCTCACTCACCCTCACTCACTCTCAACTCCTCACCCTCAACTCCTCACTCACCATCAAACTCACTCACCCTCACTCACCCTCAAACCCTCACTCACCCTCACCCTCACTCACCCTCACCCTCAATAACCCTCAATCCCTCACCCTCACCCTCACTCACCCTCACCCTCACCATCACTCACCCTCAACGCCTCACCCTCACTCACCCTCACCCTCACTCACCCTCAACACCTCACCCTCACTCACCCTCAACCCCTCACCCTCACCCTCACTCACCCTCACCCTCACTCACCCTCAACGCCTCACACTCAACACCTCACCCTCACCCACCCTCACACTCACCCTCAACTCCTCACCCTCACTCACCCTCAACACCTTACCCTCACTCACCCTCAACACCTCACCATCAGCACCTCACCCTCACCCTCACTCACCCTCACAACACATATTGTGTTACAATAGGTGTCACATTTGCGGAAGATAAAACTATTGGCATTGTAAAAAACAAAGCTATTAATTACGCTATTTTCAAAACAAGCACATACATAAAAAATGTGTCCTTTACAATACCAATAGCTCAAACTTTCCTAATGCGAGACCTATTGCATTGCTGTGCTTCTCTCCCCTGCTGCACTCTCCTGCTCTCTAGAGATGTGGCATAACGACCAGAGCTGCCATATAAGTCACGTAAATACAAAACATGTTGCATTCCAAATGCTATAGGTGTCACATTCGCGAAAGTTATAACTATTGGCATTGTAAATGACAAAGCCATCAATTTAGCAATTTTAACAACCAAAAAATAAATAATATATGTCATTTACTAGACCAATAAGTACAACTTTTCTAATGCGAGACCTATTGCATTCCAACCCCACTCATCCACGCAACCCCACTCATCCACGCAACGCCACTCACACACGCAACGCCACTCACACACGCAACGCCACTCACACACGCAACGCCACTCACACACGCAATGCCACTCACACATGCAACGCCACTCACACACGCAACGCCACTCACACACGCAACGCCACTCACACACGCAACGCAACTCACACACGCAACGCCACTCACACACGCAACGCCACTCACACATGCAACGCCACTCACACACGCAACGCCACTCACACACGCAACGCCACTCACACACGCAACGCCACTCACGACGCAACACCACTCACACACGCAACGCCACTCACACACGCAACGCCACTCACACACGCAACGCCACTCACACACGCCACTCATCCACGCAACGTCACTCATCCACGCAACGCCACTCATCCACGCAACGCCACTCATCCACGCAACGCCACTCATCCACGCAACGCCACTCATCCACGCAACGCCACTCATCCTTTGCAAAACGAAAAAGGTCAAACTCTTCTATTGCGAGACCTATTGCATTTTCAATGCTTGTTTACCTATGTGTTCTGGTTTGGAGTGTAGTGGATGTATTCGGTGTGGAGTGGAATTATGTGGATTGTATTGGAATAGTTAGTTGTGGAATTGTGTGGTGGGGAGTATATTTGTGTAGTGGAATTATGCGGCATGGTGAACAGATAGAGTGAAAGCTGCACGGAATAGATAGAAAGGACAGACAGGGATAGGTAGTTTGTTCAGGAAGTGGTGAATTACCTCGAGACAGAGAAGCACAAAGAGTGTGTGAGAAGAGAGAAAAAAGGGGAGAGCAGGCCACAGACACATAACGAGTGAGGGCTTAAAGAGAGGGTGAGAGTGTGGGTTTGAGAGACGAAAACCTTGAATAGGCACGGGAAATAAATGCTGCTTAGTATGTTTGAGCAGGCAGTATAGAAAGGAGATAGGGAGTGTGAGGGAGGAATGAGAGGGGGCATTAGGATGGTGAGATGAGAGGGGGTATTGGCAGTGTGAGGTGAGAGATGAGATGGGCAGTGAGTGTGTGAAGAGAGTCAACAGGGTTATTGGAAGTGCAAGGGAGAGGTGAGTTGGATTGGAATTGTGTGGCATGGAATTGCGTGGCGGTGTGTAGTGGAAATATGTGGGATATCAGTGACATTACTTTGAATATTGTTTCCTAGAATGACTACTTATGGTAAGTTATAAGGAAGAGCAATCATTCACTCTTGTTTCCAAAGCACTTTGTAGCAGAGTGGTCTGCTTTGCATAATGTGAAAACAGCTCACCTAGAAAATATTTTCTCACCAGGCACCTCCCATAAACCAAACGGGTCCAATCAAATTTAAAAAAACATGAATATCTTTAAAAGATTACATCTCTTTATTAAATATCACCTCAGAACCTATTACAGGAAAATGCTGCATTCATAGAAATACTCACACAAGAATTCCCTCCCAATGCAGTAAAGTAATTTCACTGTCCAGCATGCATACATCAGGTAATGTATGTGCAGTGCCGGACTGGCCGTACCGGGCACCGGGCATTTCCCCGGTGGGCTGGCAATGTGGGGGCCAGTTTCGGGCCCCTGGGGCCGCTTTTTTTACAAGGCCGTTTTTGCAGCATAGCTGCAATATCAGCCCCTGTAACAAAATCGGCCGAAACCGGCCCCGGCAAACAGCTCCGCTGCACCCCCTACCCCCGGGGAGCCGGCCTAGCACTTTGCCAGGGTCGATTTTGGTTCCCAGTGTATGTGTGCTATTACAGGTGGGGATAATAATCTATAAAAACGTATTCTGCAAGTATTATGTTGCTGTAATTTAATTTGACTCTCCAGGGGATGGCAGAAAGCAGTACATGATGTGACTGAGCAAAGGGCTCATGTTACAGCCGCAGAGGGTGCTGGGCAGACCGGTCTGGCAAGTGAAGGGTACCACAAGTACCAGAATGCAGGGGATTGGCTCACGTGGGCACGGGACAGCTCGAGCCGGAGTAGGGCATGAAGAGTGCAAGAAAAAAACAAGTTCGCCAACATCATTCATGATACTGCACCAAAACTCACAGCTGGAAAGAAGCCCAACTAAAGGTTACGCCACTGATCTAGTTAATGCCAACTAGTGTTAAAGTCCAGTAACTTACACACAAATGCAGTCCCACGTAAGTGCTAAAATACCTCTGCAATCAAATTCAACCTGCAGTCCTGAAGCAGCAGAGAGGTTGGCTTATTTATCCGAGCTTAAATCTACAAGTAAGCTCTTTTAGAGGTGTTACCAAAGGTTCAAATACAGCAAGCAGGACGTACTTCAGTCCTGAGCCCATATTCCTAATTAGCATCTATAGGGCTGACAACTGGCAAGTGTAAGGTTCCAAACCCTAAGCAAAGCACATCAAAATGGCGCTCATTGCAACTCTACAGGTAAAAGAGTAGGGGGCATATTACCAAGGGCTAGTATCGCCGCTTTCTCTGCGAATTGTGCCGAGAAAGCGGCCATACTGCTTGAGCCCTATTTACAAGGGAACTTTAAAGCCTGGACCAAGCCCACTTTGCATGTCGGCGATAAACATCGCTAATGACATGCAAAGTGGGCGTTCCCATGTCCAACCACATGAAAAATGTGGTTGGAGGTGGGAACACCCTATTACCAAGGAAGGCGACGGGAGGAAAAGACCTGCGATAAACTCATTTATCGCAGGTCTCCCAACGCCTGCTCTGACCAGGCGTTAGGCATTGATAACATGGGTGTGTGGATCATAAAGCTGAATCCACCCCCCCATATTATCAAGGCCCACATTAGCGCATGAAAACAACGTTTGTTTTCATGCGCTAATGTGCCATATCGCCGACTATCGCCGGATTTCTATTCGCCTGCCTGATGCGCATTGATAATTGCGCGCTAAAAAGGCAATGAAATCCGGCGATAGCCGGCGATACGGGAATGTGCGTTGTGTGTTTTCCAACGCACTCCTCTGTAATATGCCCCTAGATTTTTTGACAGAGTTGCACATTTACCATACTTTAAAAGATGCTTTCATGAGTGCAATCCATTTGTACTCCCTCGTTGTGGCCATGAGTCTTATTTCATGGCAGCTGCTGAGCAGGAGGGCTCTGCAGATAAATATCAAACAAAGGAGCCCGGATACTGGCATTCCGCAGGACATACGTCACTTTGCAACAATTAGGTAAATTAGAGAGGATTTCCTGAACTCCAGCAGAAGGCGCAGCCCTTGCCATCTCTTGTTGTTCAAAGTGCTGGGGTTTTCCATAATTTCTCAAGGTGTGGCTTTAGGCTCAGAATATATAGATTCACTTTGTGCTTCTTACTTTTTGAAATATAAAGGTTGGCGTACTGAGTTATGGATCAGGGCTACATAATACACCTTGAGGTAAGCCTTCACCGATTGCTTTTTAAAGAGTTTCACTTTTACAACTTTTCAGCTGAAACACAAACATTAATATGTTCGTGCTTCAGGGTTGCAACTGAATATTGCCATGAATGAGTGTATATGGGTATCAAGAACAGAGGCACGGTTGAAAGAAGGCGGCTGTTATCAGGAACAGATATCTCCGTGAGTTTTGATTGTTATCAGGAAAGAATGAGTGAGGGTGTCAGTTATCACTTTCTGTGCTCATGAAGGGAATGGTTCCATCATGAGCGCCAGTGCTCCTGTGCTCATGACAGAATCATTCCGTCATGTGCACAAGAACACTGGATCCCCCTACTGCAAACTTCAGAGTTTTTGTTTTGTTTGTTTTTTGGCCTAGAGTGGTGGGGAGGAGCTTCCCCAATCTTTCGAGGCATTGACGCACTGAAGTCATTACGTTGAAATTGAAACTGAAATGTAATTTCAGTTTCATTGTTTTGGTGCTCGTGCAGCTATCTCAGCCCTGCGCACCAAAACACATGGGCGAGTTATCATTGGAAAAGGGGAAATCTCTCCTTTCCAATGGTACCCCTACCAAGTGAATCCCTGCTTGGGGAACACCCCAGTAGGGTGATCCCCAAGCAGGGATCCACCCATTAGCCACCAGGGAGGGGGGAGTAGCCCCTTGTGCAAGGGCCTTTGCTAACCCCATTCCAAATGGGCACATTGAGTATTTTTGCCCCCCTGGGGGGGCAGACAGCACCTTTGACACCAGGGATTTTATTTTTAGATCAGAGGTTGGGGCTGCATAGAATGGGCATGCTAGTGCCCCCACCCTCCTCCCAAAAATGCCAGTCTGTCTGCCCCCCCCCCCCACAGATGGGGCAATAGCTCCTTATGTGCCCCCCATGGATGGCAAAAAGCCCACTAGGCACCAGGAATTCTTTTTTTATACGTAGGGGTGGGGGCTGCGCAGAATGGGCATGTCATTGCCCCCAAACAAAATGCTGCAGTCTTTCTGTCCCCCCTCCCAGGAGGCAGATTGAGGCAATAGCCCCTTATCTGCCACCGGGGGGGAGGGGCAGAAAGCCCACTAGGCACCAGGGATTTTTTCCCCCTCAAAGTTAAGGGGTTAGGGCTGCCCAGAATGGGCAGGTCAATGCCCCCACCCCCCCAAAAAATGCCACAGTCTTTCTGCTTTCTCTAGGAGGCAGAGGGGGGCATTAGCCCCTAATCTGCACTCGGGGGGGACATAAAGCCCAATAAGCACCAGGGATTCTTTTTTTTATATACATAGGTGGGAGGGGGCTGCCGAGAATGGGCATGCATGCCAATGCTCCCACCCCACCCTACCTAAAAATTGCCACAGTCTTTCTGTCTGCAGATGGGGGCAATAGCCGCTGATCTGCCTACCTGGGGGGCAGAAAGCCCACTAGGCACCAGGGATTTTTTTTAAATTATATTATACGTAGGGGTGTGGGCTGCCCAGAATGACCCTGCCAATGCCCCAACCCCTAAAAGATTAGCCACAGTATTTCTGCCTTCCCCGGAAGGCATATCCCCGGGAGGCATATGGGGCAATAGCTACTGATCTGCACCCTCGGGGGGCAGAGAGCCCACTAGACACCAGGGATTATGCTGGGTTTTTTAATACTTAGGGGCTGCTCAGAATGAAAATACCAATGCCCCATCCCCCAAAAATCAGCCACAGTCTTTCTGGCCCCCTTGGGGGCATACTGGGGCAATAGCTCCCTATCTGCTCCCCCCCCCCCCGGGCAGCAGAAAGGCCACTAGGCACTGACCTTTTTTCTGCAATGTGCCTAGCTGTGTATTTTGGGCCCTAGTGCAAACAGCACCTAAGGAATCCTAGCAAACCTGTACATTTTGGAAAATTAGACACACAGGGGAATCCAGGATGGGGTGATTTTTGGGTGCCTCTCGCCAGGTTCTGTTTGCCAGAATCCCTTGCAAAACTCAAACTTTGTCAGAAAAAAAAATTTCCTCACATTTCTGTGATGGAAAGTTCTGGAATCTGCGTGGATCCACAAACTTCCACCCACTCAGCATTCCCCACAAAGTCTTGTGGTATAAATTGCCCCTCACTTGTGAAGGTAGGCCTAGTTCCCACAACAGAAAACGGCCCAAAACGCAACCTGGACACCACATTTTTCCAGTAAATTCAAGTTCCTGGTGTCTAGTTTTCAGAAATGTGTGGGTTTGGTATGTTTCTCTAGATGGCTGCCTAGCCCAGGACCAAAAACACAGGTGCCCCTTGAATAACCAGGTCATTTGTGATAGATAAGTTTGATGTCTCCACAATACGTTTTGGGCCCTTCCCTGTCGCTGGAACTTGGCCCACCCACACAAGTGAGGTACCATTTTTATCAGGAGACCTGGGGGACCGCTGGGTGGTAGGAAATGTGCGCCAGCCTAGTTATCACACAACTTTCCCCACACAGAAATCTGAGAAAAATTTGTTTTTTTAAGCTAAATTTGAGGTTTACAGGGGATTCTTGGTGGGAGGGCGTGGCCAAGTAGGCTGCAATGGTGGACGTGCCTTGCTGAGGCTCCTCGGCGAGTGGACGATCCTTCCACTTTTCAGCGTCAATCCTGCCGACAGAAACGGACCTTCAGCAACCGGAGCCTGCAGAGCACCTGAGGACGCTGACTCCTACTGCGGCAGACCAGAGATGCAGGCAAAACGGAACCCCCACAGGCCACGCTATTGAAGGACATGAAGGCGTCAGCCCGCGCCCTAGCTCTATGTCCGAGGATCTCGATGAGCTGAGGGAGACGAGACCGGAGATTCCACCCGAGCACCGGGGGAGACCGGGTGTTGACGGCCTGAGGCACCCCGGGCGCCCGGCAGCAGCATTCAACGGCATTCAGCGAGAATGACGCCACAGATAGACGGGCCCCACGCATTGGGCGGAGCCCCCTATTGCGCAACCTGCGGTGGCCGGTGACAGACAGACACACCGGGCCAGGCACAGTCGGCCGAAATGGAGAGTGGGCGCCGCACTGAGCAGTAGGAGACTGGGGGCACCAGGCTGATTCCCTCTCCCAGGCCACCGGGAACCAGAGCACCATCAGGGTTGAGGCTGCCTGACCTCAACATGGTGCCAGACGAGCACAACTGCTGAGCCCCCCCGGGAGAAAGAACGAAGAGCCAGACCGCTAAGGAAGGGACAACGCAGCCAAAAGGAGGGTGAGTGGTGGGAGAACCCCCCGGGGCTGCCTGATACCGGGGAGAGTGCATGGTACCCCCCCCACCGCCGAAGCCCAAAAGGACCGATGCCTGACCCTAACATGGCACACAAATAGACCATTTGGTGCCTAAATTGATGCGTGGCCTTCCCCAACCGGCCAGCCACATAGAGTTCAGCGACGCCAGCTTCGTATTGACCCCACAAGCTACTGGGCCCTTCCGGCTATGCACGTCACCCGACCGCAAAGGCTGACTTCCGCAGAGTGACCCTTGAGGTGCCCACCACGAGTGCGGCCGGGAAGGGATACCCCTGGACTAGACAGTAGGAACATCCACCTCATCAGGTGAAGTAGACAGGGGATAGGGCTCACCCAGAGTCCGCATATGAGGAGGAAGGGTCCCGCACAACGCCCGCCAGGCCCCAGAACCGTGACACGCGGACCCAAGAGGGACTGCCCATTCCAGGAGGCACGATGGGGAAGCCTAGGGCCACACAGAACATCACCGTCCACGGAAATATGCCGCACCCCAAGACAGGGACCAAGATGACGACGACCCCACCGGACCTGTCCATATCTGACAAGCTGGACCGCATGTTGGCAGCCATCGAACTCTCCAGGGTGTCAATGGAAGAAAGGCTTGGCACCCTGATGACTGACATCAACCTCATTAAGGACGACCACCGCAAGCTAGCCGACAAGATCAATGAAGGGGGAAAGATCATGACGGACCTGCAACCAGCAGTACAAAACCAACAGAAGATGATGCGTGATGTTCTAACCCGCCTTTCCACAGTGTAGGAGCAGGTGGTTGACCTGGAGGGAAGCTCAAGGCACTGTAATGTACGGGTGCTTGGCCTGCTGGAAGGAATTGAGGGAAAGGATCCGGTGGGGCACATGGAGGCGTGGGTGAAGTCTTTTACACCGGCTGCTGACCGATTGTCCTTCTTCTCTATTGAGCGCGCCCACAGAGACCCGGCGTGAAGACCCCAGCCTGGAGCACCCTCCCGACCGATGCTGGTGAAATTCCTGCACTTTAGAGACCAAGATGCGGTGCTCAGGGCCGCCAGGTGATCAGGCCCCCTCCGGGTTGAGGACAAGCAGGTGATGATCTTTCCAGATTATGCGCGGGCGGTGCAGCAGAAGTCTCTCTTCTTGGAGGTGAAGCGACGACTAAAGGCAAATGACATCCAATACTCTCTGTTATTTCCCGCCAGACTCAGAATTATCTACAACGACTCTGCCTTGTTCTTTACATGTGCGGAGGAGGCGAGAGACTGGGTGTACCTGCACTGCCCACAACCCCCTGGGTCAGGAACTATGCGAGAACAGAGAAACAGAGCACCACGACCCAGAAGGCGCAACCCGCGCAGGGGGCACCATAGCAAGAACGCAACACCACGAGGTCCCGCACTAGATTACCCGGATTTGGAGCACATCATGCAGGAACGCCGAGATGTCCTACGAGCCGTAACAGCACTACAGGCCTCACCGCCTTCAGATGACATGGACAGAGCCCCACGCCTGTTCTCCTTGGCGGGTGAAGATGACAGCGAGGATGCATCATCTGAAGGAGAATCAGTCACCCTGCCCCGAGTCACCCCCCAGACTGCAGATCTCATAAGTTAGGAAACATGCAGGGCAGTATTTAGGGGACTGCTATAGGAACATTGTCCTCAGGCTCTTGTAGCACGTAGGTGAGGGATGGCCCGAGTGCTGAGGGACGGGGGTCCCCGACACAACACAGTACTCTCACTTTAGGCATGTACCACTGTTCCAACACAGCAAGGGAACAGATGACACACACTGATCCTTCACGGACCTGCCCAAGGATCACCCTCGCATACACGTACCACCACCACATGGTTGTTAATTTATTGTGCTTGCTCTCCATCCTCCAGAGCGCCAGTTTGGATTTATCGTTCCCAGCGATAGGTCCCCAGTATTGGGACTGTTTCCCGACCCCAGTTTGTAGTTCACTTATCCCACCTACCATGATCCCTTGTTACCTCCCACATACAGGACAGGGGTGCATACTTACACCCCCACACAGCTCCACATGCAGCATCCATCAGCCAGAGCTAGTGGACTCCGCTCCTCCAGAGACCCAGTGTCATCCGGGCGCGACCTTGCTTCGACCATGTCATACGCAGACTTCCAATTTTTAACCCTCAACGTGCGAGGGATGCACACTGCCAGGAAACGCTATGCGATTTACACGTATATTAAGCGGCAGCAGGCGCAGATAATTTTTCCTCCAGGAGACCCATCTCACTAAGGAGGAATTGCGCAAACTCCAAACGAAATGGCACAGCTCTTTTTGCGCCACTACCTACTCCACCTTCATGAGAGGAGCACTGATCTGGATTCGGCCGGCGTGCCCTTTCGTGAAACCGGCGTGAGGGTGGATCACGAGGGCCGCTATGCGCTACTGAAAGGACTATTAGATGGGCCGCTCATCCTCGTAGGCAGCATCTATTCCCCACAATACTGATCAGACACCATTTTGGGGGCCCCTGATAAACACCCTGGCGGGATTCACATACTCCCCATGGATACTAGGTGGGGATTACAATTGCTCCCTGGATCTCACACTGGATGGACGCTACCCTCCCCACCAAGCAGTCCCCAGCCCACGGGCAGACAGCTGCATTCCGTGCCTGGGCAGCCCACTGGTCCCTAGAGGACGCGTGGAGACATGCCCACCCTACCACCAAAATATATTCATTTCACTCGACCCCTCACACCTTACGAGTCCGTCTAGACCGCTTCATGTGCCCTCAGTCTCTTCTTCCTTGCATCAGACACTCGGACTATTTGGGCAGGGTCATCTCGGATCTTGACGCACATATCATGTCACTCACGTGGTGACCCCCCGTGCCACCGATCCCTAACTGGCGCCTCCCCAAACACTGCCTCACAGACCCTGTGTTCCACATCAAACAATCAGACACCATACAACACTACTTCGCCGACAACACGGGCACTACATCAACCAGGTCCCTAGAATGGGACGCTTTCAAAGTGATCCTACGAGAGCATGCATCAGGCAAATCATGGGTGTGAAATGCACGCTAGAGAGGGCGGTTCACAATGCAGAACAACAGGTGGCGCAGCTATCTAAAGCAGCCGATCAGCGGGAGCTCCCCCCACTGTGGTAAATATTTTTGTAATTTACCTTGATCGGAATTTCTATATAATATCAATAAGGTTAAGTTCAAATTCAGGGTCTTTATTCAGTAACTCGAGTTAAGGGAGAGCTCCGTCACCTGAGGAGGATCGGAAGAATCTCTAACTTTATTATCGGAACACATTGTATTTATACATAGAAAAGAGGAAGGAGCTTCCCTTTAATGCAGGCACGTGTCATATGTTGCAATGAAACAGAAGTCATGACTAAGGAAAAGAGGCTGCGTCATGAAAAGAGGAAACATGGCAGAGGAGATGAGGCTGCGTCATGATTAAAAATGAGGAAGCACAAGAGAAGCAGAAATGTGGAGAAGTAACGCTAGGCTGGTTCCTTAGATAAGAGAGAGATGGTCGTGACAGGATGTCTGTTTGTCGTGTTTCAGCATTCGGGGGTTCTTCTTCTTGGAATTGGTTGTCGTGGTTTAGCAGAACGGGGCCTATTTCTCGGAATTGGCCTGATTATAGGGAAATGGTTACAAATGGGGGGGTCTTGTTCTCGGCATCGGCTTGACCACAGGAATGTTCGGTTTGAGTGAGGAAGCTGGTTCTCGGAATCGCCCTGACCATAAGGATGTACCTTTGAATTTTAGGGGAAGGAGAGTGCGTGTGCAACTTTGTGTGCGCGTGATCGGCTTTTGCTCGTGTGCTCGTTTTCCGGCATGATGGGCTCGGGGACGTGACTGAAAGGGTGTATGATGGGACATAAACTACGAAAAATAATAATGTTCCACATTCCCTCCTTGTCCCATAATATACCCTTTTTAAAATTCTTTTTCTTTTCTAATCCATTTCTATACTCATTAGGCCGTTTACTTGTTCCTGTAACATGATTCTTTCCTTTTCTTCCTTTCTGGACTGGGTTTTGGGAATGCAGGTAGCGATACAGGAACTACAGAGGGCTGGACCGCACTGAATACAGAGGCAGCAGGTGAAGAGGAAGGCTAGAGCAAGACCTATAACTATAAGCGTCTTCCATCCCCATGAGGACAGGAGGCCCCAGAGCCAACCCTTCAGGGACCAGGCACCAGTGTCTGCATCTAGTTTTCTGGAAAGTATATGAAGGCGGGAAATAGCGGAATACACCGAGGGTGCATTATCTAGGATAAATATACAGCAGCTGGACCCGATCAGTTCACATACACCACCACGGTCAGCCAATATGATGTCTAGGACCATACGGTTCTGTAACGTCATGAGTCTGTCGGCAGCCATCTCAGCGGTGATGTTACTTAAGGCACCAGCTGTTTCATTTATGGCTCCCTGGACTACACGAGTCAGTTGTCTTATGTGGCGGCTGTTGATCATAGGCCCCCAGAATGGGATGACTCCTTTAAAGAAATCGCCGGACTCTTGGTCCGCTGTATCTTCAGCGCCTATGGCCCCCCTTCGCCGTCTATTAATTACGGTCGGAGGGTCACTGAGATGGTAATCTGCTGGGGCGGTGTAGGTAGGGGGGAGGAGAAATGCAATGTAGCATTTTCCGGACCAGCCTTGAGGTAGCCAAGTGCGTGCGTAGGGTCCACATATAAAGTAGGTGTTGGGGGCAGTGGCCATCGTTGGGAAATTTGGATCAGGTAGGGTGTATTTCTTGTTACATTCACTATCTCCCATTTTCTGACCCTTGCCCTTTCCTCTTACGCAGAATAGGCCCTCATGGGGCACGGCCCATCCTCCCCGTTCTGTCTGTCTCTTCTGGACTGAAAACGTCTCCCTAAAGGAGGTAGTGTCATTAAGAGGAAATAATTGGTGTTTTCACTATTGTCTGCTCGTCCCCATGTTGCTGTAAAAGTTACCATTTTTTCGACGGCTCGTACTGTTTTTGTTTTTATCTCGTTCCAGGTACTAGCGTTCTTGATCTGGGTCTCAGGAATGTTCCTAACAGAAGCGGAAAATATCATAGAGAGGGCATAGGTAGATCCAGCATAGCCAAAAGGGAGAGGAATAAAAGGTATTCCTCCGTGCACGGAGTGTGGCATTAATCCACAGACCCAACAATTGGTCTTGTTAATCACCAATTGATGTTGGTGGAGTGTGGAGATGAACGTGTTATTGAAGAACTCTTTTCTTCTGTTCTTGAGATGTGGAGGAAGATCTACGTGTGAATGCATAGCTGTGTTGTTCAAAGGCGTGGAGGAAGACGGTGGGAAAGCTAGATGAAGGAACCAACCTAGACAAGCCATGATGCAGAAAATAAGAATCATGATAGAAAGAAAAATGGACACTTTGTTCTGTAACAATTTCGCACAATGAGTCTTTATCTTCATGATTTCGGCTGTTTAGTCTGAGTAAAATATGCACTAGTGACCGGACACTTCCCAGCAACCGCTTCACCAAGCGTCCGTCTTGGGCTTAAATAGCCACTGGCAGGCCGAGGTCAGGTGCAATGTCTCAAGTCTGTTTTGGATAAGATCGCAGCCGTGATTTTTACTCTTCTTTGGGCAAAAGTTCTGGAAGGGGTGAAATAAAGTCTGTCGTTTCAGTGTCTTTAAAGTCTGATGTTTTAGTGTCTCTGGTCTCGGGGTGAGCAACAGCGTCCGAAGGAGTTGGTCCGTAGAAGGGCTTGCAGTGGCTCACGTGGAGCCACCCTTTCCATCCTTCGACTTTGACGGCGGTCCTCGTCGTGAGCAGCACCAGCTTGGGAGACGTCCACCTTCTTTCCAGAGGGCTGGTTCGGTCAAAATTTCTGACGAGCACCCATTGGCCAGGCTGAAGGGAGTGCTCGTCGGGCGTGGTCTTGTCTGGAAAAGCTGCAGCCACCTGTGAACGGCAAGAACGTAGTGCACACATCAAAGAAGCCAAGTAATCTGTCAGTACATTTGCATCCATGTCAGTTCGCTTTTTAGGAGATGGGACACCCCAAATATTCGGAGGCCTCCCAAATGTGATCTCATAAGGGGACAGACCCGTCCGGGAATGTGCCACCATTCTCATGTAGAAGAGGGCAACCGGAAGGGCTGTAACCTAGTCTATTTGCTTGTCAGCGCAGATCTTGGCTAATTTGGTCTTTAGGGTCTGATTATGTCGTTCGACTAGACCTGCTGCTTGGGGGTGTCGGACACAGTGAAATTTCCAGGTGTATCCTAACAGTAAGGAGATAGCTTCCATCAATTTAGAGGAGAATGGTTGTCGTTGTCAGAGTATATGACTCTTGGCAACCCATATCGAGGGAAAAATTCCCTTACCATTTGCTTGGCAGTTATCTGGGCACCATACTTGTGAGAAGTTGGCCTGATAGGTGATGTTTCCAATTCTGGAACCACCTGTTATCAGACCAAACAATCCCTTATGGTGTCTGGTTGTAAGTCAACCTTATTAGACAAGCTATCCTAGGGGTAGCATGGACTAAGCAGCCTAAAGGCTTAACTTAAGAGGTCGTGTTAAGCGAGCTGTTTTACCACATACAATCCTGTAATATCAAATGAAAGGACACCACACAAGTATATATTATAAAAATATATGTATTTATTACTAAAAACAATCCCCAGTATTCTTTATGAATAAAGGGGCACAAGCGTTAAATCAAAAGCACAGTATAACATACAACTTTGCACAAATATGGATGAGGGCGAGGGGCCACTCAGACCATATACTAAACAAGTGGTATAAGAGATACCAATCGAACAGTGGTTAGGCCTAGGGCCTAGGGAATCGCTGGGAGCAGTCGGGACAAGCAATGCTGAAGTCGGGAAAAGCCTGCGGGATTCAGGTGCAGCGCTGAAAGCGCACGCATGCACCAATGTTAGTCAACGGTGCGTAAAAGTTACAAAGTCAGAGTTAAAGGACACTTCCGCTGAACCTAGAGGAACAAAACTTAAGACACAGACCCTAGAGGTGTGTACCAGTGTGGGAACACCGGCGTTGCAATGTTACCTCACCCACAGGAAGCGGGTGCACAGGGTCGAAGTTGAGTCGGGTTTCGTCACACAGGCTCTTGGTGCTTGGAGCTGAAAGGGCTGCAGGCGGGGTGAAAGAGAAGTGTCCGGTGGAGTCCAAGGGTGGACTCAAGTCGAAAAGTACCTGAAAGCAGAGGGGACAGAGTCTGGGTCACTCAGCAGTGACCAGGGTGGAACCAGGACGGAACCAGGCAATGTCGGGCGCAATCAGGTGGTCGTCGAGGAGCTTCTCTCCACTGTCACGTGGGCTCTGGGGCATCTACGACGTCCAGGAGCGGGTCACGATCTATCCCACGCAGGCTCTCGCCGTCGGCGCTGTCGGCTTCAAGATTGGAGCAAACAACACTTGGCAAAAGCAATCCACGCGGAACCGGGAGATTGCTTCTCACTCGAACCAGGAGGGTCAGAGTGGGGGCTCCTTTTCAGGGGAGCTGGTGCAAATCTGGAGCAACCAGACTCGCAGGTCTAATTTCAAGTTTCGTCGGCACAGGGGCCACAAGCCGGCTGGCAAGTGACCGGGCCAACGCGTTGAGCCAAAAGAAGCAGAAGGGCCCCACGCAGCACTCGTCAAGTGTGGAGGGCTGAACTTCGGTGCAAGAGTGGCTCAGGGCTGGGGCTTTTCAAACCCCGGTGCACAGCTTCGAGGGTCACTCGTGGGCTGCACGGTCAGCGTCTCGTGGTCTTTCCAAGATGGCGTGCCCCACGCTTTCGGTCGCCTCCACGGGTCTCAGCTCTGCAGGGACTGTGGATCGGGCTGTTAGAAGGCAGGCAAGCTTGATCTCGCCGATCTCTGTCGCTTGAGTTCCGGCGGGAACTGCAACAAAGCAGACGTCGATGGCTGGATGGTGCCTGTTTGCACAGGGTGGTCACTCCTTGACCACAAGGGAGATTCTTCAGTCTTCTACGTTGAGTAGGATGTCGAAGGGTCCAGAGTTTCGTTTCTTATGTTTCATCAGGATAATCTGAAGTGCATTGGCACTGCTCCCACTCTTATTCGAATCTGGGGGGCTGGATAACCTGCTAGGTCCCCTCCTATGGGTGGGACCCAGGAAGGGGGTGGATACACCCCTTTCCTTTGATCCAGGCCGCCCTGGCACGAGGGCTGGAGTGCCCCAGAACCGGTTTGGCCGGATTATGCAAGGGGCAGCCTTGTGCTCCCCATGCAGTGTCTGGTTTCTTTCAAACCTCCCTGCTACAATCCACTATCTCCTGTCTGGGGGGGTGTAACACCTCCCTGCGACAGGAAACCCTTTGTCCAGGCCCCATTTGGCTGAGTTTCGGTCAGCTTCAGGGGGTCAGACTCGTGTCTGTGGCAGAGGCATCCATTTTGTGGATCCAAGGTCCTTTTAGAAATTAACCGCATTTAAGTAAAGTAACATGTCTTACCCCTCTAGAGGGGTGGAATGCTATCCCCGTCACCAGAACTGGCGAGGGGATAGTATTCCAAATCGTATGACACCTTACACGACATGTTTTGATAAAGCCAAACCAAAGTTGCTATATAACCGCGAGGATTATAATGCACTTAAGAGTATATGGTATGGCATTATCCTGAAACAGCTTAGGGAGTTGTTCCCGACAGCTGCAGACAGGCTCAGCTCATGCTAGAGCTCCATCTCACATTAAACCACGCACTCTGCCTCCAGGATTGATGAGGCCTTCCATAGGAGTGGCTCACAGGTTAATATGTGTCCAGATATAGGTTTAGATATAGGTATACTATATCTAAGTAAGGGGTGATTACACCACCTTACCCCAGCTGAGTGATCAGCCAGTTGTGTCAATTTAAGAACCAGCCAGGGGTGGCAAAAGATATGCTGCAGCCCCTGGTAGGCCTTGGTGGCCCCTATGCCCTGGGCACCTATAGTGCATTATACAGGGGCTGACAAGGAGTCCATTTCCAATGGTGGTATGTGCCTATAGCACATGTATCATTAATTTAGTGAGAGAACAGCAGGCTGGGGGTCTGATCAGCAGGCCCACAGCCTCAGTAGTCGAAAACCAGTGAAGCAAAAAGCAAAAATTTGGGGTGACCATAGGATAGCAGACCCTACTCTCCTACACAACTCATGCTTCAGTCCATCGAGTTAAGGTACAGACTACTACGAGGACATACTTATGTCCCCTACATCTCTCCATCTGTATGTAGTCCATTTGTAGGACTTCGAAGGGGTGATCTGGAGGATGGAACCCTCCTATTTCAACCGAGACACTTTTCCCTGGATTGAACTGACAGCAAATCATACAGGTTCGTACTTTTTGTTTGGCTGCTGCACGCAGATGCTTGTTGTGCCATATCAAATTCAGACTGTCTAACATTCCTTTTTCTCCTAGATGTGCGGGACCATGGGCAGTTTCTATCATTAGGGGAACCATTAGGTCAGGGAGAAACCATTTGGACTTGTCCTTTGTTACCCAACCTTGATCTGTGTGTGAACCTCCCTCCTCCTCCCATTTTCTCTTTTCGGTCTCTGTGGCTTGGTTTTGGATGTCTACTACATCTTTGGTGGGATCGATGACTGGACAGATAGTTCTAATGGTGGATTCAGTGTTTAGTGTTCCTGTCTGAGCAGCATGTTTAGCTGTGGCGTCTGCCAGAGCATTACCTCTAGTGATAGAGTCTATGACCTTGGTGTGTGCTTTAAATTTCAGTATGGCTACTTCTGTGGGTCTGTGTATTGATTCTAGTAGCTGGAGGATAAGATCTCCATGTTGGATCTTGGTTCCATGAGAGGTTAGGAAACCTCTCTCTCTCCAAAGGATGCCGAAGTTGTGGACTACCCCGAATGTGTACTGCGAATCGGTGTAGATGTTGACTCGTTTTCCTTTGGACCATTCACATGCTTGGGTAAGAGCTATTAGTTCTGCTGCTTGTGCTGAATGTACGGATATTCTGGCTGCTAAAAGGACTGTGTTTTCTGTAGTGACAGCATAGGCTGCTGAAAGTTCGCCTGATTGGAGGCGCATACAGGAACCGTCTACAAACAGTGTGTGTTCTGGTGTACTTAGAGGGACATCTGTAAGATCAGACCGGGGTTTTGTGACTAGTTCGACTACCTCTAAGCAGTCATGAATCTGATTGTCAACTGGAACAGTAGGCAGTAGCATAGCTGGGTTGAGGATATTGCATCTTTTGATGATGATGTGAGGTTGGAACAGAGTGACTTCATAACCTGTGAGGAAAGCTATGGTCAAGTGTTGTGTCTGTGTCCTATTCAAGAGTAGTTCCACTGCATGTGGAACTTGTACTTCAAGAGAGTGTCCTAGTACTATGGAATCACTTTGTCGTATTGCTAAAGCTGTAGCTGCGACAGATTTCAAACAGGCAGGCAAACCTTGTGCAACAGGGTCAAGAGTGCTAGAAAATAAGCACAGGGAAGATGTTTGTTGGCTTGTGTTTGTGTGAGTACTGACAAGGCTGTACCTTCCCGTTCTGTGACAAAGAGGACAAAAGGTTTAGCATAATCAGGTGTAGTTAGGACAGGTGCAGAGCATAATGCTTGTTTGAGGGTGTCAAAAGCAAAAGTATGATCAGGTGTCCATGGCAATGGGGAAGAGGTTGTGGTCGTTAGCTGTATCAGGGGTTTGGCCAAGTATGCAAACTGGGGAATCCATCGTCTACAGTAGGATGTTAGGCCAATAAAGGCACGGACTTCTTTCTGTGTCTTGGGGACAGGAATGTTAAAAATGAGTTGAATTCTTTCAGGTGTGAGTGCCCTACCCTCCTTTGACAGCAGGTGTCCTAGGTAGGCCACCTGCTGTAAACACAATTGTAATTTCGAGGGTGACACCTTGTGGCCATGTTGTGCAAGGAACATTAGGACAATTTGTGATGCTTGCTCACATTCTGATTCGGAGCGTGCGGTGATCAGCAAGTCATCAACATATTGTAACAATGTCGGATTGGCGGGCAGAACAATGTCGTCTAACTATCTTTTAAGTGCCTGACTGTAGATACTGGGGCTTTCTGTGTACCCTTGGGGAGCTCTTGTGAAACCGAAACTGCGACCTTGTAGGGAGAATCCGAATAGGTACTGACTGTCTTGGTGAATGGGTACACTGAAGAAAGCGTTCTTCAGGTCGATTACAGTAAAATGTGTGGCCTCAGGATCTATATCTGTTAACAGAGTACTGATGTCTGAGACCATGGGGTATTGTGGTTCTACACATTTATTGAGTTCACGTAAGTCAACCACGAGTCTGTAGACTGGTGGCTCACCATCATCAGTTTTCTTTCGGACTGGCAGAACTGGCGAGTTACATATGTTGGAAGGTACTTCTCTGACTACTCCTTTCTGTATCAAGTCATCAATAATCTGGATAAGGGCTTGTTCTGCATCTGGAGGTAATTTGTATTGATGGACACAAGGTAGGACAACGCCTTCCTTCAATGTCACTAGGTGTGGTGTAATATCCATGAATCCTACATCTGTTGGATCAGTAGCCCATAGTGTAACAGGAATGTCTCTTAGTCTGACATCTAATTCTGGTGTGGTGAAATGACCTTTAAAATCTCGGAGGAATAGTCCGATCCCTTCAGAGGAACAACATATTATAGCACCTAGTTCTTTTAGTGTCTGGATGCCAAGGAGATTTTCGGGACAGGACTTTGTAAGCACCAAATCTGTGGAAGTTGTAAGAGGACCAACTTGAAGTGATATTGGTTCAGAAACTTTGTTGATGACAGGTGTACCTGAAAAACCCAAGGAAATACTATTTGAGCCAGAGAGGGGTACCTTGGGAACTTCGTTGTGCTGCACTGTCGTCCTACTAGCCCCGGTGTCGATCAGAAATTTTGTTTCTTTACCTAGGAGTTTAGCATGTACATAGGACCCTCTTGGTCAACTGGGACCGGGATCAGTGGACGACCATCGTGTTCCTCCCAGCTGTCTCATGAAATCGTGGGGAATTCAGGATAGAATGACACTGGGCACTGATAGAGTTGGGTGGCAGGTTTAGCATCAGTTGGAGGAGCTGATGTGGGAACAGAAGGTTGAGGGGGATAGTTACGAGGTTGTGTCTTCCCAGTGGCAATATTATGTTGTAATACTGAACAGTCACGTACAAAGTGACCTGGCTTTTTACAATAATTACAAGTAACTTTTTCCTGTGATACTTGGGGTTGTTTAGGGGTCTGTTGGATCGTTTTAGTTTGTGCTACCAATACCTTCATTTTAGTATCTTTGGTCCTTTTCTTTTCTTGTTCTTGTTCGTCCCTAATTCTATTTTGGTGATATTGGAGCATCTGAAGCGCTTGTGAAGGGGAGCTTGCTTGCCAAGTACTCTCTACCTTCAGTACTCTATTTCTGATCGTGGGCAAGGCATTTTCTACGAATTTGGAGACAAATAATCGACTATAGGCGTCTCCACTTGAGGAGAGGCCGCTGTTGATGAGAAAACATTTCTCTAACCTTGTATTATAGTCCCCTATATCCTCATCTGGTTTCTGTTTGCATGCAGAGATAGCATCCTAATCTTCTTTCTTAGTGGTCAGCAACTGGGATAGTATTTTAGGGAGAAGGCGAGGGAGTTCCTGAACTAGAGGTCCCAAACCTTGTCTGGGATCACGAGTAGTGTCTTCTTTCTCTAAATCTGCCCATGCTACCTTTTTCCCTTCAACCTCCCAATCTTTTCCTTTTAGTTTGTCATACGTTCCTTGAGGTAGCAGGACTTTGAGGAGAAAATTGAGGTCCTTATAAGTGAAGGAACCCATTTGAAGAATATCCTTAAGTTCCCTATGGAAACCCGAAGGATCTTTTTCATGGGAAGGGACCATCTTCTTCATCTCTAGTATTTCTAGTTTCGTCAAGGAAGTGTAAACAAACGTTTGTTGCAACTTTCCTGCGGAATCTACAACGGGGTGTACTTCTCGGAGGGGGAACTGACCATGGTCATAGTGATGGGGATTTGCATCATAACTGTCTGTAAAGTATTGAATATATCGCTGTCGTAGGTCAAGGAAGATATTAAGGAATTCTTGTCCCCTGGCCACCCAGCTCCCTTCTAAACAGTCTCGTAAGAGAGGATGTAACCTTTTGGGTGGGCTACCAGTATCTTCGTACATTGTAATGAGGTGTTGAACCATATAGATGCTAGCTAGCCTTTGAGATGCCAGAGGGATCGATAAAAACATTTGAGCAACTATATCAGGGCCATATATATATATTTCTTTTATTTTATTGTAATTTCCTGCGACCACTGCTTGATCTAGTTGTAGTAAATCATCGGGAACTCTTTTTCCTGCGCTAGCTATCATTCTGATAAAACAAGTGATCATGAATCGTGAGAGGCATTTTCTATGTGCTATGGGTCTATTTTTAATAGCTTCCTGTAGGGCTTCTAAATTTTCTCCTGTTCGAAGAGCCTCGTAAATCTTGTTTAGGCAATTAGTGACATTCGATACCTCCCGTATACCTTCTAGAGCCTCTCGTAGGCGAAGTGAGATATCTGCTTGTGAACCTTCCCCTTGGGTTGGGTCATAATCGCACTCTAACATGGGTGGAACTCCGCTTGAGGTGTCAGAGATGGTTTCAGTCTGGTTGACTATTCGTCTGGCTGTTATTTGATTGGTATAAGCAGGACGAGGTTCCATTAAGTAAGTAGTAATAAAATCGTCGGGTACAGATGGAACCTTAGGACGTGGAGGTGCCGTAGGGGTACTAGAGTCTGAGCTAACCTCGGATCCTGTCTTTGGTGAGAGGACAGGATATATACCCGTCACTGAGGCCGAGACCTCCCTTTTCTTTTGTTCAAAACAAATATCATCATTCTGATCCTGTAACTTTTTCATCTTACTTTCTTCTGACATTCTCTTTGCTTTCTCCACTTTCCCTTGCTCTTTCTGTTCCCTTCGATGTGCTTCCTTTCACCATATATCAACGCTCTCTAACATCGAGGGTCTTGCTTTCTTTTCCCTGCATTTTTTCTCAATTGCCATAATACAATTCAAATCCCATGTCCCACTCTTTGGCCATCTAATCGCAATCTCTAAATCTTTAGTGTAACCTTCCCAAAGATCCAAATACAAGATGGCACCAATTCCATACTTCGTATACATGAAGTAACCAGGAGTATCCTTTGGGGGGACTGGTACAGATTGTTCCAGTAACCCCTTCCGGGTACCCAGTTTACATAGTTTAGAGAACAAAGGCATTGTATTAGGTACAAATAAAATTTACACTTGAAAAAACTTGATATACTCTGAGTATCAGAGTACAAACATACAGTTTTCTAGAAACCTAGAACCCGTCTTGACCGTGCTCTGAGAGATCAGAACCCGTCTTGACCGTGCTCTGAAAATCAGAACCCGTCTTGATACACCCCCAGCAGTACTCACCGAGGTGCAGAGAACTTGAAGACCTTGAAGATCTGGACACTTGATTACGCAGCGCTCGTGGACAATGGACTGGTCGGGTTTCAGACGACCTCGGACTCGGCAATCTTCACAGGTTTCGGGCTCTGGGTCGAGTCTTCCGCTGTCGTCCTCACCGCCTCGTATGGATGCTCAGATCTTGGTACAGCCTCTCTCGAACACGAAGGAGTTCATGCAGGAACACCCTGCAGTGTGTACGTAGAAGTCCGTCGATGTCTTGAAGAGACCGGTTTAGGTCCGCAAAACCGGAGTGTGGGGAGAAAGGGAAGTCCCTGTTCGGACGCCAATTTGCTGTGGTAAATATTTTAGTAATTTACCTTGATCGGAATTTCTATATAATATCAATAAGGTTAAGTATGAAGAGCAGAGTCCGTGGTGGTTCGAATTCAGGGTCTTTATTCAGTAACTTGAGTTAAGGGAGAGCTCCGTCACCTGAGGAGGATCGGAAGAATCTCTAACTTTATTATCGGAACACATTGTATTTATACACAGAAAAGAGGAAGGAGCTTCCCTTTAATGCAGGCACGTGTCATATGTTGCAATGAAACAGAAGTCATGACTAAGGAAAAGAGGCTGCGTCATGAAAAGAGGAAACATGGCAGAGGAGATGAAGCTGCGTCATGATTAAAAATGAGGAAGCACAAGAGAAGCAGAAATGTGGAGAAGTAACACTAGGCTGGTTCCTTAGATAAGAGAGAGATGGTCGTGACAGGATGTCTGTTTGCCGTGTTTCAGCATTTGGGGGTTCTTCTTCTCGGAATTGGTTGTCGTGGTTTAGAAGAACGGGGCCTATTTCTCGGAATTGGCCTGATTATAGGGAAATGGTTACAAATGGCGGGGTCTTGTTCTCGGCATCGGCTTGACCACAGGAATGTACGGTTTGAGTGAGGAAGCTGGTTCTCGGAATCGCCCTGACCATAAGGATGTACCTTTGAATTTTAGGGGAAGGAGAGTGCGTGTGCAACTTTGTGTGCGCGTGATCGGCTTTTGCTCGTGTGCTCGTTTTCCGGCATGATGGGCTCGGGGACGTGACTGAAAGGGTGTATGATAGGACATAAACAAGAAAAATAATCATTTTCCACACCACGCAACTAGCGGAGGCCAAAACCAAGTAGGAGGAGGCGTGTGCCGATCTACGGTGCTATAATTTTCGCGCATACACCACTAGAGTCCACCAGGAAGGAAAACGCGCCGGTACCCTACTCGCTTGGCTCATTCGTCAGGACACGCAAGCACAACCGATCACAGGCATCCGCAATGCCGCGGGGGAGGTGGTTCCCGCGCAGGCGGATATTTTATCGGCTTTCCATGACTACTACACCACGCTTTACAGGGAGCCGACTCAGGACAGGGGGTAATGCATTCGGAACATACTTACCACAAACACCATAGTTCAAAGCACAGATGAGGAACATGCGACATTAGATGACCCACTTGCACCAGCGGAGATTAAATCCGCCATTCACCGCCTAGCCAAAAACAAAGCCCTGGGACATGACGGTTTTCCGATAGAACGGTACGCCGCATTCTCCAAGCACCTGGTCCCGCAGTTCGACACAGTCGTTCGGGAGGCACTGGACGTGGGTCTACTCCCTAAGTTGATGCGGGAATTGGTCCTGGTGACGTACCCCGAACCCGATCGGGATCCTCTACTCCGAGCTTCCTATCGCCCTATCACCCTCCTAACTACGGATTGCAAGATCCTAGGGAGGATCCTGGCCGATAGACTCACAGAAATACTCCCCAGACTGGTGCACACGGACCAGAGTGGATTTGTCCCCGGGAGAAACACCTCCCAACATTTATGTCGGCTGTTCCAGGTCCAGGATGGGGTACGGGGCAGGTTCCCGCGTGCGGCATGCCTAGTACTGGATCTTGAGAAGGTGTTTGACACCCTGGCGTGGCAATACCTCTTTGAGGTGCTCCGGAGGGTGGGTACAGGGCCCCAATTCATAGCGTACACCCTCCTGCTGTATACTGACCTTATTGCAAGGGTACGGCTAGGCCGCTGTGTCTCCTCTACCATCCCGCTCATGCGTGGCACCCGCCAGGAGTGCCCCTTGTCCCCATCATCGTTGCCATCTCCATGGACCCGCTGGCAGCACGACTGCGGGAGATGGGCGAACACTGGGGCATCCCATTGGGAGGTTGCACACATTGTGTCTCCCTTCGAGAGAGCTGCAGGGTTACGAGTGAACTGGGAGAAATCCTCGATCTATCCTCTACATCCTAATACCCAACACAGGGAAATTTGTCTGGGAGAGGCCTCACTGACGTGGAAGGGTGACGCCCCACGATACTTAGGTGTCAGACTTTACCATGAGCCCTGTGACCTCCTGGAAGGCAACCACTACCGAGGACTTAAAAGTCAAATACATTTTTGGCAGACCCTACCTCTGTCTCCCATCGGGAGGGTAGCCTCATCCAAAATGATCAGGGTGCCCAGGCTTCTTTTCTACTTCACTAATATCCCAGTTATCCCACCGCGAACCTTCTTCCAAGAGCTCAATTCATTACTAATCTCACCGATCTGGGGGAGGGGCCGCTGGAGAGTGGCCCTATCGTCCCTGCAGCTGCCGCGCGACAAGGGTGGGATGGGGGCCCGTCATTAGAAGCCTATTTTTTAGCAGCGCAACTACAGTGGTTCTCACGCTGGACAGCGCACCGCAACCTCAGGGAAACGGCAACACAGAACAGACAGATAACAGTCCCGGAGTTGACCCGAATGCTCCTCCCGGTACCAAACCCAACCTGGCTCATACATTATTGGTTAAAACGGCCAGAACCTGCACCGTGTGTATTCACCCCATGTCCAAGGGGACTCCGATATACTCCCCGTTACTGCCGCTAGAAGGACTCCCTAAAGGCCATGAATTCTACACAGCGGGAGAGCTTAGGATTTGGACAGAACACCAGCTCACGAGACTGAAGCCCTATTCTCTGACGGCCAACTGCTCCCATTCACAGACCTGGCCGAAGGAAGTGGGCTTCCAGCCAGCCAATTCCTGCTGCACCGACAGCTGGTGTCGGATTGCAGAAGGATCTGGGACCTAGGGGACGGGGAACCCACGACACACCCGGTGGTGCACACACTACTACATATGGGGGCTGGCAGACACCATATTACATGGATTTATAAATACATCATGGAACTCACGCACGCACCACTGATACGATTGCAACTCCACTGGGAGGAGGACTTTGGTCAAAATCTCCATGATAGGGAGTGGCTGACGGCCCTAGAACACCACAAAAAAGTGTCCCGCAGCCAAAGATTAAAAAATGCCCAGTTTAACGTGCTACACCGCGCTTATCTTACGCCGGCGCGGCTTAAGCAATTCTACCCATCCTCCCACTTTGAATGCCCCCGCTGCCACACTCCAGACGCCCCATTTATCCATATGTTTTGGACATGCACAGTGATACAAACCCTCTGGACGACAGTACACACAACAATCCAAACAGTCACAGGCCTAACATATTTTCACACATGAGAGGCAGGTGCCCTGGGCATCTTTAAACGCAATAAGCGGAAGAAGGTAGAGACCAAATTCGACCTGCTAGGCGTACTTCTAGCGAAGCACAGTGTGGCAATGCACTTGCGAGCTTCAGAGGGTCCCCCAATAACAGCATGATGGGGGGCAGTGAAGAAATGGGCCACGGCTGAAGAAGACCTCATCCGTCAGGAGGAGGCTCGAGGCATACGGCAACGTCCATTTTCACTAGAATGGGCAATGCTCCTGCATGACTTTCAGCAAACGCAGGCTAATGGAGCGGATCCCCCGCTAGACGCCCGGGTGGCATTGGGACCAAGTGCATCCTAATCTGCCTACACACTCCCCTTCCCCCCTCTCCCCCCGCTACACCAGCCCACCAACCAGACAACCCTCCGGGACGCACGATATTGCGCAGAATAGGAATACGGCACCCAGGTGATGGAATACCATGGAGCTCCACCACGCTTGCCCCCACATTATGCGACCCCGAGCCCATCCTCCTCCCTCCCCGACCCCTCATTCCCCAAGTTACGGATCCCCAAGTTCAGTTTAGAACCTGGATTGCCATTTGATAACACCCCTTGCCGGGGATTATAAACAAGAGACTGTCATACGGGTCGGAGTAACGCGATAACCTCACCAACTACCACCTTCGCGTTACCTCCTGGCAGCTCCGACGGAGTTGGTCAGGAAATCTCCATCTATTGATTGACTAGTGAACTGCTTGATTAACCACTCCAATGCGCATTGTCACTGCAATGTTACGGTTGATTGTAATTCTGCAGCAATCAAGTATGAATTGTGATTAATGTATGACATGTATAATTATAAAATCGAATAAAAAGGTTTGTAAAAAAATAAAATACAGGGGATTCTTGGTAGGAAAACTTTGTAAGTTTAACACAAGTCACACCTCCCTGGACTCCTCTGGTTGTCTAGTTTTCAGAAATGTCTGGGATCAGTAGGTTTCCCTAGATGGCCGCCGAGCCCGGGATCAAAACCGCAGGTGACTCCCTCGCAAAACTAGGTCTTTTTTATAATCAATCATTTTTAAGTCTCCCCAGTACATTTGGGCCGTTTCCTGTCACGGGCACTAGACCTACCTACACAAGTGAGGTACCATTTTTATCAGGAGACTTGGGGAAATGCTAGGTGGGTAGAAGTGTGTGGCTCCCCACAGATTCCAGAACGTTCCATCACAGAAATGTGAGGAAAATGTGTTTTTGGACAAAGTTTGAGGCTTGCAAGGAAATCTGGGTAACAGAACCTAGTGAAAGCCACACAAGTCACCCCATCCTGGCTTCCCCTGGTTGTCTAGTTTTAAAAAAATGCATATGTTTGCTAGGTTTCCCTTGTTGCCGAGCTAGGGTCCAAAATCTACATATAGGCACATTGCAAAAAAAGGGTACGTTTTCACTGGAAAAATGTGATGTGTCTACATTGCATTTTGGGCCGTTTCTTGTCACGGGTACTAGGCTTACCCACCAAGTGAGGTACCATTTTAATTGGGAGACTTTGGAGAATGCTGGGTGGGTGAAAGTTTGTGGCTTCCCACAGGTTCCAGAACTTTCCGTCACAGAAATGTGAGGACAATTTTTCTTTTTTTTTAACAAAGTTTGAGGTTTACAAGGGAGGCACAAATCACCCTATCCTGGATCCCCCTGGATCCCCCTAGGTGTCCAGTTTTAAAAAAATGCATAGGTTTGCTAGGTTTCCCTAAGTGCCAGCTGAGCTTGGGTCCAAAATCCACAACTAGGCACGATGCAAAAAAAGGGTCAGTTTTCACTGGAAAAATGTGATGTGGCCATGTTGCGTTTTGGGCCATTTCCTGTTCCGGGTACTAGGCCTACCTACACAAGTGAGGTGCCAGTTTTATTGGGGACTTTGGGAAATGCTGGGTGGCTAGAAGTTTGTGGCTCCCACAGATTCCAAAACTTTCCATCATAGAAATGTGAGGAAATTTTTTTTTGTTTTTTTTACAAAGTTTGAGGTTTGCAACAGGTTTTGGGTAACAAAACCTAGTGAGAGCCACACAAGTCACCCCATCCTGGATTCCACTGGGTGTTTAGTTTTAGAAAATGCATAGGTTTGCTAGGTTTCCCTGGGGGCTTGCTGAGCTAGAGTCCAAAATCCACGTCTGGACACATTGTGATTCTATTCTTACCAAATCCAAAAAAGCAAGTTTAGTGTTTGTGTAATGGTGGATGTAAAACAAACAAAACGTTTTGGGCTGGATTTGGTAATCGAACCGAGGGAAGGAGTAGTAACAACCCGGTTTTTCACAAACCCACGGACAGGAATGCCCTACTATCGTTTAATAGCTTTCATCCTAAATCCCTTAGTGAGAACTTACCGGTTGGTCAGTTCTTCCGTCTGAGACAGAACTGCTCAGAAAGATGAGATTTCCAAGAGGAATTGACTTTACTTCGAAAGAGAGATTACCCGGACAGGGTGATAAGGAAAGCACAGAAGAGAGCATCGAACTGTAACAGGGAAACCCACCTGGAATAAACAGTGAAACCAAAAGTGACGAACACAGTCTGGTCACCACTTTCAACACGGAGTTGAATAATATAAACTGTATATTACAAAACTCGAGCATTTCAAACTCCAATTCGTACACCTTGAAAACACACAAGACCCAGCCAGAAGACACAAGATCAACCTCAAAGTCTGTGGGATCTCCCACCAGTAACAAGTCACACCAGATGTGGTTCCTGTGATGTCTGTAATCTAACCAGAACACAAAAAGCATTGATGTGGGTCTTAAATACCCTTAGATACAGAAAGAATTTACAAATTGTAATTCAGAAAATGTGATTTACTTGATTGAATGTCCCTGTAATTTGCTATATATAGGGATGACTTTACGTAAGGTAAAAATAAGAATCATTGAACACAGAAGCAATACAAATGACAAAATTCACCACACATTATCTGGAAAAGCAATATTCGGTGGATAATATCTAGTGGACAGTGTTAGATAAACCAGATATTCCTAATAAAACTCGAGCTGTCAAAAGACTTCTGCTCATAAGGGAGCTGGAACTCACTCAATAGATAAAAAACCTCAGCATCTTGTGTTTTCATACAAGTGGAACGGGTGAGGAAAAACAGTTCTCATATAATATATGCAAATACAAGTTCCAGAATCAGAAGAGTATCCAAATATAACGGGCTAAAAACAAGGTAGAAAAATACCTAGACATACAACAAGCCCCTCAGTAGAGAATCTGGACTAGATTTCCCTACATTCATCATTCGGGTATCTCCTGGCCGAACGTATCCCTAAGTAAATTGCATTCATATTCTGGTTGATAGTCAAAATACCCACAGGGAGACATACTGCTCCCAGTGCTTGTTAATATAAAATGGATCAAGATTATTAACATGAGCAAATTAACAATGCCCCAATCCAGTTAGGTGAGAAGTGGATCGAATCCCTGGAAGAACACTTTTTCTATGTACAATGTTTAGATGCCATTTACTACATCAACTAGTATGTTTTATTCCTCAAACATGGCAGTAGTGTACTGCCTGGGGTAACTAAGGATAACTGAGGTGAACGGCGAAGACATTATAGATGTCTCTGATCACGTGCTCAGATCTGGAGCATCATGTGATAGAACGAAATGCTCCAAGTAGGTCAGCTGAGTCGGATGACCAGCACCTAAACGGCACGAGGAGGGGATTGCAGGAACTGCGGCCTCACATTGATGAAGTAAGAAGACGCTGGGGAGTGGCCAGACTGCCAAACTATCGGAGCACCTGAATATCGGTACCAATAGAATTTGGAGCACAGATATCAGCGAGTCAACTCTCATGCACATAATAAAAATCCTAATGTTAGAGACAGGGCCGGTGCTAGGCATGGGCAGTTTGGGCAGCTGCCCAGGGCCTCGCACTCTGCCTACCATGATGGGGCCCTGCACATGGCAACACCTCACCTGTCTTTGTGTACCCCTGCCGATCAAAGTGAAGGAAATGTGTCTCTTTACAATTGGGCTCATGGGAGGCCCTTCTGGGGCCTCTAAGGGATGGTGTGGGAAGGCCTAGGCGAGGGGGACACCTCTCGGGCTGCCCATTCAGAGACTCCGCAGGGCGCCCATTGTCAGCAGTTTAGTCCACACAGGTTTAACTAACCCCTCAAGCAATTCTCACACCTTCAGTTTGAAATGGGCTGTACAAGAGGTGCTTGGGTGGCTGAGAGGAGGAGCTGCGGCCCAGGTGGAGTCTGCACAAAGCAGCTTCCTCGAGATCAGAAGGTGTCACTGGAGTAAATTTCAGGGGCCTCGCAGATTCTCTTTTGCACAGGGCCCCGAAAATCCTAAGCCCGGCTCTAGTTAGAAAACATATGTGGACGACGGGTCATCATTGATAACCTTAAAAATTACCCATGCGAGCTGAGAATGGTGCTTGCACATGATGATGATGAAGGGTTTTGCATAAAAGTAAAAATAATATAGAGACCTGACGGGATACTGCCTGAAAGAAAAGAAACATGCATATCGTCTCCTGGTACAACTAGTGTGTGACTACAGTAAGCTGCCACAGCTCCCACACAAATTCGAGCTTCTTCTACTTCGAAACTCGATAAGTGCTTATTATTGATTCTGGATATCCCATCCCTCCCTATAGACCAACGTGGGATGGGTTTGAACAAGTGTATGTATACGATTTGTATGTTTTTTGAATAGAGTGTACCTAGGATATTTACCTTTAACAATTTTATTAAAGATAAGTGGATCACGAACTTGAATTCAGGCGACCTGGGGGATATATATATATATATATATATATATATATATATATATATATATATATATATATATATATATATATATATATATATATATATATATATATATATATATACCTCACAACAGGTAAAGTTCAGCCATCAATCTTTAATGAGGGGTCAAACAAAGCCAGCCGCCAAACAGCACAGGAAATTAAAACCTCCAGCCTGACGCGTTTCGTGTTCCAACAACACTTCCTCAAAGGCAATGGGTTAGGATAACTGCGGCAAGGTAATGTTGAGTTCACTACTTAAATCACATACCTGTTGTGAGGCGTCTCTGTATGCAGGCAACTTCTTTGGGATTTGTTACGGCTTGCCTGAGCCGTGGAGACGCCCCGGTGTTATTCTGTAACACTCCAGTGACTACGTCAATCTACGTGGTTACCTATGGACAACAGGTGCCGTTTGGTGAGGGACAACATGAGTTTATGAAGCCCTAACCGCGCACCACAAATGTGGATTTACTTGGGATGAAATAATTTGGACAATACAAGCGATGCAAGGCAGCCCACAGTGGAAATACGGGACACTACGACAACCAAGATGCCGCAGTGGTGGCGACGCCCAGTGGGTGGGGTATGTGATTTAAGTAGTGAACTCAACATTACCTTGCCACAGTTATCCTAACCCACTGCCTTTGAGGAAGTGTTGTTGGAACACGAAACGCGTCAGACTGGAGGTTTTAATTTCCTGTGCTGTTCGGCGGCTGGCTTCGTTTGACCCCTGGGCTCCAATATAGAAAATAGGGGGGTCCGTGATGGACCCCCCCAGCCCCGGGGACCACCACCCGCTGAGCTTTTGAATGTTGGGAGGAGGGACCACCACCCGCGGCCCCCCTTCTGGAGCCTTTGATAGCCTGTGATAGCCCTGGGGAACGCCAGCCCGCAGGGCCGGATCCTGCAGTGTCCCGGGATGCCTACCCCCGGGACACTTCTGTTTGCTATGGTAGGACCGGAGCCTCGTGGCTCCAACCCTACCATAGCAAACTGCTTTCCTATTTGAAAGAGAGAGCAGGTTAAGCTGCTCTCTCTTTCAAGTAGGAAAGCAGATTGCTTTTCGTCAGAGAGAGCAGCATGTAAGCTTCTTTCTCTGATGAAAAGCAATACCGGCTCCCGAAGGATGCGGGGAGCCGGCTGGGACCGTGGGGGCATTGGGGCTTCCCCCACGGTCCCCAAAGTAATATTTCAGCCCTGGGGATGGGGTCCCCGAGGATTATAAAAAATGAGTGATAGAGGCTATTTTTTCTGTTATGGTAGATTTAGCATACGCGTACCATGCACGTACGTACAACGTACGGTGCAAAGCCTGTAAGTCATCCCGTAAGCATACCTAAGCAAGAAAAATAAAAATATTTTTCAGATATTTATGAAGTGTATGTGTTTACATGTTGGGTGGCTCTAAAAAGAGCCCTTGTGTTTATTAGGAGATTTTAATACCTACACAAGTAAGTACCGATGCAGAGTCTAAAGTTCATGGGGAAGACTCTGTTCCCTACATCTTTAAAATGTACACCATCTTTCCTATAGATGTCTTCCATATTGAAACGCAGATTGTTGTTGTAAATGGACCCCATTCTATAGTCTCGGAGAAAAGCAGAAACAGATTTATTCACATGTTTCCTAGCTTTCTCAATTTGTGGACAAAATTGATTGGACCAGTTCCCATTCTGCCTTTGGCATATATTAGAATAGACAAAGGTAGTTTGGGGGAAAAGTGACATCAGTTCAGTAAAGGTGTCCTTCATAAATATTTCCAGACCTACCCCAGTCAAAGTGCCTAGGTCATTGCCACCACAGTGCACAATTATGAGGTCAGGGTGTTGGAGATGCAAAAAGGATTTCACCAATGGCATGATTTGGTGCCACTTTAACCCTCTCTGTCCAATCCATTTAATGTCTACATTGGATAAACCTAGGTCTTTGTGAATTCCTTTCTGTTCTGCGTACCTTTGACTCCAGAAAATATAGCTGTGTCCCACAATCCACACTCTAAGCATCTTGACGAGAGGTCTTGATGCACTCAGATGGTCTCTGTAAATGAAAGGGCAGTTTGAAGATTGTTTTTTCTAAAATGGTGGATAAATGGAGTTTTGAAAAAAGCAAAGAAGTGATTGGTTGTTTGAAAACTGTTTATATAGAAAACTAGGGTGCAATTTTCTGTTTTTTAAAAGCCTGTTATTTATTGGTTAAGAAAAAGTGATAGAAAAGAACATTACTTAAAATAAGCTGGTATATTGACAAGTCAAGCACACTTGCTGTTTTGATTTGCAACAATGTATGATGAACTTTTCACCTGTGTGCTCAGTTAGGTGTTCTCTGAAGTGTTTCTATGGTGACTGGCAGAATGTGGAATGGGGGTAGGGTTGAAAGGTTTGTTAGTTGGAAAGGGTTCAAAAGTTCAAGTAATAGAAATGTGTGTTTCGTTTTGATTTAATGTGGGAATAAATGTGATTTGTTTTTTATTTGTATATGTCTGTAGATTGAGTGTGTAGATTGTCATGAAAAGTTTTCTATTTGCTGTAGGACTTACTGACCCCCTAGGGTTGTTTAGGGGGTTTCAGAATGATCCCCAAGGTCAAAATCTTTTTATTTTTTTAAATCACAGAATACGCGTATGGTACGAGTACGCTGTGAAAAACAGAGAAAAAAAAACGAAGCCTGCTTTATTGTTAATTAGCCCCCGGGGGGGCCAAATCCCAGGGGCAATTTTTTTTTGATAATGGGGGGCCCAGAGGGGCCCCCCGGCCCTGGTGAACACCACCCCCAGAGGCTTTAACTATATATATGCGGGGGGCTCATAGCCCCCCCCGCAGCCCCGGGGACCACCACCCCCGGGGCTTCTTTTTATTAAATAAACCTGTGTGGGGGGCTCAAGCCCCCCACACGCCCCGGGGACCGCCACCTCCCCGGGGTCTAATATAGAAAATAGGGGGGTCCGTGACAGACCCCCCAGCCCCGGGAACCACCACCACCCAGTTGCTTCTGAATTTTGAGAGGGAGGCCACGTGGCCCCCCTCCTGGAGCCTTTGATGGCCCTGGGGATCGCCACCCCGAGGGCCGGCTCCTGCAGTGTCCCGGGGTGCCTACCCCGGGACACTGCTGTTTGCTATGGTAGGGCGGGAGCCTCGTGGCTCCCACCCTACCATAGCAAACTGCTTTCCTATTTGAAAGAGAGAGCAGGTTGAGCTACTCTCTTTTTCATGTAGGAAAGCAAATTGCTTTTCTTTAAGGGGGAGCAGCATGTAAGCTGCTCTCTCTGATGAAAAGCAATGCCGGCTCCCGAAGTACGCAGGGAACCGGCTGGGACCATGGGGGCATTGTGGCTCCCCCCACGGTCCCCAACGTTATATTTCAGCCCCGGGGGATGGGGTCCCCGGTGGATTATAAAAATAAGTAATAGAGGCTATTTTTTTTTTACAGTAGATTTACCATGTGCGTACCATGCACGTATGTACGACGTACGGTGCGAAGTCTGTAAGTCGTCCCGTAAGCGTACCTAAGCTAGAAAAAATCAATTAAAAAAATATATTTTACAGCTATCTATCAAGTTTATGTGTTTATATGTTGGTTGGTTATAATGTTACCTTTTCTCTTTATTGGTACTTATAAGTAAGTACTTATGCATAGTCTAAACTTGTTGAGGAGCAGTGTTTTATAGAGTGCTGAACTTTTGACCTCTATGTACAGTTGACTTTTGCATTATCTGTTGGGGGTAGGGTGAAAAGTTATGTCAGTTGGAAAGGGTTGACATGTTGTACCAATAGAAATGTGTGTTTGGGTTTGAATTAATGTGTGTAGGAATTTGAATTGTTATTGCCATGTATATATGTGTAAATTGAGAGGGAAAATATGCCATTCTTTGGTTTTGCTGCAAACACTGAAGATGAGAGAATCTGTATAAGAATATCTGCTCTGTGAGTGGCATTCTTCTTAATCTACAAATCAGTTTGAGAGGTGAGTTGATAACTTGTAAGGGAATGTATGTGGTGCATTTTATTTTTAGTAAGAGTAATGTTTTTATCCTTCTAAAGTTTGTAGAATCATATTCTGAGTTTGTCTGCATTTGGATAACTATTGTGATTACATTATTTGGTAAGTTAATGTGTTTAGTGAGTCACCTTTGTACAATAAAGTGCAGCACTAAAACATGTAGAATGTCACTGTTTTAGTTGTAGAGTAGTTAATAGTGTTGCTTGCTTAGAATTAGACTTGTGTTCTAAATCTACAATTTTGCAGTCAGTATACATACACTGATCCTCATTGTCTCCTCTGTCTCCTAATACTCCCTCTTCTTTTTATACTCCCTCCTCTGTCCTCTTACTCCTCCCTCTCTCATCATACCTCCCTCTTAACAATTCCTTAGTCAGAATACATACACTGCTGTATACACTCTTGGGCAGATTTACAAGCCCCTTGCGCCTCTTCGTTGTTCTATTGTGTCACTTTTTGGATGTAATGTTGGCAAAAATAATGCATCAGATTGGAAATGTATTTGCAAAATGAGTCAGGGTTGTCCACTGAAATGTAGTAGTTATATACATGGAATGTGTGCAGTCACTTAAACGTTTTAGTGTAGTAAATGTGTTTTTGTGCTCCTCACATACAAATGCTAATATGGATCAAAGATGCTCCCAAATTTGGAACAGACTCAGATGATACTGTGTTGTCATTTATTGAAGAATATGCTACATGTGATATACCCAAAAATACAGAAGATAAGGACTTAAGACAACAAGTGTTACGATTCCAAAGCCATCGTTGTGGGAAAAACTGTCGTCGAAAGTAAAAATCTAAGGACAAATTCTACACCAAATGTCGTTTTGGATTTCCACGTCCTGTAATATCAAAAGGAAGAGTGAACAGTTGTATGTCATCTTTGCGACATACTATTACAAGAAAGTCTCCAAAAAATACCTACAGCTTAAGAAGAAATGAAGACTCAAAATACATAAATGACTACAACCCAGTCATTATGTCCATGTGGAATGCTAACATGGATATTCAATACGTTGCGGACAATTCCATTGCTGTTGCTCGATATGTAACATCCTACATAAGAAAAGACGGAATTGAAGGAAATGTGGGAAGAGATTTCCCAAGAGAAGAGTTTAAGTAAGAAATTATATACTTACAGTTTGAAGATGTTATCTCATCGAGAAATTGGAGCATATGAATGCTCGGATTGCTTATCATCTGCAAGTCTATACTCCTAATCTAGAAGAATCATTTGGGTGAGTCTAGGTCTTGCTGCAACACAAAATCGAGTACTTAAATCTGTGCAAGAAATTGAATATTTAGCTGAAAAAGAGCCAGAAAGTACAGATATTGTGAAAACTAATATGTTGGATACATATTATCCAAATAGAAGTCATCATCTTGAGAACATTTGTCTCTATGAAGTGCTGCAAAACTATGGGGCCGATTAGGATTGCGGATGGATTGCCCCCGCCAGGCTGGCGGTAGCCACCGCCTGCCCGGCGGGGGCAATCCGTCCGCCATCCTCACAGAAATTACCCCCGCCACATTAGCATGGCATGGGAGTCCACGGCGGACGGCAAGACCGTCCGCCGTTTTTCCGCCGCTCGCCTTCGCGACCGGCGGAAAAATGTGCTTACATATGGTGGCGGTGTCTGCGAGACACCGCCAACCATATTACAATGCCGGCGGCCCTTTGCCGCCGTGGAAAGGCATACGGTCTATGCTTTGGGGGCCCGTTGCGGGCCTCCAGGGTGAAGGGGGTGAATGGGGGTACCTATGGTACCCACTACTTTTCAAAGTACAACATGGCAGGCACCGCGCGGTGCCTGTCATGTTGTGCTTTGAAACGCACAACATGCATTTTTAGCATTGCGGCAGACGTTGCTTTCAGCACCGCCCGCCGCAATGTTAGAAATGCAGGATGCACCCGCCACTGTGGCGGGTGCATCCTAATTCAACGGACGGGCCCTTCCTACGACAGGATGGCGGACGAACAAAGTCCGTCCGCCATCCTAATCGGCCCCTATATTTAAACGGAATATTACAGAAAACATCAATAATCCAGATGGAAACATCCAGCTTCCCATGCAGAGGAGTTAACACAACTTTTTTTTAATCAAACCACACGCTCAGTTACTGTAATCATGTAAGCATTGCCTAACATCGCACAATAAGACACACAGCTGAATCGGATCTCCAATAAGTGACCACTTCTAACTATTCTCATAGCTCGTCCTGTGCTCTCATTTGACAGTAAGGGAGTGATCGCACCATAGTTTCTACTGCTAATCATTCTCAGCATACGCTACGAATACGATAAAACGGCGATAATTTTAACACCGGTCCTTGATAATATGCCCCAAATTTCGTAACGCGCCCTGCATCGCAAAATGCCATGCAGGGCACGGAACAAAGCGGCATATTATGAACAGCATAAGGCGATATATTATCGCCACTTTTATCGACAGAAAACTGCAGATAAAGCGGCAATAATGGGCTTGATAATAGGCCCTTGTAAATTCCCATAGTAGCCCAGGTTCTGGTGTTAACCTGGGCTGCTATGGAAATTCACAAGGGCATATTATCAAGACCATTATCGCCGCTTTATCGGCAGTTTCCTGCCGATAAAAGTGGCGATAATGTATCGCCTTATGTTGTTGATAATATGGCCCGAAATTCGTTTTATTAATGTAATTGTTTACTTACCTACAATCATCCAGATTCCGTTTTTATCACCCCCCACCGTGGCCCTCCCCTCTCCTCCTGTCTCACCGCAACTCCCTCCAGGGGCCGCGTCTGAGGTTGATAATACGCCCTTGTTAATTCCCATAGAAGCCCATGTTAACACCAGAACATGGGCTTCTATGGGAATGAACAAGGGAGTATTATCAAGACCATTTTTGCCGTTTTATCGTCAGTTTCCTGCCCATAAAACGTCGATAATTTTAACACCGGTCCTTGATAATATGCCCGTCAGTGCCATATTATCAGTAAAGGGTGATACATTATTGCCGCTTTTATCAGCAGGAAACTGCCGATAAAGCGGCGATAATGGGCTTGATAATAGACCCTTGTAAATTCCCATAGCAGCCCAGGTTCTAGTGTTAACCTGGGCTTCTATTGCAATTCACAAGGATATATTATCAAGCCCATTATCGCCGCTTTATCGGCAGTTTCCTGCCGATAAAAGCGATAATAATGTATCGCCTTTTGTTGATAATATGGACCATTTTTTTTTTTTTTGACCAGTAAACTTAGGTGTATATTATCAAGGACCAGTGTTAAAATTATCACAGTTTTATTGGCAGGAAACTGCCGATAAAACGGCGATAATGAGCTTCATAATACGGCCTTGTTATTTCCCATAGAAGCCCATGTTAACACCAGAACATAGGCTTCTATGGGAATTAACAAGGAAGTATTAACAAGCCCACCTTCCCAACATTAATAAAAAACTCCAGACAATGCAGGTACCCGGAGCCGGAAGGTAATTTTACATATTACTGCCCCGGAAAGGTGGCGTTCCCCGCGACGTGTACGGGGAGAGAGGGAGGGAGAGCTCAAAACATATATTTTTTTTTAAAAGACCCGAGGGGTGCCGCTCCCCGAGACTGCGGGGAGTAGGACCGTAACCCCCCCCCCCGCATACTTCAAAATAAAACCAGCGGAGTGCCGTTCCCCAGTGCTCGGAGCACCTTACAAACCTCCATTATGCAGAAAATTTTCCACCGTAATTTGCCCCCCGGTACCTAATGAATAAAACGGACTTCTACTTTTTTTTTTCACCTTTTCCACCGCGTACAAGTACTGCACGAGTACCCCACCATTTTTTATTTAAAAACAAATAAAAATTGAGCCTAAAGATCCATGTACCACCCTCTGACCAAGACTATAAGCTCAGAATGTTTTTACCCTGCCCCTTTCCTTATTTCTCAACTTTGTTTTACTGTTTTCTTGTGACTCTGCTCTCTCGACAAACAACATGGCTGCCAACACTTCCTGGTTTGGAGTATTGACAGCCAATCAGCGTGCAGCTCCTGCTCTTAATTGTAGGTATTTACATGGGCGTACGCCGCGATTTTTCTTTAAATAAAATAAAATAAAAAATAGAGCTTAAACATCCATGTACGACCCCCTGAGCAAGCCTAGAGGGTCAGAATGTCTCTACCCTACCCCCTTCCCTTATTTCTCAACTTTGTTTTACTGTTTTCTTGTGACTCGGTTCTAGCGAGACACAAGATGGCCGCCAACACTTCCTGGTTTCGAGTGTTGACAGACAGTTCACAGCCAATCAGCATGCAGCTCGCGCTTGAAATTGAACAGATTTCAGTACACGTACTGAACTCCGACTCTAGATATCGCTATGATTTTACTTGCAAGTTTCTCAGAAACTACTGAACGGATTTACACCATTTAACAAAAAGTACAATCTGCGAACCAAACTCTACCTCTCTGCCAAATTTGGTGTAATTCCGTTCAGCCGTTCGGGCTGTAGCCCTGGCTAAAGGTCCCTATGAAAAATTGCATTTTCTCGGCCCCCACTTGACGAATCACTCCCACACTTTCAAGGAAGGAGCGGAACCAAGCAGGCCATTTTCTTGGAGAAATTCACGAAGATTCGTCCACCGGCGCCAAAGTTATTCCAAATAGGATGTTGTGGAGTTCCTATGGAAACTAGGTCCTAACTATAACTACCTACTGGCGACCGCCAGTAGGTAATATATATATATATATTCACTGAAAAAACCATAGGTTTCAGACACGTTATAGTTAGAAATTAGCATTTAAAAAACCTTAGAAATTCACTGAAAAAAACATAGGTTTGAGGGGCGTTATAGTTAGTTGGACATTTCACTCATACAAAACCATAGAAATTCCCCCGTTATAGTTAGTTCAGCTAACTATAACTTGCACCCCCGTAATGCACTGCTGATGACGTCACATATTATATCACTCATGACATGGTAGGTGACATCACTCATGACTTCACTGATGACATCTCACATGACACACTTTTTTTCTCTGCCCCCGGAACCTGGCCCATCCCGGGGCTAAATAATAACGAAGCGCGCTTCGTTTTTTAATAAAATTTTGCGTCAGGATCCGTGGACCCTCCGCAAATTTTGCCAATTCTTTTTTTAATGTTTTTTTTGGCCCAGTAGTAAACATAGAAAACATACTATACAGCACATGATAGAGGGGGATGCTCAAACAGAATAATTAAATTAATAATTCATCAATTTATACAAGGTGAATACCTGATAAACTTGAAAACATCAGGTTAACAAAACAACAATTTACATAAGTAATATCAAAATACATACTGATGAATAACTCGTATGAGATCCGCCAGATTTCACACCAAAAAATGCCACACGGAAGGTTGGTGTGCGAACTTGGGACTCCTTGTGGAATACATCGGGTAAGTGTGTGAGAGTGATTGTACCAGAGGGCGTATACTCTTTTTGCATTTTGCTTAGCGGGTTACCGAGGGGTCGAAATTGCATACTAGATGGCAACACGATCTGTCAGGGGAACCGGTGCTGTAGCCTATCGGCACGGGCAGAGCATGTTGTTTGGTTTCTTTGCGAAGCTGTCCATGGAGTTGGAAAACAGGCATTTCACTTCTGTATGCATGCATTATCGCATAATTCCTTGGAGGCTGATCTGATTGTGACTTCACACTTGGGCCACCCTCTCTCTTCGGGGCCACGTCAGCTGTTCTCTGAAACAGAATGCCGTAAACCAGTGGTTGTGCTTTAAATCCAAAATAAGTTTGTGACTCCATTTACTTCTCTATGACGCTTTTGATAATTGCTTATGCAACTCGTGAGCAGGAAACATTCGGGTCCCAGAAGGAAGAACAGCAATAGATATATAGGTTTAGTGGGTCATACACTTTGAATTTCTGCTAACCCACATAATGAATAAATCAAAGCAAAAGAGGCTGGGAGCAGCCAAAGATCTATTCAATGAACAACATGACAGCTCAATTGAAGCCACAGCACCCCAAATTACTGGTAGACCAGATAGTGACAACCCTTAAACAACAACTGAGCCTCTATGAAAAGCTAATGAAGAAGTAAATGAATAAATGTTGGGAGGTAATGGCTCTTGAGAATTACATCGAGGTAGGAAGAGTACCTCGTGGCCTCAGAATTCTAACCACTCCCACATATCAGAATCCCAACCACTCCCACATATCAGAATCCCAACACCAAATTACTTAAGGATTGGTTGTCACTTATGGCAGCAACTTGTAAAAACATGTTGGAATTGTTGTCCAAATATGTTATCATTATTTTTGACTGTATTTGCATTTCTTATTTGTTATGTTCATATTCTGTTTATTTTCTAAACCCACTTGATACATTGTATATGAGCCTTCATTGTTTTTTATATTCTGCACATTGTTGTAATTCTTTTCTCCTAATAAACTTCTTCTGAACTTAGAATTAAAGCAAGTGGTGGAGGAGCTAGCCACGCTCAAATCTATCTTAGAACAACAGGAACAGAAAACGTTGAAAGAATTTCTGGTACATATGGAAAAATGATTAACCAAGTATGAGGAAGAAATTAAACAGAAAAAGAGACACAAGTTTTTACGTGATGAACAGGATTATGGGCAAGGAAGGATTCTCACGTTTGGGCGCAGGTTTGACAATGTCATATTTCAGTACAGGTTGGAGCTCTGAGGCAACAAGAATTGGCCACTTCCGAATTGGGCTCAGACAACTACTCAGATCTGTATGAATGAAATCTGCAAGGGCGCAGGTAATCCTTTTCCTTCAACCCCCTTGATGAATATAGTTTTTTACAGCGAAATCACACAGTGAGAGGCCATCCGCCAAGAGGAAGAGGAGAGGAGAGTCCAAAGATACAGAAAAAAAGACAAGAAGAGGGGAGGAAGCAAAAAAAAGAAACAAAGCATTATGGGAAAACAACAAGGCAGACCAAGCGAAAATGAAGGATGATAATACTCTAAGGGCCATATGTATCAAAGGGTTTTACCCATTCTGTGTCTATGGGAAAATGTGTTCATACATATGGCCCTAAATGCGGTCAACCTCTCTTCCCACATTCTGACACCACAAGAGAAATCTGTGTTGGAATTGGGACTAACATTTAGTCCAACTGCAAACCTGGACCATTGCAGAACCAGGAATTACATTTTCTTATTTATTTGTAAGCTGAAGTTGGAGAAGGTTTTCCTTCAGAATCCGAGAAAATCTAAGAGACCATTCGGTTCTGCATTAGCCCTCACACATAAAACCACTTCCGAGGATCTGACATTAGGGGACATAAGAAGGCGTTCCACTTTGGTCGAGTTGGGAGGTGATTCCAGTAATTGGGCCACAGAAAGGAAGCTGTTAGCATATATGGATTTGGAACTAGACAGAGTTACCAAAACCCCATTTAGACCCAAATCCCTTTGCAATCCAGTCACACCACACAATATGATTGATAGCTTCCATAAGGTTGTCGTCAGGGATTTGCATAGGATTTGGCTTAAGACCAGACAGGTATGCCAACACCCGAGCAAAGGACAGCGAGAAGCCCTTAAAACCCTGAGGGAGGGTCATAATGTGGCCATAAAACCTTCAGACAAGGGTGGAAAGGTGGTTCTATGGGATGCCACCAAATACACAAAGGAAGCACAAGTAGGGTAATTTAGGAAATTATGAAAGAACAACAATGCAGATGTACCATCAAGCTTTTTTATTAAAAGGACAACTTAACCAGTCTAGTTAAATCTTGTTAGCAATGTGAATATTAGCTGCATTTGCTCCATGGAGCGTGTGGTTAATTAAGCCTCTTGTGGAAATATAAACATGGGTGGAGAGCCTTATTCCTTAATAACAAGACTACTTGCCTTTTGTCAATTACCTTAGCTATAAACGTGTTTGACATCCAGTGGCATTCAAAGTATATATTTTTTTATATCTTTTTTTAGGTCTCGCGACCTATCAATGCGAGCAAGCGCATTGAGCGGAGCGAGAATTCAAGTGCTCAAAAAGCTCGTCAAACCAAGGGCTTTTTGCTGCGGTTTTCTTTGAGTTCACGTGAATCACGTGACCAAACAAGCACGGGCATCAGCCTCCCTCCCTCCCTCCTAATTGCATTTTTTCACGGCCGCACAGCACATCAAAGGGCTTCGCCCAGCGTGCGCTCTGCAGCTTCTCCTCCCCTAATTAATCATGGCTGGCCGGCCGTACTTTCAGTTTCCCGCCCGCTCTTGTTTTATCTCTCCCCCACTGTATCTGATTACCTTGCGCTGTGCCTCCGCTGCAACACACAATATCGAACTGCGACAATGTGACAGTGGTCTTTATATCAAAAATGTACTTTTAGAGATGGGATGTCTTGCGCTCGCCTCAACTAATCGCTTTCACAAGTTTGCTTTTTTCCGCTATTAAAAAACAATCCTCCTGCTACACTTAAACATGGTGTCTCTTTCACTTTACAGCATATCACGCTAGTTCCTCTTTCTTTCAGCGACGCTCCACATTCATTTTCTGTTGCACTTGCGCATTGACACCAAATCCACAGACTGTCTTTTACAATCCTCATGGGGGTGTCAAGTGCTCCTCTCAACCTTCCTTCATGGGAAAGTGTAAGCTATTGGCTTTGTAAATAACAATGCTATTAATTTATATATTTTCAGTGCCAACACATATTAAAAAAAAAATTGTCATTTACAATACCAATAGCCCACACTTTCCTAATGCGAGACCTATTGGCAACGCCAGTGCTTGTTTACACTTGTTAGTCTACAGTCTGCTGGTGTCCTGGCTGTGGGTGTGCTGAGAACCACTAGAAATAGTGAGCTTATTTGGAGAATAAAGTGGTGTTGATGGTCGTATTGCGTTAGAAAATGATGCCACTGTTTTTGAAGACTGCGAGCTCGCAGGAGAAGCTAATAGAGTTCCATCTGCATGGGTGTTGTGTGGTCATATTTCTTCAGAGCCCTAGATAAGGCATGCCGCGGGGTATATAGGGTGCCCTTAAGGGGACCCAGTTTAAATTTGGCGAGGCCATGGAGCATGGGGTTGACACCATCCAGATGCGAGAGAACCAGCATTTGGAAGTAGCTTTCTGGAAGAAACTGTTGCTCTTTCTTTTTTTTTTTTTTTTTATTTAAAACATTTTTTATTGGCATACAAAAGAAGGCCGTACAAAAATATATATATACAGGTGTGCGTACAATGGCGGTCTTTTCTATAACAGTCCATTCGTGGATTCGCGTTTCAATTCTTCTGAATGTATTTGCATATAATCAAGAATTTTTCTAGGAACAACAGAAATAGCCACTAATTGTTAAATTTTGCAAATGTGTACTTTAGTTTAATACTGTAACCACTATTGGAAATTCAGGCTGAGATTACAGCTTACTTCATGTCCCTAATGTGCTCATCTAATTGTAAAGGTTCTGCAATAATGAACCACTAATACAATTTTGAACATATTTTACAAATGGATGCATATATTGCCATAACAGTTGACAATCCTATTTCCCACAGTCATACCCTGCTGCTGTAAACTTGCAGTCAGAGGGGTTGTGCTGCATGAGATTTGGCCTGCTTTTCCAGAGGACAAAATGAACATAAAAACTGTCAGTGAGCCGCCGCCCGCCCCCCTCCCACCCATACAATATATCCTAATCGTGGTGGGACGAATTCTGCATCCTTAGTAAAAGATGGTTTTAGTTTAAAACAGCAGTTCTCCCTACCATTCTTTATAAAGATATTGTGAGTCTCAGAGGAGTTCTGTGACCATGTAGATGACTGTGTTCGAATGGAGAGTTCCTCTATAAGTTCATGGAGGTGACTAGCAACACTCTTAACGTACAGCAAGAGGGTATGTACTCTTTATAATACATGGTCACACCATCACTCTCCCCACAAAAGTCCTTGGTGTCTTTCTCTTTCGTGTGAAAGCGTCTGTATGGTTGCAGACATGAAGAACGAAAGTGGAATCCGGTGTGAAATAAAGCACACCAAAGTTAGTAGTGTCTTGCAAATAGAATCAGTTTAATGTAAGGCAGTTGAAAAATAATGTAGTTTAGAATTCGTAGAAACATGCATATAGGTTTAGTCTTTTCTGTAATAACCCAAAAAATCTAAAAATAATAATAATAATAAAGTTGCCATTAATATTTCCTTTCTGCCGATAACTTGGTTTTAGAGGAACAAATCAGAAGAAAGAAAAGCCAGTTCTTATTTTTATTGCTAGATCTGCAGCTGTAGTTATACTCTGTGACTTTTCTGTTTTGACATCAGAACTCCACCGTATTAGGTTAATATGTTAATATTATTATAGTTGAGCAGCTACATCATTTTCTTATCACAGGTGTCAAGAAACTTTTGACTGTGATATGGAAATTGGACAGAGTTTATAGGTCTCGCCTGCTAGTCTGCATGTGCTGTCTTGCAGGATTTATCACCTTACAGTGGGCTTAGAGCCCGCTCCTTGCTAGGCATTGGCTTATTTCATTTTCACACACATTAATTGCTTCTTATTCTTTAGCTTGTGAGGGTTTTACTTCCTCTTTGTGCGTTTGTCCTGGAACATGGACACATTATTTCTGTCCTTCCACTGCTCATTTTTCAGGCGCTAATATATTTTTTCTTTTTCTTTGAGCATGTTTTTAGCTATTTTCCTCCTGCACCCCTCCTCCCCTGGCACACCCGTATTGCTTTTTATGCTTCTGCGCTTTGTGTGATGCACTTGCCTTCATGCTTCTCCCCCTTTTTTAGGTTTCGCCTAGCGTTCCAACGCATGCGCTGCACGCTTGTCGAGATTTATTGCTAACAAGGACTTTCAGAAGAGGGCTTTAAGCCCCGCCCCTCATTTCCATTGGCTGACGTCACCGTTTATGCTAAACGGTGGCCTGTCATTGGAAATGAGGGTTTTTGGTTCACGCCCTTTGGCCTCCGATCTGGACTCGGTCGCCTGCTTAGCTGCTGTCGCAAAGCACTTTCTTGTCTTCATGGGGCCATGTGTTTCTAAAGACAAGGGAACAATGCTTGTTTTAAAGGCAAACTTTTGGCAGTGGTAAGCTCATTCTCTCTGCCCTGATCCATTTATGCCGCGTGCAAATGCATTTCCATCACCAGGGAAGCCATTTAAGAAAGAAACAATACAGGGAAGGAGAAGAGACAAAAAGACAGAGTGATGGTTCGATGGGATGCTGTGGCCGGTTATATAGCGCTGTTTTGCTGCTGCTATGCTCTGCAAGGGAGATCAAAAGAATGAAATTACATAAAAGAGTGGGGGTTCATTTAGTGCTGCGACGTTTTCTGTAGGTCCTGCATGAAAGAGAATCACAATGAGTGGACAGGGTGGATTTGGGCAGCCCTGTGAAGCCATCACTCTGGGCTGTGAGAAAGAGAGCCGAATGAGTGGACGTGGTGTTGTCGAGGGTTATGTAGCGCTGCATTGTTGCCTTTGTGTGTTGTAAGAAAGATCAGCGTACGAGTCTACGTGGCACTGTAAAAGACAGGAGAGGAGACTGATCGACCTTACTCGCTCCGTCTGGCAAGAATACGTTCCTTTCGCTTCCCCATCCCTTTTCTGGGTGCCTTTTCTAAACTGGTGTGCAGAGCTCTGCTGGCCCCGCTTCCGGCTCTGAGCGCCAGAAACACTTTTTAATACACAGACCATACAAATGCAATGAGGGTATGTGGGAACAGGACATGGTGCCCGCAGCCAAGCCCCCAGGTTCCCTGCCTTCTTACACCCTCTTCAAATTATATGTCATTCAAAGTTGCAAGTGCCTCTGTAGGGTGTGAGCCAAAGAGCAAGCACTCTGTGGTTTTAGTTGTTGTAGCTGTGAGTTGTTAATCTCATGGCTTCTCAGACACAGAGGTGTTTCTATTAAGCATCATTTAGAAGACATATTTAATGCTCTCTGGCTGCACGTTTAGCAGCACTCTCTACAGGTACAGACAGTAGGGACCAGGAACGGACCAGTCTAGGAAAAATACAAGGAGCAAATGGTTCTATAAAATGATCATGTATTCAACCTGATATGCGCTGCGATTCTTAAAACTTTCATCGATTTCATTGAGTTTGGGGTGGGGCGGGGCGGGATATTTGATTGACATCTGAAGGGTCTGTGTGGCTCAGAGAGGGCTTCTGTCACCCGCATCCACTTCCGGGAGACCCGTGACCAGCAGGCAGGCGCCTCGCAGCCAACCTCGGAGACTGCCTTGAGTGCAGGTGCTCGGATTCCCTCCCGGGAGCTGGTGGGGTGGTGCCGTCACACCCCCCCCCCCCTTCCTCCTCCCCCGGGCCCCTGGCCCTCTGCCTCTATCTAGGCAGCTTCCCGAGAAGCAGACGGGGATGCTTCTCACGTGCCCAAGTGCACAATGTCCATACGCGAATGCATTGGGTGCCTGAGGGTTGTGGACGCATCTGACCCCTCGCCCCCTATCCCTTCTCTTTTATCCCCTTATCCACCCCCTAGTCATTTACTCTCCACTTTTCCTGCATTTTTCCATTTTTTCAACAAAAAATTTCCCCATTTTTAGGTCTCGCCTGTCGATGCGCATGCGCATCGAGCTTGCGAGCCTATTGCGGCTTAAACAACCTTTAACTAAGAAGCAAGGAATCGTGGCGATTCCTTGCAGTGCCCGTGACTTTTAAGCTCAATGCGCATGTGCATTGAGCTTAAAAGCGCGTGCACATCAGTTCCCTCAGCCGCAATTGCCGTCTGTTCCCTCACCCGCATTCCTCCGACACCTTTTGAAGTGAAGCTTATCTTCACTTCAAAGGCCCCGGCTTCTTGACACCCACATGCCGCTCTCCCTGCTCCGCCCCCTCCCCTGCCCGCCGTGTGCATTTCTCCTACACCCCCTCCCCACAGCAATGCCCTCCGTCTGTTTTACAATTTGAAGAGGTAATCGGAGTGCCTCCTCACATTTCACTTCACTGCCTCCCAACCTCCCTTCCAAACTCTCCAAGTTTCTGCCTCTTTCACTCTCTCTTCCAACTCTCTCCCCCCTCTCCATTTACTTACACAAATCTCGCAGATACCCCAAGCAGCAGTGCCCGCACTACCAATCCTTCTGTTATGCCACATCTCTCAGCTTACAGATTCCTTCGCTCTTTCTTTTACTCTCCACGTTTCTGCCTCTTTCACTCTCTCTTCCAACTCTCTCCCCCCTCTCCATTTACTTACACAAATCTCGCAGATACCCCAAGCAGCAGTGCCCGCACTACCAATCCTTCTGTTATGCCACATCTCTCAGCTTACAGATTCCTTCGCTCTTTCTTTTACTCTCCACGTTTCTGCCTCTTTCACTCTCTCTTCCAACTCTCTCCCCCCTCTCCATTTACTTACACAAATCTCGCAGATACCCCAATCAGCAGTGCCCGCACTACCAATCCTTCTGTTATGCCACATCTCTCAGCTTACATATTCCTTCGCTCTTTCTTTTACTCTCCACGTTTCTGCCTCTTTCACTCTCTCTTCCAACTCTCTCCCCCCTCTCCATTTACTTACACAAATCTCGCAGAAACCCTAAGCAGCAGTGCCCGCACTACCAATCCTTCTGTTATGCCACATCTCTCAGCTTACATATTCCTTCGCTCTTTCTTTTACTCTCCACGTTTCTGCCTCTTTCACTCTCTCTTCCAACTCTCTCCCCCCTCTCCATTTACTTACACAAATCTCGCAGATACCCCAAGCAGCAGTGCCCGCACTACCAATCCTTCTGTTATGCCACATCTCTCAGCTTACAGATTCCTTCGCTCTTTCTTTTACTCTCCACGTTTCTGCCTCTTTCACTCTCTCTTCCAACTCTCTCCCCCCTCTCCATTTACTTACAAAAATCTCGCAGATACCCCAAGCAGCAGTGCCCGCACTACCAATCCTTCTGTTATGCCACATCTCTCAGCTTACATATTCCTTCGCTCTTTCTTTTACTCTCCACGTTTCTGCCTCTTTCACTCTCTCTTCCAACTCTCTCCCCCCCCTCCATTTACTTACACAAATCTCGCAGATACCCCAAGCAGCAGTGCCCGCACTACCAATCCTTCTGTTATGCCACATCTCTCAGCTTACAGATTCGCACTTTCTTTTCCTCTCAACGATTCTGCCTCTTTCACTCTCTCTTACAACTCTCTCCCCCCTCTCCATTTACTTACACAAATCTCGCAGATACCCCAAGCAGCAGTGCCCGCACTACCAATCCTTCTGTTATGCCACATCTCTCAGTTTACAGATTCCTTCGCACTTTCATTTACTCTCCACGTTTCTGCCTCTTTCACTCTCTCTTCCAACTCTCTCCCCCCTCTCCATTTACTTACACAAATCTCGCAGATACCCCAAGCAGCAGTGCCCGCACTACCAATCCTTCTGTTATGCCACATCTCTCAGCTTACAGATTCCTTCGCTCTTTCTTTTACTCTCCACGTTTCTGCCTCTTTCACTCTCTCTTCCAACTCTCTCCCCCCTCTCCATTTACTTACACAAATCTCGCAGATACCCCAAGCAGCAGTGCCCGCACTACCAATCCTTCTGTTATGCCACATCTCTCAGCTTACATATTCCTTCGCTCTTTCTTTTACTCTCCACGTTTCTGCCTCTTTCACTCTCTCTTCCAACTCTCTCCCCCCTCTCCATTTACTTACACAAATCTCGCAGAAACCCTAAGCAGCAGTGCCCGCACTACCAATCCTTCTGTTAAGCCACATCTCTCAGCTTACATATTCCTTCGCTCTTTCTTTTACTCTCCACGTTTCTGCCTCTTTCACTCTCTCTTCCAACTCTCTCCCCCCTCTCCATTTACTTACACAAATCTCGCAGATACCCCAAGCAGCAGTGCCCGCACTACCAATCCTTCTGTTATGCCACATCTCTCAGCTTACAGATTCCTTCGCTCTTTCTTTTACTCTCCACGTTTCTGTCTCTTTCACTCTCTCTTCCAACTCTCTCCCCCCTCTCCATTTACTTACACAAATCTCGCAGATACCCCAAGCAGCAGTGCCCGCACTACCAATCCTTCTGTTATGCCACATCTCTCAGCTTACATATTCCTTCGCTCTTTCTTTTACTCTCCACGTTTCTGCCTCTTTCACTCTCTCTTCCAACTCTCTCCCCCCTCTCCATTTACTTACACAAATCTCGCAGATACCCCAAGCAGCAGTGCCCGCACTACCAATCCTTCTGTTATGCCACATCTCTCAGCTTACAGATTCGCACTTTCTTTTCCTCTCAACGATTCTGCCTCTTTCACTCTCTCTTACAACTCTCTCCCCCCTCTCCATTTACTTACACAAATCTCGCAGATACCCCAAGCAGCAGTGCCCGCACTACCAATCCTTCTGTTATGCCACATCTCTCAGTTTACAGATTCCTTTGCACTTTCATTTACTCTCCACGTTTCTGCCTCTTTCACTCTCTCTTCCAACTTTCTCCCCCCTCTCCATTTACTTACACAAATCTCGCAGATACCCCAAGCAGCAGTGCCCGCACTACCAATCCTTCTGTTATGCCACATCTCTAAGCTTACATATTCCTTCGCTCTTTCTTTTACTCTCCACGTTTCTGCCTCTTTCACTCTCTCTTCCAACTCTCTCCCCCCTCTCCATTTACTTACACAAATCTCGCAGATACCCCAAGCAGCAGTGCCCGCACTACCAATCCTTCTGTTATGCCACATCTCCCAGCTTACAGATTCGCACTTTCTTTTCCTCTCAACGTTTCTGCCTCTTTCACTCTCTCTTACAACTCTCTCCCCCCTCTCCATTTACTTACACAAATCTCGCAGATACCACAAGCAGCAGTGCCCGCACTACCAAGCCTTCTGTTATGCCACATCTCTCAGCTTACATATTCCTTCGCTCTTTCTTTTACTCTCCACGTTTCTGCCTCTTTCACTCTCTCTTCCAACTCTCTCCCCCCTCTCCATTTACTTACACAAATCTCGCAGATACCCCAAGCAGCAGTGCCCGCACTACCAATCCTTCTGTTATGCCACATCTCTCAGCTTACAGATTCCTTCGCTCTTTCTTTTACTCTCCACGTTTCTGCCTCTTTCACTCTCTCTTCCAACTCTCTCCCCCCTCTCCATTTACTTACACAAATCTCGCAGATACCCCAAGCAGCAGTGCCCGCACTACCAATCCTTCTGTTATGCCACATCTCTCAGCTTACATATTCCTTCGCTCTTTCTTTTACTCTCCACGTTTCTGCCTCTTTCACTCTCTCTTCCAACTCTCTCCCCCCTCTCCATTTACTTACACAAATCTCGCAGATACCCCAAGCAGCAGTGCCCGCACTACCAATCCTTCTGTTATGCCACATCTCTCAGCTTACAGATTCGCACTTTCTTTTCCTCTCAACGTTTCTGCCTCTTTCACTCTCTCTTCCAACTCTCTCCCCCCTCTCCATTTACTTACACAAATCTCGCAGATACCCCAAGCAGCAGTGCCCGCACTACCAATCTTTCTGTTATGCCACATCTCTCAGCTTACAGATTCCTTCGCTCTTTCTTTTACTCTCCACGTTTCTGCCTCTTTCACTCTCTCTTCCAACTCTCTCCCCCCTCTCCATTTACTTACACAAATCTCGCAGATACCCCAAGCAGCAGTGCCCGCACTACCAATCCTTCTGTTATGCCACATCTCTCAGCTTACATATTCCTTCGCTCTTTCTTTTACTCTCCACGTTTCTGCCTCTTTCACTCTCTCTTCCAACTCTCTCCCCCTCTCCATTTACTTACACAAATCTCCCAGATACCCCAAGCAGCAGTGCCCGCACTACCAATCCTTCTGTTATGCCACATCTCTCAGCTTACAGATTCCTTCGCTCTTTCTTTTACTCTCCACGTTTCTGCCTCTTTCACTCTCTCTTCCAACTCTCTCCCCCCTCTCCATTTACTTACACAAATCTCGCAGATACCCCAAGCAGCAGTGCCCGCACTACCAATCCTTCTGTTATGCCACATCTCCCAGCTTACAGATTCGCACTTTCTTTTCCTCTCAACGTTTCTGCCTCTTTCACTCTCTCTTACAACTCTCTCCCCCCTCTCCATTTACTTACACAAATCTCGCAGATACCACAAGCAGCAGTGCCTGCACTACCAAGCCTTCTGTTATGCCACATCTCTCAGCTTACATATTCCTTCGCTCTTTCTTTTACTCTCCACGTTTCTGCCTCTTTCACTCTCTCTTCCAACTCTCTCCCCCTCTCCATTTACTTACACAAATCTCGCAGATACCCCAAGCAGCAGTGCCCGCACTACCAATCCTTCTGTTATGCCACATCTCTCAGCTTACAGATTCCTTCGCTCTTTCTTTTACTCTCCACGTTTCTGCCTCTTTCACTCTCTCTTCCAACTCTCTCCCCCCTCTCCATTTACTTACACAAATCTCGCAGATACCCCAAGCAGCAGTGCCCGCACTACCAATCCTTCTGTTATGCCACATCTCTCAGCTTACATATTCCTTCGCTCTTTCTTTTACTCTCCACGTTTCTGCCTCTTTCACTCTCTCTTCCAACTCTCTCCCCCCTCTCCATTTACTTACACAAATCTCGCAGATACCCCAAGCAGCAGTGCCCGCACTACCAATCCTTCTGTTATGCCACATCTCCCAGCTTACAGATTCGCACTTTCTTTTCCTCTCAACGTTTCTGCCTCTTTCACTCTCTCTTACAACTCTCTCCCCCTCTCCATTTACTTACACAAATCTCGCAGATACCACAAGCAGCAGTGCCCGCACTACCAAGCCTTCTGTTATGCCACATCTCTCAGCTTACATATTCCTTCGCTCTTTCTTTTACTCTCCACGTTTCTGCCTCTTTCACTCTCTCTTCCAACTCTCTCCCCCTCTCCATTTACTTACACAAATCTCGCAGATACCCCATGCAGCAGTGCCCGCACTACCAATCCTTCTGTTATGCCACATCTCTCAGCTTACAGATTCCTTCGCTCTTTCTTTTACTCTCCACGTTTCTGCCTCTTTCACTCTCTCTTCCAACTCTCTCCCCCCTCTCCATTTACTTACACAAATCTCGCAGATACCCCAAGCAGCAGTGCCCGCACTACCAATCCTTCTGTTATGCCACATCTCTCAGCTTACAGATTCGCACTTTCTTTTCCTCTCAACGATTCTGCCTCTTTCACTCTCTCTTACAACTCTCTCCCCCCTCTCCATTTACTTACACAAATCTCGCAGATACCCCAAGCAGCAGTGCCCGCACTACCAATCCTTCACACACGCAACGCCACTCACACACGCAACGCCACTCACACACGCAACGCCACTCACACACGCTACGCCACTCACATACGCAACGCCACTCACACACGCAACGCCACTCACACACGCAACGCCACTCACACACGCCACTCATCCACGCAACGCCACTCATCCACGCAACGCCACTCTTCCATTTGCAAAAAGAAAAATGTCTAACTATTCTATTGCGAGACCTATTGCATTTCCAATGCTTGTTTTATTTGTATTTATTGATTGCTTTTCGGAACAAGATAACATTACAGTTCAGCTACTTGTCCCCCCCTAAACAAAGAGAGGGGTGTATCCAATATATTGGGGGGTTATATCTGTGACTGCCTTCCTTTCGCAGGCTTCTTTTGAAACCTGATCCCTGGCTCTCGTGGTCTTCCCTTCCACTCTTCCAATAGTTCACGTGCCTCCTCGTTTCATCTGTCTCTACCGTCTTCTTCTGAACTTTTTCCACTGCTGTTTTCTTTCCTCTGTGTGGTCTTTCTCTGTTCCCTGCTCTCAGTTTAGGGCCATGGATGTAGAGAAAAGTCTACAGCAGCTCGAAAAGATGTACTTCTCTTTGTTTCTTCCTGTTTTTCATTTTTACATTTTGCTCACGTTTTCAATTCTTTTTATGGAACAAATTATCAAAGGTGCATGTGTGTGGTTTCGATTTCTCCTTAGCAAAATTCGTAGTTTGATTCCAACCCCATGGTGAGGTTTTCTTTTTCAACCTTTGGCAACATTGCTTTCCACTAAAAACCATTCTGAAGTTTGCTTTCACTGATTTGATTTTCACCAAATCGATCTTTCTCCATAATGCTAGATTGAGTTGAGAGCTAAGAATAGATGAATAAAGTAACAAAAAGTGATAGTTTTATATATTTAGCCCATGTATGAGATAGAGAATTGAATGAGGCAAAAGGTGTAAGGATTGAAAGGACTTTTAAGATGTAAAATCGTCCCTCATGCATTCTAAAGCAAAACTGTTCGAAGAGGGAGTACCACGTAAACAGCCCCATAGAGTGACGGTGACACTAAAATACTGATGTGGGCGGGTCCAAGGTGTGATTGACAAGATTCAAATCAATGACTGAAGTGGGCTCACAGAAGAAAGAGAATGGCTTGAAGTGGGTCACCCATCCCACATTGTGTATGGAACAGAAGAAGGGGCTTCACCGGATCTAATGGCAAGCATTTGCGGTGCAATGGGTCTAGCATTTGTGCGAGTTTGGGCTGTTGGCATTGTAAGTGACAGAGCCTTTTATTTATGTTTTAAAGCGAAGGCAAAAATGGGGGGCATTGTTATTTGCAATGTCGGTGTCTCAGGCTCGCGTGGGTGTGAGGCCTATTGCGTTGCAAATGCTTGTTCTAGCTTGTGTGCTGCTCCCCCAGCTTCATATTGTGCTGTTCCATTCGTTCCCCAGCTCCACATTACTCTCATTTAGCTTCTCCCACCCACATCCCTCATATTGCGAAAACCAAATGTCCATCCATCTTTGTGGCGTCTTCTGCCTTTTTTGATTCTAACTCTCCTCCCCATGTTGCTTCTACCGCCCCCACCCCCTCCACTACTCCCCCCTCATTTATTTACTGATCTAACTTAGACCACTAAACAGAAAGAAACTGTGGCATTGTGTAGGCCTCACCTACCAAAAAACTGTTTTTAGCCTTGCTGCCCAGCATCGACAGCATGGCTAAAACCATTAGCAAAGCCAGAAGGGCCCAAAACCGAGGTATTGGCTTTACCAGTGCTTGTTTTATAGAGAGATTTCAGGCTCACATGTTAAACCATGTGGTATCCGCCAAATGTGGGCTACTCTTATCCTAATGTTGGTCATCAAGGCATGAAGAGCTTTGCTTTTTGTTCTTAAAAGGAATAGCTAATAATCGGAGCATTACTTAAAATGGCGATAAATCAGTGTGTTTAGACTTGTAATGCGCTTTTATTTTCCTATGAAAGTAAACTGCATTTTGCATTTGTAGTTATATATTAGTGAAAAAACGTTCCTGGGTGGCCTAAGTTGATAATTTTATCAGCCACTGTATGACCTTAATAGAGAAATTATTATTTTTCTGTTTTGTGAAGGTGTTTTGCCTCACGTTGTAATGCAAGTGTTTTGCTGTTATTTGATTTTCATTTTGAGTATTTTTCTCTATTCATTTTGTATTGGAAATGTAGTAGGGGCAGTATATATATTTTGTCATTTGTTATATATTTTTAGTTGTTTTTGTTAATTAAATTATGCTGCTCAGCCATGAGAACCTCCTGTGGGTGGACGCCAGAGAGACTTTGTAATCGAGGACAATTAGTCCTCTTAAATGTTAGGTCTGCTGTGCAAGCCGTTATTTTTCTATCCAAATCCCTTTCTACCATTTCATATCGGTACTGTGTGGTTAAGTCAAATGTGCAAGTTGTTCAGATCCTGTATAATTAATTAATGCTAAGAGAGTCCTGTTCGGGCATATGCTGTAATTAAATGAATGTGCTCCAAGCTCAACTGAAATTTTGACATAAAGATCCCATAGTAAAATTGTTTGTTAAATTACTTTAGCTGTATGTAACAGTCTGTACCTAACGTTAATGCTCCCAGATCGCTCTTTAATCACACGCAGATAAGTGCAGTCTCATGCTTCACAATAATGGCCCGAACATCAAATGTTTGCCTCTCTCGTTGAAAATATGGCCTGCCACTGTTCTTTTGTTTTCTGTACAGAGGAGGACTAAAGTCCACTTTATTATGCATGGTTTCTTAGCAACATATTCTTAACATGGCTTGCTGCACTGAACAAGCATTGTTAAAATTAGTAAATACATTTCTCGTGAAAATTAACTTGGTTTTGACAAACCATGGCACCGATGCATAGTGAGATTAACGGGTTTACCAAACGCTGCATACACAATGTGGTCAAATGGAAATGGTCAGATTGTTGCTAAGCTCACTGATCAAAATTATACTCAAGGTTCATGTACAATAACTCTGTAAAATGTTACTAAACAAAATGTGTTTCCTATGCCACATTAATTCCCAAGTCCATTCCTCGGGTAAAAAAAAAGACTGCCAATCATTTAGATTATAATTTAGATTTTTTCACAGCCTTGTGGGTAAGAAATCACGATTTTATCAAATGCATTCAGTTGATTTTTCAACGTTCTTCTATTCTTTGCGTATTCTACCCACACATCAGAAGTGAATAGCAGCATTCCAGAACAAATGAACAAAAGCATACTAACAGCCATAAAACCTTGACCCTTGACCAAGAAACCAACTCAAATGTTCGCCTGACCCTTGCAAAAACCTAACCAAAAAAGACCCACCTCGTATCATTCTGGGGCTTCTGTATTGTATTAAGTGCCCACATATTTGCCCTATTCTTTAAGGATGCCCTTTCCAAAAAGCATTTTTAATTGTACACTGGCTATTTCCACTAGCGTGGGACCCACAATGAGTAAAATACATTTAAGATTGTCCATAGGTAATGCCTCATTGGCATTACCCCAAAAACATTTGGGGCCCGATGTAGGTGGCTCATTACCGGTCGGTAAACCCGAAATTTGGTAAATTTCAGGCTTACCAACCGGTATTGAGCCTTTTCTGATGTAGGGGATGATTACCAATTCGGTATTTACCGAATCATTATTTACCGATTCAGTATTTACCGAATCGGTAAATGGCATGTAGGAAGCACTTTAAAGAGTGCTCATGTGCTTTAAGGATTCGTTATTTACCACCAACTATTAGTTGGTGGTAAATAACGAATACCTTTGAAAATGCCAATCTGTGCATTTTCAACAATGCCATGTGGCAGACATACATGCCCTTAGGGCATGTATGTGTGCCACATGTGCACACAAGCACTATTCAGGGGTGCAACAGGGTGTCAATGTGACACCCTGCCACCCTTGAATGTTTCCCTATTTTACCGAATCGGTATTTACTGATTCGATAATTCACATTCATTCCTATGGGCGTCCAGGCCCATAGGAATGAATGGGAATTACCAAATCGGTAAATACCGATTCGATAAATACCGAATCGTACAGATTCGGTAATTTTTACCGAATTTTTTCCTACATTGCATTTACCGATTCTAAAATACCGAATCGGTAAAATTCGGTATTTTAGAATCGATAAATTTACTTTACCTACATCTAGCCCTTAGTCTTCTGAAATCATTTCCTTAATTCACAAGAAAAGATTCCAGCACACAGTTGTCCATTCAAAAACCTTTGTTTTGTGATTCCAGCACATCCAGTATTCGAGCTGGACAGTTTTACGTGGCTGTGCCAGTGCTTGTTCTTTTTATGATGAGTGGGGGCGAGGCAAGAATGACAGAGGGAGGTTGGCGGGAGGGAGCTAGCACCCCAAGGGACAGTGGAAGGGGTGAAGCAACAAGACGGACAGCTGAAGGGGGCAAGCAACACAACAAACACCTGCAAACGTATGTTCTCTTCTTCAGTGCTTCCACAACGAGAAAAAAAGTCGCTCAGAAGCTCGAGCAGTGGAAGGACACAGGTAAGGAAGCTGTTCTTGGGCCAGGCTCTAGGGGAGACAAGCACAAGAATAGGAAGTGACGTTGGCATGACACACTGACAGAGTGGCGTAACGAAAATAGAGGGGCGCCCCTGCAGTTACATGCAGGGGGCCCCATGCTCCGAACCCAGTTCGGAGGTCTCAGGCCAGGGACTTGCCAGTGCCAGAGGCCACCCCCATCCCCCCCTGGAGCTCGGCCCCTCTCGCCCCCACTGCACCGCAGAGGCTGGGGGGGTCTTCTGTTACGCCATTGTGCACATGAACAGGGCCGGCGCGAGGCATGGGCAGCGTGGGCGGCTGCACAGGGCCTCGCACTCAGCCCACCAGCATGGGGCCACGCACTGGAGATGTGTCCTGTTGTTTCCCTGGTGATCTATTACAAAGAAAGGTGTCGCCTGCAATTAAGGTCCATTGGAGGGGGCCCCCTCCCTGGGCCTCTCATGGATGGTGTCAGGAGGCATAGGGGAGGGAGACGGAGACGCTCCCTCAATTGCAAGGAGACCATTCACAGACACTGTGGGGGGCCCATTGTCCAGCATTTTGGCGCCCCCACAGTTTTAACTTTTAGACCACAATCAATTCTCACACCTATCGGACTGAAGGTGTGAGAAATGCTTGTGGAGTAAAAGTTAAAACTGTGGGGGCGCCAAAATGCTGGACAATGGGCCCCCCGCAGTGTCTGTGAATGGTCTCCTTGCAAGGGGCCACTTATCTAAATTAGAGGGGGCCTTGCACTTTCCCTTTTAGCCCAGGGCCTCGCAAATCCTAGAACCGGCCCTGCACATGAACCCTAATGTTTCACAAACTTGGTTGTTGAAATCTGTAGAAACATAATCAAAATGTTTCTTTTGATTTCTCTCTAAGAAGGATTGGGTAGATTTGGGTAGGGGGTGATGCTCTTAACACCGTGCTCAAGGGCATCAATTTACTGAAGAACAAGGGCACAATGCACCATCCGAATGTAGCATACCTAGAGGTAATGCCATACAGCGCAGTGCAGAAAAATAGTAAATAAGTGTAATATGAAAAATAGTAAATAAATGCATTGATAAAGTAGTGGGGTATGGCTGCACCTCGGATATGTCTGCAAAAGTGACCTTTTTGTCCAGAATTTGTATCCTGAATTTTTACACTTTGTCTTGGACTTTTTACAGTTGTGTTGTGTCCTGCATTTGCGTCCATGCCAGGTGGCTGGTCACCCTAAGCACACCTTCACGGCATTTTAGTTTTCCGTCGTGTTCGGCAATCTCAGCCTCAACACACACGGTCCGTTTGGCAGAGCCAAACGAAAGAGACTGGGTGAGGCATTTCTGTAACAAGGAAAGCTTTACACAGGATGTTGATTGCATTACACAGAGCCCTCCTGTGTTTTATATCAAGCAATTGCAGAACAATAAAGTGATGTGTTTTACTACTGTCTCAAAATCTAGGGAGCATTTCTTCGACTGAATGAACTAACTAATTTTGTGATGGGCATGCACTGACCCAGCTGGCACCCCATTTATTTAAACCAGTAGATGGCACTATAATAATCAAAGTAACACTGTTTTAATAACACTATACCACACAGGTGAGGCAGGCACTGCGCTCTAGATATGTATGGGGGAGCATGAATGCAAGTGTTAGTGCCAAAGGCTCGTGAGAGCACGCGGGGAATGGCGCTGGCACTTTAAATTGATATTGATATTATATATAGAGCGCAAAGAATGCCAAGGGGCATCTACGCGCTAGCAGAGATAGATGACATGGTGCTGTGTATGATGGCTCAAAGCTCATGTAGAGAAGTGTGGCTCAATGGTTAGAGCGGCAGACCCTGATGCAAAGGTCTGGCCTGGGACCAGGGTTCAATTCCCGCCTCGGTGGATCTTGGGCTCAATTTCCTCGGACCTGATAATTCTCGCCTCGGTGCCTATTCTAATCAGGGGTCCCACTCTGCAACTTTGGGCAATAGCTTGCTTAATCTCCACAACGGCCCCAACAGGGTTGGGATGCCTGGCTTCACCTTGGGGGTGCCCAGGAGTGGACATTTCACAGGGAAAGTAGCCAGGAAGGGTTCCACAGCAGTATGCGTTACAGCGCCAGGACACCCCAGTTGGGGTATAAGTGCGCTTTACAAGTACAAATTTCATTTCATTTCATGGAGGCTGGCATTGGCGCAAGCAGGGGTGGTGCCTAAAGGGGACCTGGGCACATCTGGACGGCACTGGTGCATTACAGGGCAGATGCTACGACTGTCAGGCTGCTACCTGGACACTGAGTCAGAGACCAAACTCGGGTGCACTGGCATTAATGATTTAGCGCACATCTGGAATGACACCGGCCCAAGAAACAACTCTTGGAGGGGCACTTTCAACTTAAATTACAGCTTGAGAGTAAGTGCAATCATAATTCATAGACTTCAAGGCGCTAAGGCAATAGAGCACACCTGCTCACGATAAAGGTAACCATGACAGTGACTAGGACATTAAGGCATAGATGACATGTCCGTTAAACATTGCACTATGACAGACACTAGCATATTAAGGCATAGATGACATGGCAGTGAGGCATTAAAGATCAGATGGTATAGCGCTGCATTGCAAGATGACAGCCAATGGAATATTTAGGCGCACATGACACTCAGCCATTAATGCATGTTTATAGTGCTGAAAGAGGTCAATGAAATATTAAGGCGCAGATGACAGGGTACCGAGTCATAAACATACATACAGTATTGCATTGCATTAATCCATGACAGTCAATGGTATATTAAGGCGCAGATGCAGTGACACTGATTTCTTAATCTATATGTATAGCGCTGCATGAAGTCACTGAAATATTAAGGCGCAGTTGACATGGCACCCAGTCATTAACACCCAGACGGTATAGCGCTGCATTACACCATGACAGTCTAAGTTGCAGATGGCATGACACTGGGCCATTAATTCAAGTGTATAGCGCTGCATGACAGTCACTGAAATATGAATTTGAATTTGAATTTACAGAAATTTGTAAAGCGCACGTTTACCATGCGGTTTCTTGGCGCTAGGGGGAGGCTGGAAACCCAGTGAGCGTGGAGCGGGATCTAGGATGGAAAGGCTTGGTGAAAAAGATGGGTCTTGAGAGCCTTACGGAACTCAATGTAGGAGGGGGCGGATCTGACAGCTATGGGGAGTGCATTCCAAAAGGTGGGGGCAAGTACTGAGAATTTCAAGCCTCCCGACCTGCTTTTCTTAAAGCGGGGTACAGAAAGGAGAGACTTGGTGGAAGAACGGAGTTCTCTGCCAGGACGGTAGACAGTGATGGCAGAGGAAATAAACGCGGGAGCGGACCCAGCTAGGGCCTGAAAGGTTGTACAGCCCAGCTTAAAGAGGGCCCGTTCTTTAATAGGTAACCAGTGAAGTGATTTGAGGGTGGAAGTGATATGGGAAGATTTAGGTAACCCAAAAATCAGGCGGGCCGCTTGATTTTGCACCAGTTGAAGGCGATGAAGGACACTGGCGGAGACACCATTATACACAATGTTCCCATAATCCAGGCGCGATAGAACCATCTCCATCAGAATCAGTTTTAGTGCAGAGGGAGAAAAAAACGAGAAATTTTGCGGATAGTGCGAAGGGTAAAGAAGCAGGAGGAGACTACAGAGCTAATCTGGGCGTGGAGTGTGAGGTGTTGATCTAGAGTGATCCCAAGTGTTTTGGCAGAAGGTGAAGGTGAGGGTGGGGAACCTAGGGAGGGCGGCCAAAAGGTGGGGGACCAGGGACTGCGACTGCCCCCGGTAAGAACCAATTCGGTCTTATCCGGGTTTAGTTTTAAGTGATTGGAATTCATCCAGTCCCTGATATACAACATTACAGATTGAAGATTGTGAGCGGTAGTAGGGGAGTGAGAGAGATTGAAGATGAGCTGGAGGTCATCGGCGTAGTTGTACACCGTGACCTCCATCTCTTGAAGAGCAGAAATAAGGGGGAAAATGTACAGGTTAAACAATAAAGGGGAAAGGGAGGATCCCTGAGGGACACCGCACTGAACCTTGCGTAGAGAGGCAGTGAAATCGGCCAGGCGAACTGCTTGAGTACGCTCGCTCAGGAAGGAGCTAAGTCAAACCAACATCAGACCCTCTATGCCCGCCGCCTTGACACGGGAGAGAAGGATGGAATGATCAACCGAGTCAAAAGCGGCGGACAGATCTAAAAGAATGAGGGCCTGAGGGGTATTGGAATCCAGCCCCTCTCGCAGTTCGTCTATGACCGAGACAACAACCTTCTCAGTAGAATGTCGAGGCCGGAAGCCTGCCTGACATGGTGCAAGGAAGCCGATGTCTTCGACAAAGGAGCTGAGCATCTTGGTGACATAAGACTCAAGGACCTTGCCCAGGAAAGGGAGAAGGGAAATGGGGCGGTAATTTAAAGGGGAAGAGGGGTCTAATCCAGGCTTTATGAAGGATCAGATAACATGAGAGTGAAGCATTAATGTACATCAGGCACAGAACTGATTACCACTGGACCGGCATGGTAGCAGTAAAGTTCTGGTGAGACGGCGCCGGCACTTTAAACCACAGAAAGTTTGAAAGGGGTAGAATAAAGAGTATTCATGCTCTCGCTAACACTTTAAAGTGCAGCTGGCATGGGCACGTTGGAAGACAGATGGGACAGCAGATACCACTGTGAGACACAGCTGGACTGGCAGAGTATTTTAGCACAGCACACACGCACACGCACAAGCAAGTGGTGACTCACCTGACCTGTGGGCTGAGCCTGCATTTTCAGAGGTAGGCACGAGCGGGCCGGGCAGGGAGCAGAGAAGACCCTGGCAGGCAAGGCTAGCCAGGCACTGCAGGCAGGGGCTAGTAATATTTAAATTATGGCCTAATGGCCGATGACGCAAATCGGACGGTCGTTCACAGTTTCTGTCATACTGTGGCTGGGTCCTGGGATTGATGTGCCACCCAAGTCTTAAGCGCATTTTTAATTGCGCGCCCTCCGCAATGCGCATAACAAATGCAATCAGGGCATTGGCCACCAGCCCTTGCCCCCACCCTTAAGACCGCGCAGACCATCGCGGAAACAACTGTGTGCCGCGCGCACCCACCCACACCATTTACTTAAAGAGCAGAGCGGGAGCCTCAGAGGCCTGGCCGGGCCCCGCACCATTTAATTCATGAAGAGGCTCAAAGGCCCGGCCGGGGCCCGCGCGTGCGCATCATTTAATTAATGAAGAGCGAGCCTGTGAGGCCCAGGACCCAGGCGTGCGTTGGTTCTGCTTCCCTGCGGATAAGTGAAGTTAAGTGCAGTTAACTGGAATACTGGCTGTATTCACTTTGCGCCGAGATACGCCTGTGGAGGTGATTCGTTGCGTTATCAAATTAATTCATTAATTCATACTTGCTTTTGGTGCTGCAAACACAGAGCCAACTTGTGCTAATTTCCGCTTGTTTGAGAGATGAGCAATTTTACCAAGGTCCCTAGACAGCACCCATTCACAACGACTCTCTTTAGTACGGTGAATGTTCAACTCAGATAATAGCACTCTGCTAAAGAATCAAAGAACAAAAAAATATCTTCCCTAACGTAAAGTTCATAACACGGGGAGGGTTTGTCATGCTTCCATGTGGTCATTAGGGGGCATCTCCAACTGTCCCAGGCGTGCGGTTTTTGGATTCCAGAGCAAGACAAGACGAGGTCAGAGAACAGCTTCAGTCACCATCTTTGCCATGGGAAACTGGGCGGGCTGTTTTTTTTAATCCACTTTAATGCTTTAAACCTTAAAACTGATGTCAGTTTTTATTTACCAAGCGTCTTCCATGATTACGTGCTTTATAATTCATCACAGATAGAAAGATATGTTTTAAGTGTCTTAAGTGAGCAAATAACCTGCAGATGGGCCCCTGGAACCTCTCATGTGGATGGCAATGATACTGCACCATATAATTTATTACGAGGCCGGACGTGCCGTGTTCACCATTTTGAATTCATGATGAAGTGAGGGGGCCCCTTGAGCGCGGAGCCCCCCGTAATGGGTGGGCTGCGGGGGCCTGTGTTACGACCCTGCACTGACCACAGAAGCAAGCAAATGAATTACAATGAAGCAAACCAATGGTAAGCAATTAGCTGCCTCTAAGCCCCCTGTAAGTTAACAAAATGTCTTCCAAGCGTCAGCGCGGTTCACTGACAGAATGTCGATGCAAAAAATATAGAAGTACAAAATATCGATGAAAAAAATATAGAATGCAAAAATATCAACTCCCTATACTTAAACAGGTCTGTACAAAAATATCAGAAAAAATATATCAATATAAAAAATATAGTTATACAAAATATCGATTTTTATTTATATCTATATAAAATAAAAAATAAGAAATATTAAATGTTAAATAATAAAAACATTAGATTTACTATGACGTTTAACAAATAAACTTGATTTAAAAAGTAAACACATACATAATTATTAATATATATATTTACTTTAAAACAATTAAACTATTAATTTTGATTTATTTTATAATTTTAAAATTATATAAAAATGTGTGAGTGTACATCAACTCCACTTCCGATTCACTTATTCAAGAGACGGACACCGACACAGAGGTAGGATCAACTATTAGGTTTATTCAAATATACACAGTAACGCGTTTCGGCACTTCCTGCCTTGCTCACACTATATATCTATTTATAAATATAATATATATATATATATATATATATATATATATATATATATATATATATATATATATATATATATATTACCTACTGGCGGTCGCCAGTAGGTAGTTATAGTTAGGACCTAGTTTCCATAGGAAATCCGCAACATTCTATTGGGAATAACTTTGGCGCTGGTGGACGAAGGTTTGCGAATTTCTCAAAGAAGATGGCCCGCTCCGCTCTCCTCCTTCCTTGAAAGTTTGGGGGGGATTCGTCAAGTGGGGACTGAGCTAAAAGGGGGGTCCCAAAACGTGTTTTCCCCATGTTATTTTCCATAGGACGTTTAGACACGGCTACAGCCGGAACGGCTGAATGGAATTATGATTAATTTGGCAAAAAGGTAGAGTACGGCTCGCAGATCACGCTTTTGTTGAAATGGTGTAAATCCGTCCAGTAGTTGCTGAGAAAATTAAAGTTGAAATCAATTATATATCTATAAGCGCACACGGGTGCGCGCACTAGTGCGGCTGTGCGCGAGCGGAGTTCTGATTTGCTGTTTGACGTCTGTCAACATTCAATTCGGAGGAAATCAGGAAGTGTTGACCGCCATTTTGTCAGTGCGAGTGAATATACTGTAGAGAACAAATGGTCAGAAGTTGGAAAGGGGACAAGGTAGAGAGTCTTTGGCCCCGTCGGTTTTCTCAGGGGGTGCACTATGGACCTCAAAGCCAAAAATATATATATATATATTTTTTTTTAAAGTTGCGGGGTGCGCGCACTGGCTCGTGCACTGCTATTTACAAGAGTGTGAAAAACTATAGCGGAGAGCGTGGAAAGGGGGCAGGGTGGAAACTCCCTGACCCCCTAGGTTTTCTCAGGGGGTTCATTAAGGACCCCCAAAGCCAAAAAGAAACTCCTTTTTTTTACAAAAAAGTTGCGGGGTGCGCGCACCCGGTCGCGCACGGCAACCAAAAAAGATTAAAAAAATGGAGTTTAATTACAAGTTTGAGTGTTTATATGTAAGTTGGCTCTAAAAAGAGCCGTTGTGTTAATTGGGTGTTTTTTGTACCTACAGGTAAGTACCGATGCAGAGTCTCATGTTACAGAGAAAGATTCTATTCCCCTCATCCGTGAAATGAACACCATCTCTCCTATAGATGTCTTGCATGTTGTAACGCAAGTTGTTGTGGTATATAGAACCCATGCTATATTCTCTGAGGAAAGCAGAAACAGATTTATTTACATGTTTCCTTGCTTTCTCAATCTGTGGACAATGTTGATTGGACCAATTCCATTTCTGTCTTTGGCATATATTGGAATACACAAAGGCAGTTTGAGGAAAAAGTGACATCAATTGCCGAAAGGTGTCCTTTAAAAGCATTTCCAGACCTACCCCAGTCAATGTGCCTAAATCATTTCCACCACAGTGCACAATTATGAGGTCCGGTTGTGGAAGATGCATAAAGGTTTTCACCAATGGTATCAATTAGTGACATCTCAATCCTCTCAGGCCAATCCACGTAATGTCCACATTTGATAAATCAAGGTTGGAAGTACCTCTGCTTGCTGTGTATCTTTCACTCCAGTAAATATAACTGTGTCCTATAAGCCAGACTTTCATCATTTTCAAGGCAGATCCGGTAGTAATCAGATGGGTTCTGGAAGTGAAATGGCAGTTAGAAGCTGAGAGTTTTTTTTTTTTTAAACTTTTTATTGAATTTAAAGAACATGAAAACAGAGAAACAAAAGAAAACAAGGCAGTACTGTACAAACTTGTCACCACGTGGTTCGCGGGGGGGGTACAAATGCAAAGCAGACATCATCTCATTCGAAAAATACTGTGGGATGGGGGGGAAGAGAAGGAGAACAGAAGCAAACAATACATCTATATTCCTGCAGAGGAAACATCAGGTTGGGAGGAAGACAGGTCGGTATCAAATTCCGAAATGGGGGGGGTACATATATCTCCACGGTATGCGTTCCACTGAGTCCAAATTTTCCCCCATTTGCCAGGCCTGCCTCGGGAGACATACACAGTCTTTTCTCGAAACATGGACCAGTCCATGTTCTGTTGCCATGCCAGAATCGTCGGGGGCCTCTGAGCGCCCCATAGCTGGGCAATGTCATGCTTGGCTATCATGTTACCCAATGTCACCCATCGAAGCTGCGCCTGGGTACAATCATTCGGTTCCCAGACATTCAGCAAGCATCTCCGCGCTTCAGGCATCAACCGCACATCCGTGACCTCACTCATAATATCATGCACGCGAGCCCAATAGCGCAGTACAGCAGGACATTCCCAAATGATATGTAGGAACGTGGCCACCATACCGCAACCACGTCTGCACAATCCATCCGCTGAGAATCCCATGCGCACCAGACGCGGACCAGTCACATACACCCTATGAAGAATTTTGAGCTGGACAAATCGAAGGCGTGCAGGAATAGCTACCTCCTTAGGAGAAGAGAGCGCAGCCTGCCAGTCCTCACCATCCAGCTCCAGACCATCACTAGTCCACAACTCTCGAAGGCCATCCAATAGATCAATTCTGGTATTGATTAACTTTTTATAAATGAGCGAGATCGTGCTATCAGGGACATGGCCATCCAGTATCCGATCTTCAAGCGGGGACGCTTCCGGAACATCCGAACCCAGGGGAAAAACAGACAGGACCGCGTGTCGGACCTGCGCATATCTAAAGGATTCCTTATCATTCAGCCCATATTCAACTTTCATTTCCTCAAACGACTTGACCCTACCCTTGATCCACACATCATCAACCCTGCTGATCCCAATCATGTCCCACCGATCGAACCCCTTCGACTGCCAGAGGGAGCCAAGTTTATCTGAAGCATAAAGCGGCGTGGCACGGGTCGGTTTGTCAGCCCATCCTGTAGCAGCTGTGGCCCGATGCCACACCTGCACAGCTGTTTTAGTGGGCCCCGTAAGCGACCCGACGGTCGACTTCGCGTATAGAGCCCTGTTGTAGTCAGCAACCATGTATCCATCGCAAAGGCCGGGTTTGGCGAATGAGTGTAGGTGCCATGGTTGATGGCCCCCAGCTGAGAGGCCCAATAATAGCGACGGATGTCAGGGAGAGCGATGCCGCCATCGTACCACGGGAGCGTGAGCTTCGAAAGGGCAATACGAGAACGGCCCCCCCATAGCAACTGCCGCTGGAGGCTTTCAATCTCCCGAAAATAGCCAGCCGGCACAACATCAAGCGTGTTTTGAAGCGCATAGAGAAATCGGGGGAGCGACATCATCTTAAACAACGCCGCTCGTCCCAGAGGAGAGAGAGGAAGCCTACTCCACGTTCCAATGTAGTGTAGTTCCTATTATCCCAATAGGCTCTGCGCATTGGAATAATACCTTCAATAGTATAGGCCTAGACCAGACGTTAACTAGGTCTACTACTGTCGATATTAGACTTAAAGTTTTGGGTTTGCCAGCTAGCTCAGAGTTCACTAGAAACTTTCTCGAATGTTCAGGAAGGAATTAACTTCCCTGATTAGACAAGAAGGGATTTAGTTTCTGACAACCATAGAACATGCCAACTTTGCTCTCCCCTAATCAAGAGTGTATCTCGAGAGTCGTGTGAACAAAAGGCAATTTATTTTACTCAGTCAGTACGTGCATTCTTAGTCTCATCAGATTGTAGAGAAAAGGAAGAGACGGGCGTGTTCAATAAAAGATGTTATTTATTGATCAGTCTCTTTTCTCGTACAAGAGAAATGGATCGATATTATTGCAATACTTATAGTTAAGTAAAGTGCATACATTAAAAGCAGAAGTATAAAATAATACTGTAAAAACATTGATATGGTTTCTAAGCCATATGAAGGTTTAAAATGAATAAAATATATTACATACACATATACATTTGACTAAACGTACTCAACTGGTGTTTCTAGATACGCCTACCCCGTGTACCTGACCTAAGCCTAATACGTGGGCGGGAATAGAAAGTAGCAGTTTAAGTTAAGTTTGTTTTTGCCAAGTGACTGACTAAAGAATTCTCTGCGAGGGGTTATTCAGTTCTGTACCTGGAAGTTAGGATGAATGAGTGATGGTATCGCTCGTCTCTGGTCTCGATATTCCAGGCTGCCTGCGAGGGCTACCCGGAAACGCTGGAGCTGGATTTCTCGGCAGGAGAAATAGGCAGCTGCTCGTTCTCAGCGCGTCAAGAAGGCGGGGCTGCGCCAGCGGGGTCTGCTCTGCTCTGGGCTTCGGCAAGTCTGGCTGCTCCGTCCTCGTCACCACCGCGTGTGTTTGCATAGGGCAATATCGGTAATATTTATACCTTTAAGGTGCCGAGATTGACGTAAGGATGGACATAGATACGTCAATAAAGATGTCATACGACCAGGTCGTTAGCACATTCTTTTGCTGAAGTTCTCGGTGAAATCAAAACAATGGCCGCAGGGTTTTTCCCAGGTCTGTCATAGGTTTGATTTGTTATGAGAACTCCGTATGCCTTATCAGGGGCTGGAGGAATATCGCTTGTCTAATTAGATGGCAAGCGTTATGACCTAATCAGATAACACGTTCCTGTGCCGTAGTGTGGCTTTATCAGATAACGGTTCCTGCATCATGGGGGTTTTCTGCCTCATGGGATGGCTGCTAGTTAACTTGTTAGTTTGTTAACCAGAATAGGGTCAGGAATAGGGGGATCGATACAGAACCTATAGGAATACATCACACCCACTCCACGCTAACTATGGACATATTTACTAATCTATGCATAGTACAACATACTGTAGAGTATTGTGTATACCTTACCACCTCAAAATACATAAATGCATTTTGAAATTATCAAACATACGGAAAAAATGCAGTCATATGTATAGCATGCACTCAAGCTGTAGAATAATGCTAAAGTAATCACGCATTTGTATACATTATTGCTATTTAGTATATGAAAATTTACACATGAAATGGCTCTTAATACAGAAAAAAGGTTCGAGACCATTTCATCACAGAATAATAATAACTATGAATATGCCAGCGGGCAGCTAATGTCTATAAGCTATCTAAATTTAGAAATATTAGTTCTCTAAGAATAGTTCTTACTTTAAGCAGAAGATAGTGTCCCGGAAAATATGCAAAAATATTTTGGGGCTGCTGAAAAAATTGCTGTCCGTGAACTGGAGGGAAAATTGTTCATGGTATTTTGCTTTTCTAGTTGAAGGTCAAATTCAGGGAACGCCGTGTACGAGCTTGTTCAAAAGTCTCTATTTCTGCTCTGGTGAGAACATCATATCATTTAGGCTTTCGAAAAAGTTGTCAACAGCTTCCTGGGAGAGTTCCACTAACTCGGAAATAGGTGTAACCATGCATTCGTGCGCATGATTGTCTCCATTGACATTCTGATTTGGATTGCTGACAGAAGGTCGTACCTGATCGATGCTGCTTTCATCTTGTACTTCACTACCCCTTAATCGTAGTGGTGAAGCTTCCACGAATGCCGTCATCAGGATTGGTAGCCTTTGAGGGCAGCACAAAGCGTGAGCCTTTGTTGGACTCAACAATGTTTCTGCATCCATTGGCGCATCCGATTGTAGCGTCAGACAGGTGTCTAACACGCATTCTTCTCCGCATAGCAGGCACCTTAATACAGGTAAAACACATCGTTGCCACATTGGTCGAAATGATAGAAACCAAGTCATGTTCAGGTCTCTAAGCCGGGATAGTCCCAGGATTTTTGATATCCGGTCCCGGTACCCAATGGCTAGGATTGTTTCTTCCCTTGTCGCAGGTGTTCTGTCTGTGACATGGTTTGCCATAACGAAATATAAGGACTAGGAATAGGATTCCTGCAATCAGTCCTAAAATGAGGGGAAGTCCGCCAAAAATCGAATGGACGAAATCTGGAAAAATACCCAGTATGGCTTTGAATGGTGTTAATGCCATCGAAAATACTGTCTTAAATACCTTTGAGACTCCACTGGTATCAGAAATATTTAAGATTTCATTCAGGATTTCTGCGAAATGTATGGGGGAATTAGTTGATAACAATGAATGTATCTCTGCAGTCGTCCTTGCGACTTGGAGATCATACGTTTCTTTTGATGACGTGAGCCTTGTCGGCGTCTGAAGAAGCACTGTTTTCATTCTGCTTAAAGTATCTATTCGAATAGAAGTAATTTTCAAGTTGGGCCATGCCCTTGCCTCCCTGTCTGGAAAGGAGCTGGGGAACAATGAGTGTCCACAGCACTTGACCTTCGCAGTCGTAGTTACGAGATAAGGAGTCCCGGGCATAAGACTACAACATCTGCGATCTACAATTAGAATGTAACTCCCATTATAGAGTCTGTGAAAGAATGGTTCAATCTCTGTTTCAGGTGCGCCTTGCTGGTGACATGAAAGGTTATTTGAGTTCCCTTCACAGGCTCCATGCAAACTAATTCCGTTACACAGAAGTGTACCGCTTAGTGACATTGCACAATTATTGCCACTAAGAAACACTTTCTGTCCTTTATTACTGACACATGCATGTGAATAGGGCAGGTTCCATGTTGTTTTTATGTACCCTTTTCCCAATTTTTCGTACATGCCAGCCTGTATATATTTTTGGCAGTATTGAAACCTGAAGGTTGATATTGGAATATTAATTATCCCATGTATTAACCATTCACTGACAGGTCGTTCTGACATTGTCACTGGTAATCTCTCAAGTTTCTCAATGCTCAGGATTGTATAATCAGCTCCCTTTTGGGCCATACTGATTTGTCTATCAGTAAGGTTAAAGATATAGAATAGTGACGTTGTGTTGATTAAACGCCAAGGCACATAGCCTGAACGCAGATTTTGTAACGTCCAGCCAAGCTGTACTATAGAACGCAATTGAGACTGACCGTGTTGTAGCAACAGTAAGTCTTGCGATAATATGTCGATTGCTGAAGACACAATGCTGTCCAGAGAAAAAATTCTGGAGGACAGAGTCATTAACCCATTGTCCACTACAGAAAGTGATTTTTCCAAATTAATACGGTCAATTTCCCGTATCCTTTCTGCTGTCTCAATTTGAGTAACCTTCCAGGCCTCATTGTATGCTGCATATACAGAGGCTGCTATGAAACGCTTTTGACGCTGTTTGCGTGGTCCCATAGTGAAATCACGCAAGTCAGCACCATCAGTAAGTAAAGTTAGGTGTTGCTTAATTTCTGCCAGTGTGGAAGTTCGTAGCCATTGAAGGCATAATTTGCCCACACTGTAGGTGGTTATTATCCCTGGGTGATGTCTTTGAGGATATCTAGGGTCTGGCCTGGTCATTTTGAACCCCTGTGTTTTGTTCAGGAATCTGTCTTGACAGTTATTGGTATCTGTGGGCCAGATCAACCACGGTTTCCAATCTGGATGTGTTCTGTTTTGGTTTAATACATAATTTACGTCTATCTCTTCATCTGTAGAACTATTGCTGTTCATTGTTGGTTTTGTAATAGACGGTTTATTTAAGTCTTTGATTTTGGCTAAGCCAAGACAGGTAGTTTGTTGAACAGTGTCATTTAAAAATATAATTTGTTCTGGGATCATGCAGGCTCTAAACAAAGATTCTATACCCTGTACTTGCCATTCTTTTGTGCCCCAAACACTTTTCAATTCAACATTTTTGTCCCAATAATCAAAACCAAAAGTATTCATTTGTTCAAAGAATGAGTCTGAATATATCAATTTCGTGTTTGTTATCATGGTCTTCGTCCCTGTCTTGTTTGACAATTTGAAATAAAATGTTTCAGCATTACTTATGTTAAAACCTGAAAAATATGAATATTTGTCGTAAACGGTTCTTGAGCTTCCTTTTGGAGGGGTTGCACAATGTTCCCATTGATTATAATTTAAAACATTTCTAGGTTGTGCAGATCTATGTAAAAAATGGTTACCATAGTGGTTGTAGCAATACATACTATCATAATTTGTAGAACCCTGCAAATAATCATGTTTGGTAAATTTAGCAGACATTACTAAGTCAGACATCATATTATTAATGCTTTTGAAGTCCCAATCATCAGCAAATGAGCTTGGTTTTACAAAGTCACTCAATGAGATCTTAATTTCGTGTGGATATTTCAGGATTTCAACCGGACCATAGATTTCGTAGTCAGTGTTGTCCCATGCTACCCCACCCGGTATAGGATTGGCTGTGAAGTTGACTGAAGAAAGTTCTCTTTTCTCGACGTGTGAAGATGTGTGTGGTTTGAGGATCAAGTTGATTTTCTGACTTGCTGTGTCCATTTTAGCATATTTTCCCTCAATGAAGCGTCCCAATGTTAGTATCATGATGAGCCAAAGTATGAGGATAAATGCACCAAAACCCACCCAAAATTCGATCCATGGAGAAATTAGATATGTTTCTTTCAGTTGTTTCAAAAGTACTTTAACTTTATCTTTAAAGGTTTTTGATGATGGCTGTGTCTTTGATTCAGTGAAGCCTTCAGAGGAATCATCGAAGTTTATGAAGTAGCCGGATGCAGTTCTGTCAATAGTTCCAATTGCTTCAGGATTACTGTTTCTTGCATTATCGTTTGGTACTTCATTGTAGATTGGTGTGTCTCTGCTAAATGTTTTTATTTGGGTTTTCAGAGGTCTAAGTTCCATTGCATTGTTGCATATTCCTTGTTGTTCTTCTGTAGGCGTTTCGAATGTGATTAGCCTCTTTGTTAGGACCTCTGTACTGGTAGCAAACCTTGGTGTTCTGCTACTTATTGGGAGTCCACTTGGCCTACTATTTGTTATCGGCCACATGATTGTGGTTTTACCAGGTCGATGGATACAACTCGGTTCTCCTTTTTACCAGCAAGTGGCGGTAGTACAACTGATCTTGTCCCGTTGACAGACAAGACAGGAACTGCTTTTCTGTAAGAAGGCCCAAACTCCTTCTTTACCGCGATCTTTTCTCTGACTAGATCCCCGACTTTTGGAATCCAGACAGGTCTTGCTGGGACAGGTGGTGGTTCTTCAGTGGTTGTTGGCTGTTGTTTCAATTTTATGTTGCTCAGGTCTTTTCTTGTTTCATTTAAGTCCTGCAAAATAGCCAAACGGTCTTTGATATCAAAGCTTTTTTCCTTCACCACTGAAGTTTGACTGTCAAGGTCAGAGATTAACATCCTAGTTCCAAATAATAATTCGTACAGACTGAATCCCTTCAGAGAATTTCTTGGCAAGTTATTTAGACTACGTTGGACACTTATTAGATGTTTGACCAACCCAGCTCCCGAACCTAATATTCTTTCCGTTATAGATTGCTTTATGCCTTGGTTTTTTCTTTACACCATCCCGTATCCCTCAGGAAGGAAGTGAGAAGATTCCCGCTGTGCTATGCTCATTTGGTCATGTTTCCCCTCAGGCTGGAGGGCTAGAGTGAAAACAATGATCAAACGTAGCATGCTATTAGCGTATATGCCATTTAGACTCGCAAATCTTGTATAACAGTCCAGACGTCAGCCGAGTGCTGGTGATCTACATTATAAGTGGAAACTAGCCTGTATATGTTAATCGCAAGCCTTGCTTTTTACTCTTGATTTTTTCTGGAGTGAAACGACGAGGTATTACACTGTTTCTCTCCCCACTGCGATTTCTGTTGCAGTTTGGGCAGTTTTTCACAAACATGGTGTGATGCAGGCTCATGCCTGGCCACCAGTACCTTGATTGTAATTCTTCCAGAGAATCTTTTAGTTTGAGGTGTCTGAGACCCTCGCCCATATGTGCGTCTGCGATTAACAAGTTTCTCCTGTCCATGTTTGGAATCACTCTATCCCCCACTCCAGGGATTCGAGCAAAAGGGACGGAGTTTGCATCGATTATGTATGTATAATTGAGTGGATAGTTGATCGGTAGCGCTGAGCAGTCGCCTTTTAATGACGTTTTCACCGCCAGTACTGTTTCACCATCAACATATTTTAATGTACGCTTTTTTCGAACTACGGAAGCCGATTTAGTTGCTACCGCTGTGGCTGTGTCAGCCAATGAATTCCCTGCAACGTGAACGCCATCACGCTGATGACTCAGTGAGTGTGTCACGTGAGTCTTTGGTAGTTCTTTTTGTAAAAGAGCTATTTGTTCCCAGAGCAGTTTCTGCTTTATTGTTGCATCTGTGTCATCTTTGTAACCATTTTGAATCCATGTCTGCAAATCGTTGTTATATGATTTGACGCAGTAATATGAATCGGACACTATAAGTGTCGGGAATTCGCGATCCGCATTATCTAGCGCCATTTTCAATGCTATTATTTCAGTTTGTTGTTCTGAATTAGTTTCTACTGAGTGTGATTTTGTTAATAGAGGTCTTAGTTTACCTCCGCGCCACACTTCTTTTGTAATCCCACAGGTCGGGTTGTATGCTTGTTCTCCCCAAACGGAGGGTTGAGCATGTCCGTCTGTATAGATTACACAAGCGTAGTGTCGTAAGGGCAGAATGTCGATTGGCAGAGGGAATGTTCTTTCATATTCTAGATTTTTTAATTCTTCCAGTTCTGGATCAAAGTAGTAGTATACTTTGTCCGTTGTAATTGAATTCACCCATTGTATCCATTCCGGATTCAATGTCGTTGTTGGTAAATTACATGGGGTTTTTAATGCCTCAAAGGCTGGTTCTGCTGTTCTGACTGTGATATGTCTACCGTCAGCTTGATCTTTTTCTCTAGCTATTGCGGTTTGAACTGCATGAACAATTTTTTCTTCAATGCTGAATTTCTTTTCAGCTTCTGTGTACAAGTGTGATTTGAATGCAATTGGTACCTTTTCTCCCTCATTAGAGGTCAGGTATGTGAATCCGCATCTCCCTGGGATGACTCGAATCACAAGATTGCGTGTGTTATCACGTGTTTCTAATTTTGTTTTAATTAGCATGTCTGTTTGTAAGGATCTCAAAATTTCTGTGTGTATTTGAGTCCAATTGGTTCTTTTAAAATCAGGTTTTATTAGATCATAAAGGGGTTTGACCCTTTCTGCGTAATTTGCAATGTATGTTCTTCCGAAATTTAGGAAGCCTAGGATTGACTGTAGGTTTTTTAGTGTTCTAGGTGCTTGGAGGACGGCACATTTTTCTAGAAAATTGTCAGCCAGGCTACACTTGATAATTCATATCCTACGAACAGGACTGTCAGATGGGCAATTCTGGATTTTTTAAAGTTGAATTTGTAACCCTCTGCTGCGAACCCAAGTATTATGGTGTTCACTCTCTTCAAGTGAGTCTCCAAGTCATCATCTGTTAAGTATATGTCGTCGACATACGATAATGCTTCGTCGTCATATATTTGTAGTAATTCTGTTACTCTCGCTGAGAATACTCCCGGGCTGTTCTTGTACCCCTGGGCTAACCGACAGAATTGCTTTTGAGTGCCATTTATTGAGAATGCAGACAAATATCTGCTCTCTGGTGCTATGTTTTGACAAAAGAATCCATTAGAGATGTCTAATGTTGTTTTGTATTTTTTGCGCACTATGTTATTCATTAGTGCAGCACTATGCGAATTTTGCACTGCAAAAGTTTTGCAACATGAGTTAAGGTGTCGGTAATCCAAAACTAGACGATATGAATTGTCTGGTTTGGAGACCGGAAACAAAGGGTTGTTCATTTGTGAGGTGCAAGTTTCAATCACCCCCTGGTATTCTAGCTGATCTAGGATTTCTTTTACCTGTTTTTTAGCTTCTTGCTTAATTGGGTACTGCCTCTGTGCAGTAGGTTGTGATTTTAACTGGATTTTGTGAGGAGGAGAGTCCTCATCCCATCCTACGTGATTTTTATATAAAGCAGGAGCTAGAGCTACTGCCCACTTTCTAGCAGGTGTATATTTTTTATGAATTGGGATATGATTTGAGAAGGCAGGCATAATTATTTCTTCGCCATGAGGGCACTCCCTGACAAACTCTGGTGGCCAGTCTTGTTCAGCTAGAAGGATGTCATAGCCCTTGGAGAGATTATCCCAAAATAGTCCCCTTCTTTTTCTAGTCTTATCCCCCTCTATATGTAATGTTATTTCATATATTTTGTGGGGTTTGCTAATTCTGGTGTCTGCAGTTTCCACTTGAAGATATTCATTCGTGTCCACTGTCTCCAGATGATTCATAAGGACTTTGCGAGCTATGCTCACTTCTGCTGCGCTGTCTAGCATTGTCTGAGCCCATTCTCCGTTTTTCAGTTGTGTCCTCAGTATTCTCGGCATTGTTAACTACCTTGATACTGGCTACCTTCTTTTTTGGAAATTGTAATTTCTTTTTTAGATGAGCAGGTTCCTTGTCTTTGGACTTGGCGTGTTCTTCTCTTTGTTCTGATCGTCCTCTTCTTTCCGATTTCTGCGAGGAAGTCTGAAAAGATTGAGAGGGACGTGTATCAATGTCTTGATATCTATCAGGCTTTTTTATATTATCCCTATTTCTAAGGTTATATCTTTTCCCAGAGGGGTCACTCTGGGGTGACCTGTGTCTTTGGTTCGGAGATTTTTCTCTTCGCCTAGGAGACCTTCCTCTGGACTGGAATTACTTTTCTTTAGGATTGGATTGTTTGTTTCCAATTCAATTCAAAACGTGCTTTATTCGAGTGATTACTCATAAAAGCGGACATACATACATGTAATAAAAACTATTAAATTTACATAGTCAATTAGACATAAGCACATAAGTGATATTTAAAAAACAATATACATATGAAGTAGCAAGTGCAAGTTCATTATAAGTAAAAACGCCTGAGTGATAATCACAAAAGGTAATTATAAAAGAATTCATATCATAAGATTTCATACCGGAGATACTTTAAATGCGTATGTTACATTAAAAGAATAAAATAGACATTAGTCTAGCAGTCTCTGACCAACTAATCAACATTTACAGAGAATAAACAGTAGTCTAGCAGTCTCTGTGTTTAAATGAATTATTACAGAGAATAGACATGTGTCTAACAATTACTGTCGACTAAACAGTAAGTAGTTATCCTACCAACAGTCTCTGTCTTATAATCCAGGCCCACCCCAGGTACTTTGCAGTAGCAATTATAATCCAATTGACAGAAGTAGATCTTACAATCCGCAGTGCTACCATACTGCTTTTTGTACCTAGATTCCTGCACATGGGAGCCAACCAAGCTCGCCTCGGTGCAGAGTACATTGGACAAGAGAACAAAAAGTGACCAAGTGTCTCATTTCACTCATTTCCTACCCCACAGACTGGACAGATTGATACACCCCCTGCTTTCCATTTAGATGTTAAATTACAGAGGGGGAGGGAGCCTACCCTCAATTGGAAAAGCAATTTCCTGTCCATGGGGTTTAATATGTAATCCCAATACATTTCATAAATTGGGTATAACTTGATCTCTAAGTAGCTGGTTGTCATAGACCCACTATTTATGTTAAGCATACTCTTATTAACAACATGTTCCCAGTAAATGTTTTTTAGGGTGGACTTGGAAGGAAATGAAGCCCCAGCTGGATCAGTCCATAGAGCATTAAGTCCTAATTCGAACAAGGCAATCTTTAATGATTTAAACCATTTAATTTTATTATAGCAGTCGGCTTTGACAACATCTTTGAACCCATTCGCGTAGTGTAAGAGCTCCGGCGTGGTCCAAAGCCTGCGCCAGTATAAAATCGGGCGCAGTTTGGCTTTATCAGAGATCGCTCTCCTACCTAATTCGTATCTTAGCGGCAATAGCGGGCTGCTCTGGGGGGCACCTATGAGTGTCCTATAAAATTTATTTTCTGAGGTTTGGAGTTCCTGAAGATTTTCGTGCCCCCATAACTCTGCACCATACAAGGCAGACCCTATTGCTTTTGCCTCGTAGATTATCAATGGAGGTTTAATGGGCTTAGTGAGTGATTTCCTTTGCTCCTTAATAATTGTGCCAGCTAATTGCTTATGCCTTAAAGTAGCAATATTAAGATGTAGCTGCCACCGATTGTCATTTGAAATATGGATCCCTAGGTAAGTAAAAGATTTTACAACCTCCAGGGTACGACCACTCAGGGAAATTTTAGATTTAAAATTTCTGTGGGGGTTGAAAGCCATGAGTTTTGTCTTAGACCCATTCACCTCCAATCCGTGATCCACACAGAAATCATCAAATATTGCCAATGCTTTTTGCAACCCAGCTGGTGTTTTAGATAAAATTAAAGTATCATCGGCAAACATTAAAATTGGAACTTTTTCACCTGCAAGAAAGGGAGCATCCACTGCCTGGGATTGCATGCAAGAAACCACACCGTTAATAAAAAGGGTGAAAAGAGTAGGGGCCATTGAACATCCCTGCCGAACCCCACGCTCAACTGGAAATTCGGCGTTGTCATTACCGTACCCACCCCAGCGAATTTTAGCGTAATTGCCCTCATGTAAACGCATAATTAAGGACAACAGTTCACCAGGGACCCCAAGAGTCGCAAGAACTTCCCACAATTTTACCCTTGGTACCAGGTCGAAGGCAGCCCGCAAATCAACAAATGCTGCATACAGGCTGCCTCCGCCTAATACCACGGTCCTCCACTGGATCAGTTGGAGACGGAAGACTTGGTCCACAGTGCTGGTTGCCCTACGAAAACCAGCCTGATAGGGGGATAAGATGTTGTTATCCTCAGCCCAGTCAAGCAACCTGTTGACGATTACTCGCCCCACTATTTTTTGGATAGTGTCGATCAAACTAATTGGGCGGTAATTACTAGGCTGAGCACGGTCTCCTTTCTTATATACCGGGATGATAACAGCACCCCGCCATGTTACTGGAATGTCTGCACCTCTGGCAATGTGATTTATTAACAGGTGAATATATTTGCACCATCTTACAGTGTCATTTAAAAAGACGTCAGCGGGAACTCCGTCAATGCCAGGGGCACGACCACTACGGACAGTTTTAAGTGCAGTCAGTATTTCACACTGCGTAAAAATGTCGTCTTCTGTCAAAGAAGAGGGTGGGCATACACTATCGACAGACTGGTCACTAGAAGCGTATTGTACGCTAAAGAATTTTACCCAGGCATCCTGGGGGACATTGTTTGTAATGGCATCTTCGAGCCTGTCATGACCCCATTTGACTATATGCCAAAATAACCTGGAATGATTTTGATCGCTAGCGCTCTTTAGCATATTCCAATGGGCTTCGTCCCAGTCTTTTTTCGCTTTAGCTATGGAACGTTTGTATTGATTCCTAGCTATCCTGATAGCCTCCGTATTTTTGTTCTTAATTGCGGCACCCAAACGGGCCCTAGCCCCCTTACAGTCCTGATTGTACCATTTAGCGGGCCTATAGACCCCAGGCTTCTTTTTATTTGCCGGTTTTATGAAATGGCGTTTTATTTCTTCAAAAAGGTCATCGTGGACCTTGGTAACATTGTTTTGGGTGGGAGAATGCCCAGCCTCACCTACAAGGACCCTTATAGCCTTATCAGTTGCCATACTTATTTTTTCTAAAACCAGCGAGTCTGTTCTGACACTTGTCCACCTCAGTCTGCGCAAATCGTTGGTGGGTACAGTCAAAGGTGGAAGAGATTCAACATGGGTACTTGAAACAACATCAGACATCCACCATTTATGGAGAACACATAAAGGGTTATGGTCGCTCTCGAGCCTTTCCAAAACAACCATATCAGTGACAATTGGCCATAAGGGCATGCTACATATGACGTAATCAATACGGCTCTTATTTCTCCCGTTATTAAATGTCATAGCTGGTACTCTGTCAGACTTTGTCCGACCGTTCAAGGCCCTTAGCCCATGTTCAAGGCACATAGCGTTTAGGCCAAGAATATCCTCAGTCCAGCGTGTTATTGGGGTAGTATTAAGAGCGGGAATATCCCATAGCATATCTTCCTCAGTGCCCAAATGAGCATCGCCAATGTCTAGTGGTTCAAAAGTGCGATTTAGGTCGCCAGCTATTAGTATGTTTTTCCCAGATGAGTGAGTTTCTAACAGATTATACAAAGACAAAAGGACTTCAGATTTTCCTACACTACCCCCTCTAGCATATACATTATAGATATCTATGGAGGTAGATGAGTTACCCTTTAGTCGAATGAGCTGGATGTCTTTTTGGTGGAGCTCGATGTTTCTCACATCAATCATAAGAGACTGGCGCACCCATATAGTAAGTCCCCCCATCGGTCTCCCTTTTGGGCCCTTAGTGGCCGGAAGATAAAAGTTCAAATAACCCAATGCAAATACAGGATCACAGGCCCAGGTCTCTTGAAAAATACAAACATCATACAGGCTGACAAACCCAAACCATTCCCCACAATCCATTTTGGAACAAAGCCCGGCAATATTCCAAGACAATAGATTCCCAGTAGCATTTACCATTATTGGATAGTTACTGTGAGCTGACCCAGTTGGCGTTGAATCAACAATACCAATTTCATTTATATTTGCTACAGTTGATCCAGCTCTAGTTATAATGTTATCTGTCACATTTTGTAAAACTGTTGAACAACTAGACACCTCTATTGAATATGCAGCCGTAGGAATTTGCAGCAAGGTGATGGAGGTGGATGGTAGTCAATCACATGCGTCTAGGTTGGAAAGAGTAGAAAATCTATTTTCCAGACCTAGACCCCACTCAGCAAAATCAGGGTTCTTGCTGCACCTCTTAGTTACAACATTCCATTTTGTTCTTAGTGTGCTGCAATTAGGGCCTCTGCCTTTCCGAGGATAGAAGAAATCTAGAGTCAATGGGACAATTGGGGTAGATCTTTTCTGTGGCGGGTGAAGATTGGCAGGATATTTGGCAAAACCTCGGGGTCAGAGAAATTAAGCACGACACAATCCCCCTTAAATTTTTTTACCCTATTCCCAATCCACTCAATCCTTCTTGCATTCACCAGTTCTTCGGCTAATTGCTCTTTGCCCCAGGAAGTTATGGCCATGTTGTTAGTTAGCCATGATAATGATTTGTTTAACAATGATGAAGTTGATTCAACATCACCTGGGGCTAGTGGGGGTACATTTGCAAGAACAAGGACTAATGGTGAAGCTTCCACAACAAGCTCAGATGATCCTTTCAAGGAATTAGGTTCCCCGTAAAGTAAAGCAGTTGGTGCATCTCCGGAGGGCCTATCGGATAAGTTTGTCAGTAAAGGCAGCGGGGGGTTTGGTGCAACAACAGGAGTCGGTCCGTTAGATTTGCCAGATTGGATTTCACTCATCAATGGCTGGACACTTGTTGTAATAACTTATGGAAGTTTTCTCACTTCCCCCAGAGTTTTTCCTAGTAGACCCTCCAGTTTGCTTACCTCAGCAGTTAATTTATCTATTTTGCTGATCAGGGGTTTTACCATCCCTTTAATTTTTGTGTCCATCAGACAACAAAGTTTCTGAAGTAGATCATCGGAAAGAGTCACGTAGGTTTCCCCAGTTAAATCTTCCTCGTCATCGTCGGTAGTTTTCCTTGGTGGTGTAGCAGCTTTATTTTTGGCTGATCTTAGGCCTCCTCGCTTTTGAATGGCTTTTCTTTTACCCCCTGAGACCCTCGGTGCGGGGATGGGGGGAGCAGTGGAGATGATAGACTCACTATTTGTGGGGAGCACAGTCAAAGCGTCGATGTCACTATTTTCTTCAATACTGGCTACTATGCCACTGGGCTGAATGCTATTTATATCCTGGAGGGAGTCGTGTGCCTCACCCAATAGACTGTTGTTTAGCAGAGCGAATGAATCCTCAGTCCCAATATCTACCAGTGGTGATTGTATAGAGGAATCTAGTCCCAAAGAAGTCCTTCTATCTGTGTTAATTTTCGTCACAACTTGAACAAGATAGTTCTCCATTGTGTTTGAGACAGAGGTTGTCTTTTTAGCAGGCATTTGCCCAAGCAACAGTACACTTGAAACAAAATGTAGTAGTTCGCAAGAGGAATAAGATGTATGTTTACCTGGAATTCAGCTGGCCTGGCGTACTATATCCAATGAAGAACGTTTGGAAAAAAGGGCAGGATCCCTGGCCCAACCCAACCTTGTCCGACCTCGGACGGCCTCAGACGGCCCGCCCTTTGCCCGGGCTTCTCCCGCGCGCGACTCGTGGGTGCGAGAGGCGTTCCCTGCTAATGAGGCGCCTCCTGGCGCGTGGCCGTCGTCACACCCGCCGCGTCCACCCCCGGGGCAGCTGGGTGATGTAGTTCCCTAGCTGCTGCTACACCGGGTGGATGGCGGTGGATGGCGGTGTGAGCGCTGGTGGTGAGAGCGCTGGCCGTTTCCCTCACGGCGCGGTTCTGGAGCTGAGCAGGGGTAAGTTTAAAGAGCGAGTTGGCCGTTCCCCTCACGGCAGGTTAGGCAGCGTTTAAGTGTCCCAAGAGCGCTTCGGCGCTCCCTGCTAATGAGGCGCCTCCTGGCGTGTGGCCGTCGTCACACCCGCCGCGTCCACCCCCGGGGCAGCTGGGTGATGTAGTTCCCCAGCTGCTGCTACACCGGGTGGATGGCGGTGGATGGCGGTGTGAGCGCTGGTGGTGAGAGCGCTGGCCGTTTCCCTCACGGCGCGGTTCTGGAGCTGAGCAGGGGTAAGTTTAAAGAGCGAGTTGGCCGTTCCCCTCACGGCAGGTTAGGCAGCGTTTAAGTGTCCCAAGAGCGCTTCGGCGCTCCCTGCTAATGAGGCGCCTCCTGGCGCGTGGCCGTCGTCACACCCGCCGCGTCCACCCCCGGGGCAGCTGGGTGATGTAGTTCCCCAGCTGCTGCTACACCGGGTGGATGGCGGTGGATGGCGGTGTGAGCGCTGGTGGTGAGAGCGCTGGCCGTTTCCCTCACGGCGCGGTTCTGGAGCTGAGCAGGGGTAAGTTTAAAGAGCGAGTTGGCCGTTCCCCTCACGGCAGGTTAGGCAGCGTTTAAGTGTCCCAAGAGCGCTTCGGCGCTCCCTGCTAATGAGGCGCCTCCTGGTGCGTGGCCGTCGTCACACCCGCCGCGTCCATCCCCGGGGCAGCTGGGTGATGTAGTTCCCCAGCTGCTGCTACACCGGGTGGATGGCGGTGGATGGCGGTGTGAGCGCTGGTGGTGAGAGCGCTGGCCGTTTCCCTCACGGCGCGGTTCTGGAGCTGAGCAGGGGTAAGTTTAAAGAGCGAGTTGGCCGTTCCCCTCCCGGCAGGTTAGGCAGCGTTTAAGTGTCCCAAGAGCGCTTCGGCGCTCCCTGCTAATGAGGCGCCTCCTGGCGCGTGGCCGTCGTCACACCCGCCGCGTCCACCCCCGGGGCAGCTGGGTGATGTAGTTCCCCAGCTGCTGCTACACCGGGTGGATGGCGGTGGATGGCGGTGTGAGCGCTGGTGGTGAGAGCGCTGGCCGTTTCCCTCACGGCGCGGTTCTGGAGCTGAGCTGGGGTAAGTTTAAAGAGCGAGTTGGCCGTTCCCCTCACGGCAGGTTAGGCAGCGTTTAAGTGTCCCAAGAGCGCTTCGGCGCTCCCTGCTAATGAGGCGCCTCCTGGCGCGTGGCCGTCGTCACACCCGCCGCGTCCACCCCCGGGGCAGCTGGGTGATGTAGTTCCCCAGCTGCTGCTACACCGGGTGGATGGCGGTGTGAGCGCTGGTGGTGAGAGCGCTGGCCGTTTCCCTCACGGCGCGGTTCTGGAGCTGAGCTGGGGTAAGTTTAAAGAGCGAGTTGGCCGTTCCCCTCACGGCAGGTTAGGCAGCGTTTAAGTGTCCCAAGAGCGCTTCGGCGCTCCCTGCTAATGAGGCGCCTCCTGGCGTGTGGCCGTCGTCACACCCGCCGCGTCCACCCCCGGGGCAGCTGGGTGATGTAGTTCCTCAGCTGCTGCTACACCGGGTGGATGGCGGTGGATGGCGGTGTGAGCGCTGGTGGTGAGAGCGCTGGCCGTTTCCCTCACGGCGCGGTTCTGGAGCTGAGCAGGGGTAAGTTTAAAGAGCGAGTTGGCCGTTCCCCTCACGGCAGGTTAGGCAGCGTTTAAGTGTCCCAAGAGCGCTTCGGCGCTCCCTGCTAATGAGGCGCCTCCTGGCGCGTGGCCGTCGTCACACCCGCCGCGTCCACCCCCGGGGCAGCTGGGTGATGTAGTTCCCCAGCTGCTGCTACACCGGGTGGATGGCGGTGGATGGCGGTGTGAGCGCTGGTGGTGAGAGCGCTGGCCGTTTCCCTCACGGCGCGGTTCTGGAGCTGAGATGGGGTAAGTTTAAAGAGCGAGTTGGCCGTTCCCCTCACGGCAGGTTAGGCAGCGTTTAAGTGTCCCAAGAGCGCTTCGGCGCTCCCTGCTAATGAGGCGCCTCCTGGCGCGTGGCCGTCGTCACACCCGCCGCGTCCACCCCCGGGGCAGCTGGGTGATGTAGTTCCCCAGCTGCTGCTACACCGGGTGGATGGCGGTGGATGGCGGTGTGAGCGCTGGTGGTGAGAGCGCTGGCCGTTTCCCTCATGGCGCGGTTCTGGAGCTGAGCAGGGGTAAGTTTAAAGAGCGAGTTGGCCGTTCCCCTCACGGCAGGTTAGGCAGCGTTTAAGTGTTTGTTTCCATCCCAGCTCTTTTTCTGTGATGTTGAATTATTATTAAAAAATATTTTTTCAGGACTTTCAATCAGTTGTGGTTTTACTGGTATTCCACCTACACTATCTCTACCTAGTTCCTCATAGGATTTTTCTATGATTCTGGCAATTTCAGCTGGTTGGTCTGCTATATCTGTCTCCTTTAACCTCTGGCGGATCGCCACGTTTGCTGCTTCTCCCTTTATGTTGGCTAATAATATAGCCGAGACCTGCTTGAAGTCTTTTAGTAATTTCATACCAAGAGTTAAAGCGGGTTCTGGACCGTATTCGTCTTGAATTTGTTTTAGCACATCTGGTATTACCGAAATGGATGGAACACCGTGCGTTTTTGTGTAAATGGAAGCAAAGACTGTACCCCAAGTGTCACAGTCCTCAATGTGTGGTGCGATTCCCATTGGAAGACAGATAGTCAGAATCCTGTGTTTTTCTAACGGGGTGGTGTCTGGAAACACAGCCTCTATTTGGGTGATTGTTTGTGCTAACCAGAATGGTATTTGTTCCCGTTTAGCTGGTACTTTACCTAGGCAGGATTGTATGTTCTGCGGTGTAATTTTATTTGTGTTCCCCTGGTGAGGGGTCAGCTGTGGAATTTTAATTGCTGGTTGAATTGTTGAAGTCCGCATCACATACTGGACTAATTGTCTATGTATCTTTATTAATTGTTTTAGCTGTGTTAACAGCTCTGCTACAGACATCCCATTGATGTCTGGATGTGGTGTGTATCCGGCTAGGACCGGCCACGTTGCTCCTGGTCTACCTAAAGGACCGAGCCTGGTGATGTGATTATTATGTTTTAGGGAGCCATTAAATAAGAGCAAATGCTCTTGAAATTTAAGTGGTACTTCCACCTCCTCGAAAGGAGTGTACATTTCAGGAGGTTCCTCTATTTTGTAATAGTGGAAGTACTTTGTTATAGCATTTGCTGCTGGAAAATGTATCCATGAATAGTATACCTCTGTCTGCCGATATTCGTGTGCCTCAATTACGAATATGACTGTACCACCTCTAGGTGTCAGTCCATTTTCTATAAGTTTTAAGGTTATAGATTTCCTTTTGATGACCGGGATGAGTATTATATCATGGTCAGCTTCTTGTAGTGCAGTATCAGCTTCTGCTATTTCAGCTGCTAATCTAACTGCCTCTCTTTCATCATCACTGTCTGCCATTTTACCGACAGGATGGTTACTTTGTTTGTTTGCAGATCAGGTTTCTTATGGAAACAAAGATTAGATGCACAATATTTTGGAACAGTGTATCCTTCAACGTTGACTAAACCAAGAACCATACATAGGAGTTTCCTCCTGCGAGGTTTTGGAGGATATTACCTTTCACCCACTCCAGACGTCTTTGGAGTATTATGGGGAAAAGGGGTCTGAGTGAGAAAGCACGACTGAGTTACTCTAAATGTCTTACGTTAGTTTTATCGCCCTTCCAAACGCGTTGGGCGCCATGTAGTGTAGTTCCTATTATCCCAATAGGCTCTGCGCATTGGAATAATACCTTCAATAGTATAGGCCTAGACCAGACGTTAACTAGGTATACTACTGTCGATATTAGACTTAAAGTTTTGGGTTTGCCAGCTAGCTCAGAGTTCACTAGAAACTTTCTCGAATGTTCAGGAAGGAATTAACTTCCCTGATTAGACAAGAAGGGATTTAGTTTCTGACAACCATAGAACATGACAACTTTGCTCTCCCCTAATCAAGAGTGTATCTCGAGAGTCGTGTGACCAAAAGGCAATTTATTTTACTCAGTCAGTACGTGCATTCTTAGTCTCATCAGATTGTAGAGAAAAGGAAGAGACGGGCGTGTTCAATAAAAGATGTTATTTATTGATCAGTCTCTTTTCTCGTACAAGAGAAATGGATCGATATTATTGCAATACTTATAGTTAAGTAAAGTGCATACATTAAAAGCAGAAGTATAAAATAATACTGTAAAAACATTGATATGGTTTCTAAGCCATATGAAGGTTTAAAATGAATAAAATATATTACATACACATATACATTTGACTAAATGTACTCAACTGGTGTTTCTAGATACGCCTACCCCGTGTACCTGACCTAAGCCTAATACGTGGGCGGGAATAGAAAGTAGCAGTTTAAGTTAAGTTTGTTTTTGCCAAGTGACTGACTAAAGAATTCTCTGCGAGGGGTTATTCAGTTCTGTACCTGGAAGTTAGGATGAATGAGTGATGGTATCTCTCGTCTCTGGTCTCGATATTCCAGGCTGCCTGCGAGGGCTACCCGGAAACGCCGGAGCTGGATTTCTCGGCAGGAGAAATAGGCAGCTGCTCGTTCTCAGCGCATCAAGAAGGCGGGGCTGCGCCAGCGGGGTCTGCTCTGCTCTGGGCTTCGGCAAGTCTGGCTGCTCCGTCCTCGTCACCACCGCGTGTGTTTGCATAGGGTAATATCGGTAATATTTATACCTTTAAGGTGCCGAGATTGACGTAAGGATGGACATAGATACGTCAATAAAGATGTCATACGAGGAGGAGCCAAGATGGCGACCGGAGCGGACGTGTAGTCGCCCGGCTCCGCCGGCCCTTGAATTCGGCACCGAAATCCTGATATCCTTCCTGGTTGAATCCGGCGGCGGAATGCGAATGAGGATGTGCTGAGTGCACCGATCCCATTTTCGACCTTCTAGCGCGCTCGGGTGCTGGGGAAACTTGAGGTGCAGCTCCCGCCCCGGACCCTCGCTTACATGGCCGCTCGTTGTCGGCTCCTGGAGGCTCGGAGATGGTCCGCTCAGCTGTATAGCGCAGATGACTCAGTGGCGGCGCCTTTTCATCTACAGCAATCATCACCGCACTGACGCTGACGTCCATTGCAGACTCCGCTTGTACTGAGACGGCCGAGTTGAGCAGCCCGTGGACGGTGTTTTTGCTCCGAGGGGAAGATGAGCGACACATGGTGCCGGGCGACCTAGCTCAGCGCAAACTTTTGAAATTTTTCTCCGTTGCCCTGCCCGGTCCGTGACGGCTTGTGGGAGGTGTGCTGGATTTGCTTTCGGCGCTAGTGGTCTCGAGGTCTCTAGGAGATGCTCGCCTATGCTGCGCCCTCCCCAGATTCACTATCGTGTGCCGGAGCCATGGCTCCCTTTGTTCTGCCGCGGCTGGGGAGGACTCCCTCATTCCTGTCCTTGAACAGCCGTGCCCTGCCAGTGCGGTACACCGACTTGCGAGCACCGGCGCTGGAGCCTGCCTCGAGGGAACTGCTACCTGCACTGTCCCATGGGTCTATCCTGGCCGCCCTCCGTGATCTCCGTTCAGAGCTGTTTGATGGCTTCCAAGCGCTGTGTGCTCACCTGGACGCCATGAGATTTACCGGGACTCGCGAACGCAGCGCCTGCCTTCAGCTGAGTGTGTGTCTACCTTTGCCAATCCACGATGCTACACTGTTGTCCTGTGCCTGTGCTGATACTAAACTTGCGGATTCCTCACCCGGGGCCGACGACTGGCGGCCCTCTGATCCTGAGACTGTTACATTGTTTCCCCCTTCCTCCGGGCTTGACTTCTTGATGCCTGCACCGCCGAGTTTACTTGGGGACTCAACTGAGCGACTTTTGCCCTACGTGTCGACTTTTATTTGGTGGCCTTCATCCCTCTCCCCGTGGAATTCCTGCCCTTCGGATGCCATTACGGAACTGACTATTGCGGACAAAGGACCTTATGCGGATGGCCGGTGGCCATTTTGTGATCCTGTTTCGTCTTCTTCTTTTAGGCAGCCATGTTATCCTGATGAGCGCGGGGGGAGGGGCTCTCCTGTGGTAATCTGCGTTAGGCTACATCCACGATCGGGTCAGGGTTAGGCTACTCTCTCGCTGCTAACTGCTTTTGCTAGCTACAGGGGATGGGGTTAGACCTGGCTAACGTGTTTACTGGGCACATATTGCACGATGTTTCTATACTACTGCATTGTATGATCACTTGATTCTGTATTGATGCTTGCCTTCTTTCTTTGTTATATCTGGGGCGGTGTCTTATCCGGGTTCGTGTTTGGGTATGCGCTTGAGGTCAGGCCAGGGGGTGGAGTGATCTTCTTTGTGTTAATTGTGCTGAGAGATGGGTGGGGGCCCGGGAGGGATCGCTTTCACGACGCGTGCTGAAACGATTTTTGTGTCTCTCCCTACCTTTTTATGCCTTCTTCTCTTTTGATGCTCTGATTTTGTTGTCGTGGGTAGAGAGGAGTTTTAATGGCCGGGGAGTTCGGGTGATTTAGGATTTAGACTGTGGCCCTCCTCCAATATTAGGGGATTCTTTTTCCATCTCTTTCTTTCTTCTCTATATTTCGGGTTCATTGGGCGACAGACACGCTGGCGGGGGGGGTAGGCCGTGGCCTCCGCATTGTTGTAGGGTGGGGGGAGGGGGTTTTCATTTCATATTTTCTTTCTATGGCCTTCTATTTTCTGCGCTTTTCTTTCCCTTTTTCTGTCCTGGGTCCGGTGCGCCGGTTAGTGGGAGTGGGTGGCACTGTGCATGGCGTGTACTTTTCAGTTTACTCTCCTATTGTTTTGTCTTGATCCGCCATGATGTTTTTAGATGCTGGCTTCTACGGTTAATATCATACTATGCTGTTTACCTGCTCCTGATGTGAAGTGATGATACGGACTCAGTACTCCTTGATCTCTATTCTTCACTGTTTATGTTTACATTATAAACATTTAAAATTAACCTTCACTGCTCCGGTTTCCCGAGTGGCACATATCGTTTTTGGAGTTCCTCCTTGATTGTTTCTATTTATTCTGGTGCCGCTGGGACCTTGGATTGTTCGCTATGGTGCTGAAAGTATTGTGGCCGGCCTGATGGTTGTGGGCCCGTATTTGTTGTTGTTTTGCACAATAAAGGTTTTAAAAAAATAAAAAAAAAATAAAAAAAAAATAAAGATGTCATACGACCAGGTCGTTAGCACATTCTTTTGCTGAAGTTCTCGGTGAAATCAAAACAATGGCCGCAGGGTTTTTCCCAGGTCTGTCATAGGTTTGATTTGTTATGAGAACTCCGTATGCCTTATCAGGGGTTGGAGGAATATCGCTTGTCTAATTAGATGGCAAGCGTTATGACCTAATCAGATAACACGTTCCTGTGCCGTAGTGTGGCTTTATCAGATAACGGTTCCTGCATCATGGGGGTTTTCTGCCTCATGGGATGGCTGCTAGTTAACTTGTTAGTTTGTTAACCAGAATAGGGTCAGGAATAGGGGGATCGATACAGAACCTATAGGAATACATCACACCAACATCTGCACGGAGGCGTTGGAGAGGGGGCAGCAGATTGCGTTCATATCGAAGTACAGGGTCCATGGTAATAAAGATTCCCAAATACCTAAAGCCCTCCAGTACCACCGAGATGGGACATCCACGTGGCAGAAGGGGAGCATCACCGGAAAGAACATAAATACAGGATTTCGACCAGTTGATAACTAGACCGGAATTTTTATGAAAAGAAGTCAAAACGTCAAAAAGGACGATCAACGACTTACGCGGTGACGTAAGGTACAAAAGTATATCATCTGCATACAGAGATATACGGTCTTCAAAGTCCGGGGACCATCTAATGCCCTTCAAGGACGGTTCCCATCTCAACCAAGCCGCCAGTGGCTCCAGAGCAAGGGCAAACAAGAGCGGGGATAGAGGACAACCCTGGCGTGTCCCCCTACCAAGAGCAAAGGGGGTCGAGGCACGCCCATTCACCACCACCCGGGCTAAAGGGTCAGCATAGAGCAATTGCACCCAGCGGATAAAGGCGGGTCCAAAACCAAATTTACTGAGGACCGCCCAAAGATAAGGCCACTCGATCGTGTCAAACGCCATGGTGGCGTCTAAAGACGCCAAGATGGCTGGCTCCCGCAGAGTCCCCGCTCGCGCGAGGACTCCAATCAGTCGCCGAAGGTTAAGTGCCGTGTTTCGGTGTGGTATAAATCCGGACTGGTCCGGGTGAACAAGATCGCCTATAACAGATACCAGACGATTAGCGAGGACTTTGGCCAGGATCTTAGGCTCAGCATTTATCAGGGAAATAGGTCTGAAGGATTCACAACGGTCACGTGGCTTTTTTTTTTTTAAACTGTTTTTTATTAAGGCTGTGCATACAACATATCAGCGTACCTTACATTCCCAATCTTACATGACCCAAATGATCCATGCGTTTCCATTAGCCGTTCTCAGCCATCCCTATCCAAGCCACCCCACCACCCCCTCTACCCCCCCCCCCCATTGCGCCTTGCTGTTTCCGTAAGAACCCAATAGTTTCAGCCAACAGTCTAAGGACGAAGCTCTCCTGCATTGCCCGATCTCGGCGATGCCAGGAAAAGTGTGCAGTGCAGCATCAGTCTATTACCTCAGGCCCAGTGCTGGGAGCTAATTCAGTTCGTACTTGTCGTGCGTCCAGGCTCCCCTCCTAGCTCTCCCCTCTCGCTGCGTCAGCACCCACCTCTCCCTGTCCCATAACCTCCTCCCGGCTCTCCATCCCTCCATTCGTTTCCCCATCCTCACCCTCCAAAAGTGACTGCAAGTCCGTCACTAGCGCGTTCCACGCCCTGGCAGTTTCTAGCGCTTTATCATTAACCATACGCCTAGCTAGCTGCAGCCGGAGAGATCCTTCACATACCGCCCATTGCGTAAAACTCCTCCGCCACCTCTGGAAGTTAGGGCCCCCTCTCGCTTTCCAATGTAGAGTAAGTTCCCTCTTGGCCATAATGAACCCTAGATCATAGAACTAACTAGTGATTTTAGTGGCAGGGGTGTGGGGAAACCAAAGTAGCAAGCAAGCACCTGCATCTACATCCACCTGGCGGCCCGTAACTGTGTTCAGGCAAGCGAAAACCTCCGACCAATACGCGCCGAGACCTGGACATGTCCAGAACATATGTGCAAAGTCCGCGTCCTCTGCGGTGCAACGCGGACATAACGACTGCGCACTTCCAAAGATCCGCCGAATTTTGACAGGTGTCCAGTACGCCCTATGAAGCGTGTAATATTGGACCATCTGGAACCGGACATTACGAGTGCCCTTCCAGGCTCTGCGTACAAGCTGAGACCAGGTCGCCTCCGGTATGGGCCGACCCAGATCTACCTCCCAACGCTCCCGCAGCCCGTCCAGGGGGGAGGGTCAGACAACGCCAGCCTCCGGTACAGGCATGTAATGGCCTTATATGTGCCAGCCGCCATCACGACATATTGGCAGCCGAGCGATGTGGGGGGTTCTATTAGTCCCATCCTCCAACGCTTCCGGATCCCCGCAACCAAGGCCGCGTGTAACAGAAAATCGCCCCGCGGTAGACCGAAGGCTTCCTACAGATCACCGAACGACATCAAGGTGCCGTCCCGGTATAGATCCCCCAGCATGTGGACACCGAGGTCCTCCCAGTCGGCAAGCGCCGACCAGTCCCCGCCATGTGGAAGGGCCGTACACATGCCCAGAGGAATCTCGGGGGCATACGGGACGCGACAACCTGCCCGCCTGTGGCTACGCAGCCAGCACCGTCGAAGAGTGCGTTCCTCAAGAGTCAGCTGCTCCAGCCGAAGCTCCTGTTGGAGCACAATAAAGGATAAGATATGGCGTTGTACAATCCGTCCCTGCGGCCCGTCTGGCCCTCTAAACTCCCGTGCCACCACCTGCGTGAGCCATTGAAGCTGGGCAGCCAAGTAGTACCACTCGAAGTCCGGCACTGCCAAGCCGCCCTCCTCCCGGGACCGAAGCAAAGTGTTCAGGGCAATGCGCCGCCTACCAGTGCCCCAGATAAAACCTATCACCTCGGACCTCAAAGTCCGGAAAAAGGAGGGCGGGATCCACACCGGCAACATGCGGAAAAATACAGAAGACGCGGTAGGACCACCATTTTCAGCAACGCAATGCGCCCCGCCACCGACAGCGGGAGGACGCGCCAAAATCGCATGCTACTCCTGATGCCCCTCAGGGCCCTACCCACATTCCCCTCGTAAAGGAGCGAGGGGGTGTGGTATATGTATACTCCAAGGTACTGCAGGCAGTCCGGTTCCCAACGCAGGCCATCCAGCACGACCGGAGGGGCGCAACGGGAAGTCAAGGGGAAGAGGCAGGTCTTAGACCAACTAACCCGGAGGCCTGATAAGGTCCCGAATTCCTGGAGCAAGGCCCTTGCTCCCGTTAGCGACGCATCGACATCAGCCAAGTATATTAAGAGGTCGTCAGCATACAAGGAGATATGATGCAAGGCGCCGCCCGATGGCACCCCCTCAAAGTACCTTCCCTGTCGAGCCCGCGCCGCCAATGGCTCAATCGCCAGGGCGAACAGGAGCGGGGACAGGGAGCAACCCTGTCTGGTGCCCCGTCCCACCGTGCAGGCCGCGGACACGGTGCGCCCCGTTCGGACCCTAGCAGTGGCCGACTCGTACAGCAGCTTCGTCCAACGGACGAAGCTCTCCCCCAACCCAAACCGGAGGAGCACGCTGAACAAATAAGGCCACTCCACACTGTCAAACGCCTTTTCAATGTCCACCGACAGCACGGCTGCCCCCGGGGGGCCCGCCCCATCTACATCCATGACCCCGATCAGTCGTCGTATGCAAGTCGAGGTGTTCCTAGTGGGAATAAAACCCGACTGGTCCGGGTGTACCAAAGAGCACATATGGGCGGTCAGTCGCGTCGCCAGGATCCTGCTTAGCACCTTGTAGTCCACCGTGAGCATCGACAGCGGGCGGTATGCCGTCCTAGCCGTAGGGAGGCCACCCTTTTTCACCAGCGGGACTATGATCGCCTCCCGTGCCGACGCTGGCAATCTACCCTTCTCCCAAGCCTCCCCATAGACCTGATGTAATTGAGGGGCCAGGAGATCCACATACGCGGCATAAAATTCCACCGGGAGGCCATCCCCACCTGGCGTTTTCTTCCTAGCCATATGCTTAATAGCCGCTCTGATTTCCCCCACCGTAATGGCAGACCCCAACGCGTCACCCAGCTCCGGATCTAGTCGTCGTAACTGGGCCTCATCGAGAAATGCTTCCAGCGTTGTCGGGCAGATAGTCATCCTGCACCGATACAGGTCTGCATAGTAATCCCGGAATTGGGTGTTTATCTCCTGCTGCGAGTGGACCTGGCTCCCCGTCGGGGCAGTCAGTGATAGAATCTGCGTCCCCCTATTGTCAGGAGAAGCCAACCACGCCAGGAGTGATCCGGCCCGATCCCGCTCTGCATGCGCTCGGACCATGTATTCCCGTTAGTCATGGCAACGGAGCCTCTCCACCTGAACTGCCACCTGCTCTCGGGCTGCCAGTACCGCTTCCCTGTTACCGCCTGCCCCATGGTCACGTTTCTCCGCCTGCCGCAATGCGGCCTCCTCCCGCGTCACATCAGCCAGCAACGTCCGTCGAACCCCCGACCAGGACGAAAGGCAAGCGCCACGCACCACCACCTTGAAGGCATCCCACTCCATCGCTCGCGTGGATGCAGTGCCCGAGTTCTCCAGGAAATAACGTTCAACGCAGTCCTGCACCTCAGCGTGGAAGACCGGGTCCTCCAGTGCTAGCGGATTCAGCCGCCATGTGGGAACCGGCTGTCTCTGCCTGGTCCAAAGGACCGTGAGCAGGCAAGGGTTATGGTCCGATATGGTCCGAGCCAGGTACTCATTTATCAAAGTGGGGAGCTGAACTGTTCCTGCAAGAGGGGGGGAAAGAAAAAGGGGGGGGAAGACTAAGGTGGACTAGGCACACGCTGGCGTGACCAGAGGTGTAAATGTAACACCTGTGGGCATCCCTTTTGTTGGATGTATTTGCCTCACACACCCCGAAGGATGTCATGCTTCATCATCGGCGGTTGCTCCTCGTCGGGGGGGCGGTGCAATCCCCGACGGGCACACCTCTAAGAGGGGCACTGTGGCGGAGATCTTTTGTATCCAACTGCCCTTTGGTGAAGTGTGGGTGTGTGGACGGGGAGGCAACTGAGCCTGAGGTGAAAGTTAAAATGCAGTAAGAGGTACCGGAAACAATTTTATTCTGGTGGTCCCCCTATTGCAGTTAAAATTGTGAAAGCAAGCTCACTCAGTGTCACCTCGTTAGGTAGAGTGACCTGTGTGGAGCTCTGGAAAACAACAAATGGTCAACATGTTTCTCGCAACCGGAATATTATCCTGCGATTCATCAGGACCTTCAAAAGTGAAAAATAATAAAAAAGGAAGAAAATTAACTCAATAACATGCCAGTGTCATGTATATGGTGTGGTATGGGTATACAGTTTACCTCCATGGGAAGTCCTATGCCTAAGGGTTAAGGGCTAAATACCACATGGGTGATCGGCGGGTCAGTACATCGGGGGAAGCCTTCAGACTTGGCTTGCTCTGCCCGTGTCCGCGAGGAGTCACCTACCCATCTCCGCCGAGTCCGAGCCAGGTACTCACAGTTGCTCGTAAACTCCTGAGCCCCGCCCGAACATAGAAAGGTGTCGAGGCGCACATGCAGATCATGCGGTGTAGAGTAAAACGAATAATCCCGATCCGTAGGGTGACACGTCCGCCATGCGTCTTGGAGCCCCCACCGGTCCTGCCATTCCCTCCGAGCCTTGGCCATTCTGCGCACCACCGACTGGGCGAGCGGAGGGTGGGAACGATCCAACTCGACATCGGTCACAGAGTTAAAGTCCCCTCCCATGTACACCGTGCCCACCAACATGTCCGACAACCGGTTGGATAGCACTGAGAAGAACGCAGCCTGATCAAAGTTAGGGGCGTAGGCACAGCAGAGCGCCACATCTCGGCCATCCAGCCTCCCCAACACTGCCACAAACCTCCCCTCTGGATCCACCCTAGTGCTCAGTGACTGAAAGGGGACACCCGCCCGGACCCAGATTAGCACCCCCCTAGCATGCGCAGAGTAAGTAGTATAGAAGAGTTGCCCCCTCCAACGCCGCTGCAGCGCCTGCCCTTCCGCCAATGTCAAATGTGTCTCCTGCAAAAAGGCTACCTGGACCCCCCTCCGAACCAAGTACGCATGCACTTTGTATCTTTTCCTCATAGAATTGAGCCCCCGCACATTCCAGGTAACGCACTTCAAGTCCAACTTAGCCGCCATCATCAAACATACAGTAAAGGCCGAACCCCCACAGACCCTCCGGCACACTGACAATCCCCAGAAACACAGAACCCCCGAAACAACCCCAACCAACTCCCACCCCACCCATCCCCAGAACAGGCATCAAACAGCTGTCACCCATCCAAACCCAGCCCCCGAGGACGGGGGAAACTCCGGGAATACCAGAGACTCACAAGCTATGTGAGGTCGAGGGGGTGACTCCCCGCCAGCCGGTCAGGAAGCCCAAACCCGTCACCCCAGAAGAGGTCGGTCCCAAGTAGGAGTAGACCTCCACCACCCCTCTCCCAGCAGCGCCACCACCCGGCAAGTAGGTCAGAAATCAAACACCACCCACAGTAACCGGAACGCAACTGCGGCCCCAGTCAGAAATCAAGTCCCAATCCACCCTCAACAGGCCACCCCTCAGGCCCCGCACACCACCTTACTGTCCATAACTCAGCTGTTCGCATTCACTCGTCCAGCAGTCCATCAGCAGTTTGCGGGGTGATCTGAGGCAAATCCCCAGTGTCCTCGTCCGAAGCTTCATCTGAACCGCCCGGCTCTGCCTCATCCGAACCCAGCCTAGAACCAGAGTCCGCCACCTGAGTCTCGGGCACCGCTCCGGAAATGGCCGACACCGCCTGTAGGGCGACCCTCCTCTCCTGGGCCGTTTGCGAGGCCGAAGGCGATCTCCTGGTCCGTCCTCCTCTCCTATTACGCCTGCTCTTATGCGGTTGCGGACGGGCCTCGGCACTCCCGGTCCAGCCCCCAGTGCCATCCTTGCCCGCTCGGTACCGCTCCAGCCATTGCCAAGCATCCTCCGGGGAGTCGCAAAACGTCGCCACTCCGTCCACCAGCACCTTCAGTCGAGCCGGGAACAGCAAAGAGTATTGCACCCCTTCTTCTCGTAGAGCCCGTTTGACGGCAACAAAAGAGAAACGGCTGCGCTGGACTTCCTGGGAGTAATCAGGGAATATCGATACAGAGGCATTGTCCACCCTGTAGGGGCCAGCCAGCCGAGCTTGTCGCAAAATGATGTCCCGGTCCCTAAAATGAAGCAACCTAGCAATCACAGGGCGAGGCGGGCGACCCGGGACAAGAGGACGGGCCGGTACCCTATGAGCTCGTTCCAGGGTGTAGAAAGACGTCAAGCCCTCCGGGGCCACCACAGCCCGCAGCCAGGTCTCCAAATACGCGATCATGTCGTCCCCTTCAATATTTTCGGGCAGGCCCACCACGCGGATATTGTTGCGCCGGTTGCGCCCTTCTGCATCCGCCGCCCTCCTCTCCAATTGCTGCACCCTGCAGGTCAGGTCATCCAGCGTGGCATCCGCCGCCTTCTGGGCCGGTTCCAGAGTCCCAATTACCAACTCCGCAGCCTTGACGCGATCATGGTCCGCTTTCAGAAGGCCAAGGCCCGTGGAAACCTGGGCAATGTCGTGACGCAGTGCTTCTCTAGTGTCCCCTATGGCCTTAAGAATTTGGTCCAGCTGTTGCTGTTGCAGTCCGGCCGGCTGGTCACCCGACTGTTGCAGGCCGGGAACGTCAGGCGACTCTTCCACGTGGTCCGGCGGCACCGCGCCCGCCACCTTCCGCGGTTTCCCCATGTAGGCCAACCGGCGAGCGTGCCCTCACCAAACACCGCAGGGCCGGTCTGGCGTGCCCAGCGAAAGCGGCCACAATCACCACCAACAAGCCTGGCAGCGGGGCGGGATCTCGCTTGGTGAGAAAAGGAAGATGGGGGAGGTAACCAGCAGGCCTCACTGGACCCTGGCTCCCCAATAGAACTCCCTCTGGCCAGAGACCCAGCAATGTTCAGCCCGATCCACCAGTAGGCCCGTACACCATTCCACGCCACACTCGTCCGCCGGCAGGGCCCAGGGCAAAAGTCCAGAGAAGCAGCAGGGAGGGGCCAAGTCCCCACCTAGGGCCGAAAGACCGCCCAAGGGCGCTAGCAGCACCGCCGGCACCCCCTGGTGCACACTCCACGGGGGGCCCTGGGATCACCGCTGCCAATGCTAGCTGTGGGCCACAGCAGATTCCCCGGGAAGTCTCAGGCCTCCACAATCACCGCAGGTACCAGGCCGGCCACTCCGCCACCTCCGCTCACCCAGTCTGTGTGTGGCCCAGCGCCCCGGGGGCCAGGGGGACGCTCAGCTCCAGGTGCCTCTCCACAGCCGAGCGCCAGATCCACAGTGCCTCTCACCCCCCGGTGGCCGGCTCCGCTCCCGGCGTCCCCGTCCAGCTGCTTCGCGGCAGGGGCGGCCCAGCACTCCCCCGTCTGGCGACCAGCGCTCCGTCTGCCATCCGCCGGGTGGTCCTTGGGGAATCCTCCACCGTCGGGGCCGAGCAGCCCGCCAGCGCCGTGGTCCGGGCACCCGCGGTGGCGGAGCCGCCAGCAGCCTCACGAAAATCGAGGCCGGGGATCCGCGGCGAAACCAGGCCCAACCAAGATGGCCGGCGGCTGGCTCCGCAGCGCCCGCCAAAGTCCCCAGGCGTCTGCGGGCGCGGAACCCAACGCACACCAGACCGGTGCCGGGATGTCCCGCTATGGGTAGGAAGAGGTCCCGGGTGGCGGCGCAGCTAGGAGAGGTCAACAGGCAGGATAAACTTTGGGACCGGCCCCCCAACGGTCACGTGGCTTACCCTCCTTATGGATAACTACTATGGAGGCCAGTCTCTGGTCAGGAGGAAGAGACCCCTCCTCCAGTGATTCCAAGAACATCGATCGGAGATACGGCGCCAATACATCCGGGCAGAGCTTATAAAGCTCAATGGGGAGTCCATTAGGGCCTGAGGCCCTCCCCGAGCGAATCGAGCGGATAGCGGTCGCAATTTCATCCGCCGTGGGCGGAGCTTCCAACAGATCCCTCTCTGGATCAGACAGGCATGGGAGCGAGATATGACGTAGAAGCAAGTGGGAGTCCTGCTCCGGTCGGTCAGACACAGGGGAGTACACTACCTGAAAATAGTCAGCAAATCGCGTAACGATCCCAGCTGGGTCAGTGATATCTACCCCATTCACATCAACCACAACAGGAACTACCCGACTCGCGCATTCTCTCCTATCCAACCAAGCCAGCAATTTCCCAGCCTTATCTCCCACATCATACAGCCGCCCCTGCCGTTCACGACCCATCTCTTTCGCTGCATCAGTCACCAGCGCTCTATATTCAAGCTGTTTCAGGTCCAGAAGGTGCAGCCTCTCAGGGGAGACCCCAGAGTCCAACTCCCCCTCAAGAGCGGAAATTTCAGTCTCAAGACGGACAACCTCCTCCCGCCTACATCTCTTAGCATTGCCAATCGATGAGAGGGTCTGGCCTCGAATTACAGTTTTGTACGCTTCCCATAGAGAAACAGAAGAGGTCACTGAACCTACGTTGTCAGCAAAGTAGTGATTGATCGCTGCAAGGAGTTCCTTCCTGATCTTAGGATCGCGGAGGTACCATGGGTTAATCGGGGCGAGACGACCCTCTGAACCTAGGTGTGCGTTCACAACCAACCACAACGGGGAATGATCCGAGATACCCCTGGCTAGATGTTTTACCTCCCCCATAAGGGAAGCCTGAGAGGAGGGCATCAGTAACTAATCAAGTCTCGAAAGGCTGCCGTGGGCCCCAGAGTGGAAGGTATATTGCCGTTGCCCAGGATGATGTAAGCGCCAGCAATCAGCTAACCCCAGCGCCTCCAGGAAGTCCCCCAGCCAGGATTGAGACTGTGCGATAACACGGGGAGGGTAACGATCAAACATCCCAGACACTACCGAGTTGAAATCTCCCCCTACTACAAGCAAACCTTCGGGGACTCCCAGAACCACTCTTCCCAGATCGGCATAGGTCGTAGTTTGGAGGCCTGGCGGTATATAGACCAAAAACAAAGTGATCACCCTCCCTTCCCAGCGCCCAACAATGGCGGCGTATCGCCCTCTATCATCAAGTATAATGTCGTCAACGGCAAGAGGGAGGGAGGTCCGAACCATGATACCCACCCCCCTGGAGCCAGAAGTGAAACCTGAGTGTGCAATGAGACGATAGCCACGCCTATTCATTGCATGGCACGTGTTGCCAAGCAGATGCGTCTCCTGAAGCAAAACCACATCTGGAGATAGGCGTCGCAGCAACTGCAAAACCACCCCCCTCTTAATTCGATCACCCAACCCATTGACGTTCCAACACAGTATACGTAGTCCCCTATCCCCCATCCCACAGACCACCCCAAGGTCCCCCCCACTCCAAACGCGACTCGTAAACACAGAAGATCATCAGTACAATGCCTTGAAGAAAACAATGAAACACAAACCGAAACCCCTCAACCCCCCAAAACATCATCATACCCCCCACCCCGCACCCCTGCGTAAGACTCAAAAGCCACCCCAACTTGCAGTGTGCCTGTCGCCCTAGTATACAACTAATCTACGAAAAGAACCCCAGAGGAGGAAGATTCACCCGACCCCCACCCACACCCCGTTCAGACAACACAGTAGCAAACAATAGTAGCATAGCATCAAACCACTGCCGAAAGTCAACATGTTGGTCCGGGAGCCGATTTCGCTCCTCATTCCTGCTCCACCGGGCCGCCCTCCGCACCATCGGAGTGATGAGGACGGTCAAATTGTTCTCGAGGGGGCAGTGAGTCCAGCCAGTCACTGGCTGCTCCAGGATGATCAAAGAAAAATGTTCTATCATTGTAGACCACACGCAGTCGAGCCGGGAAAAGCATGGCATATTTCAGTTCTCTGTCCCTCAGTCTCCTCTTCACCCCCTGGAATCCAAGGCGTTGCTTCTGGACCTGCTGGGTGAAGTCCGGGTAGAAGTTAACCGCGGCATTCTCATAAGCCGTAGGGCCCGACGTGCGGGAAGCCGGTAGGATCACGTCTCTGTCACGAAAGTTAAAGATCCGTGCGATGATGGGGCGCGGAGAAGCTCCAAGCTTAGGCGGGCCACCCGGGATATGGTGGGCCCGTTCCACTGCAAAAAACTTGCTAAGGCACTTGGGCGCTAAGTGATTCAGGACAAGGTCCTCCACCAGTAGGTCCACCGATGACGATTCCGTCGTCTCCGGGACCCCGACCAGTCGGATGTTGTTCCGTCGAGCGCGGCCTTCAAAATCGTCCAGGCGTCGAGAGAGGTAGTCACGGGCGGACCTCAGCTTACCAACCTCAGTCTGTAATTCGGAGACGTCGGTAATAAGGCTAGATGTCTTCAGATCAAGGGATTTGACCTTCTCGTTAGTCTTCGCAAGGTCCGCCCTGATCAGGGTAACATCTATGGCAACTGTGTCCAATTTATGGGTCAGGGCCTCGTATTGCTGTCCTAGCGTGGCCTTCATCCCCGTGATGGCGCCCATGATGTCTTTCAACGATAGATCTCCATCCAACAGGGAATCGTCCCCAAGGTTGGCCGAGGGTTTGGTCGGTCCGCCTGGAGAGCCCTTAGTGAGGGTGTATCGATCCATGACGTTGGACTGCACAGAGCCTCCTCGAGCTGCCGGTCTGGTCTTACGTCTTTCTCCCTCGGGCTTGGTGGCCATTTTAGGTCGTGCGCCCCGGAGGGTATTCTGAGACCTAGTGAAAATGGCTACACTCGAAGCGCCCTCAGCAATTCGGAGAATAGTTAAAGGCCAGCCACCAGTCAAGAAGCAGTGAAAACCAGGATCGCCAAGCGATGGCGTGCAATGTGAAAGGAGCAAACCACCAAGGCGACCAAGGCAGAGTCCATGAGGTGGAGGCACAAGAATCGAAACCGAAAGTTGAAGACCGGGCAGGGGAGAGTCGCACGTGCCGTTGTTATTCAATTACCACCCGGCTGGCAGGGAAATCAAGCCCGGGGCAGTACCATGGAGCAGGCCGAAAATGTTCAAAAGTCCATATCTTCGGCTCCCGGGAGCCAAGACGAAATGCGGAAACGGGGAAATGATCAGCAGGGTCACGACCACAAAAGCCCGTCGTCCAAATCAGGATAAGGTGCAGGATAATCGGTGGAGGTGGCGAGGGTCCGGGAGCTCTGAGCTCACGCGACCATCTTGGGTGCGCGCTAGGCTCCTCCTCCGAAGCTGAGAGTTTTGATTAAAAAAAAGTGGATGAGGTTTGGTGCACTTGAAAAACTAGAAATGATTGGTTGATTCTTACAATTCAAGATTGAAGACTAGGTTGCATGTTAATGTTTTTTTTAAACGAAAAATGTTATTGGTTGTGGTAAAAAAAAGAAAAGTAACAAAGCAGTGGATAAGCAGGTGTGTTTGGCGGTAAACAAGCCTTGTTGGTTTGCTTTGGAACATTCAGACATGAACTTTTGACCTGTGTCTTCAGCCAGGTGCAGAATGAGGTGTTACCATGGTAACAGCGAGAGAAGGCAGAGGGTGAAGGGTGAACTTTGTATGACTTTCAAAATATTGAAAGGGACAACCAACTAAAATGTGAATTTGTGCGGGAACAAATATGATTGGTTATAAAGACAAATATGAGTGTGCATTGAGAGGAAATCTGTGCCATTATTGTTTGGTTGCAGTGATAGAAGCATTATTCAGAGTTTCTGCATACGAAAATCTGGTTTGTGACTACCACTGTTCTACATCTAATAAAGCATTGTTAAAGGTGAGTCTCTAATTCTTTTTACTGTGTTTTACCTTAAATTATACTTTAGTCTCTATAACTGTTTCAGTCCCTCACAGTCTCTGACTGTCCTAATTTTTCTCTCTGGCACTGTTTTCTTTTCTTTGTACTAGTCTGTCTTTTCGTTTCCTCACTCTTTGTATACATTATTTCCTCTCACTTACTAGTTTTAAATTTCTCTTAATATCTTTCATTATTGTCAGTGCTCTTCATTGATTGTGTTATATAATCGCTCACTATTAGTTCTTTTTATTCTCTGTCAGTCAGAGGCGCAACTAGAGTTAAATTTTGGGGAGGGCTAACAAAAAATTTAGGGGGGGTTGAACCTTTGATTAGTAGGTAGAGTGAAGCTGCAGGGGCTCTTAGAAGGGGTGAAACAACTGCAAGGCCTAGTAAACATTCAAATGCTCCTTCAAAGACGTGTGAAATGTTCACGTGCGGCTCTGTGTGTGCCCGGTATCTGTCTCAGTCCGGGCTTCCACACACGACGGGGAGGGGGGCTGAAGCCCTGTGAGTTCAATGGGCGTTGCGCGCCTGCTGTTAGTTCTTTTTCCTAATTCTCTTTCCTTATTTTCTTTCCTTCAACTGTTACTTTGTACTTTTGCAACCATTTTTGGTATACTGAATAAATGGTATATAAAATGTGTATAAAGCAGACAGTAATTATTTCACTGATTTGGAAGCGTTTTTTCTGCAATCTGTAAAGATGGTGCAGAGATGGAGAGATGGTATGAGCAGAGATACAGATAGTGCAGGCGGAGACAGAGATGGTAGATTATATGTGACATCGTGGTCATGTGTCTAAGATCACACTGTGAGTCAGGCTTGATTTTAAATGAATCTGGCTGAATAATTTGCTTAATTGATGTGTTAAAAAGTTATTTGTTGAAGTTAGTTAGGCTTAATGGTATGTAGTGCTAGAGAATCTTAGGCAGCATGTCTGTTAGGTCTCTTAGTTGCTAAAAGATCCAGGGTGTGCTGTTGAAATGAGAAAGGAAGGTTTTTTCTTGCATACATATATATGGTCTATTTTTTCCTAGTAAAGACAGTGAGATGGTATAAGCAGAGACACATATAGTGTAGTTAGAGAGAGACATGGTAGATTGCATGTAACATCGTGGTCATGTGTGTTAAATGAAACTGTGAGTCAAGCTTGATTTTAAATGAATCTGGGTGAATAATTTGCTTAGTTGATGTGTTAAAAAATCATTTCTTGAAGTTAATTAGGCTATATGAAATGTACTGGTTGACAATCTTAGGCAGCATGTCTGTTACGCGCCTTATTTGTCAAAAGATACATGGTGATTCCTTTTGGCAAGTAAGAGGTGTAACAGACTGTCGCAGGGATTCCGTGCTCTGACAGAACTGTGCATAGAGGCATGGAACCTCAGTGAATTACGATGTCCCAAAACTCACATTAGTACCCAAAAATCTTCCACTAGACTAGCAATTAGTGACTTATTGGTCCTCATAAACTCCCAATGTTTAGGGTACTCACAAACTTTCTCTCGGGGGCCAAATTTACAGTGTGGTTTGTGGCAGAGGGCTGCAGTGATGGGGGCGGGGTGAGAGGGGGAGGGGGCGGGGTAAAGCAAAATGAAAAGTTGTGACTATGAGGTTGTACACAGGTCCCTGCAGCAGATGCCTTCATACACTGAGCTACCAGACGCTGCATACATAGATGTCTCTCCCTCCTGTCCTCCCTGTGCATCTCTCTCTCCCTCCTGCCCTCTCTCTCCCTCCTTATCCTCTCTCTCCATCCTGCTCTCTCTCCCTCCTGCCGTCTGTCACCATGTGTGTTTCCCTCCTGCCCTCCGTCTCCGTCCCCCTCTGTTATCTCACTGTGTGTGTGTTTTTGTCTGTGTCTGCTTTCAGTCCGGGCTGAGAGAGCTTCCTCAGCGCGCACACACAGATAGCCGTAGGAAAGTACTTGGCAGGTGTTTAAAAGACCATTTAGATAATTTTCAAGATTTGTTGAAGCGGCACTGAATCTCCACTCTGACAATTACCGCTCGCTCGGCCCTACAGAGCAGAGGGTTTCTCGTATTTCACCTCTTAGTGACCCTGCATCTCTACTCTGCTCTGTGGTGGATGGGGGAGAAGTGATTGTCAGAGTGGAGATGCAGGGGCGCTAAGAGGTGAAATACAACAAAGCCTCTGCTCTGTGGGGGCCGGGGGAGCAGTGATTATTAGTCTGAGTGAAGCGCTGCTGCGGCGGTGTTTGATAACACTAATAAATTATTTTTTTAGCAGAGGTACGATTGTTTGCAAGGTCCGCGGGCTGTCAAGGAAGGCTTGCCGGGCCACTACCGGCCCGCGGGCCGTACTATGAGTACCCCAGGCTTAGACAAACCACAACATGAACTTAGTACACCTCAGGTTACGTGGAACACATGAATGCTGTTTCGTTATACAATAATTTCAGTGCAGAATAAGGAGTAAAAGAGGACACATGTATATTTGAAATGTTTATTCACTAATGCAGTGCTCTCAAGCGCAGTATCTTACCTAATACAAGCAAAAATATTATAAGAGACAAAGTAATCAGCATAGTCACTAGTCCATAGAACACAAACGGTGCAAGGATAGTATGATGCTAAATGAATAGGGTTTAGCAAAACCTAATTGTGACCCTTCCTAGTTAGTATATTATATTATATCTAAGAAGGTATGTTTTGAGTTTTAGTAGAGCAGCCTCATAACTCAAAATCGTACTGGTTAGGGATCACATCATTAGCAACCAGCTCTCTGTATGCGAAGCTGTTGGACCTGCGATGGGCAAGCCCAGCACAAAGGGAGTAGCTTGGCTCAAGTGACAAGGCAAGTGAAGGCTGTAGTGTTAAGCCGGCTCTGACCCAATAATAACTCCTTGTACATCCACACCAAAAAGAAGGACACCACACCACTGCTGTAGAAAAATACGATTCCTTTATATAAAAGTTCTTCGTTGTAAATAGGGTTGACTGGGAAAGCACATATACATTTCTTTTGGTCAAACAGTTCTGGTAATAAATAATATTAATAAATAGAATAACTTCAGGAATAAATATCACAATAAGTATCAGAATAAATATCAGAATAAAAATTGGTTCATTTAAATAAACAACCACATGTTTCTTCTGGTATCGCTGCCACCAATTAAATGCTTTAGAATCATTACATCTGCAATACGTTTCAAATGGGAAAGATAACTCTTACAGTTTATGCTGTTTTCAATGACCAGGTATACGGCTTCTCTGAGCACAAAATAAGGTTTGGGACTCTTTAATAATCACTCAAGGCGTATGCGCGTATATCTAGAAGGCAAAGAAACACAGTAAATACATCATTTGCACTCGGCGGTCACCAGGATAGGATCTCTGCTTTTGCCGGTGAAGTCTATGCGCGTCTACGGGCTTTAGCACCACTAGAGCACAGGCGGCACCAGTTCAAAGTCTTTAGACTGACGAACGGGCTGCCGGAGAGGTCACACAACCTTCGCGCACAGTCAAATGAATGCCGGTTCACAGTTCCTTCACAACGCTGCATTCACTATGGAGAAACGGGCCCACCTCACATCGGCTGCAATCAAAATACGATTCAGTCGGGCACAGCACTTCTCTCGTCAGCGACGGGGTTCTCAGGGGCTCCACGGACCTCCCTCCGACTTCCGTATACAGGGTGGTTCCCGCCCACAGCTACAGCTCCCGGGTCACTGGGGAGTGGCAGAGACGCTAGTCCCGCCCAACGAAGGCCGGCCTTTCCCCGCCCCGGCGCACCACCTCACCTTCAATCTGCGCAGGAAGCGCTCTACGCTGGTGGGGCTCGGAGACGTCCGAGCTCCCCTCTAGAGGCACCTGTCGCGAAGGGAGCACAGCTGACAATCGCGGTCGCGGCGAACTTGCTCTCGCCTCGCGACTCGATAAATCGATCACAGTTCACCACCGGGGCGGCGGGGAGGCACACGAATCTGGCCACAGTCTTTGGGGGCAATGAGGTACTCGCTGGGCAAGCGCTGTAGGCGCTAGATCACTTCTCACGTAGCTGACTGGAACGCCAGTCAGACACAACGCCAGCAACCCTTTGCTGCTCTACTACCTGCGCTACCAGCCACCTCAGTGGTCAACAGGGCAGGTGTCAATCTGGTATCAAGTCTGGAATCTCTTCTCTAGTCTGAACTAATCTAATCTTCATCTCCATCTAAAATGGCCGCCAGGGACTGGGCCTTATATAGCCAGTGCCCTGGGGTACTGGCACGAGCCAGAAGGTTCTAGAACCTTCTCTGGCTGTGACAATGACATGGCACTCTTGAGGGGTATTTAGGACACTCACAGCCACCGTACTGGGGTTCTAGAGCAGCCATTTTGTGTACCTGAGGAAAATAAAGGAATTCCTGTCAGAAATGCGCGCCAAACAAAGGGCGCCAAAACCCCAAAAGGCCAGGGTTCATGAAGGCTCCAATGGGAGTCACTTCACATGAGGAAAAAGGGTGTCCACCATTTTAAGTTCATTTACACAGGTTGACAACCCCAGCTTGTAATGCCACAGGTTTGGGCCAGGCGCCTTGTAAATAGGTGCCACAAACCTTGTGAGCAACTGGGCGTCAAGGAACATCTAACCCCATGAGACAACACATAAAAAGTCCTGGTAGACAAATAAAAAGCGACAAATTTTTGGAGGTACAGGGGAACAAAAGAAATCATAGTGGTGAGGGGACTCTCAGAAGCAGACGGGTCTAACACGCGTCCCCCCCAGCTGAAAGTGGGGAGAGCTACCCAACCCCTTGGGAGTCCTCAACACTAAGGCGGAAATACCTGGAGAGACCGTCTGCATTGGCGTGGTCAACTCCGGGCCGGTGTTCCACCCGAAAGTCCATTCCCTGTAGGGAGATAGACCACCTCAACAGTTTGGGATTTTCCCCCTTCATTTGCATGAGCCAACGAAGGGGTCGGTGGTCTGTCTGAACAAGGAAGTGTGAACCAAACAAATATGGTCGCAGCTTCTTCAGTGCCCAGACCACCGCAAAGGCTTCCCGCTCGATGGTACTCCACCTCTGTTCCCGGGGAAGCAGTCTTCGTGACAGAAAGACCACGGGCTGATCCAGACCCTCTTCATTGAGTTGCGATAGCACCGCCCCAATGCCAATGTCGGATGCATCTGTCTGGACAATGAATTCTTTTGAAAAATCTGGAGCCTTCAGGACTGGAGCTTTACACAATGCTTGTTTCAGAGTGTGGAAGGCTCGCTGGCAAGCCTCCGTCCAAATGACTCTCCTGGGTTGCTTTTTGGCCGTGAGTTCTGTAAGGGGTGCCACAATAGTGCCATACCCCTTCACGAATCGTCTGTAGTAACCTATGAGGCCCAGGAAGGCTCGGACCTCAGTCTGGGTCTTGGGGGGTTTCCAGGCCATGATTGCCTCAATCTTCGCCTGAAGGGGCTGCACCGTTCCCCTGCCCACCAAGTGACCTAAGTACACTACCGACCCCTGTCCAATCTGACATTTGCTGGCCTTGATCGTCAAGCCAGCCCGTTCCAGGGCCTAGAGAACGGCTTGCAAGTGCTGCAAGTGATCCTCCCAGCTGCTACTAAAGACAGCTATGTCATCCAAGTAAGCAGCAGAGAATGACTCCATCCCGGTGAGGATCGTGTTCACCAGCCGCTGAAAAGTGGCAGGAGCGTTCTTGAGCCCAAAGGGCATGTCGCAAAACTGGTAGTGTCCATCAGGTGTGGAGAAGGCTGACCTTTCCTTGGCTCCATTAGACATGGGAATCTGCCAGTACCCTGCAGTAAGGTCAATGGTACTGAGATATTGGGCAGCTCCCAACCGGTCAATCAATTCATCCGCCCATAGGGATCGGATGAGCATCCGTTTTGGTTACCGAATTTAGTCCTCGGTAGTCCACACAGAATCTCAATTCTGGTGTGGTGCCAGGTGGGGCAGCTTTAGGAACTAACACCACCGGGCTAGACCAAGGGCTACTTGAAGGTTCGATGACTCCTAGCTCCAGCATCTTAGCTACTTCGCTTTGGATACTGGCCTTCACCTTGTCAGACAGCCGGTAAGACTTTGACTTCACAGGTGGGCTGTCCCCTGTGTCCACGTCATGGGTACACAAGTGGGTCTTACCCGGGACAAGGGAGAACAGAGGAGCGAATGACCCCAAGACCTGGCGACATTCCTCCTGCTGCTCAGGAGTCAGGGTTGGCGAGAGTTTCACTCCCTCCACCGACCCATCCTTTTCTTGAGACGCAAAAAGGTCGGGGAGAGGCTCCGTGTCCTCTTCCTCCGATCCGTCAGTCACCATAACCAACATGGCTTCGGGCCTCTCGTAGTGGGGCTTGAGGCGATTGGCATGTAACACCCGATGCGGATGCCGAGGGGTCTTTACGTCCACCAGATAGGTAGACTTGCCCTTCTTCTCCAATACCTCATAGGGGCCTGTCCAACGGTCCTGGAGGGCACTCAGCTCTCCAGGCTCCATCACCCACACCTTCTGGCCAGGCTCCAACTCCACTGGGTGAGCGTTGTGGTCATACCACGCTTTCATAACTGCCTGACTGGCTTCCAAGTTGTCAGAAGCTTGCTTCCACAACTTAGCCATTTGGCTTCGGAAGGCCAGCATGTAGCTCACCACATCCTGGGGAACTTTCCGGGGAGACCTTTCCCAGGAGTCCCTCACCAGGCTGAGAGGTCCACGTACAGGGTGCCCGTACAAAAGCTCGAAGGGGCTGAAGCCCACTCCCTTTTGCGGCACTTCCCTGTAGGAAAAGAGCAAACAGGGTAGGAGGACGTCCCATTTCCTCCGCAGGCTTTCGGGTAGACTTCTGATCATACCCTGCAAGGTTTGGTTGAACCTTTCCACAAGACCATTGGTCTGTGGGTGATGAGGAGTGGTGAACCTGTAAGTCACTCCACACTCCTTCCACATGGCCCGCATATATGCTGACAGGAAGTTGGTCCCCCTGTCAGACACAACTTCCTTGGGGAATCCCACTCGGGTAAAGATCCCCATCAGGGCCTTGGCCACTACTGGTGCAGTAATGGTTCTCAGAGGAATTGCCTCTGGATACCTTGTGGCGTGATCCACCAGGACCAGGATAAACCTGTGACCGGATGATGTAGGTGGATATAGGGGCCCAGCAATGTCGATGCCCACCCTTTCAAAGGGGGTGCCAACGACGGGAAGTGGTTCCAGGGGAGCCTTCAGCTTCGTCCCTGTTTTCCCACTGGCTTGGCATGACACGCACGACCGACAGTATGTGTCGGATGCCACCCTCATTCGAGGCCAATAAAAGTGGGGGACAAGCCGGGCAAAGGTCTTGTCCTGACCCAAGTGTCCTGCCAAGGGAATCTCATGAGCCAACTCTAATAGGAAGGCTCGGTAACACTGTGGGACTACCAGGGCCCGTGACAATCCATGCACTGGCGACCTGGGTTCACTGTAGTGGAGACCATCCTCCCAGTAAACACGATAGTTCCCAGACTCGTTACCTGCTGCCTGGGCTTCAGCCTGTTGCCTCAGACCCTCGAGGGTGGGACATTCCCTTTGTCCCTTGCTCAGTTCCTCCCTGGATGGTCCTCCTTCCACTCGCCACTCAGCGGGGATAGGCAAGTCCTCCAACGGAACCATGTCCTCCTCCGCGGACTCCGGGTCCACCTCCACAGGTGGCCTATCCGTCTCACGGGGCATGGACATCGAGGCAGGCTCCTCCTGTCCTCGAAATGTTCCCTCATCAGCAGCTGGGTGGGCCATTGTTCCAGGCTCCAACCCACGCGACTTCTCCTTCCGAGCAGCCGCAGACCTGGTACTCACACAGGCCCAATCAGGTGTACCCAGCATCTCAGTATGAGTCCGGTATTCCACCTCCTTCGAAGCATTGTGCTCCATATCATTGCCCAGCAGACAATCGACTGGCACGGCGGGGCTTACGGCAACTCGAAGTGAACCTGCAACCCCTCCCCACTCAAAGGGAACCTCGGCCACAGGATAGTGGCCCATTCTGCCGTCAGCCATCGCGGCTGGATGAAGTACGCCTGGAATCACCTGCTCTGAGGACACCAGATGACTCCTTACCATAGTCATACTGGCTCCTGTATCTCTCAGAGCTTCCCCTCTATGGCCATTGATGGTGACCCATTGCCCATACTTGGTAGTATTTGAGGGCACCTGGATCTTTGGAACCACCTCCCGATCACCCAGGGACACTAAGGTGACACCCGCCCACTCCCCCCCTTAACTAAGGGCATCTCCTCCCCGAGCGCTACACTAGCGACTCCCGGGGCCTTTCCTCCAGTGGGAGGGGGTGGTCTCTTTGGGCATTTCACGTCTCCCTTATAATGTCCAATACCACCGCACTCATAGCAATGGATAACCCTTGGCTGCTGACTCTGGCCAGGATTAGGGTTCTTCTGCGGGTTAGCCTTAGAAGTGGAGAAGAAACTTTTCCCCTTAAAGGTATTTTGGGGGCCTTTGGAGAACTCCTGCTTCTTGTTATCTCCCCCCTCTTTCTTCTGGGGAGCGCCCTGTCCGGACTTCTGAGAATCTCCTCCCGTCCCCTTCGTGGACACTCGGGTACTTGCCCAAATGTCCGCCTCCTCAGCAAGCTTACGGGGGCAAGTAAGTTTGCTGTCTACCAGGTGTTGCCTCAGCTCGGGAAGACATTTCTCGAGTAGATGTTCCTTGAGTATCAGGTCGTACAACCCTCGATAGTCCTCCACCTCATTACCTTGGACCCACCCATCCAGGGCTTTCTTGGCAAAATCCAGGAAGTCAACCCAATTCTGTGAGCTCAGCTTGTGGCTGCCCCTAAAACTTTGCCGGTATTTCTCGGGGGTCAACCCAAACTTCCTGATGAGCGCCACCTTCATGGCGGGGTAATTAACCTGTTCCTCCCGGTCTAGGGCCAATAGGGCATCCCTACCTGTCGGAGGCATGTACCGGTATAATCCACCACCCCAATGCTTCTCATGGATTCCATGGGCTCTTAAGGAGACCTCATAGGCTGCCAGCCACTTGGCTATGTCGTCTCCAGGGGTATAACTGGCGACTACGTCCTTGGGTAAATGGGGCCTGGGCTCCCTGGCAAATTCCTTTGACTCGACACCCTTCGGAGTGATGTTAGGGGCCTGGAATTCGAGTTCTCGTAGCTTGAACTCATGTTCCAGCCTCCTCCCCTCCCTCCTTTCTTCCAACTCCATTTTTGCTATTTCCCACCTTAACAGTCTTTCCTCTCTCCTGTCAGCTAACTCGGTTTCTGACAACCCTCTCGATGACACACTGCTGCCCTCCCGTGATGTTGCCTTGGGGCTGATTGACATCTCACCCACCCCCGGGGGACATTCCGCAGTCCTATCAATGACAGTACCTCTGTCCGATTCCTCCTCCTCCACCGTTCCCTCCGTGTGTGCTTCCACCCATGCTCGCAGACTAGTACGGAGCTCCTCTCTTTTGGCCCCTCTCCTGACAGAAATCCTTGAGCTGTGCCACAGTATAGGTCTCCAGCTCTGACATTTCGAATTCCATCTTGTCAGTGAAAAGTGTGGACAACCACCCGGAAGTAGGTGACCAGGATAAGAACTTTGAGGGTCACTTCCACCCACCTCCAGGAAAGAATTTGGAAAAAGCAAAACGTTGAATTTGAGGGCCGCTAGGAGAAAACTCCGGTTGTGTACCTGTGGTGCACACTGAATTATTATGGGGTTCAAAACAAGCACGGCTCGCAATCCCACCCGCTGAGCACCAATTTTATGTTGGACCTGCGATGGGCAAGCCCAGCACAAAGGGGGTAGCTTGGCTCAAGTGACAAGGCAAGTGAAGGCTGTAGTGTTAAGCCGGCTCTGACCCAATAATAACTCCTTGTACATCCACACCAAAAAGAAGGACACCACACCACTGCTGTAGAAAAATACGATTCCTTTATATAAAAGTTCTTCGTTGTAAATAGGGTTGACTGGGAAAGCACATATACATTTCTTTTGGTCATACAGTTCTGGTAATAAATAATATTAATAAATAGAATAACTTCAGGAATAAATATCACAATAAGTATCAGAATAAATATCAGAATAAATATTGGTTCATTTAAATAAACAACCACATGTTTCTTCTGGTATCGCTGCCACCAATTAAATGCTTTAGAATCATTACATCTGCAATACGTTTCAAATGGGAAAGATAACTCTTACAGTTTATGCTGTTTTCAATGACCAGGTATACAGCTTCTCTGAGCACAAAATAAGGTTTGGGACTCTTTAATAATCACTCAAGGCGTATGCGCGTATATCTAGAAGGCAAAGAAACACAGTAAATACATCATTTGCACTCGGCGGTCACCAGGATAGGATCTCTGCTTTTGCCGGTGAAGTCTATGCGCGCCTACGGGCTTTAGCACCACTAGAGCACAGGCGGCACCAGTTCAAAGTCTTTAGACTGACGAACGGGCTGCCGGAGAGGTCACACAACCTTCGCGCACAGTCAAATGAATGCCGGTTCACAGTTCCTTCACAACGCTGCATTCACTATGAAGAAACGGGCCCACCTCACATCGGCTGCAATCAAAATACGATTCAGTCGGGCACAGCACTTCTCTCGTCAGCGACGGGGTTCTCAGGGGCTCCACGGACCTCCCTCCGACTTCCGTATACAGGGTGGTTCCCGCCCACAGCTACAGCTCCCGGGTCACTGGGGAGTGGCAGAGACGCTAGTCCCGCCCAACGAAGGCCGGCCTTTCCCCGCCCCGGCGCACCACCTCACCTTCAATCTGCGCAGGAAGCGCTCTACGCTGGTGGGGCTCGGAGACGTCCGAGCTCCCCTCTAGAGGCACCTGTCGCGAAGGGGGCACAGCTGACAATCGCGGTCGCGGCGAACTTGCTCTCGCCTCGCGACTCGATAAATCGATCACAGTTCACCACCGGGGGGAGGCACACGAATCTGGCCACAGTCTTTGGGGGCAATGAGGTACTCGCTGGGCAGGCGCTGTAGGCGCTAGATCACTTCTCACGTAGCTGACTGGAACGCCAGTCAGACACAACGCTAGCAACCCTTTGCTGCTCTACTGCCTGTGCTACCAGCCACCTCAGGGGTCAACAGGGCAGGTGTCAATCTGGTGTCAAGTCTGGAATCTCTTCTCTAGTCTGAACTAATCTAATCTTCATCTCCATCTAAAATGGCCGCCAGGGACTGGGCCTTATATAGCCAGTGCCCTGGGGTACTGGCACGAGCCAGAAGGTTCTAGAACCTTCTCTGGCTGTGACAATGACATGGCACTCTTGAGGGGTATTTAGGACACTCACAGCCACCGTACTGGGGTTCTAGAGCAGCCATTTTGTGTACCTGAGGAAAATAAAGGAATTCCTGTCAGAAATGCGCGCCAAACAAAGGGCGCCAAAACCCCAAAAGGCCAGGGTTCATGAAGGCTCCAATGGGAGTCACTTCACATGAGGAAAAAGGGTGTCCACCATTTTAAGTTCATTTACACAGGTTGACAACCCCAGCTTGTAATGCCACAGGTTTGGGCCAGGCGCCTTGTAAATAGGTGCCACAAACCTTGTGAGCAACTGGGCGTCAAGGAACATCTAACCCCATGAGACAACAGATAAAAAGTCCTGGTAGACAAATAAAAAGCGACACATTTTTGGAGGTACAGGGGAACAAAAGAAATCATAGTGGTGAGGGGACTCTCAGAAGCAGACGGGTCTAACAGAAGCATTATCAAGTGTGTTTGTATGCTGTTGTGCAAGGCAATATAAAACGCGCCAAAAGCCAGAACTTGGCTGCAGCTGTATGTATGTTATCTGTAGGGACGTGGGAAGATCAGTGCTCATAACAACTACTGTATTGAGATATCTTTGATGGTTTCAGCACTCGCTGTACAAATATAGCTCGCCGAGCAAGGCTGATATCAGTGTAACAACATATTATTGTGGTATGAACCGAAAACATTTCACTAGGCTGAAAAGTAAAGCAGCAGATGTGTGTCGTGCGCAAAAAGCAGTAGAAAGGAAAAATGGCGTTTAAACTCATAAAAAGCTCATGCTAACTTAATACAGTAATCAGGCGACATCTATCAATATATTAACCCCCTTTGATTCGAGCATGTATCAGATAAGATAACAGAAGATAAGCGACTCAATTGTTTAAATCAGAGTTCAATAAAATGGTCAGTTCGAAATCGAGTAGGTGAGGAAAAAAAAATGTGTCCACATAAAAAATTTAAATCTCACCAGCATGACATTTTAATGTCCATTGTTAGTAAAGCCAATAGGTCTGCTTATATAAAAAAAGTTCATAAAAGTTCGGAAAAATAGTGAGAGAACGAAAAAATTATGACATCAATGGCTTCAATAGGTGTCAGCCTAAAACTGAGTACGCCAAATAAGTAGCAACCGCTTCTAAAACGAAGTCACTGTTATCATCTGAAAACAACTCAGCCATCCAATTCAATAGAGGAAAAGAACATACATGCTCTTCAATTACCGGAGCCTCTAGTACCATCAGAGGACAACTCGGTGGGTTTTCAATTAAGCTGTGTGCCAAGAAATCTTGTGCCGCTGCGAATATATTCCAACGACCCAGAACTCCATGCATCGCTGCAGAGGCCATAATCCCTCCGTCAGAACAAAGCAATTCATGAGCAAGTAACGGACTCATGAGATGATTATAATCGACTTCAGGAGACACCGAATTGCAGAGACACAAATCCAGGGCCCACATGAAATCACAGCTCAGGCAATGAAATACAGGCTGGACACAGGTGAAATAGGAAAATCGAAATGATAATCCATATGATGTACTAAAAGTGGCAAGTGGCAGCAGACCGTAGTACTCAAGCATCCTGTGGCGAAACAGTTCTAAGTGCTCCAGCTCGTTTGCGAAGACAGGACGGACATCCATTTTGAAATAAACAAAATAGTAACAAAAAACGAGCAGCCAGTGCCAGCAAAACAGGAAGTCCACCAAATAGACTGGAGAATATGGAGTGAAGGTAAGCAGGAATGACTCCAAATATTTTCGGCAAAGAAGTCACTAAACCACTGCTCACTACTTTAAAAAAAATGAGCAAGCCCCGAACTGGAGGATGCGTTAAAGATTGTGTGAATCAGCTGACGTAAATGTAAAGGAAGGTCAGTATTTAATAAGGCATACACTTCTGTGGAGTGTTAGCTAAGTCAAGGGAAATGTTTGTGAGCAGATCTCTGGGTAACTTCTTTTTGTGACAGTAAGGCTTTTATTCAGCTCATCTTACTGAAGTTTGAATTCAAGGCCGGAATTTTCGGCCAGATGGAAACATCAAGGTTCTCATGCGGGTGTGGATAAAGCACATTCTTACACGAAAGGACATGCTCAGTGACTGTTACAACGCAAGCTATGCCGTTCAATAAGTCATAGCAATCCTCATTGTTTAAAAGTAAATAACTCCCGTTAACCAATAAGGTAAAAGTAGGCACTATAGCGGGCACCGGTGTACCTTTTGAAAACACATGCTACATTAGGGCGGTCTTGCTTACATAAACCATGTAATTGGATGTGTCTACACATCAACAAGTGATCTGGTGTTTCTGTACACTCATTTCTATTCAGATATACATCTTTCCGGTCCTTAAGGCATCTATAAGTGAAAGGGAGCGACTAGACTTCATGCAAGTAGGAGGTACTGAGCCGCTCGTATCTGCCTATGGCAAAATACTTCATGCAATTTCAAAACTGAAAAAGCGCGAAAGGTAGAGTAATTAATCCGTGGATTAGGCACGTTGCAGCTGTGGCTTCTGGCACTAAAAAGGTCAAAGACTGTAGGCGTTTAATGTGCAACATCGAAAAAGAAACATGTCTCATGGAAAGTAAACGTTGTTTCTTAGTCAAATTAAAGGGTGGAAACAGAGAGCAGACATTAACATAGGTCCAAGGCAGTTTTCCATGCTTCAGCGTCTGCAAGGTCCACGCAAACTTCATAACAGAACGCAATTGATTTTGACCATGGTATGAAGCAGATACTTCATCATACACTTTTTGAACAACAGATGAAACAATATTATCTTATGCGTAAATTAGGGAGGAAAGGGTATTAATGCTGTTGTCCACAATTGTCTTTTAGATCTACCGTTAGCCGGGCCCTTTCATGAAATCATTTAACTGAACCTCGTCGGTTAGTTTTCATGGGTACTTAGAAACTTTCTCTCGGGGCCAAATTTACAGTGTGGTTTGTGCCTGAGGGCCGAACTGGTGGGGGCGGGGTGAGAGAGGAAGGGGGCGGGGCTAACGCGAAACGAAAACATGTGACTATGAGGTTCAACATAGGTTCCTGCAGCAGATTCCTTCATCCACTGAGCTACCAGACCCAGTATATATACATCTGTGTCCCTCCTTCCCTTCCTGTGCATGTCTCTGTTCCTCCTGCCCTCACTCTACATATGTCTCTCTCTCCTGCCTTCCCTTTCATATCTGTCTCTGTCCTGCTCTTCCTCTCCATCTCTCTCTATCCTGCCCTCTCTCTCCATCCTGCCCAGTCTGTCCCTCTTACTCTTCCTCTCCCTCCTGCCCTCCCTCTCTATGCTGACCTCGCTGTCTCTCCCTCCCTCTTCATCCTGCCCTCACTGTCCCTCATGCCCTTCCTCTCTCTCCTGCCGTCCCTCCTTCCCTCCCTGTCCCTCCTGCCCTCCCTCTCCCTTCTGGCCTCTCTCTCTCTCTTGCCCTCCCTCTCCCTCCTCATCTTTGTCTCCTTTCTGGGCTCCCTCTCCATCTCTCTCTGCCTCCTGCCCTCTGCCTCCCTCCTCTCCTTTCTCTCTCCTGTCCTCTCTCTGTCTCCCTCCTGCCCTCCCTCCCATGTCCATCTCTCTTTCCCTCCTTCCCTGCTTCTCCATCTGTCTCTCCCTCCTGTCCTCTCTCTGCTTACTGCCCTCTTTCCCTGCTGCCGTCTCTCTCCCTCTCCCTCCAGCTCTCCCTCACCCTCATGCCTTCTCTGTCCCTTCTACCCTCTCCCTTCCTTTCCATCTTCATCTCTCTCTTCCTCGTGCCCTGTCTTTGTCTCTTGGCTTGTGTCTCCCTCCTGTACTCTTTCTCCCTCTCCATCTGTCTCTCTCACTTCTGCCCTCCCTTTGTATCTCTCTCTCACAGCTGCTTCTCTCTCCGTCCTGTTCTGTGTCTCCATCCTGCCCTCCCTCTCCCTCCTGCCCTCCGTCTCCCTCCTGGCCTCTTTATCCGTCCTACCCTCTTTCTCCCTCTGCATTTCCATCTTTCTCTCCCTCCTGCCCTCCCTCTTTCTCCTGCCCTCTTTCTCCCTCCTGTCTTCTTTCTTCCTCTCCATCCGTCTCTCTCACTCCTGTCCTCCCTCTGCATCTCTCTGTCTCTCCTGCCCTCTCTCTCCATCTGTCTCTCTCACTCCTGCCCTCTCTCTCCGTCCTGCCCTCCCTCTCCCTCTTGTCCTCCCTTTCCCTCCTGTCCTTCCTCTCCATTGCCCTCTGTGATTAGTTTTCTGCAAGTAGTGATAGCCAAAATGTTAGAAACAAAAGAAATCACCCTAATTAGCAGAATCTAAATATAAATCTAGTAAGCAAATTATTCACCCAAATTTATTTAAAAACAAGCTTAACTCACAGTGTGATCTTAGTGATCCATGGTGATTCATTTTGGAAAGTAAGGCGCCTAACAGACATGCTGCGTAAGATTCTCTAGCAGTATTTATCATAAAGATTGCATATAGCATCCTGGTCATGTGTGTAAGATCACACTGTAAGTCAAGCTTGATTTTAAATGAATCTGGGTGAATAATTTGCATATTTGATGTGTTTAAAAATCATTTCTTGAAGTTAGTTAGCCTTTAGGATATGTACTGGTAGAAATTTTTAGGCAGCATGTCTGTTAGGCATGTTACTTGTCAGAAAGGCTCTATGCTGCGTGATAAACATGTGTGTAATATGGTAATACAATTTGAGGTTTTTTTTGTTTTTCTTAGTGTTTCCTGCTGAAATCCAAGAATCTGGAGTATAATTGATAGAGTTTTGAACCTTCAAAACCATTTATAAAGGTGAGTTGCAAATTTGTAAAGGGGATCTATTTTTGTGCAGATTAGAATAATAAGCAAAATTTCTGACAATGTTTGCACTATTTCTCTTGTGTTCTACAATTTTATCTTTTATGTGTAGCATGTCTGTATCTGCTTGTGCTATTTATGTATGTTGTCGTACTATTTTACTGTCTCTTGGCAGCATCTTTTTATGGGACTGGTCCATGTGTTCTTTTCTTTGCAGTCCTGTTTTATGTATCCTGTGACTGTAACAGTTTATTGTTTGTGTGCATTGTTTCTTGCTAAATCTGCATTATCTATGTAACTCATGCTGTACCATCTGTCTGCACTCGTTCTTTTGTATTTGCAGAGGCGTATTATGATATGGCTGTTGGTGTGTTTTATACAGTCCTACCATGATAAATCTTTTCTCTGTCTGTCTATAGTTTCGCGGTCTCTGGATGTACTGTTTTCTCTCTGTCTTCTCTATCGGCGTCTCTGTGTGCTTAATATAGCCTCTGTATGTAACATTTCAGTGTCTGTTTCTAGCATTTTTTCTTTGTTGTACCATTTTATCATTTGTGTGTACCATGTGTGAGTCTGCTTGCACTATCTCTGTCTGTGCTCATACCATCTCACCGTCTCTACTGGCAAAAAACAGACCATATACATGTAAGCAAGAAATAACATTCCTTTTTCATTTCAAGAGCACACCCTGGATCTTTATTCCACAGCATAGAGACTTTTTGGTAACAAAGAGGTCTAAGAGACATGCTGCCTAAGATTCTCTTATTATAGAAAAACAAGGGTCCTAAGGAGTTACAATATTAACACAAGATAACAATATAGACCACAATCAGTACTATATTTTTCGACGCCCAGCCGGGCGAGGAATAGTTTATTCAGGAATAACACAGAATTTCAATGACCTGGAGAGGGTCAATTATGAACATCAAGATAGGGTACAATCCTGTACCTATCCCAAGGAGGTAGAAAATCCAAAAGGATCAAGAGAGGTAGAAGGAAGGAAAGAGGTTTTGCAGGCAAGAAAAAAATAGTTTGGAGCCAAAGAGTGGCTTGCGATTTCAAATGAGCATTACTGCAAGACACACTCAACAGTGTAAACAATAGGATATATACATAAGTTATATGTTACACTGTTTTAAAGCGTCAACGTTTCGATCCCTAAAGGCTCTTAATGAAACGGGATCATCATCAGGACAATTAAAGATCACTGCCTGTTTTACAATGCGAACGCCTGTAAAGGAAAGGAGGGAAAATAGAGAACACAAGGTAAGGCATCCGCCTGAAATAATAAGGTTTAAAAACATTCAACAGGGTAACTATAAAAGTTTTAGGCCATTCACTATTAACACTCACGAGAAGTGAACCGAAGGTGAGTTGAAGTGTTGATATCGTGTTTGTTTACACATTAGTGAAAGAACAGTGAAAAAACGGCGCGGTGACTTAGTGACAAGTTTGTCATTCATTCGTGATATAGTGCTTTAACGATGTGGGTAGTGATATCATGGTTACGCACAAATTGTAGTGCGTGTGATGGTAGTTCTTCCATGAATCCGATCCAATCAACTTAAAGTCGCCGGGTTGGGTATAGATGGAGTGTGGTGATAGTGAGAGTGGGTGAGGGGCAGTGGTGAGCTTAAGCCTGCCTGTGGACAGTCAACAGGCCGATAATTTCCGGGGGTTCGGGAAATTACCTTCACGGGTCCTGGGTCAAGGGCGTGATGGCATGCTGGTTCCTTGTTGGGGAAAGTGTAGAATTCAATTCTCTTTCCGGCTCTTGGGGCTGATTGCTGTGTGGTAAAAGATTTTTACCTATTAGCAGGATATTTATGCTAGGGCGCCGAAATCGACGAGTGAAGGTTGAGGCTTACCTGGCTACAATTTGAGCAGCCGTGGTAGGGAAGTAAAACGCAAGGGTTTCTTCCAGTTTGATGGAGTAAGTTGTCTCCTTTATTTGGTCCGCAGGCTGAATGCTGGATTATAAAAATAATGATAATTAAAACTGAGACCGGCTCTGTCTTGTGGGGCAGGAATGGAGTGCGAGCTAAATTGAGGAGTAAGCTTACCTTACTTCTCGGTGGAAGCGGCGGTGGGTAGGGCGGGGAAACACAATGGTCTTCTCCGCCTTCGTTGGCAGCGCGAATCCGCTGTGCGGGGATGCCTCGTGAGGACTAAAGATAAAGGAAGGACTGAATAGGACTTCCTGCTAATTGGCGGCCATATTGGAGAGGGGAAATTGGCTTTGCCGGTATGCAACTGGAGTGTTGCGGTTGCCATGTTGTGGTGGGCATGGGTAGTGATTAAAAGTGATTAAAAGGGGTGACTTATAGTGCAGATTTGGCACATACCCGTGGGAAGTGAAGGCCGTCTGTGCTCCTCATTTATACACATTAGGTTAGACAGTAGATTAAAACCACAATATATGATTTACATATTCAGTTTTCAAAATTTCAGTCTTTCAAGGTTATTTCCAGATTATACGAGTCACAGCCAAATGTGCATCATTGGGCAATCAGAGTAATGATGTCCAATCCTCTGTGCGATTTAACCCGTTACGAATAGAGTCCAGCAATATTATGCACTTCAGCTCTTCTTTGTTCAGGAGACTGGACATGCTTCCCCCTCTCTGGGGAAGTTTCAATGCCTTTAGTACAGTCCATCGAATGTCGTCCTCATCATGATGGGTCGCCAAGAAATGTTCCACCAAAGGGGCATTTGGCGTCTGACATCGAATGCGGCTCCGATGTTGGAAGATGCGGGTCTTGATTTTTTGTGATGTTTGCCCAACATAGTTTTTGTTGCACGGACATTGGATAAGATAAACTACGTTGCTTGTATTGCAGTTTGTGAGTGTTTTACATTTAAAGGTGACATTGTTAAACACAAAACTTTTTCCTTCCAGTGTTAAATTACAAACTGTACAACCACCACATTTGACATGTCCAACTATGGGGGACAGACCCCATGCTGACTCGAGAGTGGAAGAATGGATAGGACTGGGAAGTGCTGCGCGAACCAGGTGGTCCTTTAAATTCTTGCTCTTTTTTAATGCAAAGAGGGGACGTTCAATGTCTAAAGTCCCTGCATTAATTACTGGCCAATGTCTTAGGATCCATTTCACCTCAACATCTGACAAGAACTCCATAAATTTCTTGGACCTGACAATTTTTCATCAGGACAGCGAGTTGCTAACTAAACTTTATAGAAAGCCCACTGAGAGAAACACCTTGTTAGAATACTCCAGTAATCACCCGAGGGCATTGAGGGACTCTTTACCATTTTCCCAATTCCTACGAATTAGGCGAAACTGCTCCCATAGGGATGATTATTTTCGAGAAAGCACCACCCTGGCAAATAAACTAAAAGACAGGGGTTATCCAAGGAAAATAGTGAAAAACGACCTTAAAAGGGCTTGGTACCGTCCACGTGAGACGCTCCTTATCCCTAACCCAAAGAAAAGTATGGACAGAATAGCCTGTGTGACCACTTTCTCCCCTATTTCCAATAACTTGAGAAAAATGATCCTAAGACATTGGCCAGTAATTAATGCAGGGACTTTAGACATCGAACGTCCCCTCTTTGCATTCAAAAAGAGCAAGAATTTAAAGGACCACCTGGTTCGCGCAGCACTTCCCAGTCCTATCCATTCTTCCACTCTCGAGTCAGCATGGGGTCTGTCCCCCATAGTTGGACATGTCAAATGTGGTGGTTGTACAGTTTGTAATTTAACACTGGAAGGAAAAAGTTTTGTGTTTAACAATGTCACCTTTAAATGTAAAACACTCACAAACTGCAATACAAGCAACGTAATTTATCTTATCCAATGTCCGTGCAACAAAAACTATGTTGGGCAAACATCACAAAAAATCAAGACCCGCATCTCCCAACATCGGAGCCGCATTCGATGTCAGACGCCAAATGCCCCTTTGGTGGAACATTTCTTGGCGACCCATCATGATGAGGACGACATTCGATGGACTGTACTAAAGGCATTGAAACTTCCCCAGAGAGGGGGAAGCATGTCCAGTCTCCTGAACAAAGGAGAGCTGAAGTGCATAATATTGCTGGACTCTATTCGTAACGGGTTAAATCGCACAGAGGATTGGACATCATTACTCTGATTGCCCAATGATGCACATTTGGCTGTGACTCGTATAATCTGGAAATAACCTTGAAAGACTGAAATTTTGAAAACTGAATATGTAAATCATATATTGTGGTTTTAATCTACTGTCTAGCCTAATGTGTATAAATGAGGAGCACAGGCGGCCTTCACTTCCCACGGGTATGTGCCAAATCTGCACTATAAGTCACCCCTTTTAATCAGTTTTAATCACTACCCATGCCCACCACAACATGGCAACCGCAACACTCCAGTTGCATACCGGCAAAGCCAATTTCCCCTCTCCAATATGGCCGCCAATTAGCAGGAAGTCCTATTCAGTCCTTCCTTTATCTTTAGTCCTCACGAGGCATCCCCGCACAGCGGATTCGCACTGCCAACGAAGGCGGAGAAGACCATTGTGTTTCCCCGCCCTACCCACCGCCGCTTCCACCGAGAAGCAAGGTAAGCTTACTCCTCAATTTAGCTCGCACTCCATTCCTGCCCCACAAGACAGAGCCGGTCTCAGTTTTAATTATCATTATTTTTATTATCCAGCATTCAGCCTGCGGACCAAATAAAGGAGACAACTTACTCCATCAAACTGGAAGAAACCCTTGCGTTTTACTTCCCTACCACGGCTGCTCAAATTGTAGCCAGGTAAGCCTCAACCTTCACTCGTCGATTTCGGCGCCCTAGCTTAAATATCCTGCTAATAGGTAAAAATCTTTTACCACACAGCAATCAGCCCCAAGAGCCGGAAAGAGAATTGAATTCTACACTTTCCCCAACAAGGAACCAGCATGCCATCACGCCCTTGACCCAGGACCCGTGAAGGTAATTTCCCGAACCCCCGGAAATTAACGGCCTGTTGACTGTCCACAGGCAGGCTTAAGCCCACCCCTGCCCCTCACCCACTCTCACTATCACCACACTCCATCTATACCCAACCCGGCGACTTTAAGTTGATTGGATCGGATTCATGGAAGAACTACCATCACACGCACTACAATTTGTGCGTAACCATGATATCACTACCCACATCGTTAAAGCACTATATCACGAATGAATGACAAACTTGTCACTAAGTCACCGCGCCGTTTTTTCACTGTTCTTTCACTAATGTGTAAACAAACACGATATCAACACTTCAACTCACCTTCGGTTCACTTCTCGTGAGTGTTAATAGTGAAGGGCCTAAAACTTTTATAGTTACCCTGTTGAATGTTTTTAAACCTTATTATTTCAGGCGGATGCCTTACCTTGTGTTCTCTATTTTCCCTCCTTTCCTTTACAGGCGTTCGCATTGTAAAACAGGCAGTGATCTTTAATTGTCCTGATGATGATCCCGTTTCATTAAGAGCCTTTAGGGATCGAAACGTTGATGCTTTAAAACAGTGTAACATATAACTTATGTATATATCCTATTGTTTACACTGTTGAGTGTGTCTTGCAGTAATGCTCATTTGAAATCGCAAGCCATTCTTTGGCTCCAAACTATTTTTTTCTTGCCTGCAAAACCTCTTTCCTTCCTTCTACCTCTCTTGATCCTTTTGGATTTTCTACCTCCTTGGGATAGGTACAGGATTGTACCCTATCTTGATGTTCATAATTGACCCTCTCCAGGTCATTGAAATTCTGTGTTATTCCTGAATAAACTATTCCTCGCCCGGCTGGGCGTCGAAAAATATAGTACTGATTGTGGTCTATATTGTTATCTTGTGTTAATATTGTAACTCCTTAGGACCCTTGTTTTTCTATAATAATTAATTGAACCCATGGTCCGAAGGCCCCATTCGGGTTTCCTTGTGTTCCAAAATGATTTGAGCGCAAACGCTGGTTTGCAAGGTCTCACATCCCGTCCAAACTAATGGGTTTGGGTCCCCTAGTACCTAGTACATCTATACCCCACTGTTCTTATAATCCCACACGGGGAACTCCCCTCCCCTTTTCTTCCTTTTTCTAACAGGCTAACTATGTCAAATCTGGCCCCATTATACACAGATGATTATCTTAAGCAACTCTGTTCAGGACCCTCGCTGCATTCAGACAATGCAGACATCCCTAACCAAGCTGATACTTCAATTCCGGAACAATTAGAAAAACTGAGGAAAAAACAAGTCCGCCTACAGTTAATGACACTGATGCTAACCGATTACCTTAAAGCTGAGGTAATCCCCCTGGGCCTCCAAGTTCGGAATATACCGGGTATCTTCACAGATAACCCGAAATATATATCAGGCTTTAGCTACATAGGGACAACCTGTTCCCGCCATTGGTTGGCATTAGGCATTGATACAGCTTCTGAAACTTTAAAATCACTAGAGATAGAAATTGCTGAAATTCTAAAACAGCTTGAGGATTCTGACAATACCGCTGACAGCAAAAAACTCATAGAACAGGTAGATAAAACCGTTGCAGATTTCTACAGAATTGAGCAAAATAAAAAATCAAATAAAGTCAAAAAGGATATAAAGTCCTACAACACTGAGATAACTTATCCTTACTTACAAAAGGATTTTTACACGACTAAGGCATACAATAACCCCCGACAAAATAGACCGTGGGGGAGATTTAACAGGAGACAAAACTTGGTAGGTTTCTCCGACACCTCTGCTGAGTCGTCTGATAATTCGGACGCCGGCGAAGGATCTAGTACATCAAGACGGGGTGGAGCACATCAAAATTCGAATTCTTTTTTACCGAGAGGCCAGCAAGAACCGCCACAACGAGGGCGTGTCAAAAAGCCCCAGAGATGGGTCAACCCTCCAGGGGAACGGAGGACCAGGAACAACTATTACCAATGGTAACACAAACTGCCTCCGCAATAGACACCATTCCCATTTTCAATCTCTCCACTCACTTGCTGGCTCAAGATGAACTTTCCCTCCTGAAAAAAGGCCTCACTTTTGTTCCCACTGTGGCACCTAACTTCATGGAGCTACACACCGAACTATTAAGATTTTTCAGACGGGTACGCTTAAAGGCATTTTTCCAAATTCACCCTTCCCCGGAATTAAATGCACAAACTCCCTTCCGCCCTCCCTCAACCTTTTTACCATCTGCGAGTCTAATACCGCCAGAGGTAACTACATTTGAGAAATTAGTGCTTAAAGATCTCTCAAATTTGAAACAACAAAAGAAGTTTATACCATACAATATTACACTCAAAGAAAAAGAGGCCATTTGGTCTTTGAAAAACAATGACTCAATCGTGATCAAAAGTGCAGATAAAGGGGGTGGCATCGTCATACAGGAGCTTGTTTCTTACAGAGCTGAAATTCAAAGACAGTTAGACAATACAGACCATTATCTTAGGCTCGCATCTAACCCAACCAAGGCCATTCAGGAACTGATACGTAAAATAACAGCTGAGGCAGTATCGGACGGTTTTCTGACCAAAAAAGAATTCAACTACCTAAACGTGAAAAGTCCTAGAACCCCGGTAATATACACTTTACCGAAGATTCATAAAAATCTTAGCACTCCTCCAGGCCGTCCGATTGTCTCGGCATGTGGTTCAATATTGGAACCCCTGGGGGCATTTGTTGACTTTTTTATAAAAGATTTTGTCCCCCCTACACTCTGCTATGTACGTGACTCCATGTCCATGATCAACCTGATCGAGCACCATCCCTTCAATCCCCTAACCGATACCCTGTGCACCATGGACGTGGAGTCTCTGTATACAAATATTCCACAAACAGCAGCTTTACTTGTCATACAAAGAACTCTAGATAGACGTCCACATGCCATTCCAACATCCTTTATCTGCAAGTTATTGGAACTCTGCCTGACTAGGAATTTCTTCACATTTCAAGGCGACTTCTATCAACAAATCAAGGGTTGCTCCATGGGCGCAATTTTTGCCCCTAACCTGGCCATATTGTTTATGGATGAAATAGAAAGACATGTAATTCTACAACCCTCCAATCCCTTCTTCTCTGGTGTCATCATGTGGCGCAGGTACATTGATGACATCTTCATGATATGGAGTTTAGACACCAATGTACTGCGCCACTTCTTACACTAGATGAATAATAACTGTCTGGGACTCCATTTCACCTCAACATCTGACAAGAACTCCATAAATTTCTTGGACCTGACAATTTTTCATCAGGACAGCGAGTTGCTAACTAAACTTTATAGAAAGCCCACTGAGAGAAACACCTTGTTAGAATACTCCAGTAATCACCCGAGGGCATTGAGGGACTCTTTACCATTTTCCCAATTCCTACGAATTAGGCGAAACTGCTCCCATAGGGATGATTATTTTCGAGAAAGCACCACCCTGGCAAATAAACTAAAAGACAGGGGTTATCCAAGGAAACTAGTGAAAAACGCCCTTAAAAGGGCTTGGTACCGTCCACGTGAGACGCTCCTTATCCCTAACCCAAAGAAAAGTATGGACAGAATAGCCTGTGTGACCACTTTCTCCCCTATTTCCAATAACTTGAGAAAAATGATCCTAAGACATTGGCCAGTAATTAATGCAGGGACTTTAGACATTGAACGTCCCCTCTTTGCATTCAAAAAGAGCAAGAATTTAAAGGACCACCTGGTTCGCGCAGCACTTCCCAGTCCTATCCATTCTTCCACTCTCGAGTCAGCATGGGGTCTGTCCCCCATAGTTGGACATGTCAAATGTGGTGGTTGTACAGTTTGTAATTTAACACTGGAAGGAAAAAGTTTTGTGTTTAACAATGTCACCTTTAAATGTAAAACACTCACAAACTGCAATACAAGCAACGTAATTTATCTTATCCAATGTCCGTGCAACAAAAACTATGTTGGGCAAACATCACAAAAAATCAAGACCCGCATCTCCCAACATCGGAGCCGCATTCGATGTCAGACGCCAAATGCCCCTTTGGTGGAACATTTCTTGGCGACCCATCATGATGAGGACGACATTCGATGGACTGTACTAAAGGCATTGAAACTTCCCCAGAGAGGGGGAAGCATGTCCAGTCTCCTGAACAAAGAAGAGCTGAAGTGCATAATATTGCTGGACTCTATTCGTAACGGGTTAAATCGCACAGAGGATTGGACATCATTACTCTGATTGCCCAATGATGCACATTTGGCTGTGACTCGTATAATCTGGAAATAACCTTGAAAGACTGAAATTTTGAAAACTGAATATGTAAATCATATATTGTGGTTTTAATCTACTGTCTAACCTAATGTGTATAAATGAGGAGCACAGACAGCCTTCACTTCCCACGGGTATGTGCCAAATCTGCACTATAAGTCACCCCTTTTAATCACTTTTAATCACTACCCATGCCCACCACAACATGGCAACCGCAACACTCCAGTTGCATACCGGCAAAGCCAATTTCCCCTCTCCAATATGGCCGCCAATTAGCAGGAAGTCCTATTCAGTCCTTCCTTTATCTTTAGTCCTCACGAGGCATCCCCGCACAGCGGATTCGCGCTGCCAACGAAGGCGGAGAAGACCATTGTGTTTCCCCGCCCTACCCACCGCCGCTTCCACCGAGAAGTAAGGTAAGCTTACTCCTCAATTTAGCTCGCACTCCATTCCTGCCCCACAAGACAGAGCCGGTCTCAGTTTTAATTATCATTATTTTTATTATCCAGCATTCAGCCTGCGGACCAAATAAAGGAGACGACTTACTCCATCAAACTGGAAGAAACCCTTGCATTTTACTTCCCTACCACGGCTGCTCAAATTGTAGCCAGGTAAGCCTCAACCTTCACTCGTCGATTTCGGCGCCCTAGCATAAATATCCTGCTAATAGGTAAAAATCTTTTACCACACAGCAATCAGCCCCAAGAGCCGGAAAGAGAATTGAATTCTACACTTTCCCCAACAAGGAACCAGCATGCCATCACGCCCTTGACCCAGGACCCGTGAAGGTAATTTCCCGAACCCCCGGAAATTAACGGCCTGTTGACTGTCCACAGGCAGGCTTAAGCCCACCCCTGCCCCTCACCCACTCTCACTATCACCACACTCCATCTATACCCAACCCGGCGACTTTAAGTTGATTGGATCGGATTCATGGAAGAACTACCATCACACGCACTACAATTTGTGCGTAACCATGATATCACTACCCACATCGTTAAAGCACTATATCACGAATGAATGACAAACTTGTCACTAAGTCACCGCGCCTTTTCTTCACTGTTCTTTCACTAATGTGTAAACAAACACGATATCAACACTTCAACTCACCTTCGGTTCACTTCTCGTGAGTGTTAATAGTGAATGGCCTAAAACTTTTATAGTTACCCTGTTGAATGTTTTTAAACCTTATTATTTCAGGCGGATGCCTTACCTTGTGTTCTCTATTTTCCCTCCTTTCCTTTACAGGCGTTCGCATTGTAAAACAGGCAGTGATCTTTAATTGTCCTGATGATGATCCCGTTTCATTAAGAGCCTTTAGGGATCGAAATGTTGACGCTTTAAAACAGTGTAACATATAACTTATGTATATATCCTATTGTTTACACTGTTGAGTGTGTCTTGCAGTAATGCTCATTTGAAATCGCAAGCCACTCTTTGGCTCCAAACTATTTTTTTCTAGCCTGCAAAACCTCTTTCCTTCCTTCTACCTCTCTTGATCCTTTTGGATTTTCTACCTCCTTGGGATAGGTACAGGATTGTACCCTATCTTGATGTTCATAATTGACCCTCTCCAGGTCATTGAAATTCTGTGTTATTCCTGAATAAACTATTCCTCGCCCGGCTGGGCGTCGAAAAGTATAGTACTGATTGTGGTCTATATTGTTATCTTGTGTTAATATTGTAACTTCTTAGGACCCTTGTTTTTCTATAATAATTAATTGAACCCATGGTCCGAAGGCCCCATTCGGGTTTCCTTCTGTTCCAAAATGATGCCTAAGATTCTCTAACAGTACATATCCTGAAGCGTAATTGTCTTCCAAACATGATTTTAAAATATATCAACTAAGTAAATTATTCACCCACATTAATTTAAAATCAAACTTAACTTGCAGTGTGATGTTAGACACATGACCAGTATGTTACATGCAATCTACCATGTCTGTGTCTGTCTGTACTATGTGTCTCTCTGGTTATATCATCTCACTGTCTCTCTACATCTTCTTTTTTTGTAACTGCTCCATCTGTTGTTTAACTTGCAGCAGTGCATCATCTATTCTCTGACTGTAACAGTTTACTATCTACCTGCGTTATTTCATTTTTTCATGGGCACCATCTTTCTATATCTGTGCCTGTAGCATCTGTCTGCACCCTTTTATATGCATTTGCAGAGGTCTATTATGATATGGTTGCTCATGCTTAGCATGACATTGTGTACATGCTGTGCAATTTAGATGCAGAGTGTGCTGTTCAAAGGTAAAAGCAACTGTCTTTGTGGCAAGTAGTAATCTATTTACTGAATTTTCATTTGTACATTGTGAATCTCGCCTTCAGTCTGTATACAGTTTGAATAGCACTTTATTGTGCTAAACTCAGAAAATCCATCCCTAGAAAAAAATTATAAAGTCTTTCAATAGTTCTACAGTCCAGAAAACCCATAAAGAAAACTCACAGTAAGACCCCGTTTGACTGCAGTAATTATTTAAATAAATTGCAAGGGATAGTGTTATGTGTGTAGGATCACAGTGTGAGCCTGTTTTCAAAAAAGAGGAAGGTGGCAGATTAAATTGTGTAGTTAATGTGATTAAAAGTATGGTAATGTATGTACTTATAAAATTGGTAAAGGTAGTTTTTAATTATCTATTTGTGAAAAAGATATAATTAAGTCTTTATATTTTCTTGGAAGGACCAGCAAGATAATATTATTGGTACAATGGAAGAGCATCAAGAAAACGTTGCTTTGAATTTTGACATCTCAAGTGATTTATTAGAGGAAGTGAAAGATGGACTTTTTCCAGAGGAAAATGATACTGGAAATGAAGATTTTTTTGATGAGAGTTTGGATAGTGCTTTTGTTGAAGTGGTAGAAGATTTTGAATTGGAAAATGAAAATGTTGTTTATGATGAAAATGAAATACCGGATGAAGTCATGTTGCAAGTTTTATTGGACTATGAAATGTTTGACGAATAAATTTATAATTTATAATAAAACATTTTTCGAGTCAGTCTTCTTGTAGTATTGATCGTTCATGTGTTTAATCAAAATGAGAATACATGTTTTGATGAAGTGTATTAGAGATTAGGATCAGAAACATTAATTCCACTATGATCCCCTACATCGGCTGAAAATCACTGTACTGTTCTTAAGCCTGAAATACTATTGTCAGCAAATACGTCTATAATGTTGACAGAGCAATGCACTGTCATAAAGTCAGAAACAGCACTCACTATATGATTTCCTACTCTGTTCAAAGACTGTTGCTATGCCTTTATTTTACTTATAAAGTAAACCAATGTTTACATTATTTAGTGGTTATAATTTCTATGTTATATGTTAGTAGAGGTCTATAACATTTTTTTTCTTTTCTCACAACAGATTGTAATTTTGAACAGAAACAAACATCAATATGCCGACCAAAAATGAAAAAAGAAAGCACTATAAACGGACTTATCATTCCAAGAGAAAAGAATTAGAAGAATTACGTAATGAACAAAGGACGGATAAAAACAAGAGTGCTCCTGGTAAGAGAAGCAAGGATTTTATTAAAAAAATATCTCAAAGGAAAAACATTTTGGATAATGTGGAAAAGGAAAAACAGTTGTCAGTATCTACAAGGAGAAATCAGAGAAAAAAGAAAAATGTTTCCCAAGTCTGTGGTGAACAAAATGTGTATAGTAAAAGACGTACTAATCAGTTTGCGGAAATCAGGAAGCGTATGTTTTATAATAGAGTAGTTTCGAATTTATTAAAAAAAGGAAAACATTTGTAAAGGGAAATCTGCTTTTTATAAGAAAAAAATATATATTGAGGATATTGTGGAACGCGCGTTTGAGACAAAAAAAAAGTTTTTTGTTTTAGTAATTAATAGAATAAATACACTGAATAAGGCAATCAAAGTTTTAAAAGCTAAGAGTAAATGGAAAAGAGTAATTAATCTGACTAATTTTTGTGATGTTTTTTCTGGAAAATGGATGCATACTTCAAGTTGTGAGCCATTTTTTAATGAAGAGAGTTACTTTCAAACTAATGATTTGTTGCATGCAGTTGACACCAGTGGTCGAGCATATGAGGTGAAGGACGGTTGTCCTATTGAAAAAGAGAAAATTGTGCCTAGAAATACAGATGAGGTGATAGCTGATGAGGTTTTAGAGAGACGTCCTAAGGCTCCTGTCTACACTTGGAATTGTTGTAGTATTTGCAGTGTACGACAGGATTCAATTGATTTCTTTCGCAATTTCTTACGTACGTATGCTAAGAAAAGTCGTAAACAGAAAGTTAAAATGTTGCAAGAATTAGACCCTTGCAGAGTGAGAGAAAAAACAGGTCTGCAAGGGTATTCTCTGGCTTGTCTTTCTAAAAAAGTATGCCAGAGTGTATTTCACCATTTCAGGATGTTAGCAGTGCATCATACCGAAGTAAGGAAATTAGTGAGAAGGTTGTATTATGCAAAAAGTCCTGTAATTAAGCTCAAACATTTAAATAGTGCTCTTTAGCATGGATCTGAATTAGATGTTAAGAATATCTGTGAAGAAATTGAGGTTAGTTACTTTGGTCCAGAAGAAGACAGTGCAGAAACTGATACAGTAATAGAAGAAAATGTGGTAGAAAATGTACAGAATTTTAATACAGAAAATTTTGAACAGGAAATAACAAAGTTTAAGGTCATTGCAGGTGAAAAACCCAATTTTCCTTGTGTGTGTTGTCGACGCACTCATTACAAAAATCAAACTAGGTTAGTTGATTTATATTTAAAAAGTGAAAAGGAAAATAATAGTGTGTGGAAAGATTTTGCAACTTATTTGTTGGTAGAAAACTGTTTTGATTTGGGTTTGATCAACGTATTTGTAAATATTGTTATAATAAATTAAATGAAAATAGAATGCCTGCTAGAGCTGTACGTAATAATCTTGAGTTGATAAATATTCCATCTGAACTGAAGGATTTAAATACCTATGAGACTATTCTGATTCAATGTGTGCATCCATTTCAGGCTATTGTTCGTATGGAGCCTAAGACAGGGAAATTAAATCCTTCAGATTTACAAAGAGGATTAAAGGGTAGAGTTGTATATTTGCCTCTTGATTTAAAGAAAAACATTGAGACAATTGGTGTTGAAAATGTAGAAGAGGAACCTCTAGTTATTCTAGTTAATGGTGAGCCTACAAAGAGTAAGACAATCTGTCAAGATTTAGTGGATGTTAGAAAAGTCAAAAAGGCAACGTTGTACTTGGTCAAAAACAATAAATACTATAAAAATGTATACGTAGGAGAAGAGGAAATAAATGAAGAAGAGGATAATGATTTGTCTGTTGGACAAATTGAAAAAGTGGATGTGTCCAGAAGTGAAGAAATTTATGAACATTACAGTGTTCATCCACTGCATTCCAAAGAAGCAATGGGGAATGCAATTGAATTATTTCAGATGAAAAAAGCAAAAGGAAGTCCCATTAGTGTATGGGAAGAAAGCTTGGAAGCTCGTTGTTTTCCTCAGTTATTTCCAACAGGTCAAGGTGCACGATATGATGACCGACCTATGCAGATTCCTGCATCTGAATACCGCACAACAAGATTATATGCAGAAGTTCCGAGATTTCGTCAATGTATTCCATATTTGTTTCATCTTCTGTTTGAGAGTGACTTATCTGGACTTTCTTATGCAGTGAACCATATCCTAAAAAGTGGAGTACATCTGCAAAATGTTTCAGCAAAGGAATTTATGGATAAAGTGCAACAGAAAGACACTGTTTTGGATTCTCCCCCTAATTAATCTAATGGCATGTCAGCGTGGTACTAATGAGTATTGGTACCGTCGTCATGGAGATTTGAAATGCATACTAAGAAACGTAGGAGCGCCTACATGGTTTTTAACTCTAAGCTGTGCTGAGTATGCTTGGGAAGATTTACTTGAATTTCTTCGGGAGGCAAATGCAAACATAGAAAATATAGAGTACACGACACCTGGAGAACTGTGCTCTTTGGATCCAGTTAATGTTTGCAGGTATTTTAATCATAGATTTGAAGCTATGATGTCTTTTATTACAAACAAAAAAAAACTCCTCTTGGCGAAGTTCTGGATTTCTTTTGGAGAAAAGAGTATCAAGCGAGAGGTGCTCCTCATATTCATATGCTATTATGGATCAAAGATGCTCCCAAATTTGGAACAGACTCAGATGACACTGTACTATCTTTCATTGAAGAATATCCAACATGTGATATACCTAAAAGTACAACTGATAAGGACTTAAGAGGAAAAGTGTTACGATTTCAAAGCCATCATTGTGGCAAATATTGTCGGCGAAAATTCAAATCAAAGGATAAATTCTATACCAAATGTCGCTTTGGATTTCCACGACCAGTAATTTCAAAAGGAAGAGTGAACAATTTTATGTCATCTTTGCGACATACTATCACAAGAAGATCACCCAAAAATACCTACAATTTAAGAAGAAATGTTGAGTCCAAATACATAAATGACTATAACCCAGTCATTTTGTCCATGTGGAATGCTAACATGGATATTCAATATGTTGCGGACAACTCTATTGCTGTGGCTCGATATGTAACATCTTACATCACGAAATCTGAAAAGACGGAACTTAAGGATATGTGGAAAGTAATTTCTCATGAAAAGAGCCTAAGTAAGAAATTGTATACCTACAGTTTGAAGATGTTATCTCATCGAGAAATTGGAGCATATGAATGTTGTAATCGATTATCATCAGCAAGTCTTTATGCAAAATCTAGAACAATCCTGTGGGTGAGTTTAGGTCTTGCAGGAACACGAAACCGAGTTTTGAAACCTGTTCAAGAAATTGAATATGTAGCAGAGAAAGAACCAAACAGTACAGACATTCCGAAGACAAACATGTTGGATACATACTATCCAAATAGAAGTAATCTGCTTGAAAACATTTGTCTGTATGAAATACTACAAAACTATACTTTTATAAGGAATATTACTGAGAATATCGATAAAGGTGTATATGCTGTGATTGGATATGAAGGATGTCTGGTGAAACAAAGAAAAGGACATTTGATTAATCACCGAAAACTGAGTTCCGAAACTCCTGACAAAAGAGAATTTTACTACTTAGCTCTTTTGAAACTATTTAAACCATGGTGTAAAGAGGAGGAACTACTTTGTGAGTTTGACAGTTATGAAGATTCATTCCACGCATCTAAAAATAGTATAGAATGTCCGGTTTTTAGTAATTATCTGCAAATGTTAAACGATGAAATAGAGCAAGAAGCAACGATTGCAGCGGAGATTGCTAGAGACAGTTCTCAAGATAGTCAAAGTTCTGCTTCGTTGAGTCAAGATCCACTAGGACAACCAATTATCCAAAATGAAGCAGCCAATGCCATGGATGAGGTGGAAAGAGCAATGGAACAAGCTCAAGAGGATGTAATAAACTTAGAAGAATTGGAAAAACAACTTAATCTTGAGCAAAAACAAATATATGATGAAGTGACAGAGCAGATTGAGCATGGTTTTCGTCATGAGAAAAAAGAATGCTCATGTATGTCATTTCAACCTGTACGACTATATGTGAGTGGAGAAGCTGGAACTGGTAAAAGTTTTCTAATTAAAGGAATTGCCACATATCTACAGCAAAGAACTGACTCATCAGTCTCTTGTGTTGTTACTGCTCCAACTGGGTTGGCAGCACACAACATTAAAGGGATTACTTTACATCGTTTATTGATGCTGCCAGTTGAACATGAAAATAAATGGCAATACCACAAGCTATCTGGAGATGCTTGTTGTGAAGTTTCTAGAGTCCTTAAAAAAATGAAACTTCTCATTATTGATGAGGTAAGCATGGTATCAAATTTAATGCTTGCTTTTGTGCATTTAAGAATGCAACAGATTCTTAAAACAGAGTATGATGTGTTATTTGGAGGCAAACATGTCATAGTTTTTGGAGATCTACTGCAGCTGACTCCTGTAAAAGGACAACCTGTATTTAAAACTGTTACACTTGAAGATACCAGAAAGTGCCTGGGAAGTATTGGAAATGTTAATATATGGTCACATTTCAAATATACTGAACTGATTCAAAATATGCGACAGGCAAAGGATGCTAAATATGGAAATATTCTTCAAGATATAAGAATTGGAAGACTAAGTGAACATGCGAAAGAAACTTTACAAACACGATTACTTTCCAATTTGTTTCCAAATGAAGATAATGTGGCCGAGAAAATATATACTAAAGATGCAGAAGATAAGTCAGTTATATGCTTGATGCCAACTCTAGAAGAATGTTCAATGTTCAATGAAAAAATGTTGAAGTTAAAAAATCAAGAAATTAAGAAACTGGAAGCAAAAGATAGAATAGAGCATGAAGGAAGTACTATTATTTTGTCAGAAAGGTTGAAGTTAAAATTGGATTCTCTACAGAAATCTATATCTAAAACTGCTGGCTTAGAAAAGAATCTGTATGTATGTTTAAATTGTCGGATTATTTTACGAAGAAATTTAGATGTGGAAAGAGGTTTGGTGAATGGAGCAATAGGTAATGTGGTTGGTTTTGTGAATTACCCAAATAGAGATAAGATTGAATTTTTAAAAATCAAATTTGATGGAATTGAGGAAGTTCAACAATTCAGTCGTAGCTCAACTCGATTTTTGATTGTGAAAGACTTATATATCTGTCGCAAACAATTTCCTATTTGTTTGGCATATGCAGTGACTATTCATAAATCACAAGGTTTAAGTGTAGATTGTGCTTTGGTAAATATTGGATGTACTGTGTTCAAAGAGGGTATGGCCTATGTTGCTTTATCTCGAGTTAGAACTTTATCTGGACTGTATCTGATTGATTTGATTGAGACAAAGATTAGTGCAGATATAAATTGTGTGAAAGAGTATAACAGGTTAAGAAGAGAATATGCTCGAAGTTTACCTCAATATCCTTTAATTGAAAAGTGTGTGGTAGGTCGAAAAAGGAGATATCAGGAAAAATGTAGTGAAGTGGTAGAGAAACAGAAAAAAATAGATGAACCTGTGATTGGTAGCAGAAAGAAAAAGGTTACTACTGAAGAGATTGTTGGATTTAAATTTGAAAACAGTTCTGGTGTCATATGCTATGCAAATGAAGTGGTTAATGTTGTTTTTTTTCTTAAAACTTTACAGCAACAGATTGTAGAAAATCGGGACCGAACATTTTGCTGTTCATTAAATTCTGTGTTTGAAAAATGTAGCAGTGATAATAGAGAAATAGCAAGTGTTTCAGAACTTTGAAATGTTTTAGACATATGTGCTGGACTAAATCAATTTTCTCAGAATATTCAGCAAGATAGTCAGGAATTTATTATGTATATGCTTACAGTTTTAGAAGATGAAGGTGTAGATATTGATAGTCTTTTTGGCATTTCTTATAAATGGCAACATAACTGCGACAATTGTTCATTTTCAAGTAGTACTGACAGACACTGAAAGATTTATATATTTAACATTACCAGACTGCAAAGCAGTGTCTTTCAATAGTCTAGTTAGAGATGCCCATCAAAACATGCTCTTTTCTCAATGTAACTCAGAAATGTTATCAACATTATTTATCCAAAAATATGGACAGTATGTAATTTTAATGTTCCAACGATGCAGAGCTGATGGAACAAAATTGACAACTTCAATGAAAAATTTTGTGGCTTCTCAAATATCAATTTCTAGAAGAACATTTGTAACTGTAGCAATTATCTTTCATGATGGTCCTTCAACCTTATAAGGACATTACACAGCTTATTTGAAATCTCCAACAGGGTGGACACACTGCAATGATAGTCAATTGACTTTTAGGAAAAGTTTGCCTTTTGACTTATCAAATTCTTATCTGGTGTTTTTGCAACCCAACTTTCAGTAAAATTAGTTAGTGTAGGAAGATTACTGCTGTTAAGAAAAGATATTCTGTTATTCAGAAGTATCATGTGAGTGACGGTGATCAAATTTAAAAATGAAATTTGTATTTGGCATAGTGATAGTATCAGGTACAGGTTTAAGTAATGTTTGATGGTACAGAATACGTTGCAACTTTTGATTCTAAAGCTCGGGAAAAGAATGGTTAAGAGTACAATTAAGTAATTTGGGAAATAAGGACTTTACTCATACTATTTGGCCACGCAGGAAAGTATGAGAGAACAAAATGACTACTTGAGATAAATGTTGTTTGAAATACGGACTTTACTCATACTATTTGGCCACGCGAAAAAGTATAAGAGAACAAAATGACTACTTGAGATAAATGTTGTTTGAACATGCTGGTTGGGAAGTTTATTGAGAGGTATTTAAAAATAAGTGATATTGTGTTATTACTTTGTGATCGTTGAAGATGTAGTGCTCTTACATAAGAAATTGCGAATTAGAGAAAAACATTTAAGATATGTTTTTTTCAAATATATACATTATGTTTTCAAATCTTGTATGTTTTTTTTTTAAACACAATCATTTTGATTGTGTTTTTTTTGCCCGCTGTGATATGATGAGTAGTATTGAACTCACTGCTTATAGTGAAAATCAATATATTCTGAGAACAGCAAAAATAAACCAAATAACATATTGTACAAGTTATTTTGTTATATTGTATTCAGGAACATTTATTATAACTGATTTGTTTATTGTCTTCCACAGATACTACATTTATAAGGTAAGTACGACTAATAACAAAAACTTTTTCATTCGTTTTTTATTTCTCTTTGTCCCTATACTTCCCTCACTGCCTCTGTCTTACCCTTACTCCTTTCATCCCCTTTCTTTGTCAGTGACCTTCTCTTACGCTCACTCCCTTTAACTCATGCACATTTTGTCATTAACCTTTCTTTGCTCCTTCCCTGAGTCCTTTTCTGTCACTATTTCCTTCACTCCCTGTATCTCTTCACTTTCTTACTCCAGTTGTGTGATGCTCAGTCACCTTTATGCACCCTCTATCACGTCTGTTTCCTCAACCTTAATGCTCTTCTCTTACCCTACCATAATCCTTGTTCTATTACTCCCATCACTTATACTAATTTCCAATACTTTAATCTATACTTCACTCTCTTTACTGTACTTTATTTCTGTTTATCCGTCTCTTACAGTCTTTCCCTGTTTCTGCCCTGTTAACCTTATGTCGCTTACCCTTCCTCACTCTGTTTCTCTTAGTGTCCTTCCCTTATTTTATCGATCTCCTTAACTCATTCCCCTACCCGTAGTCTCTTTGTTTTAGACACTGTTTCTTTCGCCTTCCTTCACTTATGATACTCTCCTTTCCTCCCTCACCATACTTTCCTTTACACAGTCATTCCTTCAGTGCCATTCTCTCTTTCACTCAATTATCTTAGTCATTGATTTATACACTACACATTCTCTCTCTCTCTCTCTCTCCCTCACTCTTCCTTTCTTTCACTTTCTGTTTCCTGCACTCCTTTTTTTCTTTTGTTTTATGAAATGTAGATTATAACTCTATTTTTTCTTTTCTTCCACAGATAGTATGTTTTTAAAAGAAATTTACTATTACTTAGTTATTATTTGAAAGGTAAGTATGACAATCAAAAATACTTTTTCATCATTCTCTTACTTCTGTTTCTCTCTTGCTTATTGTTAAATCTATCTCTTATTTACCTTCCTTGACATTTTTTACTTTCCTTTACTTATTCCCATTATTTCCCTTCTATCTTGTTTACAGTCTTTTAATCATTATTAATACTGTTTTTTCAGCCTCACTGAGCTTGTTTAACTACCTTTTTCTCTCTTAGTCCCTTACTTACTTTAATTCCTTAGGCGCAGATTTAGAAGGCCATTGCACCTCTTTTATAGTGCCTGTGCGTCAGTTTTGTTACACAGTGGCAGCACAAAAGAAGCAACATAGTGCAGGCAAATACATCACGTTCTAAAACCGTGCAGCACATTAAACCAGTGTCAGGTTTCATGTACGATTTCCATGCAGCAGAGGCTGTTGTGTCAAAAGAACCCCCTTGTAAAGTGATTCAGTGAAATCTACAAGATTTCACTGAGTTACTTCAGCAACGCTGATGTGTCAAAAACATTGCACCTATTGAAGCAACTGTAAAGGTTGACGTACCATGTTACAGATAGAGCAAGTTTGAAAAGTGGTGGAGTTGCGTTGTGCATGGAATACAATTTCAACACTGTGCGAACTTTCAGCCCTAGATATCACACGCATTTGTTTATGCCTGCGCCATGGTGCACCGCTTTGCAAATGTGGTGCATTATGACTGGTCCAAGGATTAACTTGTGTGTCGCATCTTTCCTGGCACATCTCTGCTATTTTGCAAAGATGTGTTGGGTAAAATAAATCTGTGTCTGTGTTGCATTCCCTCTCTATGCTTTTCTAAGTCCCTTCATTCCCTTACTCAATTTTTAAATCACTTATTTCCCACTTTTCACTTTCACTTGCCTCCTTTTTATCATTCTCAAATCATCTTTCTTCATCATCTTTCCATTTGTTTTACTTTCACTCCCCTAACCCTACTCTATATATCTCTCTTTTTGTACCTTACTGTCATTCCATATGTCCATTCTCAGTCTCCTTTTGTGACTCCTTCACTTTTACTTTCATTTCCATACTGCTCTTCTCATAATATTAAATTGCCCTTAATTCACTACCCTATCTTTAGAAATCTTGGGGCACACTTACAAGCCCTTTACGCTTCTTTTGTGCTATCATTGCGTCACTTTTGTGATGCAGCAGCGGTGTAAAAAATGCACCATGGTGCGGACTATTTACAACATGACGCATCTGGGAGATGTGTCACGTTGTAAAGACCTGCGCCTTAAGGAGGCGTTCTGGTGCAGGGGGGGACGTTCCTGTGCAGGAAAGCTTGCTAAAACTGGCTGAGTGAAATCTAGAAGGTTTCACTGAATCACTTTTAGGTCAATGCTATGTGAAAACCCTGTGCCTGCTTGAAGTAGGCGTAAGGCTTGAAGCAGCATTAGTTGAATGGGCCAGCCAGGAGCATTGCTGGAGCTACATCGCTTATGCGATGCAACTTCAACAATGCGACACCTTTACGGCATACATGCATCACGCATGTGTGCTGTTTTTACCCCATGGTACGCCACATTGTAAATGTGACACATCAATGGTGGCGCACGGGTGGTTTTTCTTGTCGTAGTTCACTTGGCGCATTCTTGATGATTTGCAGAGATGCGCCATGTAACGTACATTAGCCCCCTTCTTTTAGTCACTCTTTTACTTCACTTTCTTCAGTCAATATACTTCCTTTACCTCAGTCATTTGGTCAGTCCCTTACTACATTTTTGTCAATAATTGCATTTACTCATTTATAAACAACACATTCATTCAAAAGAAAGATGATATTAACAACCTGAAGTATCGCCGTTTTCTCGGCAGAATTCGCCGATAAAGCGCCGATACTTACAGCGGCTTATTAAAAAGGGCATTGCAACGCCTGCCACAAGCCAACTTTGCATGTCAGCAAGAAACGTCGCTAATGACATGCAAAGTAGGCGTTCCCACGTCCAATCACATGCAAAATGTGGTTGGAGGTGAGAATAGCCTATCACCAACACAGGCGTTCGGAGGAAAAGACCTGGGTTAAACTTGTTTATCGCAGGTCTCCCAACGCCTGCTCTGACTAGGCGTTAGGCATTGTCAACATGGGGGTGTGGATTATACAGCTGAATCCACCCCCCCATATTAACAAGGCACACATTAGCGTGTGAAAACAACGTTTCTTTCAACGCGCTAATGTTCACTATCGCCGGCTATCACAGGATTCACTATCGCCTATGTGTTGCGCGTTGATAATAACGCGCTAACACCGCGAAAAAATCCGGCGATAGCTGGCAATAGTCAAATATGCGATGTGCGTTTTTTAACGCACATCTTGTTAATATGCCCCATAGCCCTTTTTGGAAAAATGAGTTAGTTCTGAAAATAACTTTTTTTTTGTTTTGTTCTTTTTTTTTTTTAAGTGTTATATTTTTTTTGTATTTTCAAACTGGGAGAGAAATCTTCAACCACAAAACTGTTGAACAGGAACAAAATAAATGCAAACTTTGGAAAAATGTATCTTTTCTCGGAGCATTGATGTTCGTTAACTCTCCGCTCGATCAGAGTGAGGCTCTGCTCGCCGTACACAATAATTTGAAAACATTTGTTGCATCTCATGTGGACTTTTGTTAAGAATGGTCTTAAGTCCATCGTTGCAGTGGATGGAGATGCAGGTCGTCCTCCAGATGATGTGCCAGCCACAGCTGGTGGTATTTGTGTGGCCAGAGCTCTTGTAGATGCCTGTGCAAATTGCACAGGGTGCACTTGTTTGACATGCCTTATCATAGTATGAATTGAAAATGAGTACTTTTTGGATGGATTTCCTCTTGAGAGAACAGTGCCACATATAGTACAAGTGACTTTCGGGGCATTCACTTTTTTTAGTTCTTCAGGATAAGTGAAAAATTTCCATATGAAAGATTCCTTACTTTTTCTTTCAGGTAGTCGATAATCTTCTAAGAATTAAGAAGGCCCTTGGCACACCTTGTTTTCTCTCTCAATGACTATTGTAATAATTATTAGTTTGTTTATTCCAACTGTTGCGTGCAATCAGGAGTGATGGGGCTGCCTGTCCCCTGTCACTGATAAAGTTCAAAAACATGGGTAGTGACCAAAAGTCACACCCTAGCCTAATGCACAGCTATGCTATGTTTGACTGCTATTCAAAAATAATTTCAAAATTACTCCTTAGATTTATTAAATTTTCAACATGGTTTTATTCACCTATTTTCTTTTCTAGAACAATGACATTTTTTTCATATCATGATTATATTCGTTCCATTCATGTGTATACCGAATACTCAATTTTTACAATTAATCTTTGGTGTGAATTCAATCACACTTTAACACAGCCCATAAATTATTATATAGGTGTTGGACCGAAGACTGAGGCTTAAGCTGGCCCGATGCATTTCGGGACCCTGTCCCTTCTTCGGGGGCCTTCCTGTAAAAAGAATTGATTGATTCATGTCACTATATTTACTTTTCATAACTAATTATTGCTCATAGGCACTTTCGAGCTTCAAATCTACCACCAATAATACATATTTACAAATCCTTCAGTGATGATAGTCCATATACATAACGAATTATCACATTTCCTTTTCTTAGAGGTGTAGCACACTTGGTACAGTGTTTGATTATGGCTACTACCTGTATGACATTCTACGAATTCTACAGTGATCCATACATGTAACACATCATTGCATTTCATTTTTTCAATGACATTGCACACTTATTTCAGTGATTATTCATATTTCCTTTGTCTATAAAACGCTCACATATCTACACAGTTCAACCATGTGTTTATAATAGCTGCGAGTCAATGATTTCACCTGTGTCTGTGCCGTTTTTCTAAGTTACCCGTGTGTGGCTTAAAACATGACATTATTTAACTGCAAGCTTCTCTATTGTTATCTATTAAACCACCTCGACTGTTTATAAAAACGTGCTCCTCATTACCTTCTTAGAGCGCAGTGAGCTGCTGCTTGCTTCTTAGGTGGAGTGTGGGTTGCCCGAAGTGCGCTGCAGGGAGAATACGTGTATTTTATATAGCCGCTCATCTCTAAACGCTGGGACTACCTAATCTTCATTGCCTATATTTACCTTAAAACAAGCTCGAAAATCGGCGGCTTAAAGCTGGCGTGGGGATTTTCGGTTCTCTGTTCTTCTTGTGTTCTCTGTATTACTGCATTAAACAAATGAATATCAGAATTCTTCTATGCTAAGAGTGTGATTGCTTAGCTCTGACTTGAAATATTACGGAAAAAACCGTTGAGGGAACTCACCGGTTTCTCTCTTAGCCCAACGTGATCTGCTGTTAACGCTCGATGCGGGTGGTTCAAACGTTCAAACAAGTTGAGGGATATCTAACCCTGAATGACCTCACTTCCTGTTTATTTTTGGAGGCGCCATCTTGGAGTGGTGTTAGACGGGTGATGATTAAAGAACATAGCTTTAAGTGCGCTGTCGAGGCGAACTATATGTGCTGCTGCTATCCTTAATTTAAACAATACAAAAGTGATGAAACTGCTATTTTATAGAAGTGGAGTGTAAAGGGACTGATTAGTCTGTTTAGATGGTGTGGGGATGGTAGACAGAACGTAATTCATCTAATCTATAAAATGCTAACAGGTGCTATGTGTAAATGGCATGGATAATGTACAATCGCTTACATGCATGTAAATTGATGCTTTTATCACACGAAAACACAGATGCTATTGCCATGCGAAAACACAGGTACAAACGGGGTATCATATATTACATGGTTGACATATGTGGTTATATTTAACCTTTCGCCCTAATGAGATTCGGTGGTTGTGAACTGTCATATCTACATTAGTTAGCTGGCTTATTTCTACAAAAAACAGGCCATATCTAATTTGTCATTTAATCCAAATGGCTCCATAGTCTGAAATTTTTTAATCAGCATTATTTCCCTTTGGGACAAACATTTTTGATTATCCCTCCCTGGTATCACTTCGATTTTCTCTATGACTAGGAATCTGAGTTGAGAGATATTGTGCTTTTTTTCTAGCCAATGTGCTGCCAGGTTTGAATTCGTATTGTTAGTTCTTATCATACTTTTGTGCTCTCCTATTCTTGTTTTAACTTTCCTTTCTGTTTTGCCTATATACATGAGCCCACATGGGCACTTTATGCTGTAAATCACAAAGTTCGAGTTGCAGTCTGCGGATAATTTGAGTGGTATTTGTTTGCCTGTTCTGGGGTGGGATACGAATGTTTGTTGCATTACATTGTTGCAGTTGATGCAGTTGTTGCATTTCTTCATTCCCTTATATTCTGCAGATTGCTTCTTGCTTTTGGATTTTAATTCCTCCTTTAGATTTTTACTTCTTTTGTAGGCAAAAATGGGCCTGTCTGCGAATATCTTGTTGAAATCTTCGTCTTGTTGTAGCAATTCCCAACGTTTCAAGATTATCTTTTTTATGTTTCGAGATTTGGTGGAGTATTTCGAAACAAAAACGCTCCTTTGCTCTGTGGTGGTTTTTTTTACGCTCTTGAGTAAGCTTTCACGACTGAGTTTTTTCACCTTTTCTTCTGCTTTGTTTATACATGTGATTGAATAACCCCTTTCTTGAAACTTGGTTTTTATCCTTTTCATGTCTGCTTCTTGTGCTTCAGGAGTCGAACATATTCTTTTGCTTCTCAACATTTGCGAAAATGGTAAATTTTCGATCAATTTTGGAGTGTGAAAGCTACTAAATAGTAATGTATTCTTACGGTCAGTAGGTTTGACATAAGTTTGGGTAGTTAACTTCATCTGGCTCCTTGTTATTTTCACGTCCAAAAATGATATCTCCTTATCGTTTATCATATGGGTGAATGTGACTCGGGGATTTTTCTGGTTCAGTTCATGAATTTTTTCTACCAAAGTTTCTGTTGAGCCTTTCCAAATTAGGAATATATCGTCTATGAAACGACGATACATGAGTAATGAAGTCATCCACGTGTTGTCTGTGAGGATATGTTGTTCCTCGAATTGTGCCATAAAGATATTCGCGTAGGTCGGCGCTCCTCCAAAACCCATACTGGTTCCACTGATTTGTAAAAAGAACTTGTCGTTGAACTGAAAGTAACTGTGCTGTAATCAAAACAGTAAGAGTTCGAGCAGAAATATTTTGTTGGCTCCAATATCTTCTAATTGCAGTAGTGCCCACTCTGTCGCTTCAATTCCTTCCTTTAATGGTATTGATGTATAGAGTGAATTCACGTCTATAGTACAAAATGTCCATTGTTCATTTTCTTCCACTTTTGTTGTTTCAAGTAGATTCAAGAATTCCGTCGTGTCTTTGATGTTTGTTTTCCAATTGATCACGAATTTTTGAAGAAACGTGTCTATGTACTTTCCTAAAGGTTCGAATACTGATCCCACTCCCGACACGATCGGTCTGAATGGTGGATTTTTCAAATTCTTGTGCACCTTCGGGAGCATATATATGTAAGGTCGTTTCAGTTCAGTGTCTGACAAGAATTGCAATGTTTTCGTTGAAATCCATCCCATACTTAGAGCGTTTTGCAAAATGGTGTCTAGTGCTTTGCGTATGTCATTAGTTGGGTCTCTTTCCAATGGTAAATAGGTAGTCTCATCCATCAAGTGTTCCTCAATCTTTCTTTGGTAGAATACAGCGTCCATTATTATCAAAGCTCCTCCTTTGTCTGCTCTTTGAAATTCTAGTGTTTTTAGTCCTGCTAGTTCTTGTAAGATCTTTCTTTCGTTTTTGGAAAAATTAGTTCTGGTATTGATTTGAAAGTTCAATTTTGAAAGGTCTTGGAGCACCAATTTTTCAAACATGTCAATAGTCTTGTGGGAGGTTGGTGCTGTAAATGTGCTTTTGGGTTTGAATTCTACATACTCCTTCATGACTGCTGGTGTAGGTTCCGGAAGAACATTATTGAAAAAATGGCGTAATCGGATGGTTCTCATAAATTTAAAGAACGCTATTTCGGTTTCCGTTAGGTTGGAGTAATATGTAGGTACAAACTATGTTCCTTTGTTTAACACATTGATTTGTTTTCTACTTAGTTCGACTGACGAGATGTTGATGACTATGTCTTTCCGCTCCTCAAAAATGGTTTTTTCGTTGCTGTTTCTTTTTGTTTTTCCTCTTCTGATCTTGGTGTATTTGTGCTTGTTTTGTCTGGCGGTTGGGTTGTCTCCTGTACCTGGGCCAAAAAAGAATCCACTGTGGTTGTACTTTTTTGTGTTGTTGACGATGTTCCTGCTGATGTGGTTGGTACATTTCTTTGAATTGGTGCTCTTGAGGCTGCTATGTCACTGTCAGAAACCACGCTTTCATTCGATGATGTGTGTTGTTGTTTCTGTGGTCTCCTCTGTGCATACATTTCTGCCCATGTGTAAACTTCATTTAAACGGTAATCTATTGTGTCCCATTTAAATTTTCTTAATTTCCTTTCTTGAAGTTCTTTCTCATAGTGATCCAATCTTTTGTTGATCTCCTCCAGATTTCTGTTCCACTCTTCTTGATCAAATCTTTTGGATATATCTCTGTTAAGATTGAATATTTCTTCTTCTAGTTCTTTAATTGATTTGGATAACTCTTCTATAATCAATAAGATGAGGTCTAGGGAGCACTTGTTGAGCACTGAATACCATTTTTCCATAAAGGCTTTATTGTGCTGTAATCTAAATAGGAGGGGTTTAATCGCCAATCTCAGCCCCCTGGGAATACGCTGATGCTTGTGATACTGAATAAGTGTTGTTGCGTGCAATCTCTGATTTAATTCTCTGCGCATAATGAATTCCATGTGTTTTAATTGTTGTATCGCTGAACCTTGGTGGGACTCGAAGCTTTTAGTGACCTTAATTAATCCGTAAATTTCTTTAGCTTCATCTTCAGTGAATGCTCTGGTGTTTGCTCTATTTTCTGTTGTACTTGCTATACTTTCAAAGGTCGACATTGTATCAACGTGGGTGCTCTGGCCGACGTGGGCAGTTAGGGTTACTAAAATTCTAAGAATTAAGAAGGCCCTTCTTAATTCTTAGAATTAACACTAGAGCATTCACTGAAGATGAAGCTAAAGAAATTTACGGATTAATTAAGGTCACTAAAAGCTTCGAGTCCCACCAAGGTTCAGCGATACAACAATTAAAACACATGGAATTCATTATGCGCAGAGAATTAAATCAGAGATTGCACGCAACAACACTTATTCAGTATCACAAGCATCAGCGTATTCCCAGGGGGCTGAGATTGGCGATTAAACCCCTCCTATTTAGATTACAGCACAATAAAGCCTTTATGGAAAAATGGTATTCAGTGCTCAACAAGTGCTCCCTAGACCTCATCTTATTGATTATAGAAGAGTTATCCAAATCAATTAAAGAACTAGAAGAAGAAATATTCAATCTTAACAGAGATATATCCAAAAGATTTGATCAAGAAGAGTGGAACAGAAATCTGGAGGAGATCAACAAAAGATTGGATCACTATGAGAAAGAACTTCAAGAAAGGAAATTAAGAAAATTTAAACGGGACACAATAGATTACCGTTTAAATGAAGTTTACACATGGGCAGAAATGTATGCACAGAGGAGACCACAGAAACAACAACACACATCATCGAATGAAAGCGTGGTTTCTGACAGTGACATAGCAGCCTCAAGAGCACCAATTCAAAGAAATGTACCAACCACATCAGCAGGAACATCGTCAACAACACAAAAAAGTACAACCACAGTGGATTCTTTTTTGGCCCAGGTACAGGAGACAACCCAACCGCCAGACAAAACAAGCACAAATACACCAAGATCAGAAGAGGAAAAACAAAAAGAAACAGCAACGAAAAAACCATTTTTGAGGAGCGGAAAGACATAGTCATCAACATCTCGTCAGTCGAACTAAGTAGAAAACAAATCAATGTGTTAAACAAAGGAACATCGTTTGTACATACATATTACTCCAACCTAACGGAAACCGAAATAGCGTTCTTTAAATTTATGAGAACCATCCGATTACGCCATTTTTTCAATAATGTTCTTCCGGAACCTACACCAGCAATCATGAAGGAGTATGTAGAATTCAAACCCAAAAGCACATTTACAGCACCAACCTCCCACAAGACTATTGACATGTTTGAAAAATTGGTGCTCCAAGACCTTTCAAAATTGAACTTTCAAATCAATACCAGAACTAATTTTTCCAAAAACGAAAGAAAGATCTTACAAGAACTAGCAGGACTAAAAACACTAGAATTTCAAAGAGCAGACAAAGGAGGAGCTTTGATAATAATGGACGCTGTATTCTACCAAAGAAAGATTGAGGAACACTTGATGGATGAGACTACCTATTTACCATTGGAAAGAGACCCAACTAATGACATACGCAAAGCACTAGACACCATTTTGCAAAACGCTCTAAGTATGGGATGGATTTCAACGAAAACATTGCAATTCTTGTCAGACACTGAACTGAAACGACCTTACATATATATGCTCCCGAAGGTGCACAAGAATGTGAAAAATCCACCATTCAGACCGATCGTGTCGGGAGTGGGATCAGTATTCGAACCTTTAGGAAAGTACATAGACACGTTTCTTCAAAAATTCGTGATCAATTGGAAAACAAACATCAAAGACACGACGGAATTCTTGAATCTACTTGAAACAACAAAAGTGGAAGAAAATGAACAATGGACATTTTGTACTATAGACGTGAATTCACTCTATACATCAATACCATTACAGGAAGGAATTGAAGCAACAGAGTGGGCACTACTGCAATTAGAAGATATTGGAGCCAACAAAATATTTCTGCTCGAACTCTTACTGTTTTGTTTACAGCACAGTTACTTTCAGTTCAACGACAAGTTCTTTTTACAAATCAGTAGAACCAGTATGGGTTTTGGAGGAGCGCCGACCTACGCGAATATCTTTATGGCACAATTCGAGGAACAACATATCCTCACAGACAACACGTGGATGACTTCATTACTCATGTATCGTCGTTTCATAGACGATATATTCCTAATTTGGAAAGGCTCAACAGAAACTTTGGTAGAAAAAATTCATGAACTGAACCAGAAAAATCCCCGGATCACATTCACCCATATGATAAACGATAAGGAGATATCATTTTTGGACGTGAAAATAACCAGGAGCCAGATGAAGTTAACTACCCAAACTTATGTCAAACCTACTGACCTTAACAATACATTACTATTTAGTAGCTTTCACACTCCAAAATTGATCGAAAATTTACCATTTTCGCAAATGTTGAGAAGCAAAAGAATATGTTCGACTCCTGAAGCACAAGAAGCAGACATGAAAAGGATAAAAACCAAGTTTCAAGAAAGGGGTTATTCAATCACATGTATAAACAAAGCAGAAGAAAAGGTGAAAAAACTCAGTCGTGAAAGCTTACTCAAGAGCGTAAAAAAAACCACCACAGAGCAAAGGAGCGTTTTTGTTTTGAAATACTCCACCAAATCTCGAAACATAAAAAAGATAATCTTGAAACGTTGGGAATTGCTACAACAAGACGAAGATTTCAACAAGATATTCGCAGACAGGCCCATTTTTGCCTACAAAAGAAGTAAAAATCTAAAGGAGGAATTAAAATCCAAAAGCAAGAAGCAATCTGCAGAATATAAGGGAATGAAGAAATGCAACAACTGCATCAACTGCAACAATGTAATGCAACAAACATTCGTATCCCACCCCAGAACAGGCAAACAAATACCACTCAAATTATCAGCAGACTGCAACTCGAACTTTGTGATTTACAGCATAAAGTGCCCATGTGGGCTCATGTATATAGGCAAAACAGAAAGGAAAGTTAAAACAAGAATAGGAGAGCACAAAAGTATGATAAGAACTAAAAATACGAATTCAAACCTGGCAGCACATTGGCTAGAAAAAAAGCACAATATCTCTCAACTCAGATTCCTAGTCATAGAGAAAATCGAAGTGATACCAGGGAGGGATAATCAAAAAATTTTGTCCCAAAGGGAAATAATGCTGATTAAAAAATTTCAGACTATGGAGCCATTTGGATTAAATGACAAATTAAATATGGCCTGTTTTTTGTAGAAATAAGCCAGCTAACTAATGTAGATATGACAGTTCACAACCACCGAATCTCATTAGGGCGAAAGGTTAAATATAACCACATATGTCAACCATGTAATATATGATACCCCGTTTGTACCTGTGTTTTCGCATGGCAATAGCATCTGTGTTTTCGTGTGATAAAAGCATCAATTTACATGCATGTAAGCGATTGTACATTATCCATGCCATTTACACATAGCACCTGTTAGCATTTTATAGATTAGATGAATTACGTTCTGTCTACCATCCCCACACCATCTAAACAGACTAATCAGTCCCTTTACACTCCACTTCTATAAAATAGCAGTTTCATCACTTTTGTATTGTTTAAATTAAGGATAGCAGCAGCACATATAGTTCGCCTCGACAGCGCACTTAAAGCTATGTTCTTTAATCATCACCCGTCTAACACCACTCCAAGATGGCGCCTCCAAAAATAAACAGGAAGTGAGGTCATTCAGGGTTAGATATCCCTCAACTTGTTTGAACGTTTGAACCACCCGCATCGAGCGTTAACAGCAGATCACGTTGGGCTAAGAGAGAAACCGGTGAGTTCCCTCAAAGTTTTTTTCCGTAATATTTCAAGTCAGAGCTAAGCAATCACACTCTTAGCATAGAAGAATTCTGATATTCATTTGTTTAATGCAGTAATACAGAGAACACAAGAAGAACAGAGAACCGAAAATCCCCACGCCAGCTTTAAGCCGCCGATTTTCGAGCTTGTTTTAAGGTAAATATAGGCAATGAAGATTAGGTAGTCCCAGCGTTTAGAGATGAGCGGCTATATAAAATACACGTATTCTCCCTGCAGCGCACTTCGGGCAACCCACACTCCACCTAAGAAGCAAGCAGCAGCTCACTGCGCTCTAAGAAGGTAATGAGGAGCACGTTTTTATAAACAGTCGAGGTGGTTTAATAGATAACAATAGAGAAGCTTGCAGTTAAATAATGTCATGTTTTAAGCCACACACGGGTAACTTAGAAAAACGGCACAGACACAGGTGAAATCATTGACTCGCAGCTATTATAAACACATGGTTGAACTTTGTAGATATGTGAGCGTTTTATAGACAAAGGAAATATGAATAATCACTGAAATAAGTGTGCAATGTCATTGAAAAAATGAAATGCAATGATGTGTTACATGTATGGATCACTGTAGAATTCGTAGAATGTCATACAGGTAGTAGCCATAATCAAACACTGTACCAAGTGTGCTACACCTCTAAGAAAAGGAAATGTGATAATTCGTTATGTATATGGACTATCATCACTGAAGGATTTGTAAATATGTATTATTGGTGGTAGATTTGAAGCTCGAAAGTGCCTATGAGCAATAATTAGTTATGAAAAGTAAATATAGTGACATGAATCAATCAATTCTTTTTACAGGAAGGCCCCCGAAGAAGGGACAGGGTCCCGAAATGCATCGGGCCAGCTTAAGCCTCAGTCTTCGGTCCAACACCTATATAATAATTTATGGGCTGTGTTAAAGTGTGATTGAATTCACACCAAAGATTAATTGTAAAAATTGAGTATTCGGTATACACATGAATGGAACGAATATAATCATGATATGAAAAAAATGTCATTGTTCTAGAAAAGAAAATAGGTGAATAAAACCATGTTGAAAATTTAAGAAATCTAAGGAGTAATTTTGAAATTATTTTTGAATAGCAGTCAAACATAGCATAGCTGTGCATTAGGCTAGGGTGTGACTTTTGGTCACTACCCATGTTTTTGAAGTCGATAATCTTCCTCAGAATTGGATGATGAATCCTGTCTTGCAGCCATTTCAGAAAATTTTCCGGAAAGTTGTAAAGGCTCTTTCTCCCGTGAGAGTAAAACAGATAGTGAGAGAAGTGGGTGGGGTTGTTGAAAATTCTAGAAAAGAAACTACTATGAACCAATAAAAAGTGTTGTTTTCAAATCACATGACTTGACGTGCGCGCATCGGTACGTGTACGCGGTGCGAGCACCCGGTCACGCACGTCGTTTCAAAATGGCGTTTTCCACGATTTACATAAAAGTTTGAAAACGTGAAAAGGAGGCAAGGTAGACAGTCCCTGACCCCCTAGAGTTTCTCAGAGGGTCCCAGAAGAATTTCGACGGGCGAAAAAAACCTTTTTATTTTGTTGAAAAAATACCGGGGTGCGCGCACCCGGTCGCGCACGTCGGTTTAAAATGGCGTTTTGCTCCATTTACATAAAAGTTTCAAAACGCGAAAAGGAGGCAAGGTAGACACTCCGTGACCCCGTAGAGTTTCTTAGGCGGTTCTAGAATAATTTTGAGGATGCAAAAAAACCTTTGTCTTTGTTAAAAAATACCGGGGTGCGCGCACCCGGTCGCGCACGTCGGTTTAAAATGGTGTTTTGCCCGATTTACATAAAAGTTTCAAAACGTGAAAAGGAGGCAAGGTAGACACTCTGTGACTCCCTAAAGTTTCTCAGGGGTTCCATAAACAACTCAGACAGGCAAAAAAACCTTTTTTTTTTCCCCTTCGTGGTTCTTGCAAATTCACTAACAAAACCATAGGTTTCACATACGTTATAGTTACGAATTAGCATTTAAAAAACTTTGCAAATTCACTGAAAAAACCCATAGATTTAACACATGTTATAGTTTCGAATTAGCATTTAAAAAACCTTGGAAATTCACTGAAAAAACCATAGGTTTTACACACGTTATAGTTAGGAAGTAGCATTTAAAAAACCTTTGAAATTCATAGAAAAAACCATAGGTTTTACACACGTTATAGTTAGGAAGTAGCATTTACAAAACCTTCGAAATTCATTGAAAAAAACATAGGTTTGACACATGTTATAGTTAGCTGGACATTTCACTCATATAAAACCATTGAAATTCCCACGTTATAGTTAGTTGGACTCACTATAACTCGCGCGCCCGCAATCCACTGCTGATGATGTCACATATTACATCATTCATGACATGGTCAGTGACATCACTGATGACATCTCAAATGACATCACTGATGACATCACTGATGACATCATCCATGTGATAATATAATGCACCTCATCACACTCTAATCTAACCTTTGATACATCCAGTGTTGAATACAGACTACCATTCTTGAAACCATTGACACACCAGTTACTACATACACACTCACTGATTCCTAAGTCTACACACACATCCACTCATTCATCCATACAATCACTCATACATACCGTCACTCATCAATACAACACTATCATATGCACTCATACACCTATACAGACACTCACACAGTGCCATTCATCCATGGAGTTACTCACAAACCTAGTCAGTCATGCAAAGAATCAATCACACTCCCATTTCCTCATCTATACAGTTATACACACATAACCTTACTTATTGAAACATATACTAACAAATACTTACTATCTTTTACAATCACTGATACAAGTACACATTGATCCATACAGTCACTTACGCAATCACAGGCTCTCATGTATAGTCATTGATATATGACAACTCTCACATGCACTGTGTTTTACATATGTACTTACTTGGACATGTAGCACTGAGATATTCATTCACTCACCAACACACCCATGCACACAATCAACCACCCATACAGCTGTTTCCACATGCACTCTTGAACCCATACACCAAGTGAATCAACTGCTCACACATCTATGCACAGAGTCACACACTTCCTAGCCACCCACACACACACTCACCCTCACATACAAATACTTGGGCAACCAATGAATTACCCATATAGCCAGTCATATAACTACTAATCAAGTCAAGTCAAGTCAAAGAAGTCTTTATTCGATATTTCATCATAAAAGACATGCTACACAACATACATAACCAGTAGGTACCAAATTACAAAAAATTGTTACATGAGAGAGATGTGAGCAATATATTACGACAATAAATTAATATATAATTTAAAAAAAACAACTAAGAATAGTATTAAATCAGAACGTCAAGACTTCATTACACATTAAGAACAATTATAAAACTAATCCAATAAAACATTTCATTCATTGGCACAGCAGGCTAATATTCCAGCTAACGATAATTTTGCAACCCCGATTACAACCAGTGTTGATGTATCTGTTTTTAAAATTCTACTGGCTGTTTTGGCTGAGCGTGTGCCCAGTATTCTACAAACTGGGCGTAACCACTTTTTCCTTGGTGCACGATACAAAGGGCACACAAAGAGAAAGTGATCTACTGTTTCGCCCAACTCTGGACACAATGGACAGTGACCAAACCCGTCGTGACCCCAGGACCTAGTTAGGCCCCTAAGCGGAAGTGACCCTACTCTAAATTGGTGGAAAAGCTTACGGTCCATAGGTCTAGTTATGACATCCCAATAATTTTCCAAATGGCTAGCATCCTTCACTACCACAAAGGACGCTGTGAGGGAACCGTCTGTCATTATAGAATGCCTCTTACAAACAATCCTCTCCCAATACATATCTCTCAATACATTTTTTGTGGGAAAAGTAGCTGTGTCTGGGTTGGACCACAAGTCCCCTAGCCCCATATCATATAGGGTATTTCTTAGGTCTCTCAACCATCCAATCTTGTTGGAGCCTTTAAGATCCTTAATTTCCAGACAAGCTTTCGCATAGAGCGAAAGTTCTGGCGTCGTCCACAAACGGCGCCAGAACGCTATAGGTCTGTATCTAGCTATATCCTCCACTGGTTGGCACCCTAGATCATAGAGAAGGGGTATATGTGGTGTGGATTGCGGTAGTCCTACCGCTGCCCTGAGAAATTTATTCTGGGCCACTTTTAAAGGGTTAAAATTACTAAAACCCCATAGCTCTGCTCCATACAAAACTGAGGGTAACATTTTTGAGCCATAGATCTTCATAAGTGGAGACATAGGCCTTGTATAGGAGTTTTTATGTTCTTTAAGAAGGGCACCGCCAATTTGAGCATGTTTTAAGGCTAAAAGATCTATCTGCGGGGCCCAACTAAGGTTCTCACTAAAAGTTACGCCGAGGTATGTAAATACAGACGTTTGTTCGAGGGTTGTACCACCCATTGTTACCCTGGCTGAAACTGAGTTCTTCCCCCGTAGAACCATAAACTTGGTTTTGGATACATTTACCTCTAACTCATGTTCGCGGCAGAACAGTTCAAACCTAGACAGGGCCAACTGTAAGCCCTGTCTCGTTTTCGATATTAACAGTGTATCGTCCGCGAACATGAGTAAAGGCATTTTAATCCCTGCCAGGGTTGGGGCGTCTGTGGGATAGTTAGAAAGGTAGTTTATGACCCTATTAATGAATAACGAGAAAAGAGTAGGGGCCAATACACACCCTTGCCTTACACCTTTTGCTACTGCAAATCTTTTAGTCACCTCTCCTGGTTTACCCCAGCGTACCTGTGCAAATGTATGGGCATGGAGATTCATCAAGAACCTCACCAGTTCAACAGGCATTCCCAATTTGATTAGACATTCCCACAACTTGACCCTGGGGACAAGGTCGAAGGCAGACCTAAGATCCACAAAGGCTGCATATAATTCCCCCCCCCCCCCAATAAACACTGACTTCCAATAAAGCAACACAAACCGAAATGCTTGGTCTATAGTCCCTACATGACTGCGGAAGCCCGCCTGCAGTGGTGTCAGAATGTCATGTTCAGCAATCCATGACTGGATACGTCCCAGAACTAGGCGGGCTGTTATTTTTTGTACCGCGTCTATTAGGCTGATTGGCCGATAATTTGACGGGACAGAACGGTCACCCTTTTTATAAATTGGTAAGATTTCTGCCCCGTACCAAGAATCGGGGATCTGTGCACCTGATGCTAGGGCATTAGCCAAGATGGTGATATAGGGCACCCAAAGATCCTGATCCTGCAGAAAAAGATCAGCAGGAATGCAGTCAGGGCCTGGAGCTTTCCCACTCGGAATAGATTTCATAATATACTTAACTTCAGAGTGGGTAAATATAAGCGGGTCATCGGAGTTTAGGGGGGGGTAAAACAGCAATAGCAGCATTATTTGTCCTAAACTGGTTTTCAAAAAAGGTTACCCATTGCTGTTGATACACAAATGTAGAGGTTGGGCGATCATCTAAACATTTACCCCATTTAAGGAGATACCAAAATTGTTGCATATTTCTGCCACCGCACGCCTCGGCCAGGCACTTCCAACGTTCTTCATCCCATTTTTTTTTGCAGTATTTTGTGCTTCTTTATAGGCAGCTCTACATGTTCGAATTGAACCATAAACATTTGATTTAATTGCTGGAAACAGTTCTCCTTGGGTCTGCCTGCACTTCTCATCATACCAAGTAGTAATTCTAGGTGTGCTATTCCTACCCTTTTTAGATATATTCTTAGTGAACAGCTTTTTAAGCCCCTGAAACAATTCACTATGGGCACTTAGAATATTAGCATTGATCATGTCCTGTGACCCACAGTTCATCAATACTTCCATTGTATGGGAAACTAGGAGTCTTATCTCTGTTCTGGCCACTTCATCAACAGCAACCTTAGGCCACCTAACCCTTCTCAGATCGTTTTTTAAATGTACCTGCGCTTGGACAACATTAGAGTCCTCACATGAGGTCCCCTGAAAACTGTAATCCAATAGGGATAACACAAGCGGGTCATGATCACTTTCAGGTCTGGCCATAACTTCCATATCAACAACGGCCGGCCACAGCATCACATCAATCAAGATATAGTCAATGCGACTACTGTGTCTGCCGTTGTTGAAGGTATGTCTACCCATCCTGTCGGATTTAACCCTGCCATTTGCCGCTCTTAAACCTTGGTTTAGGCACATTCCTTTAATGTACATTGCAGATTGTGACCACTTTTTGATAGGATGCAGTTCTAACTGGGGAATTCCCCACGACATGTCTTCTGTCCCAGTAAGTTTACCATCCTCATTACCCAATGGCTCACAGCAAGTGTTCAGATCCCCCACCACAATTTTGAACCCCACATCTGGCACTTTATGGAGGAAGTCATCCAGAAGCATTAATGTCAGGGATACTTTCCCACCCTGTAGGCCCCTTGCATAAATATTAATGAACAAAATATTGAGACCCTTGGACGACTGGATCCTAATAATTAATATATCTTGGCTGTCTATTGGAATTTCCTGAACAGTTACTCCTTCAAATTGTCGGACCCATGTTGTCAAACCACCCATTGGTCGCCCTCTGTGGCCTTTTAATGCTGGTTTGTAGAAATTTAGAAACCCCGCACAAAATACAGGAGCTTCCGCCCATGTTTCCTGAAAGGACCAAACATTACCTTTTTCTATAAAATGCACCCAGTCAGGTAAACACAATCTAGACTCAAGCCCCGCTATATTCCAGCCTGCAACCTTGGTGTAAGACTTAGATGGCAGATGTTCATTTACAGTCGTAATTATAGTAGGGCTAGTTAAATTATCCGATGTGATAGAACAAGTGTTAACTTCAGGGGGACACATGTTAAAATCAACAGTTGACCCTGGGATGCTAATAGATGATGGAATCACTAATGCTTTTACATCTGACTTATTACCCCTTACGACCCCTAGCGTCATAAATTTCCTAGCAACACTATGTCATCATTCTCATCGAGTTGAGACAATGGGGCATACCTACCATAAGTTATCAGTGGTTGGGTATTAACCAGATTGTCCGAACCCGGGGGTGGGAAGCTGTTCATCCTAGTACTCACGTGAGGGATATGTTGTGTTTTGGGGTAGAAATCAGAAAGTTCCCATGTTATAATGCAACCATCACCTAATTGAGGTTGCCAGCTTCTCAAAAATGGGATCGCCCTAGTATTCCTGAAATTAACAATAACCAAATCTCCCGGAATATCCTTGGGCATATGGCCAAACCACCCAACCCTTCTAACATTTAGGATTCGCCCGTCTACATTGGGGGGGAGTGGTCTGTTCTTACTAAGCCAAAAGGCAACCTTATTCTTAAGTTCTTGAAAGCTCTCTATTTCTCCCCTGACTTAGCTCTGGGACCCCTGAGAGAATACACACAAATGGAGCAGCCTCTGGTGGTAAATCAATGGTAGTATTTATTTTATTACTTTGCCCTTTGTTGTAAATTACGGGCTTTTTTGGGGTTATAGGCCTGTTTTTAACAGGGATAACATTTGGTAAGGGGGTGACACCCTTACGGTTATTTAAGGCTTGTTCCTTTTGGTGTATAGAACTAGTGGCCACAGGTTGGCATTCATTGGGGTGTTGAACAACATTCATTTTCGGCACATTAGATGATATATGGACATTAATACAGCTATTTTGGATCAATTGCTTGAGTTCCTCATGATTGGCAACAGTTGCCTCCCTAATTTGTCCCACCATGTCGTCTAATCTCTTAAGTCTTTCAGCCAACGGCAAGATTAGGGCCCTAACCAGATCATTAGTCTCACCCAAAAGGGGAGCTGGGGTAGTACAATGAGGCACGTGTGGGCTTTGAGTGGTCCTCTCTGGACTAGTGATCGGGGAGGAAGTCTTAGGTGGACTATCATACAGTTTAGCTTGCTTAGCCAACCTCCCCCTATGTTTGGCTCCCCTACGCTTCCTTTTAATTGCTGGAAGCTGTGCAGTTACTGTGAGGTTAGTATTGCTATCATTAGGGGTAGCGCCTGGTGCACTGGGAAGACATTCCTCATGTGGTTTTGGCATATCTACAACAACAATAGAGTCCCCCTTAGGGCTATCACTAATATTAATAGTAATGGGGATCAAACCAATATCCCCAGCATTCCCAGTATCTATCATAATAGCATTTGGGTCGATTCCCTCCAATGATGGTGACTTTGGTATTAATTCAGAAGGGATAGGTAACGTACATATATTAGATGGTACTTCATTAGGAAGCCCTTTTTCAACTCTATCAATTTCGCGTTCTATGTCAGACGAGGCCCGGATTAAATAATGTTCAATTAACCCCTTTGGGGTCACATTTTTCGAGATGACATTTTTAGGGACCCCCTTCAAAGACATATCAGCAAAGGAGATGAACAACGTTCCAGGGAGTAAATAAAACAAAAGCCCAAAGAAAGCAATATAGGGCTAGAAAACCCTCCCCAGAAGCAATGTCAACAGCACCAAATCATAGAGCCCTACTAAGAATGCCTAAACCAACTGTATCAGCGCTAGTACTCACACTACGATTCCAACCTATATGGGCAGAGAACGAGGGGGTAGCCTACTAATCAATACATGGAGCAGCTTACACAACAACAGACATAATGATGCACACATTCAAACAGTTTACTCACTAACCCATGCATTCAGTAAGACACATTTAATCACCCACTCATACAGTCAGTCACGCACCTACTAAATCCGTTATCCAGACACTCATACATACACTCATTCATCAATATGTTAAACATATTTTAACTTTACAGAAACACACAGACACTGGATGATGTCATCAGTGATGTCATCAGTGATGTCATTTGAGATGTCATCAGTGATGTCATCAGTGATGTCACTGACCATGTCATGAATGATGTAATATGTGACATCATCAGCAGTGGATTGCGGGCGCGCAAGTTATAGTGAGTCCAACTAACTATAACATGGGAATTTCAATGGTTTTATATGAGTGAAATGTCCAGCTAACTATAACATGTGTCAAACCTATGTTTTTTTCAATGAATATATATATATATATATATATATATATACACCAATATAAAATCTAATTAAAAAAGTCTATTATAAATTAAAACATTAAACTATTTGAAATTCTTCAAACCTAAATTTTCAACTCCAGTGAGTGCAACAGAAGGGAAAGTGTTCGATAGCGGAGGGGTAAAGATAACTATTCTCACTCCAGTGAGTGCAACAGTCGGGAAAGTGTTGGATTACGGTGGGGTAAAAATTACTATGTCCACTCCTATTTTTTTGCCATGCTGAAAAGTAACCGCACCGGTGTTCAGCATGGCTAAAACACATTGGCTTTGCCAGTACTTGTTTCCATAGCCTCTCACTAGCTCTCTTTATTGTGAATCTTTCTTGCTAGTACTATTTTCTCCATCCATTGTAGTGCTTGCCATCCCTTTGTCTGCATTTGGTACACTCTCCTGTCTCCCAACAGGCCTGCATGTCCCTATTAATCTGTTTTACAATTACAGACTCCACTCCACCCTCTTTCTCTCACAACCCGCTCACTCTCTCTTCCATTCTCATTCGATTTATTGTGCCGTCCATCCTCCTATTGTGTACCTCCATGGCTGTGCTTTCAGCCTCCCTTGCATAGAGTTTTTCATAGTATACAATCAGCGCATAGGAAACATTTGCAAAATATAATGTGACTTCTGTTCGGTTCGAAGTTTAAAACAAGGGAGATAGAAAAAAGGGAGGAATAAACCTAAAACTTCATTGAAACTGCTGATTTAGTCATTGAACTATTGTGCAAATAAGTGGTCTTGAGCCCAAACAGAGGAATCGTGTGTCCAAAGCAAATCAAAAAAGCAAGGTTGAGGTGCTGATTAACAGGCATTGAAAGAACCCAAGTGTCTAGTGCCCGTTAAAGGGCTTAACTGTGCATGATGTAGTGACATTTGTAATTAACGGTGTATGCTTATTTGAGAACTGTTCAGCCATAGAAAAGAAAAAGGGTGAGAACAAAATCTGTAGACAGACGAATGGATAGTGTTGGTAAGTAGGACATTAAGGGCCTGGGCACAAGCGAGTAGTAGTCATATGGACGTGATTGTGATGTAGACAGGGTGAGGCAAAGAGTCATATACAGGGTTTCCAGCCTATGAGACCTGGTCTGGGATTGGCATCACTGGTAAAAGTTGGAGGCTGAGTCAACTAGGGTGTGCGGTGGAAATATGAGGCATGACGCGAGCTCTAATCCACTCCCTTCATTGGGGTAAAGCATCGTCCCTGGGTACTTCCCACAAGCCACTACCCACCATCTATCCCAGCGCTCCGCTATTGGATACTTGCAAAGGCCTTGTTCTCTTTGCTGCTTGGGTCCAACACAAAACCAAGGTACACCATGCTGAGTGATAAGGAGGGAGCTGTGATTTTTATTTACTAGTAATCACTTGTTTAGCCAAATGGAGACTAAGGTCTAGGAAACATGTTACAGCCCCAGTGTTTTGGTTGCTGGATAATTCCTAATGCACATGCTTCCCAGGCGGGTTGAAGGGGTATGCCTGTACATGTGAACAGTGTATGGAAAAACTTGGTTCCAGTAATAAGATATCAGCAAGCATGTACAGAGCATTTGATGGAAGTTTGAATTTGTGGAGGAGCAGTGGGAGCAAGAGGTATTGGTTTCTGGAAAAATCTTAATAGTGGAAGGAGAGATGTAAGCCTGGTGTAAAATGAAAAACTGGAGCTGCTTGAACCTTGTTTTTCGGGAAATAGTATGTGGATAGTGCACTGTTATTGCCCAATCTTTCTCATGTAAAAGCCCTTCGTGATCCTCTTTCTTGGATATTGCACAGATGGTAATGGGGCATTGGCAACTGGGTGGTTTATATAAGCAGGTGATGCAGTGTTTGCAGTTATCTATAGTATAGAATCTTTGGGCCGGTTGATGTATGGTTGGTTTAGTGTCTACAATTGCCTATCTTGTGCACATGATGTGGGATAATAGACCATATGCAAAGAACTGCTCTTCACATAGTGCATATTGGTCTTGTAAGGCTTGAGAGAGACCATTTTGGAACAAGTGCTCCCAGCATAACTAGTCCTGCTACCCCACTTGTATGAGATTCCTCTGATTAAGGCTACCCTGTTACTTTGAGAGGCCAAGAAGAGGAATTCTGGATACATAGGGGACAGGTTTTTGATGACCAGCTGAAGTCTAGCCAAGCATTGCAGTGCCACTTGACATAATCAGAATGAAACACAGGCGGGTCAAGTACCGGTAGGAGCTAGGTTCAGTATTTTGGAGATCCACAGCAGCTTATCCACAATCCCAGTCTCTTCTAGTGCCACCCCTTACCACCCATTACAGTTGGCCTGCTAAATAATATGCCTCGGAATTGGGAGCCCCCAGACCTCCATGGCACCCCTAGAGTGTCAAAATAACTAATATCACCCTCCGGTGGTCTCAAGCCATCTTAGATGCCCTATAAGAGTATCACGGTCCTTAAAGAACCATCGGGTTAAGCAGATTGGGAGGTTAGCAGAATAGTACAGGTGTCTTAAGAGCATCACTGTCTTATAAATAGCGATACGCCCCATGACAGAGTGGATGGGATCCGCAGAAGGTTATCAGGTTTCTAAGGGAGAGGAGACCTCTTGAGGCACAAGAATCAAGGTCCGAAACAAAATTTACAGAGGACCGCAAAGAGGTAGTTCCAATTAAATGTGTCAAACGTTTTCTCCAAGCCTAGAAATAAAGCTCCGGTGTCAGGCCATAACAGGGGCCAGTTTCCATAGTTTTGTAAAGTCATATAATGTAAACAGAGATGCTCTGACTTTGGACGAAGTCATTCTGGTCTGGGTAGACCAAGAGTACCAGAACCTTATTGACAAAGTCAGCCAGAACCTTGCTGAGTATTTTGTAATCAGCATTGAGAATGGCCATTGGCCTATAAGATGCAAGATTGACTGAATCTTTCTGTGGTTTTAAGATCAGGACAAATGAGGACAAGCTGTGATGAGGGCAAAATGCCCTTTTCGATTAATTCCTGGAAGACTTGTACCAATTATTTCTTTTATATTTTTTTTTTGCAGAGTTTTATATAGCGCAAACTTGACCCGAACTGAATCAGGTATCAGAGCGCTTTACATAGCACCAGTTACGTTACATGAGGACACACATTCATTTTTGTTAGGTACGGGGAGATTAAGGGCTAGATGTAGGTAATAGCAAATTACAGACTGGTAAATACCGAATTTTACAGATTCGGTATTTACTAATCGGTAATTGCTATGTAGGTAAAAAAATCGGTAAAAATACTGAATCGGTAAGATTCGGTAATTACCGATTCGGTAATTACGAATCAGTATTTGCCATTGATTCCTATGGGCCTTGAAGCCCATAGGATTCAATAGCAAATACCGATTCGGTAATTACCGAATCGGTAAAATTACCGATTTTACAAGGGGGACAGGGTGTCACTTTGACACCCTCTGGCACCCCTGTTTCTGGCTGGTGTGCCATGTGACACACATACATGCCCTTAGGGCATGTCTGTGTGCCACATGGCACAGGTGTACATGCACAGATGTGCATGTACACTGGAATTCGTTATTTACCATGTAATAGTATTACATGGTAAATAACGAATCGGTAATGGCCAGTGGCACTATTTTCAGTGCCACCTACATCTGTATTTACTGATTCGGTAAATTTACCGATTCGGTATTTTACAGAATCGGTAAATTTACCGAATCGGTAAATATACCGATTCTGTAAATTAAGCCTACCTGCATGTCAAATCCCAAATACCGGTCGGTAACGGCCGAAATCGGCCATTACCGACCGGTAATTGGCGACCTACATCGGGCCCTAAGTGATTTGCCCAGAATCACAGGATGTTTGGCGTCGTTACCAAGACTCGAACCCAGATCCCCAGGTCCGAGGTCGAGCGCCTTAGCCGTTAGGCCAGGTATTACAGAATAGGCTTTAAAGAACTCCCTAGATAGGCCATCGAGGTCAGGAGTCTTACTGCAGCCGGGTACTTGATTTCAGCTTCTATATCCTGGGGAGTGATAGGGCTGTTTATTTCTTCCCGAGAAGTAGCCTCAATCCTGGGGGAGGTTTGGGCTGTGCAGACTGTCAACTATTAATGATTTGAGGGAGTCTTGTGGAGATTACTGTAGAAGTGGAACAGAACTTGAGAAAGTGCTTGTTGAGAAAGAACGAGAGAGCCAGTCTTGTCGCAGAGTTCAGAAATATTTGGTGTCGGGGGATAGAATCCAGGCTAGCAGGTGGGCCAATTTGTCTGCAACAGCATGGGTAGGGTAGTTAGTGTATGCTGACCATCTTTCTTGTGATCCAAGATCCAAGATCGTCCTGGCAGAAGGGTCAGACACCGCCATGCGCTTGGTGTCCATTTATTCTTGCTCAATCCAGGTCAGATCATTGTCTAGAGATGGATGGATACCCACTAATGCCAAGATTCTGCCGGTCTCTCTTGCATCTTGTTGCAGACTTATACCCCTCTCACTGTTTCTCTCCCTCACGCTCTGTGTTGCTGTCCCCATTATCTTGTTTTAGATGGCAGTCCAGTCATTCCATTCCTTCAAACACCCTTCATTACTCTGCCTCCTCCTGACAAAACAGATTGGTTCACAGGAGTTTGGGCTGGGTATTTAGCATTTTTGGTCGAAAAAAAACCTAAGAGGAAACCTATGTTATAATTCATGCCTCCTCAATTCAGATTAGTGGTCACCGGCAAATCACCTTCTTCTTTGTCTCCGCTCACTTATCCACCACACAGAACTGGGAAGGTCTTAAATAGAGCCAAAGAATTGCTACTCCCTTAAAAGTATGAATGCGAAGCAGTGCATTGGTCTGTGGGGAAAGCTGCTATGACAGGCTCCAGTGCTGGGGGTAACCTGGTTTATTTAAACATGATAAAAGCAAGCTTGGGAGCAGAGGAAGAGTTGGATGCTGGATTGGTCAGATATCTCACACTTTTAATACACCTGCAGCAAAAATTGTGTGCAGCCTGACAATTCCAGGCCCGTTCCTAAGTTATAGCAGGTTACCACACACACTGCAGAGACACAGTATCCTGCAATATAGAGGTGCCTATCCCAGCAAAGTAATTCAGTGGGTTAATGGACTATTAGCTGCAGAACTCTGTGAATCGTACTAATTCAGATCCACTTACAATAATATATTTGAGTTTTAATATATTGGTGTAGAAAAGTGCCCCTTTCTGCATGGTTACCCCCTAACTTTTTGCCAGATACCTGATGCTAACTTGACTAAGTGTGTGCTTGTAAATGGTAACCAGGCCCCAGCACCTACGATCTTTCCCAAAACTACCATTGCTCCCACTATTGGCACACCTCTGGGCCACATATAAGTCGGTTATAAAAGTGCAAGTGGTACCAAGGGCCTTGTGACCAAAAAGGGTCCCCTAGGGCTGTAGCATGTTCAGTTCAGCTCAGTTCATAAACTTTATTCGGGTACCTTGATACCCATAAAAGCACAATGTCATAACAGTTAAAATAACAATCTGAGAGTTTGAGAACACCCGGCGGTATAAAAAATTAACACTAGTATTAAACAACTTTTTGATAAATTAAATTTACAGATCGGGAATAACTTTATTGGCAATAGATGAATAAATAAATTACTAATATATAAAACATTAAAACTTTTTGCGATTGTACAAAAATAGAGTCTCAGGGATCAGACATGGACTTGCGTGCTCTAATAGCAATTCTGAGGAAAGTGCTGATACGAAAAATCACATCTTCATCGTCCAGAGTTTCTATACACAAATAAGCCTCATCCAAACTAATGGGCCTTCTCTTATTGAAAAATGGTTTTAAAAGCCACTTAGAGTATTTGATATAATACTTACAAAAGAATAAAAAAATTATAATTGATTGACCACTCCTCCCATCGCAAGGGCATGGTGTGTGATTAAGATTGGTGTGGTAACCAAGAGGAAAGCACAGTGCAAATCTGACAGTTCCAGCTCTTAGACAGAATAATAGGCTCCTTTCCCAGCGACTCATGGGTAAAGTGAGATATATAGGCAAAGGATGATAATACTGTTCGATGGACATATATCTAAGAACAGAAGGTTTTGTAGATTCTAGATCAATCCTTTCTATGTTGTATAAAGAATAGAGGGCATCTCTTAGTTCCTTTTTGGACGCAGTTTCAGCTGTGCTGGGGTCTAAGAAAATGGATTCCTTGTTGATGCTGCGCAAACTTTGTTGCACTCCTCTCAACCAAGGGATATCCATCCCTTTCTCACACAAAACACAGTCGTTAATAATCTCTCGAGTAAGGGAGGCAGCCTGGTTCTTCCATACTGATAGCCAAAAAAGAGCAGGTCGAGCACGTATAAAGTCAGATATAACATTAAGATTGAGTTCTCTCTGATATATGTATTGTGGGGTAGAGATTGGGATACCCAGCAGTTACCTACAAAACCTGTTTTCTTCCTGCTGGATGCATAAACTATTTACACTACCCCAAATCTCATCCCCATATGTGGCCACAGGAGTGCACCGTAGTTTATAGATTTATTAAATGGCTAAAATAGCTCCAGTGGTCATAGGACACACCAACACACTGCACAGTGCACTCCAGATAACTCACACAACAGCATACAATCATTTACACAGGGCAGGACAATACAAACAACAGGCACACACCTCCTGGGTGAGACATGTGTGGCCAGCACAATCCAGTGGCACACACACATCCACAACCACCACAAAGTCACAACCTTCACATTGCACACCTCGTCACCACCTAAGAGCACACATCACATGTAATCCAGGGGACCATGACTCAGAGCCAACACAAAATGACCATACACATACACAGCTGGACACCGATACAGGAATAACACACATACATCATTATCTTGCCCAGCCTCCATGCAAACATGTGCACACCATCACACCCATGTCAGCTTGGGGCACTGTAACCCAAGCTGACATGGCAACAACATAGCCAGCAATAGCAAACCACTACAAAGAGAATTGCATGACAGACAAAATAGGCAACACAGATAACACAAGTATCAGTGTCTGAATGGACTGAAGACCCTGTTACCCCTGTCTAAAAATGTGATGCGGCCAAACAGCTTGGTAATGTTGAAGTCACACATAGAGCATGGGGCACAGGCAACAAAATGCACAGCCCAAAATAACTTTATTCAGCAAGGACACTGACAAAACAGATAACAGGAGTAACTATCTTTATTGACATATTGCACAGATGTGACAGTAGAACAACAGTAGACAAGAGCAAGGCACAAAATGCTGTTCAAATGCAATACAATCTGCACAGGCAAACTACAAACAGGAAGGCCAGTGTCCATGGCACAGGGGGGAGTCCAACACAGCAGAGCAACAGGGCCAGTGTCCATGGCACAGGGGGGAGTCCAACACAGCAGAGCAACAGGGCCAGTGTCCATGGTACAGGGGGGAGTCCAACACAGCAGAGCAGCAGGGCCTGTGTCAACTACAGGGCGCACAACAAGTAAATGAGAAGCTGCACAGGCAAGGCCAGAACAGCAGTGAACGACAAGGCCAGTGGGCATGGCAAAGTGCAGAGTCAGGACATGAGAAGCTGAACAGGCAAGGGCAGAACAGCAGTGAACGACAGGGCCAGTGGGCATGGCAAAGTTCAGAGTCAGGACATGAGAAGCTGCACAGGCAAGGCCAGAACAGCAGTGAACGACAAGGCCAGTGGCCATGGCAAAGTGCAGAGTCAGGACATGAGAAGCTGAACAGGCAAGGGCAGAGCAGCAGTGAGTGACAAGGCCAGTGGCCAGGGAAAAGTGCAGAGTCAGGACATGAGAAGCTGCACAGGCAAGGGCAGAGCAGCAGTGAGTGACAAGGCCAGTGGGCATGGCAAAGTGCAGAGTCAGGACATGAGAAGCTGCACAGGCAAGGCCAGAACAGCAGTGAACAACAAGGCCAGTGGCATGGCAAAGTGCAGAGTCAGGACATGAGAAGCTGCACAGGCAAGGGTAGAGCAACAGTGAGTGACAAGGCCAGTGGCCAGGGAGAAGTGCAGAGTCAGGACATGAGAAGCTGCACAGGCAAGGGGAGAGCAGCAGTGAACGACAAGGCCAGTGGCCAGGGAGAAGTGCAGACTCAGGACATGAGAAGCTGCACAGTGTGTGTGTGTGTGACTGTAGCCTTCCATGGCCAGCAACACCCCCAGGTGGCAAACAATGGCCAGGACTAGCACACCTGTATGAGAGATACTTGTATGAGGGGGACTGCAATTCACATCTGTGTCATGCAGGCTTGGAGCTGGCTGTGAGTCGGGGTCAGCAGGAGCACTTGACTGGGGAGACAGAGGCACAGATGATGTAGGCCTATCAGTGGTTTGGCAAGCTGGAGGGCTGTTTGGACCAGGTGGTATAGTGGCACGTGGAGGTGGAGTCATGCAGACCTGTGACACAGTGTGGGTGGGAGAGGTTGGAGGGGTGCCCTTCCACTATTTGGGAATATGAAATGGCCTCCCTGTTTTGGGGTTAATAGGAACTGGTAAAGACACAACAGGCACACACACCAATAGTTTCCCATCAGGTGCAGACGCTGGCACTCCCTCTGGTGATGTGCTGGATCCTGCAGAACGCTTTGTCTGCGTACGCCTCTGGACCACCTTTCCCTGTTCGCCCGGTGTCCCACCTACAGTGCTCTCCTTTGCCTGTTTGCCAGGTGTAGCACCTACAGTGCCCTCCTTTGTGTGTTTCCCAGGTGTAGCACCTACAGTGCCCTCATTTGCGTGTTTGCCAGGTGTAGCACCTACAGTGTCCTCCTTTGTGTGTTTGTCAGGTGTAGCACCTACAGTGCCCTCCTTTGTGTGTTTGCCAGGTGTCCCACCTACAGTGCCCTCCTTTGTGTGTTTACCAGGTGTAGCACCTACCGTGCCCTCCTTTGTGTGTTTGCCAGATGTCCCACCTACAGTGCCCTCCTTTGCCTCCTTGCCAGGTGTCCCACCTACAGTGCCCACTTCCACATGCTTCACTGGGCTTGGATTGGGAGTTGACGTGGTGGGGGGATGTTGCCCTGTGTCCTTCCTAGGTGTACCTTGCCAAACAACACCTCATCAGTGGGCATAGACACAGCACACCTACTTCTGCATGAGGTCTTAGGGACAGTAGAGTCCTTTGTTGGTGATGCCTCTGAGGCATGGGAGCCTGATGCCACCCTCATTGCTTTATCGACCTTGGTCTTCCCTGACGGGCTCTTGTCTATGCATTCTGGGGTGGCTCTGCTCTTCCTAGGGGATGGTGTCTGTGGGCGGGACCGTTTGGGTTGTGTTTGCTGTGTGCTCCTTGTGCTGTATCGTGTTTGTGACGCATGCGCACCGTGGTCACTTGCATCTGATGTGGCCACTGACTGGGGGGTGGACAAAGGCACCTGAGCAGGATTGGGAGCATGTGCCTGGTGAAGGGCAGACGTCACTGCGGATGACAAAGCCTGGACTGTACGGTGTAGCCCACCCAAGTCACAGTCTATACCCTCCATGTATGCAACCACCTCACCTAATTTCTTGTCATGCTCACTGAAGGCATTGATCAGGGCAGTCTGGCCCACACAAAGCTGGCGCAGGAGGTCTACTGACTCTGCAGTGGGGGCTGCAGGGGGGACAGGTGCAGGCTCAGCGGTGCCATGTGTGAATGTCACTCGTCCCCTCTTACGGACACGGATACGGGCAGCACCAGAGGAAGTGGATGGGAGGCTGGCCACTGGCCGCTGTGTGGTAGATGATGATGCTGACTCACCATCCCCTGTGCCTAACAACATGGATGCATTCCCACGGGCATCGGATGATGTAGTACTCAGTTTCTCAGGCACGGATTCCACCTGCATACTACGGTCCCCCTCAGATCCGCTGGTGAGCTCTGTTTTACTGGCCTCCAGTGCAGCTGTGGTGCTACTTTCGCCACCACTGGTTTCCGGGTCCCGGTCCTCCGTGTCCACAGTTGAATCTGCATAAGAGAGAGAGACAGGGTTGTGTTAGTGTCATTATCCGGACAAACCAATCCAATCACTGCAGTACAGGAGCTGCCCAAATCGACATGCTGACCAACACACCCTGCAATCACATAGCAGTACCACACTACATAGACCTCTACAGTGCCTGTAACACTGAATCTCTGCCATGACTGAGCCATGTTGAGGACACACACCACAGCACCCTGCCTGTGGATTAAGTGTACCAGACATACAACTTGCCCAGCCCACAGCTAGGGGCCTGATGTGTGGACAACACTCATTACTACAGACATACCTTCAGTGAACAGGAGGGGAAAACACCCCCCCCTTAGGACATGAATGGACACAATGCCAAGTGGGCCATACCAAGCATCATTTGGTACTCTGGGCCACCTTGTTGTCAGATGTGTGGGCCTCAAAGGTCATGGTGCATGCAAAGTATGCATACATGAACTCACACTCAGATAGTAGACCCTGCTGTTCCCACCCTTATAGATTCCTCACAATATACCAATGCTGAAGTACCATGTGTATCTTTACACATCTGACAATGATGAAGAACATCACAGAGGGTCACCTTTGTAAGGGCATTTTGTCACAATGCATGACACTGGCACACATCCCAGCAGACACTCACATGACACAGCACAGCTCCACCACACGAACATCACATGGTCCCCCGCTGCAACAGACCCTGTACACATGCATCCACTCCCAGCCACAGTCACCGTCCCCAAATACTCACCCCTGTCTTCTTGCCGATGCTCCTTCAGATGTGCATCCAGCTCAGGATGAGTCACTGCCAATATGCGGACCATCAGTGGAGTCATGTTGCGCCGTGCTAAACGCCCAGTGCGCGGTATCATGCCCAATGTCATCTCAGCTGCGGTTTTTGCAAGCCGACTGATGTTGTCCCACCTCTTGTGGCAGTGTGTGCGTCATCTGTTGGAGACCCCCAAGGCTCGCACCTTTGCTGCAATGGCCCTCCACACGGCCTTACGTTGGTGTACCTTGAGCTGCAGGTATGGGAGAGAAGAAGGGGAAATGATCAGTCACACAGTGTCATGTACCAACATCTATCACCACAGTAGTAAGACACCTACTCATGACCATTTGTACACTCCCAACATCACATACTGGGGGACACCTCACAAGGGCACTCTGCATGGGCCAAAACCATGTGATTGCATGCATTCATGAGGGCGTATAGGGTCACAGATAATCGAACACACATGCAGGATGACTGCACTGAACACCCTCGTTGGCTTGCAGACATCACCAGTCCCATGCATGACTGCACACTACATACATCACATTTATACCTGTGTGTGTTTTGAAGCACTGTGTGCAGGCACTGGGCCTAGTCTCTGGGTTCACAGTGATTCAGCCAACAGTGGCACACAAAAACAATCTCCCAAGCAATTCCTGTCCTGGCCCCTACATGTCCAACATCCTGTGGCCCTTAATGGCTGATAATGTAACACACACCACTCACACATAGAACTGCAGGCAGGTGAAACAGTGACATTGGGACACACACACTCCCTCGCCCTGGAGACAGCTTGTTTGTCAATGTATGACACAACCCCACACCCTCAGGCATATCATGCTGCAGCACAAGTACATGTCTGACACCCCACCTGCCCTACAGCTACCTCGACAATGACTTACCACTACATTGGGACCACCATACAGCCTTGGGTACTGTGCCAGCACCTCGTCCACCAGGACCTCCAGCTCCTTGCTTGTGAATGGACTGGCACGGATCTTCTCTGTCCTTGCCATTCCTGTGGCCACGGAACACCTGTGGTGTAAGTAAGTGGTGAGGGGTCCAACGCAGCAGCAGGAGAGGGTCCCAGGCAGCAGCAGGAGAGGGTCCCAGGCAGCAGCAGGAGAGGGTCCCAGGCAGCAGGCACTTCAGGCAGCAGCAGGAGAGGGTCCCAGGCAGCAGCAGGAGAGGGTCCCAGGCAGCAGCAGTAGAGGGTCCCTGGCAGCAGACACTTCAGGCAGCAGCAGGAGAGGGTCCCAGGCAGCAACAGGAGAGGGTCCCAGGCAGCAGGCTCTGTGAGCAGTGGAAATGTGAGGCTCACTCCCACAGATGTATAGCCCCCTGGGCTCGTTTCTAAGGTGCAAAGTTGCAACAATTGGTTGTGTAGTTCTGCCTCATTCAAAATCACAATGAAAAGCAATAGATAGAAGGTTGTAAGCTTGCGCTCTATTGTCAACAGTACTAAGAAGAAATATTAGAGCTGCTACTAGGGATAATAATGACGTCTATCTATCGTCATAAATAATGTAGTAAACCACATTAACAAAATTATATACAATATATCCCGAGCAGAATCAAACTGTGTCAAAAACAACTATTGAATAAAACATCATATTCCAGAGTAGGTGTCACTCTTCTTCTTTAATGTTCTTTACAGCGTCTCTTTGGATTACTAGCCATTCAAAATCATCCAATGACCGCCTCCGCGGTGGCAGAGCAAGCATACCGCGATTTTCAAAACTGCATCATGCCACCGCGATCGTCCCCCCCATTGGTTGTAGGCAATGCTCCATGGTGGTGAAGCACCGCAGGGTCCCGGGGTGCGCTACCGCAATGGTGCATCGTTCAAATTCATCCAATGACCGCCTCCACAGTGGCGGAGCACGCATACCGTGATTTTCAAATCTGCATCATGCCACCGCGATCGTCGCTCCCATTGGCTGTAGGCAATGCTCCATGGCGGTGTCGCACCGCCGGGGCCAGGCGGATAAAGACCTGTGGCTATACAGCACCCTCCAGTGAGATAGAGTGCGCCGCAATCAGACTAGACACCTGTTGTGTACGGAAGCCTAATCAATTCACCCCCTACTGTCTAAGTTGAGTGTGCGGAGTCCTGTTTTGACCCGATACTGTTGCCTACGTCCTAGTGCCTTTACTTTAATTTACCTGGGTCCCCACTTGTCAAAATGGAGTTCCAGCTAGCCAACCTGGAAGACTATACAGTGGTGCAGCTGAGGGAATTTTGTCAGGGGATGGGGGTGCCTGTTGGAGCGGAGAGCCGCGAAGGAGGAGCTCTGTACAGCCTTGACGGCATAGGTAAGGGCCCACCCAGAGTGGAGAGGGGATGGGGGACAGGAGGGGCAGGGCACACAAGGGGAGGCGGGTGCTCTAGAAGAAGTAGACCTACTGAATATTGATGTGAGTGAAAATGTGTTGCCAGGAAGACGTTCCAGGGCAGGCAGTAGTGGTCTAGAAGGAGTGCGTCGTCAGAGGAATATGAGGACAGGAGGGAGGAAAGGCAGTTGAGATGGGAACTTGCCAAGCTAGACCACGAGAGGGAGAGAGAAAGGGACGATAGGAGATTCGCAATGGAGGAGAAGAAGCTGGCGCACGAGCTTCAGCTTAAGGAGTTGGAGCTGCGAGCATTGCAGTTAAGTGCGCCAGGGAATGCTAATGGTGGCAGCGTACCAGAGGCTCTACATGAGCCTAAGTATTATTTACCCAAGGAGGTGATAGCGAGTTACACTGTGGGGGATAACATCACCAAGTGGTTGGAGGCGTATGAGGTGGCCTTGACAGCCCATGGGGTGCCTGAGAGCTACTGGGGAGGTGGCCTGTACAGATACATACCTCCCAATGTCAGGGACACCCTCCTGTACCTAGAGAAGGCGGACCAAGCCAGATATTACCCCATGAAGGAGGCGCTACTTAAGAAGTTTGACCTCAACCCCGAAAGGTATCGCCAGAGGTTCCGTGGCAGCCATAAGCTGCCCGCGCAAAATTGGGTGGATTTTTTGGATTATGCCCGTAAGGCTCTGGATGGTTGGGTGCGTGGCAGCGAGGTGCATGATTATGAGGGCCTGTACAACCTATTTTTGAGAGAGCACCTCTTGGATAAATGTTTTCCGGAGCTGCGCCAACATATGGTGGACCGCAAGCTGACTGATCCCCGTGAGCTTGCGGCGGAGGCGGATACTTGGGTTAGCACCCGGGTGTCTCACAAGGGCCCCGGGGGAGATGGCCCGAAAGGCGGACAGGGTGTCCCCCAGAAGAGAGAGGGGGGAGATAAAAAGAAGGAGTTCTCACGAGGCCCACAAACTAGACAGTTTGGGAGAGGAGTGGGTACCCCACCTCAGTCCAGTTCCCCAAAGCCCACTTACCCTGACAAGAGTCAGCAGCCAAGAACTGTCCGGTGCTACGAATGTGGGGAGGTTGGACACTACAAGGGGGATCCCCAGTGTCGCAAGAGACCCCCAGCCCCCACAGGAGGCAAGAGTCCCGGGGTGGCTAGTGTAGCACTTGCGATGGAGCTGCCCCTAGATAGGGAAGGGGAGTGGACAGGCCTGACCCTGGTTTCACTCGGGGATAGAGAGATGGTCCCAGTGACGCCCTTACCATCGAACACTGCTAAGTACCAGCAGAGGGTGAAGGTTAACGGGGAGGAGGTGGAGGCTCTGATGGGCACAGGTGCCAGCATGACCACCGTAGTGAGGCGGCTGGTGTCCCCTGAGCAGGTGATCCCTGACATATTCCATCCGGCTGTGTTGGCTGACGGCAGTCTGAGTCACTGTCCCGTGGCTCAGGTTCCCTTTGAATGGGGAGGAGTTAAAGGCCCGTTGAGAGTTGCTGTGAGCCCTGCCTTGCCTGTGGAGTGTCTGCTGGGATATGATCTAGAACACACCGCCTGGAAGGAAGTGGAGTTTAAGGCCCACACTGAGATGCTTGGGTTACCAGGATGGACTTGCGTGGTCACAAGGTCCATGGCTGCCCGGCAAGGAACTCAACCCGGGTTGGTGCCTGAAACTATGGCCCAACCCCATGCTACTCGTGAAGAAGAGAATGTTGTGGAGGACACGCCCCGTGTGATGGATGGGGAGCCCGCGGAGGTAACCCCGGAGTCTGCAGAGGTGGATGTTGTTCCCGTGGGGGACCTTCCGACCCTTGCCGAGTGGCATGTGGAAGGAGGGCCTACCCGGGAGGAATTCTGTCGGGCGCAGAGAGAGTGGCCCACGCTTGAAAGTATGCGGCAGCAGGGAAAAGCCCAAGCGACCAACCAAGAGACCGGCAGTTATCATGTGTACTGGGAGCATGGCCTCCATTACAGTGAGCCTAAGGTTCCGGTGCATGGATCCTCAAGGGCCCTAGTGGTCCCCCAATGCTACCGGGCCTTCCTATTGGAATTGGCACATGAAATACCCTTAGCTGGACACCTGGGCCAGGACAAGACCTTTGCGCGGTTGGTCCCGCATTTTTATTGGCCTAGGATGAGAGTTGCCTCTGACACCTACTGCAAGACCTGCAAGACATGCCAGGCGAGTGGCAAGACTGGGACTAAGGTGAAGGTCCCTTTGGAACCGCTCCCGGTTATCGGGACCCCTTTTGAGCGGGTCGGAATTGACATTGTTGGGCCGTTGGACCCTCCGACCTCTTCGGGACACGGGTTCATTTTGGTGGTAGTGGACCACGCCACTCGGTACCCGGAGGCTATTCCTCTGAGGACCATCACTGCACCTGTGGTGGTGCGGGTCCTGATGGGGATTTTTACCCGAGTGGGATTCCCCAAGGTCGTGGTGTCAGATAGGGGCACGAACTTAATGCGGCCTACATGCAGGCCATGTGGAAGGAGTGTGGAGTGACCTACCGGTTCTTCACTCCTTACCACCCCCAGACTAACGGGCTCGTAGAGCGCTTTCATAAGACTCTGAAGGGGATGATCCGGAGCCTGCCAGAGGACTTGAGGTGGAAGTGGGACGTCCTCCTCCCTTGCCTGCTGTTTTCGTACTGCGAGGTGCCACAGAAGAGAGTCGGTTTCATCCCTTTTGAGCTGCTCTATGGCTACCCCGTTAGGGGGCCCCTCAGCCTGGTGAAGGAGGGGTGGGAGAAGACTTCGAAGAAGCTTCCCCGAGATGTCATCAGCTACATGCTGGCATTCCGCAGCCAGATGGCCAAGCTGTGGAAGGAAGCCTCAGACAACCTGGAGGCTAGTCAAGCCGTCGTGAAGGAGTGGTACGACCGCAACGCTCGGACGGTGGAGTTGGACGCTGGACAGAAGGTGTGGGTGATGGAGCCTGGGGAACTTAGTGCCCTCCAGGACCGGTGGACTGGTCCGTACGAAATTGTGGACCGACGAGGCCAGACCACCTATGTCGTTGATTTGAAGACCCACGACAGCCCCATCAGGTGCTCCATGTCAACCGCCTGAAACCACACCATGAGCGATCTGAGCTTGCTCACCTCATGGAGACGGATGGGAGCGAGGAGGAGGAGAGTGAGCCTCTTCCTGACCTTCTGGCGGCCCAGGAGAAGGATGGATCAGTGGAGGGAGTGGTCCTCTCCCCATCCTTGACCCCAGAGCAACAGAGGGACTGCCTGCCGCCAGGTGTTGGAGCAGTACGCCTCGTTGTTCTCCCTCACACCTGGAATCAGACATCTGTGTACCCATGATGTGGACACAGGGGACAGCCCGCCTGTAAAAACCAAGTCTTACCGGCTGTCCGATAAAGTCAAGAACAGCATCCAGGGTGAGGTGGCCAAAATGCTGGAGCTGCGGGTGATTGAGCCTTCCAGCAGCCCTTGGGCCAGTCCGGTCGTGCTGGTGCCGAAAGCGGCCCCACCGGGTACCACACCAGAACTTCGGTTCTGGGGGGATTATCGGGGATTGAACTCTGTCACCAAAACAGACGCTCACCCGATTCCACGGGCAGATGAGTTGATCGACCGGCTGGGAGCAGCCCGGTACCTCAGCACCATCGATTTAACATCAGGGTACTGGCAGATTGCCATGGCCGATGGAGCAAAGGAGAAAACAGCATTCTCCACCCCCGAGGGCCACTTTCAATTTAGGGTGATGCCCTTCGGGCTCAAGAATGCTCCGGCCACTTTCCAGCGGTTGGTGAACCAGGTGCTGTCTGGCCTGGAGTCCTTCTCAGCGGCGTACCTGGACGACATAGCTGTCTTCAGTAGCACCTGGGAGGACCATCTGCAGCATCTCCAGGAGATGCTACAGGCTCTGCAACGTGCTGGCCTGACCATCAAGGCTAGCAAATGCCAGATTGGACAGGGATCTGTCGTTTACCTGGGACACCTGGTGGGCGGGGGTAAGGTGCAACCCCTCCAGGCCAAAATTGAGACCATCATGGCCTGGGAGCTCCCCAAAACCCAAACTGAGGTCCGAGCTTTCCTCGGCCTCACTGGATATTACCGCCGGTTTGTCAAGGGGTATGGTACCATCGTAGCCCCCATGACTGAGTTGACGTCCAAAAAGCAGCCACGAAAAGTGATCTGGACGGCTGCTTGCCAAGAGGCTTTCGAGACACTGAAGCACGCGATGTGCACCGCTCCGGTGCTTGCAACACCTGACTTCACGAAATAATTAATCGTGCAGACGGACGCCTCTGAGCACGGCATAGGCGATGTGCTTTCGCAACTGAACAACGACGGCCAAGACCAACCTGTGGCCTTTATCTCTAGAAGACTCCTCCCTAGGGAACAACGGTAGAGTACCATCGAGCGAGATGCCTTCGCTGTGGTCTGGGCTCTGAAGAAGTTGAGGCCATACCTTTTTGGCTCACACTTCCTTATTCAGACAGACCACCGACCCCTTCGCTGGCTCATGCAGATGAGAGGTGAAAATCCCAAGTTACTAAGGTGGTCCATTTCCCTACAGGGGATGGACTTTCCAGTGGAACATTGGCCCGGAGTTGACCACGCCAATGCTGACGGTCTCTCCCGGTTTTTCTGCCTTAGTGACGAGAACTCCCTAGAGGTTGGGTAGCTCTCCCCACTTCCGCCTTGGGGGACGCATGTTAGACCTGTCAGCCCTAGGGTGGTCTTTCCCTGTTTTTTTCCCTTGCCTCATTTTTCCCACCCTCTTTTTCGTGGGCCTTAGGTCTCCGAGCGACTTCCCATTGCTAACCAATGCTAAGGTGCAGGTGCTCTCTTCTTCCAACATGGCTGTCACAGGCACCTGCTACTGCAGAGTGGTCTTTTTAGTATCACCCTAGTTGCCAGGAGCTGGCTGGGACCCTAAACATTGTTGCAACACCAGCCCCCCCTTTTCTCCCATAGCTAGAGTAGGGAAGTTCCTGGAACCTTCCAGAACAGGGGAGGGGTCTGCTTTTTGTTGCCTTAGAGTGTGGTCACCTGACCTGGGCATATTTAAGGAAAGGAGGGAAACTTTTTAGTCAGTTGGGGCATCACTGACCAGGAGGAACCTACGCAGGAGACTTAGGCGGTAGGGCCTAGGCAGGGACCTATACCACTGGGACTGACAGGGCTTAGGTGCTGCCTTCCAAGCTGAGTGAGGAACACTGGACTAGCCCACTGATCTGGCCCGGCGGGAGGGGAACCCAGGGACCACCTGCAGTGACCTGCTGAGACTATCTTGCCTTCAGCCACCAACTCAACCCCCCCCCTCAAGAAATCACCAATCAAGGGCGCAGGGACCATCAAGCGCTGAGAGAAACTCCCTACCTGTGCTAACCAGGACTACTGGGGATCAACCAGGTACTGGGCTGTGCCATCTCTGCCCCTTTGTCTTAAACTGTGCCCCTGCGCTGTCCTGCATCATCTCCACTGCTAAGCTGTCTGCCCTACCTACCCAGCGCTCTCCTACTGTGCCCCTGAGAAGCGCTGTAGACTGCCAGAATTGTTGTGCCCTTAAAAGCTCCTGTAACTACCCCGAAGCGCCACGATGTTCCTGGGCGCTATACCTGCCCTGTCAGCGCGGGACTGCCCGAAGCGCTGTTGCTTATTCGAGTGCTGTGACCCCCCGAGGCGCAAGAAGTGCAAGCGCCATCCTGCTTCTCCGCGCTGTGCCCTGAGAGAGGGAGCGCTGACCTGCCTCGTGGTGTTCCCCGCCCCTGAAGCGCTGAGGCGGGGAAGCGCTGTCGCAGGGCTACACTCACCGTCGCGGCCACAGCGCCGCTTGTGGAGACCACCGCGGCCATTAACATCACCCCGGCGGCCCTCGGAGCCAGGAGAGGGCCGTCGCTGCTCTGCGCTAGGCCGCACTAGGCCGCGAAACCAGGATCCAGCGCCACGTGAAGGGGGTGCATTCTGGACTCCGTCCCTGCCAGCCCCGCAACCCCATTGGTCCTGAGGCCGCGCCCCCGCAGGCCGCACTACCATTGGCGGCTGCGGGCGTGCCTTCGCCCAGGACTGCCGGCATTGGTCCCCGGCTCCAGGAGTCATTGGGAGGCCCCGGGGACAGAACGGGGCCTCCTCTACTTCCCTGCCGGCCCCGGTCCGCCCCTGACATCGCCAGGCGCTACCCGGAGGGCCGCAGTCCATAGAGGGGGCTCCAAGGAGAGCATGAGCCCCCCTCCCCGAACCACCGCAAGGGCCGAGTAGGCCGAAGAGACCAGGTAAACCCCCGGGGAGGAGGGCGGAAGGCTGAAGGAGGCCCCGAGTACGCCCCTCCCCTGGGGACGCTGAAGTTGGGCCGCGTTGGCCCTAACTGGCCCATTTAAGCCCTGAGACTGGGCCAGAGCCCCGGAAGACACCAGTGGGGCCTGAGGTTGTTGAAGATAGCCCCTGTTGGGGAACTGCTAGCTCCTACTCGCCCGAGGCCGGCCAGAGGTTTACGTGAACTGGCCTGATGAATTGTGTACTGTTGCCGGGTGAAATGTTTGGCCTACATAAGGAGGTGGTTATTTTTGCCTAAGGAAATACTGGTTGAGAGAGTTAATGCTACCCGGGTTAACTGAAATGTTTATTCCCGCCTGACGAAATGTTTTACTCTTACCTAATGAGATGTTGCCTGATCTTTGATAACATGTCTTATACTCCTGCCTAATGCAGTGTTTCCTGAGTGCCTTTGGCACTCAATGAAATGGTTATTGCTGAGTAATGAAGCGCTTATTCCTCTAATGAAATGGTTATTGCGACATGCTACATTGATTAATGAACTGCTCCCTTTACTCCCCTGATGAAATGCTTTGCTGATATATTGGTACCTTGAATCTTGATTAACCTGAACATTGAGCTACATAAAGCTTATTGATTTTTTTATTCAACCTAACTGGTGTGGGGTCAGTCATTGCCTGCATTTACTGTCTCAGTGGATGTGTGTGCTGTATGGTCACTTTACACCTAAGCTTTCGAGTGCCTACCTGCTCGCGCCAAGCTACCCCCCGGGGAACTGGTGACCTCAGTTCCTGCATGCTTCATGAACTTACTGATGCAGGCCAATCACATAGTTCACCACATCCTTCTGAGAGGACTCCGAAGTTTATTCCCACCCTTCTGTCGCTAAATTGATCGGACCAACCACCAGGAGCCCAAATAGAAGTTCATAGTGACTGAAACCAACTCCTTTCTGTGGAATGTATCCATAGGTAAACCAGGGATAAGTCATAATGGTTATGTCAGGAGGAGATCTCACTTTCTACTGAGGTTACCTGATAAAGGTCCCATAATTATCTGAAGGGTCTTCTAAAACCTTCCCACCAACCCATTTGGTGTGCAGTGGTACACTGTGAAGAAGTAATCAGTCATACCAGGTCACTCTGCCAACTCTTTCATGTAAGGAGATGAAGTCTGTTCCACTGTCTTAGGAAATACAACCCATGAAAAGATCCCTATGAGTGCTTTAGCTACTTCCTTGCTCCACAAAAGGTACTTCTTCTGGATTCCTGGTGGTATGATATATCACAAACAAGATATATTTGTTTCCTGATAGTGAGGGGGTTAAATGAACTAATGTTGTCAATTCTCACCTACTCAAACAGATCACCTACCAATGGGACTGACGGTGCCTTGGGTTTATTTCCAGAAGTTCCACTAAATCGGAAAGTAGTATATGTTCTACAGAATTTCTCTTTATCTCTGCACGTTACTGGCCAGTAGAACACAATTCCAATCTATCATGGGTCTTTGTTATGCACAAGTGTGCTGCTAAGTGCATCGAGAAGGCCAGTAACAACTGGAATTCTTGTGCATTAAGGCAACCACTAGCTGCTTGCTAGCTCCTGGCTTGGGATGCACAGGCTATCTATAAAACAGAACATCCTCCCAGCCCACATAATGCCTTCCAACCATTCCCTTGCTGTCCTGTTCCTGGGTTTCCTTTTGAAGTGCCACAAATGTAAGTAATTCAATTTGCGCCTGAGAGAATTGTTTGCGGATATATCCTCCAGCAGAAAACAAACCCTGCCACTCTAACAGTGACCAGACTCCAATACCTTGTTCGTAGGGGCAATGGGTGCCATGGCCTGTGCCTTCTCAGAATCTGCTTTGATCTGCTTACTACGTTTCTCTGGACCTTACAAATCTAGGACAGTCACTGGTCAACATAGCTGACAATCTAAGTCAAAGAAGGATTCAAGTCATGGGACTAACGCATGGGCAATCAGATCACTACACAAGGCGCATCCAATACCATGCTTTTATCTCACCCCTACATTGATCGTGGCCAACTTAGCATTGAATTCTACATCAACTCAGGCAATGGGGTACTCCATGATTTTCCCAATGGCTAACAAACCTATGTCATTGGCACCAGGGAGCATCTCCTAAAGTTTGATATTCTTCCCTCAAACATTGCTCTTAGTACCTTCCTCCAACCAATAGTCGCTGCCAACAAAAAAAAAACATGATAGTTGAATGAATATGCTTAGGACCTTCTTCATCTCTTTCCAAAATGTCAATGATACTAGGATGAGTATAACAGGGCCCTGTTGGGTCCCTTCACTCTCAATCAACAGACTTGCTATCATGGGTGTTGCTGGACTATTTCACCTGACAGTCTCTTTTGTAAGGCCCCTCCTTGTGACACGGTTAACAAGTAATCACTTTAAGTGTGGAAACACTATTTTCTCTTCTCCTTGTATTTCGGACTTGGAATCAAATTCCTTTTTTGCTTGTATCCTCATCTCCTTTGGAAATGACCCAGGTTTTAGACATCCACGATCCAGTACGGGCCCAAAAGGGGTCTAAATGTCACTTATATTCAAAAATGATATGTATGTGTCTTTAATGTACATATTAGGGCAAGAGATTATCTAATGTATTAATAAAAACAAGCATATGCAATGCAATAGGTCTCGCATTAGGAAAGTTTGAGCTAATGGTATTGTAAATGACAAATATTTGATTTATGTGTTGGTTTTGAAAATAGCGAAATTAATAGCTTTGTCATTTACAATGCCAATAGTTTTAACTTTCGCAAATGTGATACCTATAGCATTTGTAATGCAATATGTGTTGTATTTACGTGACTTAGATGTATTGATATTACAAATAACAATGGCTTTTAATTTTTTTTAATAATTAATACTTAAATAAAAGTTATTGTAATTTATAATGGCAGTAGCTTTAACTTTTGTAAATAACATTTGTGAAGATTATGTTCAGTGTAGTTTATTGTGTGGTGGGGTTGTGTGTGTGGGGGGTTGTGTGTGGAGGGGTTGTGAGTGGGGGGGGTTGTGAGTGGGGGGTTGTGAGTGGTGGTTTGTGTGTGGGTTGGGTTGTGTGTGTGTGGGATTGTGTGTGTTGGGTTGTGTGTGTGGGGGGTTGTGCATTGCAGTGCGCGCAACAAAATTCGCTAGATTTATTTGAATGTTTACTTACCTGCAAACCTCCGTTAGCCATACATTACTAACCCCCACCCTGCCCCTCCCCCTCCCCACGTCACCGCCCCGGCAGGTACTCCCCTACCGACCGTGGCTGTGTGTGTGGGGGGGGTTGTGTGTGGGGGGGTTGTGTGTGTTTTAGGGGGGTGTGGGGGGGTGTGTGGGTGGTTGTGTGTGGGTGGGGTGGAGTTGTGTGGGGGGGGTTGTGTGGGGGGGTTGTGTGGGGGGTTGTGTGTGTGGAGGGTTGTGTGTGGGGGGTTGTGTGTGTGGAGGGTTGTGTGGGGGGGGTTGTGTGTGTGGGTTGTGTGTGTGGGGGGTTGTGTGTGGGGGGTTGTGTGTGGGGTGTGTGTGTGGGGTGTGTGTGGGGTGTGTGTGTGTGTGTGTGTGTGGAGTTGTGTGTGTGTGGAGTTGTGTGTGGGGGTTGTGTGTGGGGGTTGTGTGTGGTTGTGTGTGTGTGGGGTGGAGTTGTGTGTGGGGGTTGTGGGGGTGTGTGTGTGTGTGTGGGATTGTGTGTGGGGGTTGTGTGTGTGGGGCTGTGTGGGGGGATCTGGTTGTATGTGTGGGGTTGTGTGTGTGTGGGGTGTGTGTAGGGTTGTATGTGGGGGTGGTGTGAGGGTGTGTGTGGGGGTGTGTGTGGGGGGGTTGTGTGGGGGGGGTTGTGTGTGTGGGGTGTGTGTGTGGGGTGTGTGTGTGGGGGTGTGTGGGGTGTGAGTATGAACACACAAGTACTGTATAGCTAGCACATTGACCCATTGCCAGGAAGCGCAGAATGGTAGATGTGCTGTCAGTGGAATCACACTGAAAAGAAAGAAAAACTAAAACGGCAATTGTGGTCTGGTAGGACTAGTGCACAACTGTTGTCAGTGGAATCACACTGAAAAGAAAGAAAAAATAAAATGGCAATTGTGGTCTGGTAGGACTAGTGCACAACTGTTGTCAGTGGAATCACACTGAAAAGAAAGAAAAAATAAAACGGCAATTGTGCTCTGGTAGGACTAGTGCACAACTGTTGTCAGTTGAATCACACTGAAAAGAAAGAAAAAAATAAAACTGCAATTGTGGTCTGGTAGGACTAGTGCACAACTGTTGTCAGTGGAATCACACTGAAAAGAAAGAAGAAAAAAACGGCAATTGTGCTCTGGTAGGACTAGTGCACAGCTGTTGTCAGTGGAATCACACTGAAAAGAAAGAGAAAGAAAGAGAGACTTGGAGATAAACAAGCAGGAAGCAGAGCCAGAAACTGCGGGGGGCGGGGGGCGGGGGAGCGTATTCCTTTGAAGTGAGGAGAGCAGGTTAATTAGAATTAACGAAAAAAATGGACAGAACTTGGGGTGTAAAAGGAGAAGGAGAAATAACTCAGTCAAAACTAGATTGAGGTGGACAGAAACAAAATGTCTGACTCGTATATCATTGTTGTTTATCGATTACTTGCTTGCACGTGAGCAAACTGTGCAACAGGAGCAACCTATTTAGAACGATTTTCTAATATAAATTATATGCTGCAATTTGTTAAATAATCAATTGCTGAAGTCAAACCGGACAACACAAGACTAATCACATCACACTTACCCTGCAGTATTGTGCAGTTCTGCCGGTGATACATAACTTTCATAGTTAGCTTCATTTTATTAAAGGTGTAGGGCGCTTTATCCAAGGTTTTGTACATCAACTAATACAATAAAAAACACTGACACAGCAGCATAGACATTTGAGATGGAAAGGGGGAAGAGAGATTTAGGAGGCAACAGAATGATTAAAGAGGGCTGGTGCTTTTTTTTAAGGAAAATTAAAGCAGCGGGTTAGTGCACCACCTAGTGCCGGCACCAAGTCACAAGAAACGGACATGAAAGATATCTTGAGTTGGTGATTGGGGAGAACTCCAGCTCGAAAATTCTATTTTGCCAGGAGCTCTTAAATTGCTTTCACCATTCCTGCTTGGGGGCAAGCACGGAAAATGTATGAAAGCGAGACTTGCAAGTAGGTGGACAGGGCGAGACAGGAGAGGCGCGGTGGGGCTGGCACATGGAATGGGGATTAGGGCCAAGAATAGAGGCAGCCACAACTAAAGACAAGTAAAAGATCAAGAGCACTGGTGCAATTAAATGTTGAATGCACTTCTAATATTTTATTAGTTTAATCGTCACGCGGATAGGAGACGATACTGTGGGAGCACCTACTCACAATACTGAACATTTATTTACCATCAGGATTATTTGCTGTGCACCTGTTCAATCTCTTAAAGTATTTCAATCATTTATCCTTTCCATGAACAAGTGGCACGCCACACACAACTTCAAACAAAAATGAATTACGAAGACATATCGAAATCCACTGAAGCTAGAGCAGATACTTTTGCTTTTGCAACTGATGAAGCAACAAGGATATATGCACTTATACAGGAGGATATAGCTCAAACAACTAACATCAGGTCTAAAGAACAGAACGTCAAACAATTACTTTATCTATCGAAACGAAAGATTAATCAAAAGTTACATGCCAATACTTTAATAAGATATCATAAAGCATTGAGAATACCCAGAGGCCTACGGATTGCACTAAAGCCCTCGTTATGCAAAAATTCTAAGCCCTTTCAGGAACGCTGGTATGCGATACTCAACAAATGCAGTCTCGATCTGATCCTACTAATTGTAGAAGAATTATCAAACATTCTAATCGATCTAGAAAAGGAAATTATTGAGACAACTGATGAATTATCTAAAAACATGTCCTCAGAAGAATTAGATACACTATTGACAGACATCAAACAACAATTGGAAAGACACCATAATGACATAAATGAGCATAAAATAAGAAAATTTCGTAGAGACACTCTCGACTATAAATTAGGCGAGGTGTATACCTGGGCGGAGGTATATGCACAAAAAAGAAGAAACCGACCTTACACTCGAAGCACAGATACTTCTTCTACTGATAGCGATACATCTAATCAGCAACGGAAAACTAGACCACAAACAGAAACGAGATCGCAAGAACCACTACCACGTTCATCAAATACACAAACAAAACCTACTGGAACTGATTTTTTAGAACAGGCTACCGAAAGAGACGACCCAGGAGGAGCAAGATCAAAAGACGCTCCACAAACAAGAAGTGTAACATTACCCAAAAAAATCGACAAGAAGAAAACAGGCATTTAAATCAATTAATGATCAACATTTCTGACCATACCTTCACTAAACAAGAAATTGATCTACTACAAAGAGGTACTTCATTCGTACCAATTAATAAAACAGACCTATTGGAACTTGAAGTGAGCACTTTCAAATTGACTAGAAAACTTAGACTACGCAATTTTTTTGAACATGTACTACCACCACAAGAACTCAAACTACAAGATCCTCTACTAGGATTGAAAACTACTAGCAACTATCAAGCCCCAGTAAGCCATAAAACAATAGACTTATTTGAGAAATTAATACAGCAAGATATATCTCTGATTAACTACAAGAAGACCACATACAAAAATATCACACAAAAAGACAGAGACAAACTCAAAGCTATAGCCAACAACAAAACCATCAAATGCATCAGAGCTGATAAAGGAGGAGCATTAGTGGTAATGAACACCACCATGTACAACAACAAATTGAGAGAACATATTTCTGACAGTACTACATATCTAAAATTACCTGGAAACCCCACACAACAATTTGCGAACATTCTTAAAGACATTGTTGAAAAAGCTTTATCACAAGGAATCATCAATCAAAAAACAACAACTTTTTTGTTAAAACAAAACCCGAGAAGTCCGTCAATATATGGATTGCCAAAAATACACAAACATCCTACGGACCCACCGATTAGACCGATCGTATCTACCCTAGGTAGTATTCATGAACCAGTCGGACAATTTTTAGACAGACACTTACAACCGGTTGTTCAAAACTTGAGGAGTTACATTAAAGATACATCTGACTTTTTGCGCATACTGGAAGAAATTAACATCAGTTCCAACGAAATGATATATCTATGCACTGCAGATGTCAAATCTCTCTATACCTCGATCCCTCATCAGGAGGGTATCGAAGCTATAGAACAAGCAATCCTGAAACTAAATGTGGAAGAACCGATGCAACTATTCCTAATGGAACTAATAATCTTCACTCTATATCAGAGCCACTTCAAGCATGAAAATGATTGGTACCTTCAGCTTTTAGGCACTTCGATGGGAAACTGTGCAGCCCCGGTCTATGTTAACCTATTCATGGGCGAATTTGAACAAAAGAACATCTTCATGAATCCTAATTGGTCGAACAATTTGAAAATGTATGCTCGATACATAGATTATTTGTTTTTTATTTGGACTAACACCAAAGAAACCTTGGAACAAGCATTGAACACCCTCAACACAGTAGACACACAAATTCAATTCACATGGGTTATTGATACCCAATCAGTAACTTTTTTAGACGTTTCAGTTAAACTACACAACAATCAGATTTCTACGGACATTCATCGGAAAACTACTGATCGTAATAATGTATTACATTATTCAAGCTTTCACCAAGGATCATTAAAACGACATCTCCCAAAATCTCAAATGTTAAGAGTGAAACGAATCACATCAGATCCTATACAAGCAAAAGAGCGCATTATTGAAATGGGAGAAAGATTCAAACAAAGAGGATACCCAGAGCAAATTATAGAAACAGACAAAACAGAAACTTATGCGCTTAATAGAAAGCAGCTATTGAAACCTATTCCAAAACAACAGAATGAAAGAACAGTGATTGTATCTAAATTTTCCAACGTTAGTTCAGACTATAAAAAAATCATATTAAAACATTGGCCAATGTTAAAAGCTGAACCTGATTTCAATGGAATCTTCAATCATTAACCGATATTTGCTCACACAAGAGGGAAAAACCTTGGTGAAATTCTTAAACAAAGTGATCAAATTGAAACAACCTTCCAAGGAACAATACCATGTGCAAATTGCAACAATTGCCACAATATAATACATGGAAATAAAGTTATGCACCCTATGAAGGGTCAACTAATTACATTGAAAGTTACAGCTACTTGTGACACTGCTAATATCGTGTATCTATTAAAATGCCCTTGCGGGAAAGTATATATAGGAAAGACTGAACGCAAGTTAAAAACACGTCTCAATGAACACAAGTCTAATATAAGAACAAAAAATCTGAAATCATCGGTAGCAGCACATTTTTCAGAGATGAATCACAACATATCTCAGCTAAAATTCATGGTGCTAGAAACAGTACAAAAATTTGAAGGAAGAGACAACAGCAAATATTTGCTTCGCCGAGAAAATTACTGGATTTATAGACTGAACACTTTAAAACCCCACGGGTTAAATGATCGTATTGAATTTTCTTGTTATCTTTAACTGTGAGCCCACATGGGCAGTTATGTTCTGTACAATTGACCTGATGAGATTCATTACAGAGATTAATCATTAACTTTTTATTTTTATTTTTATGTCTAGAATGGTGATTTAATACATATCACATACATATTCTGATATATTTGCACTTTATTGTCGAACTCCCTTTATTCATTTTTTTCAGCCACCTCTCTTTTACCCGTTCGGTTCTTATAGTCTGTCTTTTATGCCTTTAGATGAACTTCTTCGATTAGTCTGTTTTTTAGCTCTACCATTACGTTTTTTACCCGTGTTCCTAATGTCACTGCACGCTTTTCCGGATACGCCCACTACCAGGAAGCTCTGCTAACCGCGAGCATTTCAAACTTGAATACCCGCGTTTAACTTTTTTCCGTGAGTATCATATCTCGACCGTTCTCGCAGCTACTTCGGAGCTTGCTAGGACGCTAGATTTACCCTCTCTTCCCATTACTTTCAGATATTTTGATACCGTGATTCAGCACATCCGTTAAATGAGTAAGTTCCCCTGAGCGGTACCTGTTATTCATTTCGTTTTCACTTTTTCACCCCTTGATTGCAGTCCATGCACGTTTATCGCATACTTCACGTTTTTTCACCATTTTTTCACCATTGTAGATACTTTTGTTTATTGCTAATACTATGAATGTAATAGATTCAATGAGCTTTATTATTCTCATTTATAGATATGCTCCCGGACGAAGGGCCATTGCCCGAAATGCATAGGAGCTTATGCTAATCAGATGTATAATTGATATCGATGAATATGGAATAACTACTTGAAAAAAAGAACTATAAGAAAAAAATAAATGAATTTGACAAACTAAAAACTTCGTTCAACATTTATTCATAACTTTCTTGAACTTTTTGGAACATTTTCTTCAGTGTGCCCCATGGGATGCAACCAATTTTCAATTGAATGCACTTCTAATATTTTCTAAGTTTAATCGTCACGCGGATAGGAGACGATACTGTGGGAGCACCTACTCACAATACTGAACATTTATTTACCATTAGGATTATTCGCTGTGCACCTGTTCAATCTCTTAAAGCATTTAAATGTTGTGCAGAGGATCCAACAGAAAAGCAAGAGTGGGCAAGGGGTCCAGCTATGAGGAGGTGGAAAAAGGAGTAGTGAGAGACAAACGGGTAAGAATGCAAACAGAAAGTTGGAAATAGATCTCAAAGCAGCTGGGGAATGAGCAGAGAGTATAGTTAAAAACCAACCACCACTACCGATCCTAGTGGGTAGCGGATGAGGGTGACATAATACTATAAAGACTTAAAGACAGAGATGTATTCACAAGCGGTCTGGACTGCGATGGCTGTTCAGTGGTAACTAAAAATAAAAGACGGACAGCTAAAAGAAGAGTACAAATCTTGCGAGCTCCCGGTTCTCCTTTAAAGACCTGGAAGAGGCTAATGAGTGACTAAAAAATAAAATGGAAAAAGAAGCACAAGCCGGAGATGGTTCACAAGTAACAATTATGACTCAGAGTAAATCAGAACTTTAGATAGAACACTGCTTCCGAGATACGAGACATGAGAGGTACTGTAAAGAGAGGAAGCACCCCAATACAGAACATTTTAAGGAAATAGAGGGATAAAAACATATGAAAAGAGATGGGGAAAAAAGCTAACTGTGATCAGTGGCTGAAAAAATCTGGTGACGAAATACTACCTGGAGTGATGGAAGCAAAGGATAATAAAACAAGCCCTCACCCAAAGGAACAAGCACTGACTGAGCAGCGGGACGGCCCGAGTCAGTTACAGGAAATAAACAGTGTCCCTGAAAACAAAGAACAAGAATTGTTGGAGCAAATGGTGAGCCCTTTCCCCGCCCTTTCGCGGACGCTTTAATGTTCTCAGTGGCCGTGCGGCTCACTGAGAACATCAAAGCGGCCGCGAAATTGCTCCCAAAGCTGCAGGCGGACAGATGGGGTGCGCGTGCCCGACGCACATGCACTGTGTCCGATCTGCAGACTTTGGGAGCATTTATAAGAGCCCCCTACTCTACTCTCGCAGAAGCAACGAATACGCGTTGGCTTCAGCGAGACCTAATCATAAATTTCTAATGGAAATAAACGTATATTATTTTTAAATATATTTTCGCGGAGTCGCGTCGGGTGCATTCTTCGTGCGCGCTGGGTGCGTGACTCCCATGTGCCCTCAAAAAATGTGCCCTCAAAAAAAGGATTTGATTGGTTTATAACATTTCCCACTGTAACTATTGAAGGACCCCACCCATTTTAGTAATCCTGTTTTGACCAATTGATGAGAGACATCTCTTCTCCATCAAGAGCTGGTTTTGCAGTTTTTTTATGTTTTTCAGATATTGCATTGGAACAATGGCATCTAGTTCACAAGCTCCTCATCATTCTTCAGATGAAGATATCTTGGAAGAAGATCCACCCAAGCAGAGGCCTGAGTCAGTGGTCTGGATTTTTTTTTACCTTTCTTGCCGGACAAAAAAAGTTAAATGCAAAAAAAGTCACATGCTCGCTGTGTGAGAGGCTTCTGTCACGAGGCAGTGAAAAAAAATACTCCTGTGGAACTGCGAGTATGTACAAACATTTACGTACCATTCACCCCGGAATCTGGCACAAGAAGAGATGAGATGTGCAGCAAAAAATCCACCAAAATGCACCTCTGGAGCATCCGCATCAACAGCTCCGATAGACATTCGTCCAGAATTCACATTTCTTCAGCAGCATTGCGCTAAGTGCAAAGCCGTCATCTGCTACGGTGAACAATCAGTGGATGCTGTTTGCGCTGCACAGCGCAACCATAAATGCTAATTTTTTTTTATTTTTGTGTTTTTGGAATGATGTTTAATTCCAAAAGCTACTTGTTTACTTTGTTCCTTTGTTCCTTTTTTGTTCAGTTTTTAGTAAAAGACCAAAAAAACTACAAAACTTTTGAAAAAATACAAAAAAAATACAAATCAAAAAAAGAAGAAAAAAAAAAGTTCTTGTCAGAACCACTTTATCTGGTTAAAAAAAAGAACTATAATAGCATGGTAATGTCTGAAAGTTTGGTTGAATATATGTGTAGAGAATGATTGACTGGAAGAATACGTTAGTAGTGTATGGTATATTTATCACCATGCGTGCGGCGCATTTTCCCCGCTGTGCGCTGAAGTTTTTTAAAACCTGCGGTTCATGACGAGCTCAGCTCGTCTTGAGCGTACGAGAGGTGTACCTCATGACGAGCTGAGCTCGTCATGAGCGTCGAAGGGGTTATAGGGGCAGATCTATGAGGAAGTGCTGCAGCGTAACACTGCAAGCCCTTTAGCTACACTGCGCTGCGGCACTTCCAAAGCACAGGGATGTGGCATATTTACATGAATATGACACAACTCTGTGCTTCCCTCTGCTCTGGCGCACAAACTGCAACCGTGGTGCAAGGATGTCTGTGCCATCAGGAGATTGTTTTTGTGCAGGAAGGGACACCTTCCTGCACAAAAACAATCACTAAAGGCATTTTCCTCCTTCAATGTGTGCTGTGGAATGCAGCACCATTGAAAGAGCAGAAACCGAGGAGAAATCAAACCATTTCTCCTTGTTGGCCTCGCTACGCCACCTCTAGGGTGACGCAGCATTCACACGTGTCTCCAGATTTACGATTTCTCGTAAATCGTAAGATGCGTCTTGTTCCATGGGTGTTGTGTGGGAACATAAACAGCAACACCCATGGAACGCCCCTTCAACGCAAAGTGCTGCATTTGAAGGGGCCGTATTTACAAGGAGAGGAAATGCCACGCAGGGTGGCTTTTCCTCGCCTTGTAAATATGGAGGAGCCCCCGGCACCATCACTACGTCACAAAAAGTTATGTTATGTTATAGATTGTTTATATAGCGCCTATCACCGCCGGTCTCTAAGCGCTTAACAGAAGAACATAACACAACTGGTACTCCGAAACCCTCAGCTGTTCCACCGCCTAAACTGGAATCAGTGCCTTTCTGAATAGATGGGTTTTCAGTTTTTTTCTAAAGGGTAGTAGCTGTGATTCTTCCTTCAGAATGGCCTGGAGCTCATTCCACAATTGCGGGAGAAGCACAGATAGGGCCCTGCCTCCTCTGGTTTTTAGTTTGAACCTGGGTTGAAACAAATTGGAAGTTTTTCCTGAGCGCGTACTGTGACGTACTGGTGGCACAGGGGGCTTGTAAATCTGCCCCATAAGTGCTTAGGTATTGGCAGAGTGATACGATAAGAACTTAGTGCTGGATGGGAGATTGAGGAAGTGCATGAGACTGACAGGAGGTATCCTAGACTACATGAGTACTACTTCAGTATTTAGTGGAGTGTACCAATAGTATGTATGTGCTTAGAGGTTTGTAGGGATTGTGCACAGAATATTGTATGTGTACTTGTGTTGGTGCCTAGGCCATTCTATAAGAACATCACTAGTAATTGGAATGATGAGAGCTGCAAACAGAGTGCACAGTTAATTTATAAGTGCTTAGGTATTGGCGGAATGATAGGATAAGTAGATAGTGCTGGATGGCTGATTTGAAAAGTGCATGGGACTGGCAGGTAGATTTCTACACTGCATGGGTTCTAACTGGGTATTTACAAGAGTGTATTAATAGTATGTAGCTGGTTAGAAGTCTGCATGCAAATTGCACAAAATATTGTAGCTGTACTAGTGTTACTGGCTATTCCTCAAGTACATGCCTAGTAACTGGAATGATTACAGTGCTACAAACAGAGTTTATGCTCAATTTATCAGTGGTTATGTATTGGTGCAATGATAAGTTAAGTGGATAGGCCTGGATGGGTGATTGGAGAAGTGCATGAGATTGACAGGAAGATTCCTAGGGTGCATGGGTACTACTTGGGTATTTACAAGAGTATATCAATAGTATGTAGCTGGTTAGACATGTTCATGCATAGTGCACAGAATAACATACCTGTTGTACTACTCCTAGCTAAGGCATTCTATAATGACACAAGCAGCAACTGGAATAATTACAATGCACCAAATCAGTGCATAGAGGATTTATATTTACTTAGGTATTACTACACTGAATGAATAAGTGTATGGTGCTTGATGGGTGATTGGAGGAGTGTCTCAGTACTAACAGGGCAAACACTGCTCAGCAAGCAAACTCTTTATTGGATAAAACTACTACATACATCTCTACTGCTACATTACCTTTCTACAACGACTTTTAATATGACACATAGTCAAATACAAAGCAGAAACCATTCACATTTCTCTACTATAAGTCTCACCATATCACTGAAAAACATAAATGAGTATCTTTCTACAGAACACTATCTACACCACATAAATTCACAAAACAAGCTTCAAATTGAAACTAAACACCAATGATGTTGCACATTTTAACTATACCTCTTTAGAGACTTATAAAAACTAGTCTTATCACTAATACCTTAACTCGACATATAAATTTCCAATTTGAAATCAACACCTAAAATTATGCACTGTACTACTAATGTACATATCCACACATTAAAACAATCAGTCATAATCAGCAATGCCTATTCCAAAACACACATAATACTATGCAAAGCGTATATTAAACAACATTTAAACACGTTACAAAAAACTGCAATAAATATTTCTTCATTACAAAATATATGACTAACTTCAAATTTTATGAAATATATTTTGTTTGAAAACAAAAGCACCACATAGTACACCTCACAAATTAATAACTCACCTTTCAAATTGATTTGTAGCTCATGAAGTATCTGAATCACACACCAGATGTTCTTATGCACACAATGAATATAGTGCACTGCTCTTAGCAAAACCAAGAAATGGCAAAGTTTCCCTCTCATTCTGCACACATATACATGTAGATATCAAATCACATTGCTTCCCAGATTAATTCAAATTCTAAGACACATTTCTATTGGTTATACATATCAATCCTGGCCAACTGACCTCTAACTGAACCAAAATTGCTTCTGGAATTTTCTGGAGTCGCGCCTAGACCGTGCACCATAAGCAATGGAACCGTGGATCCAGACGAGACTTCAAAAGTATATTACAAATATTTTTACAAGTTTTTTCATGACACACTACTTCTAACCATACCAGTGACTTGGGAAATCTCACTGCAATTACATATTACTGTAATATTTATAAGAAATACTCATTTTAATGCCACACATAACTTCCAACCCTACCCCCATTCTGCTTAATGCCTGTTCCCATAGTAACAGTTCAGGGAACACTCAACTGTACACACAGGTCACAGGTTCAGCACACAATGTTGCAAATTCAAACAGCAAGTGTGCTTGACTTCCCAAAATATCAGCTTATCCTATGTAATGTACCTTTCAAACAGTTTGTACTAACCAATAAGAAACATGTTTTTTAAACACAGAAACATGAACCCTATTTTTCACTTTATAATGTTCTCAAACAGCCAATCATTTCTCTTCTTTTCTTAAAACTGCATCTTGTCGACCACTTTAGAGACCTCTTAATTTACCAACTGCCTACTTCACCTACAGACATCTTTTGAGTGCATCCAGACTTCCCTTCAAGATCTTAGAGTGTAAATTGTGGGACACAGCTATATTTTCTGATGCAAAGGTATGCTGAAAGAAAAGGTATTGACAAAGACCTAGCTTTGCAAAATGTAGACATTAAACGGATTGGACAGAGAGGATTAAAGTGGCACCAATTGATGCCATTGGTTAAATGATTTTGACATCTCTAAACCCCATACCTCATAATTGTGCACTGTGGTGGCAATGACCTAGGCACTTTGACTGGGGTAGGTCTGGAAATGCTAATGAAGGACACCTTTGCAGAATTGATGTTACTTTTCCCCCAAACTGCCTTTGTCTACTCTAACATATGCCAAAGACAGAAATGGAACTGGTCCAATCAATTTTGTCCACAGATTGAGAAAGCTAGGAAAAATGTCAATAAAGCTGTATCTGCTTATCTCAGAGATTATAGTATGGGGACCATATACAACAACAATCTGTGTTTTATTACGGATGGCATCTACAGGAGAGATGGTGTACATTTCACAGATGAGGGAAACAGAGTCTTTCTTAACAACTTTAGACTTTGCATAGGCACTTACATGTAGGTACCAAAATCTCCCAATAAATACAAGGGCTCTTTTTAGAGCCACCCAAGATCCAAACATATAACCTAGATTTATAATTGAAAAAAACGTAATTTTTTTTGATGGGAGTCGCGCACCGCACCCCTTGCGTTCACACCAGGGGGGCTTGCTGGAAGTCGTGCACCGCTCGTGTTCACATCAGGGGCCGCGCTGGGAGTCACGCACACCTTGTCTTCACACCAGGGGGCCGCACTGAGCGTCACGCTAGGAGCCCCAATGCCCACACGGTCCCACCATCTCCCCGCGTCCTGCAAGAGACGGCATTGCTTTTCCACATGGGGAGCTGCTAACATGCAGCTGCCCGTGTGGAAAAGCAATTCTGCTTTGGATTTTTGAAGAGAGAGCATGATTCCCTGCTCTCTCTTCCAAAATCCAAAGCAGAGTTTGCTACGGTAGGGCGAGAGACGTGCTCCCGCCCTACTGTAGCAAACAGCAGTGGACAGTGCAGGAGCCGGCCCTGGCTGTCCCCAGGGCCATCAAAGGCTCCAGGAGAGGGGCTCCGCGGCCCCCCTCCCAACTTTTGAAAAGCCCCGGGGAGTTGGTGGTCCCGGGGCTCGGGTCCAAAATGGACCCCCCGAGTTTTAACAGTTAGTGCCTCGAGGAGGTGATAGTGCCCGGGACATGTGGGTGGGCTCGTGCCCCCCCACAAAGGCATTAGTGTAATTAAAAAACAGAGCCCCGGGGAGATGGCGGTCCCTGGGGGTGCGGGGGCCCCCGCGGGCCCCCACTTTTAATTTTCAAATCCCCCCGGGACCTGGCCCCCCGAGGGTTAAAAATAACGAAGCGAGAAAGCCCTTGTGTGGCGATTCAGAAGGAGGGACACTGAGACTGGAGCGTGGTAGTGAAGGTTTTATTCTAATAAAAGTCTTTTCTCTCCTCTGAGTGAGTCGTTCCCTGGCTAAGGCCGCGGGATCCAAGGTGTCAGCTAGGTTGGTAGACCTCCCGGGACTTGCACGTCTTCGCTCCCTTTCACTAGCGACCCGGTCATCGTCTCTCGCGGTGTTCCAGCGCCACATGCGGGGAGAAAGAACACTCTTAGTATGTCGTTCGGGGCTTAGCTTTCCCAGGGGTAACCAGGGTAGTGAGGACACCGGTGACTCTATTTACAAGTGAGCTGACTATATATAATACAGTCGGACGGTGCATGTGAGGGAGCACGGTGAGGTGAGGAGAGGTCGGGGAGGTAAGCGGTAGGGTTCAGGGAGGGAGGAGGGGAAAGGAAGGACGGGGAAACAAAAAGGAATGAAAAGGCAAGGAAAGTTATGTACAAATCTACAAGGAAGCGCCCCGCCTCCCCAGCCACTCTGCACACGGTGACGCACCTGGGAGAGCCACACTCCTCCGCGAGCGTGGCTGGGCGCTGCGTAGTATCGTTGGCCTCCTGGCTCTGCTACTCACTCCTCCGCAATTCCTTCGGTCTTCTTCACTTCGTCTCGCTCTCCGCTCTTCTCCTCCTCGGTGCCGGGACACACCGCACTTCCGTCTTCCTATCCTTTTAGCAAAGCCATTGGTTGCACGTCATCTGGGGGCTTGTCTGTGACTCCGAAGCTGATTGGCTGACACAGTAGTGACTCGACTGGTGGGCGGTCCTCTTCTACCTCGAAGCCGGCCCCGTAAAAGGAACAAGTCTCTCCTTTTGACTCGGGTTGATTCCACCAGCTGTTTGGAGTGTTGACAGCCAATCAGAATAAAGCTTGTTGTGGTCGGAAGGATGCGCGGATCCACTGCGACTCTATATATCAGAACCTTTATTTTTTTATTTTCTCAGCAACTACTGAATGGATTTACACCATTTAAGAAAAAGAGTTCTTTCTGACACAAGGGCTACCTTTGTGCCACATTTGGTGTCATTCCATTCTCTAAGTTCGGGCTGTAGCCGTGTCTAAAGTTACCTACGGAAATTAACATGGAGAAAACACGTTTTGGGACCCCCCTTATTTCTCGGCCTCCGCTTGCTGAATCACCCCCGAAACTTTCAAGATAGGAGCTTACCGGAGCGCCCCACTAGTTGTGAAAATTTCACGAAGATTCATCAACCAGCGCCAAAGTTATTGGGAAAAGGAAAAATGTTTTTTGAATAGAAACAAGGTCCTAACTATAACTACCTACTGGTGACCGCCAGTAGGTTATTTATATATATATAAACATATACATCGAGAAAGGCTCTATGCCGAAACGCAAACGCGTCTGTCTGTTGTTGAGAGAATAAACAACCTTTTGGATATTACCCCCGTGAGTGCGGATAATTCTTTGGCAGTGGAAAGAATTTGAAGCGTAATATATATATACCTGTTATGGAGGCTGGTAACCTACATGCCGCTCGTGTGCAGCTCACCTTGGGACACCACGTGTTATTGATATATATATATATATATATATATATATATATATATATATATATATGAATGAGCAAACACATCCAACTACCACAGAAACTCCATGGAAAGCAGGTACGGACACGAAGTAGCTTTGGATTCGGCATTTATTTCATAATGCAGGACGCCCTCAATCACGCGCACTGAGAGAGACGCGTTTCAGCCTTCAGGAGGCCTTTGTCAATACAATTACGCTCCCGTGTGCACTTGATACACAAACAAACAGGTACAGATGACTTCTTAAGCTGGTGCCAAATATGACTTTCTTTTATTTAAGTTAAAGTGCAGTGCTCCTTCATGACGCGTTTTGGGCCTCCTGGCCCTTGGTCATATATATATATTACCTACTGGCGGTCTCCAGTAGGTAGTTATCGTTAGGACCTATTATCCATAGGAAATCCGCAACATTCTATTCCCAATAACTTTGGTGCCGATTGATGAATCTTTGCGAACTTTTCCAAACTTTTGGCCAGCTCCCGTCTGCTCCTATCCTGAAAGTTTTGGGGTGATTGATCAAGTGGGGGCCAAGAAAAAAGGGGAGACCCAAAACGTGTTTTACCCATGCAATTTCCCATAGGACCTTTAGCCACAGCTACAGCCCAAACGGCTGAACGGCTGTGCCTTTTGCTTATATGGTGTCAATCTGTTCAGTAGTTCCTGAGAAAATTACAGTTAAAGTCATTTATATAACTATGGGCACGGTGGATCCTCGGAGGATGCGAGGATTGTTATCGTACCATAAGCGCACCGACCCGATCACACGCTGAATGCTGATTGGTTGTCAAGTGGTTGTAAACATTCAAAACCAGGAACTGTTGCCAGCCATTTTGTGCCTCGGTAGAAGCGAGGCTGAGGAAGTCAGTGGAATATGTGTGCAAAACGGAGAAAGGGGGCAGGGTAGAAATAATTGTACCCTCTAGACCTGCTTGGGGGGTCCCAGAAGGACCCCCAGGGCCCACATTTTGTTTTTTTTAAAAACCCAGCAGGTGCGTGTAGGGTGCGCGGACTGTGGCGTAAAATAAATAAAATAAAATGGAGGGTATTTTTAATAATTCGTCCCCGGGGGTTAAATACCGGGGGCAAAATTTTACATTTGATGTGGGGCCCAGAGGGGCCCCGCAGACTCGGGGATGGTCACCCCTTGGGGCTAAAAAGAAAAACATTGTGGGGGGAGGGGTCGAAGGTCCTCAAAGCCGCGGGGACCACCACCCTCCGGGGCTTTATGTATTGTGGGATGGGGACTGCGTGGCCTCCCTCTCGGAGCACTCGAGGGCCCGTTACCTCCAGGGCTTGAAAAAAAATGGTTGTGGGGGCTGTAAGGTCTCCAAGACACCGGTGAGCACCACTCCCCGGGGCTTTATGTATTATGGGAGGGCCGATTCCTGCAGTGTCCCGGGGAGTCTATACCACCCTCCCATAGCAAGGAAATCTGTTTTCTCTTTCAAAATGTAAATGAGATTGCTTTTCCACACGGGGAGCTGCATGTTAGTAGCTCGCCATGTGGAAAAGTAATGTTGGCTCCCAAACGTGTAGAAGTTGTGCAGCAAAGGCGCTGGAGTCGTGCACCCTACAGATTATGAGTCGTGCATCCAGCGCGTGCACACCAGGGGGCCGCCCTGAAAGCTGCACTGGGTGCCCGACTTTTATTTTTCCGTAAAAATAGCCCTTATCAGTAATTTCTAATATTCCCAGGGACCGTATCCCCCGTGTCTTATAAAAAATGTTGGGGATCGTAGGGGGAGCCACAATGTCTCCACGGTCTCGCCGGCTCCTGCATTATTTTTAAGATAGGAAAAGTGATGCGAAAGTGGTGGAAGGGTGTTTTCACTCTAGAGGATAAAGAGCATTCTCTTTTATTCCAAAGTATTTTGTTTTTTCGTTGATAGTTTATTTATACTACATTTTTCAATCATTAAGAAATACTTGCATACTAAAAAAAATATTATTTATTATGTTTTGAAATCCTCTGTTGAAAGTCATTAAACTCCAGTTGAAGGATCATAAAGTTATTTATAAATTAAAATATACATTAATAATATGATCCCTCTGTGGAAATGAAAGATAAATTCAAGATGATGGTTTCGCTCCAAAATATTACTTTGCACGTAGTAATTCGTTAATTAACTTATATTTCTTGTAATGGTTGCTTTGTCAACTTGTTATTATATTACATTTAAACTTAATCATTCCACATTCTATAATCGTTTACATTTTTTTGCTTACTTTTTTAAAGATATCAAATCAAATCATATCAAATCAAGCTTTATTCGGGTGTAAGTAAAAACAACCATAAAAGCACAATATAATACATTCCAATTTAAAAATTTGGTTAAAGAAAAGAGATAATAGCCAACACAGATAAAAAGCATGCTAAAACAAATAACGCTCTTATATTTACATGTTAATTCTTTGCACATTGTGCAATCCCACCCGTATACAAACTAATAAGAAAAGATAAACTCAAAAACTAAAAAAAGAATACAGAATTGACACAATTTAACAACCGCAGGTCTAACACCCGGATCTGAAATTCATAGGGTGACATAGCGCAGGCTATTTTAATGTTGTCAGTTTAGCCAAATTCTGCCTATGTTTCAGAAATATTGCTATCAATCTGACAAAAGGTTCAGCGTCTAAAAATTGTAATGCCAGATAAGCTGGTCGGCACCTACGTAAACCCATTACTTTAAGGATAGGCAAAAGCCAATGATACCTCAATTCATTGTAAAACTTACAGAACAATGTAATATGTATTGTCGTTTGGGGTGAGCTGTCGTCACAAGGACAAATCTGAAGAGGTTTTTTCCAAGTGTTAGTTTTCGGGAAAGTAACCAGATGATGAAAAATGTCCAGTCTGAACCTGGTTAGCAAGAATCTCTCGTAGCCCGTCGAGTTATAAGTTAGATAGGGCTGGATTTTAAGAGATGTTTGTATCAGTAGTGAGTGCTGGACCGTAACTTTTGAAACCTCACTAACAAGTCGAAGAGATTCTAAATGAGCCAGGCATATCTTTTTAAATTTCTTTCTCGGGATGACAGCTATTGAGGTGGGTGAAAGATAGTACTGAATCACGCCAAGGTCGACAAAGAATTTTCTAACGTAAGCGATCCAGCCAATCTTTTGAGCCATAGCTAGGGAAAGACACTCCTCTATGATTCCCCGGCAAAGAGTGGTCTCACGTGCCGTCCAAATTCGGTGCCACAAAAGAAGAGGCTGGATCCGTATCAGATCTACTACATAAGACATGCCTACTTCCAAGTGGATAGCATAAGTTGATGTACCCTGAGGCACTGCCAGAAGAAAACGTAGAAAGGTGTTTTCCACTTTTTGCAGCTCCTCGACCTTGGCATGACCCAACACCCCCGCCCCATAGAGTGCACTTGATATGCATTTAGCTCTGTATATTTCTGATAGTTCCACAATGGGCCCCCTGCCCAATTTGTTCGCAAACTTGCATAAAGCAGCAGTTGTTCTAATGAAGGACAGTTTTCTTGATTCTACGGCCGGTTTCCAAGAGCCTCTGTGATCAAATGTAATACCCAAGTAAGGATACATAGGGGTCGTCTCTAGTTTTTGTGAATCTAGGTACATAGGCTTTATATTGTTAATTCTTGGCCCTGAAACCATCACAAAGGTTTTCCTAATATTCACCTTTAGGTCAATAGTAGCCATAAATGTGTGGTATGGATCACTGACACAATATAGAATGACAAAATATAGACTTAGCAAAATATAGTCACCAAAATATAGAATGCCAAATATCGAATTCCTATCTACAAACAGGTAAGTACAAAAATATCGAATCCAAAATATAGTCTGTAAAAAATATAGTCAGTCAAAATATCGAATTTTTTTAAAGGTCTTAAAAGTAATTTAAAATTAATGAAATAATAAATATAATTAACTAAAACATACTTAAAAATACTCAAATAACCTTAAAATTAAGATATAATTAATTTAAGTTATTAATAAAAAATGTGCAATATTTTACCGTAGGATAGCAGGAGGGTAACATTTAATATTACCACTCCAGTGAGTGCACCAGTAGGGAAAGCGTTGGATAGCGTAGGGGTAAAAAATACTATTCCCACTCCAGTGAGTGCAACAGTAGGGAAAGCGTTGGATAGCGTAGGGGTAAAAAATACTATTCCCACTCCAGAGAGTGCAACAGTAGGGAAAGCGTTGGATAGCGTAGGGGTAAAAATTACTATTCCCACTCCAGAGAGTGCAACAGTAGGGAAAGCGGTGGATAGCGTAGGGGTAAAAAATACTATTCCCACTCCAGTGAGTGCAGCAGTAGGGAAAGCGTTGGATAGCGTAGGGGTAAAAATTACTATTCCCTCTCCAGAGAGTGCAACAGTAGGGAAAGCGTTGGATAGCGGGAGGGTAAAAAATACTATTCCCACTCCAGTGAGTGCAACAGTAGGAAAAGCGTTGGATAGCGTAGGGGTAAAAAATACTATTCCCACTCCAGAGAGTGCAACAGTAGGGAAAGCGTTGGATAGCGTAGGGGTAAAAATTACTATTCCCACTCCAGAGAGTGCAACAGTAGGGAAAGCGTTAGATAGCGTAGGGGTAAAAAATACTATTCCCACTCCAGTGAGTGCAACAGTAGGGAAAGCGTTGGATAGCATAAGGGTAAAAATTACTATTCCCACTCCAGAGAGTGCAACAGTAGGGAAAGCGTTGGATAGCGGGAGGGTAAAAATTACTATTCCAACTCCAGAGCGTGCAACAGTAGGGAAAGCGTTGGATAGCGTAGGGGTAAAAATTACTATTCCCACTCCAGAGAGTGCAACAGTAGGGAAAGCGTTGGATATTGGAAGGGTAAAAATTACAATTTCCACTCCAGAGAGTACAACAGTAGGGAAAGCATTGCATAGCGTAGGGGTAAAAATTACTATTCCCACTCCAGAGAGTGCAACAGTAGGGAAAGCGTTGGATAGCGTAGGGGTAAAAAATACTATTCCCACTCCAGAGAGTGCAACAGTAGGGAAAGCGTTGGATAGCGGGAGTGTGAAAATTACTATTCCCACTCCAGATAGTGCAACAGTAGGGAAAGCTTTGGATAGCGTAGGGGTAAAAATTACTATTCCTACTCCAGAGAGTGCAACAGTAGGGAAAGCGTTGGATAGCGTAGGGGTAAAAAATACTATTCCCACTCCAGAGAGTGCAACAGTAGGAAAAGCGTTGGATAGCGGGAGGGTGAAAATTACTATTCCCACTCCAGTGAGTTTAACAGTAGGGAAAGTAATGATTTAATATATTATTAAAAATACATTAAATATCAATACCAATAAATCATTAATTGAAATTAATAACCAATTTAATATTATGTAATAATTAATTAGAAATACAACTACATATTAGTTATTAAAAAATAATAAACTATTCATAATTATTTAACAACTAATTAATTTTCAATTACAAAAACTAATTAATAATAAAAATGAATACCAATTAAATATTAACAGTAAATTAATTATCAATACACAAAAAGTATTTTTAATATGTAATTAATTACAATTACATTACTTCCCACCCTATTCCCCTATAAACCCACATCCCACTACAGAAAATACATTAATACAATTATCATAATTACCAAATATTTAATTATTACAAAATAATAACCAATGAATAAAAATGAATTGCCAATTAATAGAAATTAATTACCAATTAAAAATTAATTAACAATACATTTAAAATCAATACCAATAAATGAAAAAAATTATTTACTTAATTACAATTAAATTACTTCACACCCTATTCCCCTATAAACCCACAACCCGCTACAGAAAATAAATTTAGAAAATTAACATAATTAACAATTAATCAATTAATACAAATTAATTGCCAATTAATAAAAATTAATTACCAATTAAAAAATAACAATAAATTCAAAATGAATACCAATAAATAAATAAAAATATTTAATTAATTACAATTAAATTACTTCCCACCCTATTCCCCTATAAACCCACAACCCGCTACAGAACTAAAAAGCAAAATTTAATTAAAAATTAATAATAATTGCTAAAAATTAAATAACATAAAATTCATTACTTAAAATACATTAAACATACATTACAAAAATTAATATACACTTTTCACACATATACTAACATACAAAACACTTTAAAAAAATTGATATTATTAAAAAATTGATATATTTAATGCCTATATTGTATACTTCGATATTTTGACTTCTATATTTTGAAAATCGATATTACTTACCTTAAATTCGATATTTTTAACCACTACATTGTGTCCATTCGATATTTTGTCCATTCTATATTTTTACTTCGATATAATGTCCATTCTATATTTTGGAATCGATATTATGACTGTTTACCGTGTGGTATCTTGTGAGGGCGCGCTGTAACTCCATGGGTGTACGGGCCAGAATAACGGCATCGTCCGCGTAGAGTAATAGAGGGATTGGACGCTTATTTATTATGGGGAGGTCCTGGCTACCCGACAACATGGCTTTTTCCAGGCCATTAGTATAGCAATTAAATAAAAACGGGGCCAGGACACAACCCTGTCTTACTCCTCGCTCAACTTTAAATGACTTTGTTAGTTCACCCCTCATGCCGTATCTGACTTTAGCTGTGGCATCTGAGTATAGTTCCCGCAGAAAGGTTAAAAGAGAGGAATCTATACCCATGTCTGCTAAAATAGTCCACAGCTTGTTATGGTTAACGCAGTCAAATGCTGCAGAGAGGTCGACGTATGCCATGTAAAGGGCCCCGCCCTTAGCACTTACATATTTTCCTATCAATAAGGACAAATTGAGTGCTTGCTCAGTGGTTCCCATACCCTCCCGGAACCCAAATTGTAAATCAGAAAGGACTTTATTATCAGAAGCCTATAGTTGAAGGCGCTCTAAAATAACACGACCGGCGGGGGGGGCGTGGCCAGCAACATGGCCGACTAGACGTGCCTGGACAGAGCTCCGGCCGAGCCAGCTAATTATCCGGCATTTACTATCCCCCAAGACCCAGAACCGCCACCAAAAAAGTAAGGAACTGACGCCTGCCCACCTGCCACGAGCTGCTGCCGTCCCGAAACGGAGACGACCCCGCCTGGCCGTCGTATGTGACGGTGTCTCCTCTATGCCCCGGAGATCTTCCTGGCGGCCTACGAGTCCGGAGAAAGAGGCGCACGTCGAGAGCCGGACTTCCCGTAAATCGCTGTTGCGGGCTGATAGAGGCTTGACCAGGTGCGCGGCCGCCGGGCGGACGGTCACACGCCGTCTCCGCCGGACAACAGGAGCAGGACGGAGGTGACCGACGACCACCTACTCAAGATGGCGACCGTCATGGTGGTGGAGTGATAGTGACGGCGAGATCCTCGCATTGGCCCCACCGCCGTGCAGATTCTGGGCCTGGGAGCAGAGACGGAGCGTCGGTGAGCCTTACACCGAGGTGAGGAGGGCCGCACCTGTCCAGTACCTGACACTGGGGTTGACCTCGGCGGCGGAGCCCGCCTTTACCAATATGGCGGCTGCGCACTGAGGAGTCGCGGAGAGACGGCTCTCGAGCAGCGGAGGACCACGGAGGCCTGCCTGGAGGGGGAGGGCTTGCTCCCACTGCCTTGGAATCCCTGTGACCCGCGCCGGTTCGGGAGCGGCTGGATGTCACCGCGAGCCCCCCGCCGCCGGAACCGCACTGCTTGTGCCTGCGCCTTGTGATCCGGCACTGATCTGAAACGCGTCTGCCAGCCGGGCAGGGACTCCGTCCAAATAACTGTCATGGCCTGCTGCTGCTCCCGCCTGCTATAGTTGGTTCACGGACCATTTGTGCGCTCAGTCCTCTAAGGGTTGATTAAGTACCGACTTCTGCCTGCCGAGCATTGCATCACCAACATAACACGCAATTCCACCAACGGGATTATTCCAGGAACTCCAGGACCAAGTGGTGGGGAGGGGGTGGAGCAGACGGCCGCCAGGGTGTCCCTAAAGTGTCCAGTCGCATTCCGAAGACTACAGCTTACCGCTCGGGGCATGACTGTCGCCATCTACAATGCTTTGATCTGGAGTCGTATCTGCAACTGAACTGTGAGCGCGGAACTTGGGGGTGTCCGGTGTGCAATAAGACTGCACTGGGCTGTGAGAATCTCGGGGAGACACGCGCGAAGCGCAGGCCGAGGAGCACCCCCTGAGGAGCACCCCCTGGACCCCACGGCCCCCTCCTATTTCACCGCCGGGGTGAATCTACGACCAGAGCCCGGCCCCGGGGGTGGAGAGACGGTGGGCCCCACATCGCGAGGGCGAGGCCTGATACACGAACGAGTAGAGCGATAGAGCGGAGGAGCGGAGCTCCGTCATGGAGGCTCCTGGCATCTGGACGCCCAGGCATGGGCAAGGGAGACACGATACCTAAGACGCGGAGCAAGGGCCCAATGGACAATTTCGCTGCTCCGCGACCTATGGTTGAAACACAACCCGTGCACTCTGGCACACGCAAAGATACGGACATGTTACTGGAGGCCATACAGGCGTCTAGGACGGACATCCAAGCTTCACGAGCGGCCCTGGAAACCAAAATTGGGGAGGTTGGGTCCGAAGTGACGCTGTTACGCCAGGACTTTCGAAACTTGACAGACAGAGTCACGGTAGCCGAGTCAAGGTTGACGGACAATGAGAAGTCGGTCTCTGAACTTAGGAAGGACATGGCAGAGCTCCAGGCCTCCCACCACCAACTCCTGTGGAAGGTGGACGACGCCGAAAATAGGTCAAGGCGGAACAACCTACGCTTTGTGGGCTTTAGAGAAGGGATTGAAGAAAGGAGCATGACCGCCTTCCTCCTCGGCTGGCTCCAAAGGACCTTCCCGACGGCGCGATTCTCCTCGTGCTTTATCATTGAGAGGGCGCACAGGGCGCTTCTGGCCAAGCCACCGGAGGGTGCGAGACCACGACCGGTCATAGCGCGATTTCTGAACTTTGCCGATCGAGATCTGATCCTACGGGAAGCCAGGGGCATGGGCGAGATCCGCTTTGAAAATACCACCATAATGATTTTCCCGGACTACAGTCAGGAGGTCTCAAAACAACGCCGCTCCTTCGACGCTGTAAAAGCGAAACTGAGATCCCTCAATATCCAATATATGCTCCTCTTCCCGGCCAAGCTCAAGGTCATCTATCAGGGCAAGACCATCTTCTTTTCACACCCAGACGACGCATGGCAGTGGCTCGAGGAGCGCCCTATCCTGAATAGTAGGGAGGCGGCGGGCCGGGCAGTGCTCGACCGGTCACTGCGAAAACAGCCGGCGTGGGAGAGGCCGAAGCCGCAGCGTCGAAGACTGAGGAGGACACAGAACAAGACGCCGGTGACTCCATACGGGACGAGGAACTTGCAGGACAGGAGACGGGGCAGATCGGAGTCACCGGGTGCCGACTCAGTGGCGGGATCGAGAGTTGGTAACCTGAGAAATGGAATCCGCTCTGAGGAAGAAGATGTGGAGGAATCAGAAGGCCGCGCGTCCGGAGGGGAGGAGGAAGATCCGAGGAGTGATTCGTTGCACCCTCTGGCTAAAGAAATCCGGCAATTGGAACAGGACTCTACAGGCCATGAGGGACTTGTGGACACACAAGACTCACACTCGTGAACTAAGGTACACTGGGAACGGGAAAAGATGGCGGCTCGGCGATGCGGAGCAAGCAAGTCGGCACGTCCCCACTACTGTTTTTTGTGCTCTTAACACTGGTTACTGTTTATTGAGGGTGGGATGTGTGGGAGGGCGACAGGCCTTCTCCCGCGGATAGTTGAGGCCCGGATTGGGATGCAACTGGAAGGGGAGGGAGGTGGGGAGGGGGGTGCGGGATGGGGTTTGGTTACAGTGTTACCCCACGTTGGGGTTGTTGAGAGAGTTGGGGAGAGGGGGGGGAAGTTCGTCACACAGCAGCAGAGCCCTACTAACCCACACCGGGGGTCTTTCCCATACCGAGCTCCTGCTCGGAAAAGGCGTTGTTTTGACCCATGGCTAGCCCACTAGATACTCCACGCAGACATGATACAGGGATCACCGTGCTCACTTGGAATGTAAATGGCCTGGGATCCAGGGTTAAGAGGGGTCTGGTCAGCGCCTACCTCAAGAGACTGTCACCTGACATTATCCTCCTACAGGAAACTCACCTAAGAGGAAATAACTGCGCCTTCATAGCGAGAGGGAGATACACTGTACTGGCGCATGCAGGATACACTTCAGACTCCAGGGGGGTCGCGATCCTTATAAAAAAGGCGCTGCCTTTTACGGTTACGCGCACCTGGTTGGATACACAGGGCACATATGTGGGTGTTCAGGGGATGTGGAATAGACGCAGCTACACAATTCTGTCTGTATACGCTCCCCCCAAGCTACAAACACGTACACTTAAGGCGATCACCGCCATCCTGCTAGACACGGCGGACACAACACAAGTGGTAGGTGGGGATTTCAACGATGTGATATCCATCGACCACGATAGATCTGGGTCGTCACACATGGGGGACCACACAACGGCGCTGGCACGACTCATGAAGACCATGGGCCTCACTGACATCTGGAGATGGCTTCATCCTACACAAGAGACGTATTCATTCTACTCAGGGGCCCATAAGGTCTTCTCCAGGCTCGACTATGTCTTTGTGGCCCGGCAAGAGATAACGGTGGGCGACCTAGCGGAATAGAAGGCGAGAGGGATTTCGGATCACTCCCCGCTGTATGTACACCTGGGGCGGGAGAAGGTAGTGAGACGGGCGCAGTGGAGATTGTCAGCATGGGACATCCAAAAGCCGGAAGTTCTTGGGGGCATACGGGCAGACATACGGGTGTACCTGGCCGAAAATGAGGGATCAGTGGACTCCGGAGTCACTCTGTGGGAGGCGATGAAACCGGTCCTCCGGGACCGCATCCAGAGTAGGCTAGGAGAGGCCATGCGGGCACTGCAGGGCACGATAGCGAACACTGAGGCGAATGTCCTCACCTTAGAAGCGAATCACCTCCAACAGAAGGAGGAGGCGAGCCTTCGACGACTGCTTGACGCACAGAGACTATATCGGGAATTGGCCACAGACGAGGCACGCACTCAGGCATTGGCGACGCTGCATAGGCTGTATGATGTGGGCGACAAGTCCGGTAAACTTTTAGCTTGGCTGAGCAGGAAGGAGCGCGCCTCGAGATGGGTAGAACAGATCAAGTGGGAGGGGGACAGGAGGGCGACCACGGAGGATGACATAGCGGAGGCTTTCGCGACGTACTACGAGGACTTCTACAGGGCCAGGGAACTGGGCGACAGTGAGGATGCCCAACACTATTTGGGGGCCATGGAGGTTCCTAACCTGTCCACCGAAGCTAATGCAGCCTTAGAGGCGGACTTAACGCTGGAGGAGCTCTCGGAAGCCATAGCGGCCCTGAAACCTGGGAAAACGCCGGGTCCCAACGGCTTCCCGGCTGAGTTTTTTAAACGAACGGCCGATTTATTGCAACGTCGCATGAGAGCCCTCTTTACAGGGTCCCTCCAGGCGGGGAGCCTCCCTCCCGACCTGACACTGGCCGTTATTGTGCCTATCTACAAAGAGGGGAAGCCTAGGGATGACTGCGCCTCCTACCGCCCAATTTCCCTGTTAAATGTAGAGACGAAAATCCTGGCCACAGTTCTGGCTAGGCGCCTGCGACAGGTCATCACTGAGTTGGTCCACTTGGACCAGTCCGGCTTCCTCCCTGATAGGGCGACCAAGCTCAATCTCCATCGCACCCACAACTGGCTGCAAGAGGTCTCTGAGAGAAGTGAACCCCATTGGTTCCTCTCCCTGGACGCGGAGAAGGCGTTCGACGCTGTGCACTGGCCCTTCCTGATGGAGACCCTCAAACGTTTTGGATTTGGACCTAAATACCTACAGTGGGTACAATTACTCTACTCGGGCCCGAGAGCGAGGGTGCGGGTTAATGGGAGGCTGTCCCGCGAATTCCGCATTGGACGTGGCATACGACAGGGTTGCCCGCTGTCCCCCCTCCTATTCACCCTCACCATCGAGATCCTAGCGATCAGGATCAGACGAAATCAGGCAATCCGAGGATTTACCTGGGGTGACTCGGCAGACACGCAGGAAAAAATATCACTCTATGCTGACGACGTGCTGCTGTTCGTGACCGACCCAGACACGACTATCCCAGCACTGTTTGGGGAACTCGACGACTTTGGGGCGCGAGCAGGGCACACGATAAATTGGCACAAGTCGATCCTATATGATCCGCAGGGCAAGGAACGGGGAGCCTGCCTACCAGAGCTATTGATACACACCACGGAAGGTTTCAAATATCTAGGAATCTTTATAACGTTAGACCGGACGCGCTCCTTCACTACTAACTTAACCCGCATAATGCTGGAAGCCACAGCGGAGATGGATGGCTGGAGACAGCTCCCGCTCACACTGCTGGGTCGTGCGGCGCTCTATAAAATGGTCGTCCTCCCTAAGTTTCTTTATGCGCTCCAGAATACATACTATCCTTTACCGAATGGCACCCTGAATAGAATCCACGCCGACCTACGAGCCTTCTTGTGGCTGGGGAAGCAGCCTAGAGTGGCGCTTGACACCCTACAGCGCCATCAGTATAGTGGGGGGATATCGCTCCCCAACCTCGAGGCGTACTACTGGGCGTAACACCTCGCCCCGATCAATGAATTGCTGCTCGCTGCAGCTGATCACCCCACGTACGCCTTGGAAAGGTCTAAGTGGTCAGGCAAAACCATCTTGCACTATCTCTACGGGGAGAAGATGGGACGACACTTCCTCCCGGCCACCAAGATTACGATCACAGCTTGGAATAGAGCATCCAGGAGGACGGGGTGGGACAAAAGGCCTACTAAACAGACGCCACTGTGGTGCTGTAGATGGCTGGAGGAGCTCCATAAGCTGAAAGGCTTCAGAAGATGGGACGACATCGGAATCTCCACAGTGGGAGACGTGATAGCGAGGGGGGAACTAAAGACTTTCCAGGCTCTCCAAGACGATTTTGGCCTCCTCAACACCCAATACTTCAAATACATCCAACTGCAACACGCATGGAGGGCACAACACATTACACTCTCAGATATTCCAGAATATGCACCGCTTGAGGGTAGACTGCTACAGGAACAGATAGGGAGGGGAGCAGTGTCCCTCACGTACAAAACCCTGACCAACAATATGCTAGGGGATCTACGGAGCTTGCGAGTTAAATGGGAGGCGGATGTGGGTTCCATGGAGGATCTGGACTGGGAGCTGGCCCTCATGCACCCACGGGAGGTGGCCATCAAGTCGAGATTACGTCTTATTCAATTTAAAGTGTTACACAGGTCATATTTCGACAGGGTGAGACTGTTTAGGATGGGCAGAATACCAGATACAACGTGCCTTAGATGCCGCCACCAGACTGCAGATTTCTTTCATATAATTTGGGGCTGTGCAGTCATTCAGGAATACTGGGGGGATGTGCTCCTGGAACTGGGGGAGGTACTGGGGGTGCACCTACCACGAGACCCTAGATTGACGCTGCTGGGTATGACCACAGATATAGACCTACCCCGTCCCCTGTGTATCTTTTTGGTGTTAGCACTGGTGGTGGCGAAACGAGACATCGCACGACGATGGGGGGTGCCTGAAAAACCAGACTTGGAGGAGTGGAGAAGAGGGCTGGACTTGTACATGGCGGCGGAGAGGGTGACCTACAAAGCCAGGGGCTGTCCCAAAAAATTTCGGAGGGTGTGGACTAAATGGAGGCACTACCACGGACTAGAGTGAGAAGGCGTGCCGCGAGGCCGGTGGGATCTGATGTGTGATAGTCTGAATGTGGAGATGCCCTGACTGTAAATTGTGTAAATAAGTACTCTACTGCCCGGTTCCCGCTCAGGGGACGGTGGGGCCACTGGGGAGGGGAAGGGGGAGACCAGGAGGTGGGTGTTGGAGGGGAAGGGGTAGAGGCCTGCTGCTTCATGGACCTATGGAGGGGGGTGGGGGCTTTTCAATGTTTTCCTTTTTTTTCTGTGTTGCTGGTTTAAAAGCAAGAGTTCTATTGAGGGGTACTATGTCTCATGACACCAAAAATGTTGCGTATTTGACGGCCAGAGCGGAATGTTGACGCTCTGCCGTATGCAGATTCTTTGCCTTGCGATCCTTCAAATGCAACAATAAAAATTTAAACCCAATAAAATAACACGACCGGCCACTTTCCCCAGTGAATCTAAAAGGGATATTGGGCGGTAGCAAGATGGAAGTTGGCGGTCCCCTTTCTTGAAAATGGGAACAAAGATTGACTGGGACCATGATTCAATAAGCCCAAGGTCGCATGTTGCCTGAAGCACCCTGGTTAAAACTGGGGACCATAGATCCATACTGTACTTAAAAAGATCAATAGGGACCCCCTCAGGGCCTGGCGCCTTGCCGTTCTTGCTAGCTTTTAGTGAGTGTACTACCTTCTCCTGGTCAATGTAGATTGGCAACGGGAAGTGTCCTTGTTCTAGCCCAGTTGGAGCTGGTCGGTTTACAGCTAAGGGAAGGCTGAATATCCGCTCGAAATACTCAACCCACGCCTGCTCATCGACCGCAACTTCAATACTAGGGTTATCCGATGTGATTAATAGGAAGGGAGACTTCACGACTCTCCAGAACGCGGCACTATCTCTTAAAGTACACGATCTGTGAAGTTGTGACCAAAGTTCTTGTTTAAGGGTATTCTTCCTAATTTTTATTGCCTGGTTAAAAGTCCTTCTGAGAGCTGCGATTTCCTTTGGATTTCTGTCCTTACTGCTTAAGGCTGCTTTCAAATTCTGGTGGGCTTTGGTGCAGGGACCGTCAAACCACCCCTTAACGCTAGGTTTACCGGCTTTCTTTTTAATAAAAAGATTATCCTTAATTGCTATCAGCAATTTAGAAAAGTTATCCAGTATTCCCTTTCTTGTGGTTGTTGGGTCTAAACAATTAGTGAACTCTTGCCTAAAGGTTGTGACCAAGGTTCTTGTAATGGCCTGTGGGTGCACGTTCTCCCATCTCAATGAATAGCCATTTAATCTGTCCATTGTAAGATTATTCTGGCTCAGATGAATTTCAATGTTAGGCCTCTCATGATTCTTTGGAGATTTTAAAATGGTACTCTTCGGGTAGTGGTCGCTGAGAGCTATAGTACGTGTTTTACAGTATAAAAGGGCCGTTCCCACTGTCCCAGAAATTAATATAAAATCTATTATACTAAGACTTCCTCTACCGTTATAGGTAGGGACGACAGGTGCAGGAGGATTTACTAAGTTGTTTGCAATGGCAAGATCTAAGCCACACAAGGTTTTGTTCAAAGTGTTCCCAGCTACAGTATGAGGAAAGTGGGTAATCGGGTCATTATTTTCGTCCACTATGCCGCATAGTGAATTAACGCTATGCTTGCAGAGGGTCTGATTGAAGTCCCCACCCCAAACTATAGTCAGCTCCTTGCAGGCCTTAGTGTTTAGTTTGTGAAGACAGAGGCCCATTTCCTTGATTACACTAATTAGGTCATCCATGGATAGGTTGTTGTAAAAGTTCACTATTACCAGGGCGTTAGCGCTAGTTTGGTGCAGAGTAAGTATTTGGTAATTGGGTTCATTTTTACTAAGTCAATTCTCTGAAATGGTAGGATATTAGATACATATATTACCAATCCCCCATTTTCCCTGCCAGAGGGCGATGGTAAAGCTGGGGAAGAAAGGGTTCTATAACCCTGTATATGAATCTCCGTCGTAGCCCAAGTTTCCTGTAATGCCAGAATACTATAGTCATGGACGAAGTCTAGCCATATATTGTTTCCGGCCTTTAGTCGGAGGCCCGCAACGTTCCAGAACAAAATACCAAGCAAAAGATCACCCCATGTTGTTCTGGGTTTGTGGAAATATTCCACGTGTTCTGTACGGGAATTGGGCTGAGGAGAATTCAGTAGTGGTTCATTATTTATTTCACCACTTTGTTCTGGGTTATCTAAGGGTAAAAGATTGACGGAAGCGCTAAGACCTGTAGGTTCAATCAGAGTCCTTACAGGAAGTCAATCTATCTGCTCTAGATCCGAGAGTTTGTAAAAGTAATTAAAGGTTGGGATATTATATCTCTCCCTCCCAACCTCTGAAAGTGGTCTATCAGCATACCCCCTATTATAGTCAATCAATCAATTCAAAGCTTTATTCGATTATTAAAAACAATCACAAAAGCGGGATACACAGAATACCTGATATTAAAACACCAGACTTTTCCTATGCGACACAGCTTTGAGTAAAAAGGTAGCAGTAAAAAAGCAAGTATCAACGGAGTCAAGAGCAAATAACAATTTCATGGCTTGGGGAGTAGTGTAGACAGAGTGTTTTATAAAAACAGGTCTCAGATAATAGCGCCGGAGGTGTAAGTAAAAAGGGCAGATAAGCATAAAGTGCAGGGTGCATTGCCTAGATTGGCCATCACAGGGACAAGGGGATTGGCTATGGAATTTCATCACTGGGAAGGCCACTAGGTTATGAACAATACCAAGTCTTAATCTCGTAAGAACAAACAGATGTGATTGCTTGGTAATAAACTTGAGATACATAGGCATGCCCTGGTCCTCCAACAAATTTGAATGATAAAATACAAAGGTTGACATGGAGCCACATTTTGCTTTACGTAAGCTGGATTTAGTCCCAATAAAAATATTTTTGAGTTCTTTTTTGGAGACAGTAACAGCACTGTATGGATCTTTAACAATGTCGAGGTTAAGGATAGTGCTGTAGGAGGAAGAAACATAACTTAACCAGGGGATTTTGAAGGCTTTGCTCATTTTAAGACAATCTAAAATGATCTGTCTAGTAAAATCAGTTTCTGCTTTAGCCCATATAGACCTCCAAACCATTAGGGGTCTCATTCCCAACAGGTCGGTTAAATAGTACAGGCTCGCCTCGCTGTGACACAGTTCATTGGAAGCCGAGGATGGCAGGCAAAGGAGTCTTTTAAGGAACCCGTTCTCTGTAACTTGGAGTTCCTTATGAGGGCTGTAGCCCCATAAGCCAGACCCATATAGGGCAATAGATACATACCTATGCCTATAAATGTTAAGCATGTCCGGTATGCGGCGGCTACCGAGCTTGGAAGCAAAACGAAAGACTCCAGTGGAGCTCTTAGCCATCCTAGCATTTACATTAGAAAGCTCCTGTGTCCAGGTCCCTTTATTATTAAAAGTCACTCCGAGGTAGCAAAATCTATCCACCACCTCAATTTTTTGATTATTAAAATGAAACTGCTTTATTAAATTCATACGTTTACCACAAGCCATGATATAGGTTTTAGAATTATTAACTTTCAGCTTTCTGTCCTTGATGAAATCATAAAAATAATTCATTAATTTTTGAAGCCCATTTGGGGTGCGCGAGAGTAATACCGTGTCGTCGGCATAAAGCAAGACGGGCACGTCTTTGCCACCAATCTGAGGGGAGTCAGCCTCAACCTTCTTCAATTCAGATTCTATAGAATTTATAAAAAGGGAAAAGAGCAAGGGGGCCAACACACAACCTTGTCTAATACCAGACTTAACCTCGATTTTCTCTGTACATTCCCCAGCCTGACCAAAGCGGATTTGAGCTGATAATTTACTATAAAGTCTAGCCAGGAAATGTATTATTGCTGGAGGGGCGCCCATACCTAAGAGAGTGGACCATAATAAATTATGGTCCACTAAGTCAAAGGCGCTCGAAAGATCAGCGAAACAGAGAAATAAGGATCCCTGTTTCGCTTTAGTATACTTTCCAATAAGGAGGTCAAGATTAATGCATTGCTCTATTGTCCCTAATCCTTTGCGAAATCCATATTGGGATTCTGCCAACATTTTGTTTTCCTCTGCCCATTCCTCCAGCCGCACCAAGAGAACCCTACTCATGATCTTAAGGGAGGAATCAAGAAGGGAGATAGGGCGGTAGTTCTTAGCCTCTCCTCTATCTCCCTTCTTGTAGATTGGTAAAATTATAGATTCACTCCAAGTAGGTGGGATACTCTCTAGGACAGAGGCATTAAACACCTGAGTTAAAAGTGGACTCCAGAGTGTCTGGTTGGATTTGTATAGGTCAACCGATACCCCGTCGGGTCCTGGGGCCTTTCCCCCTTTACTTTGGCTAATAGCCGTGACAACCTCAGGAAGTGAGATGTCCAAGGGCAACTTTGTTCTGGGCAACAGGGTAGGAAGACTAACACTGTCCATCCTAGGCGGATTAAAAATCCCGGTAAAGTGAGCAACCCAGTTTGCCTCACTCACCTGGGCTGACATGATTGGGAGAACTTCTTTTGCGAGGAAGGGACTATTAACCGTTAACCAAAATAGCCTACTGTCGCGCAGTGCCGAGGCTTGGTTGAGGGCAGCCCATGCTTGTTCCCTTAACTCTTGTTTCCTCCTTGTCAGGTTGTTTTTATAGGTGAGTCTGAGGGATTTAATAACCTCCCTATCTCTGGGGTGTACGGCTAAAGCTAGCTTAAGTTCCCGCAGGGATTTGGTACACATACTATCGAACCACCCCACATTTTCCTTCTTGATTCCGGCTTTGGTGATAGTAAGACAATCTTTTATAACAATACCAAGCTCCACAAAATAAGCTATAATACACTCACTAGGGACCTCTGGATCTAGACATTTATAAATTGCGGCAAACCCTGCTTCAATAATTTTCACCTGTAGTTTCTCGGAATTGTCTAAGCACCACTTTATACGGAAACCATTCTGTCTGCAGGGGGTAACGTCTTCAATTATCAGACGGTGGCTGTTTGCTGGTAACCCCCAGGCGGAAATAGACATGGTGATGGCATTGTGGTCGCTACTTCCGAGGTCAACAACAATGGGGACCGTACAAAAAGAAACAAGATGCGTAGAGACCAATACATGGTCAATAACTGAGGCCGAGTTCAATCCTACAAAGGTAGGAACAGGTTTGCCATCAGCGTCTGGAGCCGGGGGGTGTATCATAAGGTCCATACTTAACATAAATGAATTAAGAGAGTCTCCATAAGGTGAGTGAGCAAAATGGGCCCAGGATTCCCCATTATCCCCGTCGAACCCGCAGATCTTAGTAAAAGAATGAGGGCAGGTACGAAAGTTAAAGTCCCCTCCCCAAATGAGGTCCATTGGTTTTTGTGTTCCCTTTCGAATGATACTTATAGCAGAGCCCAGCTCCTCCACCATTAGGGTGTCGGATGCATCAAACTTGTTATTATAATGATTGATTATCATTAACATTTGTCCCGTGGCAAGTTCTAGTATTAAAATTTGGGAGTGTGGACCTACGGGCTGGTAGAATTTCAAACGAGCTGGGAATTTTACAGATAATAAAATTACCAGCCCCCCTTTAGCCCTGCCCATGCTAGACCTTTGAGCCTGGTTGTTATACGACACAAAACCATCTAAATTGACGTCAGTAGTTACCCAAGTCTCTTGTAGGCATAGGATGTCGGAGTTAGAAAGAATATCTCTCCAGCCTAAGATCGTAACATGTCGACTCCATCCAGCAATATTCCAACTAACAAACTTAAAACCTGAGGGACAAGGGGGGGGGTTTAAAGAGGGCTGGAATGGGCGTAGTAGAAGTTTCAATAACAACAGGGGAAGCCATTGGGACAGGGAGTACAGTAGGGGCAATCGCAGACGCTTGTGCAGAAATATTGCAGGAACCAATTATCAGGCTTAGACCCATGTCAACGGCTAAATTGGTTTTTGGAATTCCTATTCCCTGTGAGCTTAAATATACCAGGGCACTAGTTGGGAGTTTTACAGGGGTGTGGGTGGTAGAGGAGCTAATGCTAGTTGATGCAAAACCATTGCCAAGAACAGGTGGAGTATGATCATGGGCAGGGGGCAGTCAATCAACCCCCTCGAGTCCGTTCAGACAGCTAAATCGGTTGAGGTCATGGAAGGGTGTCACCGGACGATGGAAAACTGGTCGAGCTTTAAAATCATGGTGTCTACCCCTCCGGACGACCCTCGTCCAGTTATCATGGGCTTGATCGTGATACATAGGGGTAGGAGGGAAGAAAGACAACACTTGTAGGGTCTGGATTGTGGATTCGGGGGATCTATTCTTCCCATGACATATATGGATAACAGTCCTGGGGTCTCGAAAACTGACCAAAATACAGTCCCCTGTTATAGATTTGTTTGTTTTACCCACCCAGGGTACCCTTCTCACCATGATAATTTCGTTGTTCAGGTGGGCCGGAAGGGGTCTGTTCAAGTTCAACCACTTTATAACCTTGCTTTTCAGTGAGCAAAAGTTCTCACCTTCGCCCACTTCAAGTGGAGGAACACCGGCCATAATTACCATAAGGTCATTTGCCTCTGGGGGGAGATCGGGTCTACGCGGTCTAGGAACAGGCTTCACTGGGGGTGAGAGAGCAGTACTGACAGAGATTGGCATAGGGGGAGCAAGACCTACAGGTGTAGATGGGATAATGGGTTTTCGTTGGTGAACTGGAGCTAGGTTAGCCATAAGGGGTTGTGGAGGAGGGGCAACAACGGTCGCCAGGGGAGGTGCCAAACTAACTGTGGTGTTAAGGAAATTGGGATGAACAGTAGGAGGGGGATTAGTCTCGGAAGTTCTACCCTGGGGGCTAACCGAAGATTTCATACTTCTTAATGTAGCCTCCAGGATAGTGAGTCTAATCTCAACCTTTTTGATGCTCTCACTAATCGGCAATAACAGTGACCTGAACAAAAATTCCAAATTTCCTAGCGGGACAACAGAAAGTGGAACATTGGGAACATAATTTGCCGTGGCATCGGCCAAATCGGTAGTAATAATAGCCTTTTCGGGAGGTATTGTATGTACATCTTCCAGTATCCTCTCAGCGATTGGGGGATGTTTTGAGGTTCTCCCAAAATCAGAGTGGGGGATTTTAGTTTTTCCCAGGCCTCCCCTCGACTTCCTCCTGCGTTTATTAGGTGGGGGGCCATGTACCCTTTGCACAAGGGTTGGCTTTGGTTTGGCTTTCCTAGTTTTAGTGGCGGGGGGCTGGGTGATTAAATCAACAGTCACACAGCTTGGGCTAATGGGGGGCGTAACGTTAGAGGTTGGTTCAATAGGATTATTGGTACAATCCCTCAGCAGGAGAGGGACGCCGTCCTGCGATAATGGCTCCTCACTAAGTGATGTAGAGTTATCTACAAGGGGCCTATTTTTCAAGTTTTCGATAGAGCGTCTACGCTCCGCCCTGCGCTCGGCCAAAGAGCTTTCCTTGTCCCCATCTCCCACAGCCCGGGAAAAATAATTATCTAGAGTCCCGTTTTTGACTCCCCCCAACTTCATAGAGGTGCCCTCCAGGGCCGGGGAAGGCATAACAGGGAGATGTGTGAACAAGACTTAAAAAAGAGGAAATAAATGAATAATAATCCAGTATACAGACAATGAATTGAAGAGAGTGGGCCCAGCCCAGCCTTATCTGGCCTATGAGGGCCTTAGAGGGCCCGCCCTTTGCCCGGGCTTCGCCCCGCGCGCGTCCCGCGATGAGCGTTATTAGGCCTGCTTAAGTTTGTGAAGGAGGCGTGGTACTGGGAGGGGGCGCGGCTCGGCCGGGAAGAGGAACCAGCTGTTGGTGTTAGCAGGAATGCTGGTCCTCGCAGTCCCGTGCGCCGCGCCTCTCACCTCCTCTGCTGCCACGGGGTTAGACTCTCCTCGAAGTTCCACAAGGGTGACAGAAAGCCGAATGTGCTACTCCTGTAGCAGAAGACAAAGTCAGGCGGCAACAAACACCTCTAGCGAGCGGCACCCGCGAAGCGGGGGCCGCGAGAGGTAAAGTACAGCAGGGGGCGTGTGTAGGAGAGTAGGGTCTGCAATCCTATGATCACCCAGATTTTTTGCTTTTTGCTGCACTGGTTTACGACTTTCCCTGGCTGTGGGCCTGCTAATCAGACCCACAGCCTAGCTGTTCTCTCTATCCAAATTGTACTCAGGTACTGAATTGGCACTGGGCCCTCTCCAAGTCCCTGTACCCAGGGCTGAGGTGCACCCAGAAGTCTCCCAGGGGCTGAAGCATGTATTATGCCACCCCTGGATTGACTAACTAAAACTGACACAACTGGCTGCACGACAGCTGGGGCAAGGTGGTGTACTCACCCTTTGCTTTAGATATAGTATACCTATATCTAACCCTAAAATGGACACACAGATCTCCTATCAGTCACTCCTATGGCAGGCCTTAACAATCCTGAAGGCAGAGTGCTTGGAATCGTGTGAGATGGTGCTCTAGCATGAGCTGAGCCTGTCTGCGGCTTTCGGGACCCATCCCTTAGCCGTTTCCATGATATCGCATACCATATACTCTTAAGTGCATTATAATCCTCGCGGTTAAATGCCAACTCTGGTATCGCTTTATCAAAACATGTCGAGTAAGGTGTCATACGAATTGGAATACTAACCCCTCGCCAATTCTGGCGACGGGGTTAGCATTCCACCCTTCTAGAGGGACACGACATGCATGTAACCTATAACCCCGGTTAAAGTCAAACAGAGCCTCAGCTCCACAAAATGGATGCTGCCACCGAGACACAAGTCTGCCCTCCTGCTGCTGGGAGTCCTCCCAGAGCAGGAGATAAGGACAAAGGGTTTCCTGCCAGGGGCGGTGCCAGCACCGTCCCAGACAGGGTTTTGTGTATTGTAGGTAGGCAGGGCTTTAGAGGAAGGTGACTGCACGTGGCACCCTGGTGCTCACTGTGCATAGGCTGGCTGGAACCAGTTCCAGGGTCACTCCAGACCCTGTGCTGAGGAAAAGCCCGCCAAGGAAGTGGGTGTAACCACCCCCCTCCTAGTCCCACCCATAGGGCAGGACTTAGTCGCGTGCCAGCCCCTTTTTACAGGATAAAGGTAGAGACTGGCCCCCTTCCAAATCAGATCATCTTTGAATCCTGAAACTACTTTCCACGAAAGGAACTCAAGACTTCTTCCTAAGATTTCTCCCTTGTGACTAAGGAGTAGTCACCCTGCATCCGCAGGCACCATCTAAGAACACTGCGGTCTGCTGCAAGTCCTTCCTCCGGAATCCGACTGCCCAGCTCGACGAGAACCGGCTTCCCTGGCACCTCTGACCTCTACCCACCTCTACAGCCCAGCTGAGAACCGTGGGTGCGACGAGACCTCAAGGGACCGGCCATCTGCAAGACTGCACGACTTCTTTCCAGCAAGCCCGCCGAGTGAATTCCTGGTGAGTGCTTTGGGGTCCGAGAAGCCCCGACCCTGAGCAGCTCCAGCACCGAAGTGCAGCCCCCCAGCATCTCCACGATCTGCGTGGGGCCCTTCTGCTTTTGACTGCTCACCGCGTTGTTTGGCTACTAGCCCGCTGGCTTGTGGCCTTCCCGACGACGCCCGACGACATTTCTGCTGCTAGTCTGGTTGCTCCAGACTGGCCCTTGCTTCCCTCCATCGGAGAAGTACCCTGGACCCTCCTGGTCCGCCCAAGACGCCATTTTAGGTCCACCGCGTGGGCCTTGCATTTGCCAAGACTTGTTGCCCAATCCTGGGTCCAGCGACGTCGACAGCAAGAACCTTCGTGGGACAGCTCGCACCTCCATCCTGGTCGCCGACAACGCCTCCTGGTCCGAGAGACTGCAGAGCCCAGCAGCGCCCACTCACCTGACTGCGGTGACTTCGCCCGGTGCCATCCTGGTGCCCACTTAATCACTGGCTAGTGATTCAAGAACTTGGTCCCCTCTGCTTTCAGGTTTCTTCTTCCTCGATCCAGGCTTGGATCCAACGAACTTTCCTTCACTGGTCGCCTGCCAGCAACTTCTTCCTTCCAGGCTCCTGGTCCGGCAACGAGATCCCCGACGTCTTTTCAGACCTATGCAGCTGCAGCCCCTGGGCTAGGTAACTTCGGCACTTCGGTGTCCCAGCATAGCCTCACTATCCTAGGGTCAGGATCCACTGTCGTTTTCTTCCTACCAGGTCGGGTTCGCCCGTGAACACTAACTTTGCCTTTACTAGCTCCCATAGACTTTGTCCCGCATCCCGCGTGAGAGTGCACACTCTGCACCCGAGTCCCCTAGGCCTCCTGGAAGTAATCTAACGATTCTATAGTCAAGTCCTAGCGAGTCCAAAGCCTATTAGTACTGTACTTACCTGCTAGTAATTTCGCATTCCACTTTTTAAGTATATGGTTTTTCGTGCCCCTCGGGCATTTGTGTATAACGTGCTAACTTAAGTATTTTCATAAGAGTTTTGTTGTGTGCTTAGCACCCTGTCCTCATAAAGAGTACAGGGTTGTTGTGATTCTAATAAATACATTGTTTATTTTCATAACACTTGTGTGGTGTCCTTTCACTGGGTGTTCAAGGGGTAATGTGATGGTAAAACAGCTGGCTTAACACGCCCTCTAGAGTCTTAGCCTTAGACTGCTCGTATCCATGCTACTAGGATAGCTGGTCTATAAGGTTGACTTACAACCAATCATCAATAAGGGTTGTTTGGACTGATATATAGTGATCACTAGAATAGTGAACACTGCACATCAGGCCAACTTCTCACAGCGTGGCACTAGGAGGGGGCGCGGCTCGGCCGGGAAGAGGAACCAGCTGTTGGTGTTAGCAGGAATGCTGGTCCTCGCAGTCCCGTGCGCCGCGCCTCTCACCTCCTCTGCTGCCACGGGGTTAGACTCTCCTCGAAGTTCCACAAGGGTGACAGAAAGCCGAATGTGCTACTCCTGTAGCAGAAGACAAAGTCAGGCGGCAACAAACACCTCTAGCGAGCAGCACCCGCGAAGCGGGGGCCGCGAGAGGTAAAGTACAGCAGGGGGCGTGGCACTGGGAGGGGGCGCGGCTCGGCCGGGAAGAGGAACCAGCTGTTGGTGTTAGCAGGATTGCTGGTCCTCGCAGTCCCGTGCGCCGCGCCTCTCACCTCCTCTGCTGCCACGGGGTTAGACTCTCCTCGAAGTTCCACAAGGGTGACAGAAAGCCGAATGTGCTACTCCTGTAGCAGAAGACAAAGTCAGGCGGCAACAAACACCTCTAGCGAGCGGCACCCGCGAAGCGGGGGCCGCGAGAGGTAAAGTACAGCAGGGGGCGTGGCACTGGGAGGGGGCGCGGCTCGGCCGGGAAGAGGAACCAGCTGTTGGTGTTAGCAGGAATGCTGGTCCTCGCAGTCCCGTGCGCCGCGCCTCTCACCTCCTCTGCTGCCACGGGGTTAGACTCTCCTCGAAGTTCCACAAGGGTGACAGAAAGCCGAATGTGCTACTCCTGTAGCAGAAGACAAAGTCAGGCGGCAACAAACACCTCTAGCGAGCGGCACCCGCAAAGCGGGGGCCGCGAGAGGTAAAGTACAGCAGGGGGCGTGGCACTGGGAGGGGGCAACAAACACCTCTAGTGAGCGGCACCCCTATTATAGTCAATCGATTGGCATGAACACAATTGCGGGTAGATAAAACTCAGATCCCTGGTAAATATCTTGCTGTCGCTAAACTGAGGAGACCAGTTGGAAATGTACTCTACAACCAATCTGTCCCCAAAATTTACCACGACACAATCCCCTGCGACATCCTTTGCGACAAAAATATTATTTATTATGTTTTGAAATCCTCTGTTGAAAGTCATTAAACTCCAGTTGAAGGATCATAAAGTTATATATAAATTTAAATATACATTAACAATATGATCCCTCTGTGGAAATGAAAGATAAATTCAAGATGATGGTTTCACTCCAAATTATTACTTTGCACGTAGTAATTTGTTAATTAACTTATATTTCTTGTAATGGCTGCTTTGCCAACTTGTTATTATATTACATTTAAACTTAATCATTCCACATTCTATAATCATTTACATTTTTTTGCTTTCTTTTTTTTAAAATATCAAATATATACCCATTCAGATAATTTACCTCTCTTCGATATTCTTTCCTTCCTCCGTCGAAATTCATCCAATTCCTCTAGAAGGAAGATAATGTTTAATGTATTTATAGGAAATTAAAGATATTCTCAAGATGCTTCCGCAACTCCGAATCATTACCTTGCTCGTAGTTTCTTCGCCCGTATTAAGGGGCCGATTAGGATTGCGGACGGAAAGCGTCCTGACCGCCAGTCCCGCGGGAATTGACCGTCCGACCGCACCGTGGTAAAACCGGCGGTGCAATTATGATTCCCCTCCAGCAAAACCCGTCCGCGGCGGACCGATGTCATCAAAGTCCGCCGACTTCGGACGGAAGCATAGAAAACCCGTCCGCGGCGGAGGGATGACAACAAAGACCGCTGACGGAACCATTGAAAAAAATGACCGCCGCGGACAGAGTGGTCGCGGTAACAGGCCCAACCGCCGACAGTGCAGCGGAGTGACCGGCCGCGCAATTAGGATAACACCGCCATGGCAACGTAAAGAATCCCCCTCCACGACCGTCGCTGAAAATAACATCGACAAATGTAAGTAACAGCGGAGGGCCAAAGCTAATCCCCCGCGTCGGTCTGACCGCAAAAAAAATAGCGGCTGCAAGGCACTATGCAATCCAGCAAATCAGGACACATACCTACCATAAACACACCCCTCCCCCAATAACCCACATCAAAAACACACCCCCATGGTGGAACACCTGACAGGCAAGGGTCCACACCCACAACATACCTGACTGCAAGATCCCATTGGGACACAGCCACAAAGACGAAAATAAAAGGAGCCCCTCCCATCCCCACAATCCTTTGCATCACAGCAGAACCGAGAGAAAGAGGCTCACAGCAGAACTGAGAGGAAGAGGCACACAGCAGAGCACAGCACCACATACACAGCAGAGCACAGCACCACATACACCAATAGCTACACAACAACCTGCACATCAACACACACACCTCACCATCCACCACAACACCATCAAAACAAACCACACACCTGCACCCCCAACACCCTGCACAGCACACACCATGGCCCACAAGAAACAGCCCAAATTCACAGAGAGTGAGCTGAAAGTCATGGTGGATGAGATCATACGCGTAGAACCCAACCTGTTTGGAAACCTTGTACAACAGACCACACTGGCCAACAAAACCAGAATGTGGTAAAGGATAGTCACCAGAGTGACCGCATCAGGGACCGCACCACGCAACAAAAGAGACATCCAGAGGCGGTGGCACGACGTCAAGGCAAAGGTGAAGTCAATGAGAGCCAAGAACCGCGAGCGGGCGGAGCGTACTGGCGCCGGCAGTCCCATCCAGCCAATACTATACACTGAATGGGAGGAGAAGGTGCTTGGAATACTGCACCCGGAGAGCCTGGAAGGAATAGCTGAGGGAATGGAGGCTGGTAAGTACAACCTAATGACCACAATCACAATGTCAAGTACTGCCGTGCACAACTGCTAAGATACTCCACCTAGGCCCCACACCATGCATGTTGAGCACACATACATCCAAATGTGTGAATGTCAGGGCCAAAATGCATCCACCATGACCCATGACCACCCACACACGGAGCAACCACCATTTCCTGGGTCACATGTGGCTAAGCAGCCAGCACTACAACTCCAAACAGGCCCCCTTCACCCACAGCCCAGCAAGATGGAGTCCCTCCACCATGTGCTAGCAATGCAACCCCTCTCACCAAAGTAACAGGTAGGTAGCCATCTTCAAAGGGAGGGGTGTACCTGGGTGAGGGGCCAGCACTACAACTCTCAACAGGCCCCCTTCACCCACAGCCCAGTAAGATGGAGTCCCTCCACCATGTACGAGCCTCACCAAAGTAACAGGTAGGTAGCCATCTTCACAGGGAGGGGTGTACCTGGGTGAGGGGGCAGCACTACAACTCCCAACAGGTCCCCTTCACCAACAGCCCAGCAAGATGGAGTCCCTCCACCATGTGCTAGCAATGCAACCCCTCTCACCAAAGTAACAGGTAGGAAGCCATCTTCACAGGGAGGGGTGTACCTGGTTGAGGGGGCCAGCACTACAACTCCCAACAGGCCCCCTTCACCCACAGCCCAGCAAGATGGAGTCCCTCCACCATGTGCTAGCAATGCAACCCCTCTCACCAAAGTAACAGGTAGGTAGCCATCTTCACAGGGAGGGGTGTACCTGGTTGAGGGGCCAGCACTACAACTCCCAACAGGCCCCCTTCACCCACAGCCCAGCAAGATGGAGTCCCTCCACAATGTGCTAGCAATGCAACCCCTCTCACCAAAGTAACAGGTACGTAGCCATCTTCACAGGGAGGGGTGTACCTGGTTGAGGGGCCAGCACTACAACTCCCAACAGGCCCCCTTCACCCACAGCCCAGAGAGATGGAGTCCCTCCACCAAATGCTAGCAATGCAACCCCTCTCACCAAAGTAACAGGTAGGTAGCCATCTTCACAGGGAGGGCTGTACCTGGTTGAAGGGCCAGCACTACAACTCCCAACAGGCCCCCTTCACCCACAGCCCAGCAAGGTGGAGTCCCTCCACCATGTGCTAGCAATGCAACCCCTCTCACCAAAGTAACAGGTAGGTAGCCATCTTTACAGGGAGGGGTGTACCTGGGTGAGGGGCCAGCACTGTATGACACCTAGCCAAGTGGCGTATGCCACCCGAACCCGTCATGATGCCCAGTACTGTGTACCACAGCAATGTGATGAGTTTGTCAATCTTGTGCTGCAAAACATGACATCCCAATTGTCACAACAACCAACCTGTGCAGTACACATCAATGACTCTCTATCCTTTGTACAACAGGTGATCGTAAACTGGCAGGAAATGTCAGCAACCGGCAACACCAGGCACCCCCCTCGAGCCATGGACTCTCTGGAGCCGATGACCTTGACGCCTCGGATGCCGTGGAAGTGGCCAGTACACCAGTGTCGCCAGTGCCTTCACGGTCCCAGGACATTGCTGTCACCACCACCTTGACCACAACACCAACAGTGGCCCCTGCCGTCGGGACCTGTACTGCCACCACCACCACCACCACCACTGCAACAAGTCTACCCTGTCCCACCCTTCCAGACCCATTGGACAAGGAAACACCCACCACATCCCAAGAGAGCAGGGAGAGTCTCTGGTCTAGGACCCAGGTGAGGCAACAGGTTCCGGACAGGAGGGCAGGTGGAAGGGCAGGTGGCCAGCAACACCCACCCAATTGTGGTGCCGAGGCCCTGGATGTCATCAACAGGGTTGTGGACATTCATGAGCGTACACAGGCACAGGCACGCCAAGACACTGGAGCACCAGGAGCTGCTGAGGTCCATCGACAACAGGGTGGCACAACTGGTGGACATCATGGGGCAGCAAGCAGCGTCTCAGAGGGAGCAGCTTGCAGCCCATATACCACCTCCCCCTACCCCCAGTGGCCTGCAGGATGTCAGAACACAAACATCCCCTGAGGCCCCAGAGAGGGATGTGTCCCCCGAGCAAGCTGCCCCCACAGCAGTCCCTCCTCCGTCCAAAATACAGAGGGGACGTCCGAGGAAACAGCCAGCTGAAACCAGTGGCAAAGCACCAGCCAGCTATCAGACGAGGAGCCAGCGTTGACTTCACCATGCCCGGAGCCTGCGATTCACTCTGCTGACTATCCTCCCCCACACCGCCAGGCCATTGCTTTTATGTGTTGTACTGGGTTCTCACGACAATGTGGGTTCTACACGATGTTCTCATCCTCCATGACTTTCAACTTGATGATCCCCACACCCCCATCTTGTAAATATGCACTCCACCAACACTGCCACCGTTGTAAATAAACACCCTTGAAACACTCATGTCTGTGTGTACTCCATGTTTTAATCACAGGGTGTACAATGATGTAAACGTTACCATGTCCAAGGAGCAATGCTTGTCTGTGCTCATGTTGAAAATGAAGTGACCTAGGGAGAACAAGAGCACAACATACACATGTCAGGGAACTGCATCACAGCCTTCACACCACACCGCATTTCACGGCTGTGCTATCTACCCACTACACAATTTTCACCAGTCACAACATACCCATTTGTGAGCCGTGCATGACTAACATGTCCCACACACATTTTCAAGCAGCACAGAGCCAAACACAGGCAGCAGTCACAACACACATCCAGACATCACCACCAACCATCCCGCCCGCATACCATGTCAACACCATACGTTGACACCCACCTTCAGGGGAAGTAGCGCTCAATGAGCTTACGTCTCTGGTCCACACCTTCCTCCTCTCCACTATCATCATCACTGGACACGGGTGGGATAGCATGCGGAGCCACTTGTTGGTTTGCAGGGTCCAGGATCAGGGGAAACCCCTTGCCTGAGGGCCAGGTTGTGGAGCATGCAGCAGGCAACCACAATTTAGCAGACCTTTGCGGGTGAGTAAGGCAGGGCCCCTCCGGTCTTGTCCAGGCAGCGGAACCTTGACTTCAGCAGCCCGAATGTGCGCTCCACCACCCGACGTGTCTTGCCATGTGCAACATTATATCGCTGTCCGCCTGGGGTAGTGGGATTCCGTACTGGGCTCAACAACCATGGGCGGTTCGGATACGCAGAGTCACCTATGGGAGAGGTGGAGAGGCACATCCAACATTACCATTGTGTTGTGGGTCAGCAGGGCACACATACAACACAGTGTTTGACACTTACAACTCACCAACAAGCCAGCCACGTTTCGGATGCATATTCGCCATCAGTCGGGGCACAATGCTGCTCCGCAGGACGTGGGAGTCATGTGCAGAGCCTGGAAATCTGGCACACACATGCAAGATGATCTGATTGGCCTGGCACACCACTTGGACGTTGATGGAGTGGTAATGCTTCCTATTACGATAAATGTATTCATGTGCCTGTGGTGGAACCAGACCAATATGTGTGCCATCAATGGCACCCACCACATGTGGAATCCGACCCAGAGCGTAGAAATCAGCCTTCACAGCTGGCAATTTCGCGGCCCCAGGAAAATGTATATATTCATCCTTACATAACAACAACAAAATACCAGAGGGTCTCAAGAGGAAAAACAAATGATTTGTGGTGTGTGTGAAAAACTAGACAACAAATAACATTGCAATGAACCTTAAATTAAAAAGTATTCTATGACAACCCGAGGGATGGTCAAAGATACCCATCAGTCACCACTCGGAACCACCCTTCATCATTTGGGTTTCTTCCAATACCATCTACCCAAGTAGGTTATTCTCAAAAAGAAGAAGATCAAGATGTAGATAGATCTTCTTGATTGAGAAAACCGGTAGTATGGAGTACCACTTCTCAAAATTAATGAGTGGAATAGTGTAAGGTGACTGATGCAGTGCAGTGCTAAAGGTGAAAAAATAATAAAAAGTAAAGTGTGTCTTAAAATTTGGATGAGGGAGTACAGAACAGTATTTATTCAGGTGATACTCACTCCACCAATGTTAAAAAATTTGTGAAGACAGTTTAGAAATATATACTGTCTAGAAATGGAACTAGGTCTACATGTTTCAGCAATTAGGGGACAACTATGTCCTTGCTTTCTTCAGGACCTTACGACAAATTGACTGCTACTGCAAAATTATAAATGTGAAGATGTGTTAATTAGTGACGAAACAAAATTCAAAGACAAGTAGAGAGATCACCTGTGATTTCTAGGTGAAAAGGTCTTGTCTTGTCCCTTACAGGTTATGTCGTTCACATAACTTGTAAGAAATGAAGGCCTCACCCCACCTGGCAGTGGCTCAGGAGTAGAGTGAAGCACCGCTCTATCCGTCGGTACTTCAACGCCGGCGTCTGAACGGTCCCCAGTCGGTTCAGACGCCGGCGTTGAAGTACCGACGGATAGAGCGGTGCTTCACTCTACTCCTGAGCCACTGCCAGGTGGGGTGAGGCCTTCATTTCTTACAAGTTATGTGAACGACATAACCTGTAAGGGACAAGACAAGACCTTTTCACCTAGAAATCACAGGTGATCTCTCTACTTGTCTTTGAATTTTGTTTCGTCACTAATTAACACATCTTCACATTTATAATTTTGCAGTAGCAGTCAATTTGTCGTAAGGTCCTGAAGAAAGCAAGGACATAGTTGTCCCCTAATTGCTGAAACATGTGGACCTAGTTCCATTTCTAGACAGTATATATTTCTAAACTGTCTTCACAAATTCTTTAACATTGGTGGAGTGAGTATCACCTGAATAAATACTGTTCTGTACTCCCTCATCCAAATTTTAAGACACACTTTACTTTTTATTATTTTTTCACCTTTAGCACTGCACTGCATCAGTCACCTTACACTATTCCACTCATTAATTTTGAGAAGTGGTACTCCATACTACCGGTTTTCTCAATCAAGAAGATCTATCTACATCTTGATCTTCTTCTTTTTGAGAATAACCTACTTGGGTAGATGGTATTGGAAGAAACCCGAATGATGAAGGGTGGTTCCGAGTGGTGACTGATGGGTATCTTTGACCATCCCTCGGGTTGTCATAGAATACTTTTTAATTTAAGGTTCATTGCAATTTTATTTGTTGTCTAGTTTTTCACACACACCACAAATCATTTGTTTTTCCTCTTGAGACCCTCTGGTATTTTGTTGTTGTTATGTAATTATTGGGGATATACACAGAGCTTGGTCTATAAATATTCCCTTGGGTCCCACCTTATCGTTATGTTGTTGTTATATTCATCCTTAAACAGAATCATGGCTGCCAGGACATCACGCAGTACCACACTAAACTTGGGTTGGGACATCCCCCCTGCTGTACCAATTGTGTGCTGGAAAGTGTCAGTAGCGAAGAAGTGAAGTGCCGCCATCACCTTGGCCGTTGGTGTGATTGCCACAGGATATTCCCTGCGTGGCTGCAGGTGGGGCTCCAGTTGGGCAACCAGGATCTGCAATGTGGGACGGTCCAAGCGGAATCTGTGTATCACCTCGTCGTCCACAATGTCCCCAGCACAATGTATGGACGTTGCACATTCGGAGCCCTCCTAGGATGCTAGCACATGTCAATTGTAAACACAACACAGCTGTACCATGTAGGAGAGTAGGGTCTGCAATCCTATGATCACCCAGATTTTTGCTTTTTGCTGCACTGGTTTACGACTTTCCCTGGCTGTGGGCCTGCTAATCAGACCCACAGCCTAGCTGTTCTCTCTATCCAAATTGTACCCAGGTACTGAATTGGCACTGGGCCCTCTCCAAGTCCCTGTACCCAGGGCTGAGGTGCACCCAGAAGTCTCCCAGGGGCTGAAGCATGTATTATGCCACCCCTGGATTGACTAACTAAAACTGACACAACTGGCTGCACGACAGCTGGGGCAAGGTGGTGTACTCACCCTTTGCTTTAGATATAGTATACCTATATCTAACCCTAAAATGGACACACAGATCTCCTATCAGTCACTCCTATGGCAGGCCTTAACAATCCTGAAGGCAGAGTGCTTGGAATCGTGTGAGATGGTGCTCTGGCATGAGCTGAGCCTGTCTGCGGCTTTCGGGATCCATCCCTTAGCCGTTTCCATGATATCGCATACCATATACTCTTAAGTGCATTATAATCCTCGCGGTTATGTGCCAACTCTGGTATCGCTTTATCAAAACATGTCGAGTAAGGTGTCATACGAATTGGAATACTAACCCCTCGCCAGTTCTGGCGACGGGGTTAGCATTCCACCCTTCTAGAGGGACACGACATGCCTGTAACCTATAACCCGGTTAAAAGTCAGACAGAGCCTTAGCATCCACAAAATGGATGCTGCCACCGAGACACAAGTCTGCCCTCCTGCTGCTGGGAGTCCTCCCAGAGCAGGAGATAAGGACAAAGGGTTTCCTGCCAGGGGCGGTGCCAGCACCGTCCCAGACAGGGTTTTGTGTATTGTAGGTAGGCAGGGCTTTAGAGGAAGGTGACTGCAAGTAGCACCCCGGTGCTCACTGTGCATAGGCCGGCTTGAACCAGTTCCAGGGTCACTCCAGACCCTGTGCTGGGGAAAAGCCCGCCAAGGAAGTGGGTGTAACCACCCCCCTCCTAGTCCCACCCATAGGGCAGGACTTAGTCGCGTGCCAGCCCCTTTTTACAGGATAAAGGTAGAGACTGGCCCCCTTCCAGATCAGATCATCTTTGAATCCTGAAACTACTTTCTGCGAAAGGAACTCAAGACTTCTTCCTAAGATTTCTCCCTTGTGACTAAGGAGTAGTCACCCTGCACCCGCAGGCACCATCTACAGAACACTGCGGTCTGCTGCACGTCCTTCCTCCGGAATCCGACTGCCCAGCTCGACGAGACCCGGCTTCCCTGGCACCTCTGACCTCTACCCACCTCTACAGCACAGCTGAGAACCGTGGGTGCGACGAGACCTCGAGGGACCGGCCATCGCCAAGACTGCACGACTTCTGCACAGCAAGCCCGCCGAGTATTCCACTGGTGAGTGCTTTGGGGTCCGAGAAGCCCCCACCCTGAGCAGCTCCAGCACCGAAGAGCAGCCCCCCAGCATCTCCACGATCTGCGTGGGGCCCTTCTGCTTTCCGCTGCTCACCGCGTTGTTTGGCTACTAGCCCGTTGGCTTGTGGCCTCCCTGACGACGCCCGACGACATTTCTGCTGCTGGTCTGGTTGCTCCAGACTGGCCCTTGCTCCCTCCCAGAAGAGGAGCACCCTGGACCCTCCTGGTCCACTCAAGACGCCATTTTGAGTCCACCGCGTGGGCTTGAATTAGCCAAGGCTTGTTGCCCAATCCTGGGTAACTTCGACGCCAACGACTTCATCCTCCGTGGGACAGCTCGCACCTCCATCCTGGTCGCCGACAACGCCTCCTGGTCCGAGAGACTGCAGAGCCCAGCAGCGCCCACTCACCTGACTGCGGTGACTTCGCCCGGTGCCATCCTGGTGCCCACTTAATCACTGGCTAGTGATTCAAGAACTTGGTCCCCTCTGCTTTCAGGTTTCTTCTTCCTTGATCCAGGCTTGGATCCATCGAACTTTCCTTCACTGGTCGCCTGCCAGCAACTTCTTCCTTCCAGGCTCCCGGTCCGGCAACGAGATCCCCGACGTCTTTTCAGGCCTATGCAGCTGCAGCCCCTGGGCTAGGTAACTTCGGCACTCCGGTGTCCCAGCATAGCCTCACTATCCAAGGGTCAGGATCCACTGTCGTTTTCTTCCTACCAGGTCGGGTTCGCCCGTGAACACTAACTTTGCCTTTACTAGCCTCCATAGACTTTGTCCCGCATCCCGCGTGAGAGTGCACACTCTGCACCCGAGTCCCCTGGGCCTCCTAGTAGTAATCTAACGATTCCCTAGTCCAGTCCTAGCGATTCCAAAGCCTATTAGAACTGTTACTTACCTGCTAGTAATTCGCATTCCACTTTTAGTGTATATGGTTTTTCGTGCCCCTCGGGCATTTGTGTAACGTGCTAACTTAAAAGTATTTTCGTAAGAGTTTTGTTGTGTGCTTAGCACCCTGTCCTCATAAAGAGTACAGGGTTGTTGTGATCCTAATAAATACATTGTTTATTTTCATAACACTTGTGTGGTGTCCTTTCACTGGGTGTTCAAGGGGTAATGTGATGGTAAAACAGCTGGCTTAACACGCCCTCTAGAGTCTTAGCCTTAGACTGCTCGTATCCATGCTACTAGGATAGCTGGTCTATAAGGTTGACTTACAACCAATCATCAATAAGGGTTGTTTGGACTGATATATAGTGATCACTAGAATAGTGAGCACTGCACATCAGGCCAACTTCTCACATTGGTGAGCAGCGGTTGGGATTTGAGCTTGCTGTTGTTTTACCACACATGCCCTAAGAATATCTTGTGAAAGATCACATAAGTACTAAAGGTACATATAACTTAGCTTAGAATACTCTGAGTTCTACTGAACCAGCTGTTGTAGCTCCTAGGGCCTAGCACACCCTAAACTACAACTCTAGCAAGGGATCAGTAGGCAAACATATAGTGTAGGTAAGTGCACCACTTACACCTCACTAGAAAAGCATGTCGACTCAGGGGGACTCTGCTGAGACTCCCCTGGTCAGTGTTGACCCTCCACAGGTCACTTCAAGATATGCAGCTCTCAATTTTCAGGAGATGAGGCAACTCTGTGTCTCCAGGAAACTGAAACAGGGGTCTAACCCCACCCTACCCTTTCTGATAGGTCTCTTAGAGACATATGATGCCAGAAAGCTCTCTCAGTTACATGAGAGCATGCCAGCCTTAGAGGGAACCTCTGGGGATCCAGACCTCCCCAACACTGATTCAGCAGTTGAGGAGGAGGATGAGGAGGTACTCTCTGGGGATGAGGTAGACAAGGGTCTTGAGGTAGTCAGAAGGCTAACTAGGACCAACTTAGACTTACTTGGGCTAGGATCTGGGGGCCCCCCAGTACTAACCCGAAGTGGGCCTAACCTTGGAGTTAGGAGAGATAGATCTCTTTCTAGGGACTCCAATAGATCTCTGCACTCTAATGCCTCTTCTCAGGGGAGAAGGAATCCTCCACAGAGGAGGTTTACTTCCCCTCAGAGAAAGGAGCATGAAGCTAGGATGAGACAAGCTGAACTGAGGATTGAAAGGGAAGAAATTGCCCTGGCCAAAGAGAAGCTTGCCCTGGCAAGAGAGCAGCAGATGAGTGGGCTAGCTCCCACTGGTGGCAGCAATCTCCCAAGAGATAGAGAGAAGGGTTTAGATACTAAACACCTGACTAAAATAGTGCCCCCCTTTAAGCAAGGGGATGACATCCAGAAATGGATGGCTGCTCTGGAGAGGGCCTGCACTGTGCAGAACATTCCCCAGAGTCAGTGGGCAGCTATACTGTGGCTCTCCTTTGATGGTAAAGGTAGAGATAAGCTCCTCACTACAAGAGTGGAGGATGCTAACAATTACCAGGTCCTGAAGAATACACTGGTTGATGGGTTTGGTTTAACCACTGAGCAGTACAGGTTGCTGTTCAGAGACACCCAGAAAACTCAGTCTCAGGACTGGTCTGATTTTGTGGATTGTGCCACTAAGGCTTTGGAGGGCTGGTTGCTGGGTAGCAAGGTTACAGATTACACAGGATTGTATAATCTAATGATGAGAGAACAAATTTTGAACAATTGTCAGAACCAGTTGCTGCACCAGCACCTTGTTGATTCAGATCTGACCTCTCCCCAAGAATTGGGAAAGAAGGCAGACAAATGGGTCAGGACAAGGATCAAGCAGAACCAGAACCAGAACCAGGGTGGTCAGAAGAAAGCAGACCAGAAGGGTAATGTTAAGAATGAGCAAAATGACCAGAAGTCTTCACCAGGTCCCCAACAAACCAAAGAGGGTGGGGGTCAGGCTTCCCAGAAGAAGAAGACTCAAGAAGGCCAGTCCAAAAGGTGGTGCCAGTACTGCAAAAGTAAATCTCACTGGTTTAGTGAGTGCACCAAAAGAGGAGGAGGACAAACTCCTGCCACTACAGCTCCTAAAGCAACTGCACCCCCTAGTACAGTCAGTAGTGGTAGTGTCACTCCCAAGGCATTAGTTGGGTTAACCTTGGGTACTGAGGGGTCTGACAACTTAGTTGGCACACTCACTCAGGCTGTCCTTGTCTGTACAGGGGATATGGATATGTCCCCTGAAATAAGTCCCAATACTTTGGGCAAATACAGGCAGACACCTTTGATTAATGGCAAAATGGCTCAGGCCTATAGGGACACTTGTGCCAGTGTCACCATGGTGACACCTAACTTTGTGGACCCTGGACAGATCATGCCAGGTACTGATTTCCTGGTGACCAATGCCAGCAATGTCACTACTAGTCATAGTGTGGCAATTGTAGCTTTCTCCTGGGGTGGAGTGAAGGGACAAAAGAAAGTTGTAGTCAGTTCAGACCTCCCAGTTGATTGTTTGTTGGGCAATGATTTGGAGTCATCACAATGGTCAGAAGTGGAGCAGAGGACTCACATGGAGATGTTAGGCTTGCCAGCACATGTGCTTGCTGTGACTAGGTCACAGGCCAGAAGATGCCCCACTGAACAGGTGCTGGATCCTGAAATTATGGACCAGACACCTCCCAAGAAGAAGAGCAGTAAGGGTAAGGCTTTGCCTTCCCCCTTGCCCCAGGTTGAGGATCAAGTCTCTGAGGAGGCTGATCTAGCAGAGCTGAGGGAAACTGAGCCTAAAGAGCTTGAACTTGATCAAGTTGAGTTTCTGGGCTCAGGGGGACCCTCCAGAGCAGACCTGGGGAAGGAACAGTTGAGCTGCCCTTCCCTTGAACCCCTCAGACAGCAGGCTGCTGCTGAGGCTGCAGGGAATGCCACAGGTGCCCACAGGGTATACTGGGAAGATGGACTCCTGTACTCTGAGTCAAGAGACCCCAAGCCTGGTGCAACCAGGAGGCTGGTCATCCCCTTGTCTCTGAGAGGTTTCCTTCTCACCTTGGCCCATGAGATTCCCCTTGCAGGTCATTTAGGTCAGACAAAGACTTGGGACAGGCTTGTCTCACACTTTCACTGGCCCCATATGAATGAGAATACCAAGGAGTTTTGTCGCTCATGTGTCACTTGCCAAGCCAGTGGCAAGTCAGGTGGCACAACAAAGGCCCCCCTCATACCACTACCTGTGGTGGGGGTTCCCTTTGAAAGAGTGGGGATTGACATTGTTGGTCCAATGGAACCCCAGACAGCATCAGGACACAAGTTTATACTGGTGGTGGTGGACCATGCCACCAGGTATCCTGAGGCTATTCCCCTTAGGACCACTACAGCCCCTGTAGTGGCAAGAGCCCTAGTTGGAGTGTTCTCCAGAGTGGGTTTCCCTAAGGAGGTCGTTTCTGACAGAGGTACAAACTTCATGTCAGGATATCTGACTGCCATGTGGAAGGAGTGTGGTGTGAACTACAAGTTCACCACACCCTATCATCCACAATGCAATGGGCTTGTTGAGAGATTCAACAGGACCCTGAAAGGGATGATTCATGGACTACCTGAACCTCTTAGGAGAAGATGGGATGTCCTGATCCCCTGCCTCCTGTTTGCTTACAGAGAGGTCCCACAGAAGGGGGTTGGTTACAGCCCTTTTGAGCTTCTGTATGGGCATCCTGTAAGAGGACCCCTGTGTTTGGTGAAGGAAGGATGGGAGAGACCTCTCAAAAAGCCTGCAACCAACATAGTGGACTATGTACTTGGTCTCCGCTCCAGGATGGCTGAGTATATGGAGAAGGCATCTAAAAACCTTGAGGCCAGCCAGGAACTTCAAAAAGCTTGGCATGACCAAAAGGCTGTACTGACTGTGTACCAGCCAGGACAGAAGGTGTGGGTGCTGGAGCCAGTGGCCCCAGCAGCTCTGAAAGACAAATGGTCTGGGCCCCACACCATCATTGAGCAAAAGGGAGAGGTTACCTACTTGGTGGACCTTGGAACTCCCAGGAGCCCTCTCAGAGTGCTCCATGTTAACAGGCTCAAAGCATATGTTGACAGGAAGGACATGAGCTTGCTCATGGCCACAGATGAGGGACAGGAGGAAGAGAGTGACCCTCTCCCAGACCTGCTCACTCAGAATCCTGATGATGGGTCAGTTGATGGTGTTGTCTTTTGTGGCAGCCTCACTGAACATCAGCAACAGGATTGCAGGCAAGTTCTGCAATCCTTTCGACATATGTTCTCTCTGACACCCAGCCAAACTGATTGGTGCACCCATGATGTTGACACTGGAGACAGTCTGCCTGTCAAGAGTAAAATCTACAGGCAGCCTGATCATGTTAGAGACTGCATCAAAACTGAAGTGCAGAAAATGTTGGAACTGGGAGTCATTGAGCCCTCAGATAGCCCTTGGGCTAGCCCAGTAGTTCTAGTGCCAAAGCCTCACACCCAGGGTGGTAAGAGAGAGATGAGGTTTTGCGTAGACTACAGAGGCCTCAATGCAGTCACTAAGACTGATGCCCACCCAATACCAAGAGCAGATGAGCTTATAGATAGATTGGCTTCTGCCAACTTCTTAAGCACATTTGATTTGACAGCTGGGTATTGGCAAATCAGGTTAGCTGAGGAAGCCAAACCTAAGACAGCATTTTCTACCCCTGGAGGGCATTATCAATTTGTGGTAATGCCCTTTGGACTGAAAAATGCACCTGCCACCTTCCAAAGGTTGGTGAATCAAGTCCTCACTGGGCTGGATGACTTCTGTGCAGCTTATCTTGACGATATTGCTGTCTTTAGCTCCACCTGGGAGGATCACCTGGTCCACCTGAGGAAAGTGTTAGAGGCCCTGCAAAAGGCAGGCCTCACTATCAAGGCCACAAAGTGCCAGATAGGGCAGACACAGGTTGTATACCTGGGCCACCTTGTAGGTGGAGGCCAGGTTCAGCCACTGGAGAGTAAGATACAGGCCATCAAGGACTGGACTCCTCCAATCACCCAGACTCAGGTTCGAGCTTTCTTGGGCCTGACTGGGTACTATAGGAAGTTTGTCAGAAATTATGGGTCCATAGTGACCCCCCTTAATGACCTGACAAGCAAAAAGATGCCAAAGAAAGTTCAGTGGACAGCAAGCTGTCAGAAAGCATTCAATGACCTAAAGCAGGCCATGTGCACAGCACCTATCCTCAAGAGTCCAGATTACTCCAAGCCATTCATTGTCCAAACAGATGCTTCTGAGTTGGGTGTGGGAGCTGTTCTGTCTCAACTGAATTTTGATGGTAATGATCAGCCTATTGCTTTCATTAGTAGGAGGTTGACACCCAGAGAGAAAAATTGGTCAGCTATTGAGAGGGAGGCCTTTGCTGTGGTCTGGGCCCTGAAGAAGCTGAGGGCCTACTTGTTTGGCACTCACTTCACCATTCAGACAGACCATAAGCCCCTCTTGTGGCTAAATCAGATGAAGGGTGAAAACCCCAAACTGCTTAGGTGGTCCATTTCCCTACAGGGGATGGATTTTACAGTGGAGCATAGACCTGGGACTGATCACAGCAATGCTGATGGGCTCTCCAGGTATTTCCACTTAGAGCAAGAAGACTCACCTGGTCAAGGTTAGTTTATTGTCCCAAAGTTTGGGGGGGGGTCATGTAGGAGAGTAGGGTCTGCAATCCTATGATCACCCAGATTTTTGCTTTTTGCTGCACTGGTTTACGACTTTCCCTGGCTGTGGGCCTGCTAATCAGACCCACAGCCTAGCTGTTCTCTCTATCCAAATTGTACCCAGGTACTGAATTGGCACTGGGCCCTCTCCAAGTCCCTGTACCCAGGGCTGAGGTGCACCCAGAAGTCTCCCAGGGGCTGAAGCATGTATTATGCCACCCCTGGATTGACTAACTAAAACTGACACAACTGGCTGCACGACAGCTGGGGCAAGGTGGTGTACTCACCCTTTGCTTTAGATATAGTATACCTATATCTAACCCTAAAATGGACACACAGATCTCCTATCAGTCACTCCTATGGCAGGCCTTAACAATCCTGAAGGCAGAGTGCTTGGAATCGTGTGAGATGGTGCTCTGGCATGAGCTGAGCCTGTCTGCGGCTTTCGGGATCCATCCCTTAGCCGTTTCCATGATATCGCATACCATATACTCTTAAGTGCATTATAATCCTCGCGGTTATGTGCCAACTCTGGTATCGCTTTATCAAAACATGTCGAGTAAGGTGTCATACGAATTGGAATACTAACCCCTCGCCAGTTCTGGCGACGGGGTTAGCATTCCACCCTTCTAGAGGGACACGACATGCCTGTAACCTATAACCCGGTTAAAAGTCAGACAGAGCCTTAGCATCCACAAAATGGATGCTGCCACCGAGACACAAGTCTGCCCTCCTGCTGCTGGGAGTCCTCCCAGAGCAGGAGATAAGGACAAAGGGTTTCCTGCCAGGGGCGGTGCCAGCACCGTCCCAGACAGGGTTTTGTGTATTGTAGGTAGGCAGGGCTTTAGAGGAAGGTGACTGCAAGTAGCACCCCGGTGCTCACTGTGCATAGGCCGGCTTGAACCAGTTCCAGGGTCACTCCAGACCCTGTGCTGGGGAAAAGCCCGCCAAGGAAGTGGGTGTAACCACCCCCCTCCTAGTCCCACCCATAGGGCAGGACTTAGTCGCGTGCCAGCCCCTTTTTACAGGATAAAGGTAGAGACTGGCCCCCTTCCAGATCAGATCATCTTTGAATCCTGAAACTACTTTCTGCGAAAGGAACTCAAGACTTCTTCCTAAGATTTCTCCCTTGTGACTAAGGAGTAGTCACCCTGCACCCGCAGGCACCATCTACAGAACACTGCGGTCTGCTGCACGTCCTTCCTCCGGAATCCGACTGCCCAGCTCGACGAGACCCGGCTTCCCTGGCACCTCTGACCTCTACCCACCTCTACAGCACAGCTGAGAACCGTGGGTGCGACGAGACCTCGAGGGACCGGCCATCGCCAAGACTGCACGACTTCTGCACAGCAAGCCCGCCGAGTATTCCACTGGTGAGTGCTTTGGGGTCCGAGAAGCCCCCACCCTGAGCAGCTCCAGCACCGAAGAGCAGCCCCCCAGCATCTCCACGATCTGCGTGGGGCCCTTCTGCTTTCCGCTGCTCACCGCGTTGTTTGGCTACTAGCCCGTTGGCTTGTGGCCTCCCTGACGACGCCCGACGACATTTCTGCTGCTGGTCTGGTTGCTCCAGACTGGCCCTTGCTCCCTCCCAGAAGAGGAGCACCCTGGACCCTCCTGGTCCACTCAAGACGCCATTTTGAGTCCACCGCGTGGGCTTGAATTAGCCAAGGCTTGTTGCCCAATCCTGGGTAACTTCGACGCCAACGACTTCATCCTCCGTGGGACAGCTCGCACCTCCATCCTGGTCGCCGACAACGCCTCCTGGTCCGAGAGACTGCAGAGCCCAGCAGCGCCCACTCACCTGACTGCGGTGACTTCGCCCGGTGCCATCCTGGTGCCCACTTAATCACTGGCTAGTGATTCAAGAACTTGGTCCCCTCTGCTTTCAGGTTTCTTCTTCCTTGATCCAGGCTTGGATCCATCGAACTTTCCTTCACTGGTCGCCTGCCAGCAACTTCTTCCTTCCAGGCTCCCGGTCCGGCAACGAGATCCCCGACGTCTTTTCAGGCCTATGCAGCTGCAGCCCCTGGGCTAGGTAACTTCGGCACTCCGGTGTCCCAGCATAGCCTCACTATCCAAGGGTCAGGATCCACTGTCGTTTTCTTCCTACCAGGTCGGGTTCGCCCGTGAACACTAACTTTGCCTTTACTAGCCTCCATAGACTTTGTCCCGCATCCCGCGTGAGAGTGCACACTCTGCACCCGAGTCCCCTGGGCCTCCTAGTAGTAATCTAACGATTCCCTAGTCCAGTCCTAGCGATTCCAAAGCCTATTAGAACTGTTACTTACCTGCTAGTAATTCGCATTCCACTTTTAGTGTATATGGTTTTTCGTGCCCCTCGGGCATTTGTGTAACGTGCTAACTTAAAAGTATTTTCGTAAGAGTTTTGTTGTGTGCTTAGCACCCTGTCCTCATAAAGAGTACAGGGTTGTTGTGATCCTAATAAATACATTGTTTATTTTCATAACACTTGTGTGGTGTCCTTTCACTGGGTGTTCAAGGGGTAATGTGATGGTAAAACAGCTGGCTTAACACGCCCTCTAGAGTCTTAGCCTTAGACTGCTCGTATCCATGCTACTAGGATAGCTGGTCTATAAGGTTGACTTACAACCAATCATCAATAAGGGTTGTTTGGACTGATATATAGTGATCACTAGAATAGTGAGCACTGCACATCAGGCCAACTTCTCACATACCACATTTGTGATCATGACAGGCACAGCAATAACAATTTCTGACATCACCAGTGATGGTACCACAGACTACATGTGGGTTGGCCCTGGCACAAAACAATGGCACACCTGTAGACTTGCCACACATTGACATCCCCACAATGACGTCACAGACATGTGTATGCATGTCAAAGGCACGTTCCCACATGTAGCACAGACAGCCTTGATTGTGCAACATACACCTCATGTGTGGATCTGCATCCACAGGCCCCAATCTTTGTGCTACATCATGCCAATACATAAATACACAGTCCATGAGGTCATGCACCTCTGACTAGACTTGCATAGGCTGGACAAGGACACATGAGAGGGCAATCCATCAGGCAAACATCACACAGCAACAAATTCATGGTGCATCCATCACATCATCACATGTGGTTGCACATACCATGCACCGACTCACATCCACCCTCCTCCTGTAACCAATACTGGGGACACGCATTCACTCTGTGCGGTCTTGTTACCTGATCACCTCCGCTGAATCCTGTCTCTGCACTGTATCTCTGTTGGTTTACACTGTGTGGAAGTGGCGGTTGTGGCACTTGACTTTGCTGATTTACTATCTGCTGTTGTTGCGGTTGCTGTTGGTTTACCTCATACTGCACCTGTGGATTCAATGAGGGGTTTTCTGGATGAACTCTTTTCTCCAATGCCCTAATATGCCGCAATTGTGACAGGGATATTTCTTTTTCAGTTCTTCAAAGTTTCCTACTAATTTTGGTTTTACAAAATTACCTTTTGGTTTTCCCTGATTTGCATCAGCGCTCTTATTATCTAATTGTGCTACCTGCTCTGCGACCTTTACCTGTGCCCACATAGCCTTTTCTTTTAATTTCTTTTGTTTCGCATCAATTTCTTCACTGCAATATTTGGCCTTTCTCAATACTTCATCAACTGTGCTCGACTGCCACCCTATTAGAGTGTGTCGGATCATGTCTCCGATCTCTGGTCTCAATCCATACACAAAGTTATATATAAAATGACTCATATCCTTCTCACTTAACTCTTCATATCCACTGTACTGTTCGAATACCAGCAACAGTCTCTCATAGAATGCATGTACAGTTTCTTTTGGCTCTTGGGTTGTCCTATATATTTTAACCCAGTCTGTCTCTTTTGGTGGAATTTTATTTTTTAAAAACACTAGCACTTCTTCATATTTACGCATCACATCTGGTGATGGAGCACCTGTCACTTTGTTTCGGGTGTACTCTTCTCTTGGCCACTCTACTGATAATTTACATTCAGTCCATAAATCTGCTGGCACAACTATGTCGAATAATCCATCCAAATCAACCCATAATACTTTTGAAACTTTCACAAATCGATCCACCTGTCGATACCATTCCACTAGCTTTTCTCTCAATCTAGGGAAATCATTTGTAAACGACAATATATCCTGTCTGCTCCAAGGAACATGTACATAACTTCCTCCAGGTATTTCTCGCATGGGAAATTAATTTGCAACTGCCTCTTTTTCCCTGACTGGAAACGCTAAAGTAGATTTATCACTAATCTCCTCTTTCTTCTTTGCCCATTTAGCTCTCCATTTACCCACATCTCCCCATTTTCGCAACATCACAATTAACTCTTTTATCTGTGTTAATCTTCCAGCAGTGTTCATGTTCTCAATGTCTTTTTATGAAAAATCTACTCTATATGATTTCTGCAATGTTTTATTCTTCGAAAATTCTACTCCAAGTTCATTTGCCAATACCCCCAATTGATCATGCACTGTCTTTGCCTTCCACGTTATGCTTTTACACATAAACATAAGTTCATCATCTTGGTACGTTTTCAATTTATCGGTTCCAATTGTTCCAATTATTAATTCTTCCATGTCTATTTTTAACCTGGCTACATTCAATACTTTAGAATCAAGCTCTTTTAATTTTAAAGTTTTTAATCCAATCACTTAGTTCTTGGTCTGATGGTCCTACAGGGGTTTGCGTTAAATCTATTTTCTCTACGCTCCTTTCTGGTGTAGCAGAGTCAGATTCCGCTCCAGTTGCATATTTATAAGGTAAACCCTGATTAAGAGTTAAGTCAGGCGGATTTACATTGTTTACTCGTTTTACTGTTGAAAAATCTGGATAAATGTTTCTGTTCAGCTTTTGCAAGCCCTGCTGTAACGGATTGTTAAACTGGGTTCTTTTACTCTCTGATTTTCAAATACTGGAATTACAGGTCCTATTGTTACTGGGACTGTCACTGCTTTTATATTTTTCGTAAGCTCTTGTATCTTTTCTGTTAATTCATTTGTGGTTCGTATATACTCTGCAGTACTGGCTTGTTCCTCAACTCGTTTTTCAGCTCTTTTTACACTCTCTTGTTCATGACTCTGATTAGGGGTACCAAAAAGTCTTGACTCTACTATTGAGGTATTTGGGTTGTATCTCACTTCTACTCTTTCTGGCACATCTTTTAAATTTGAAAATTGTCTTGGAGTTTCATTATTTCTCTTATCAGCCAATGGGGCATTGGGTGTAATCCATAAAGAACCTGGTTGATATGGTGGCGATCTTCTATTTAATATTTCTTCTAATACAGCATCCTCTGGTTCACTGTCACCATAATCTTGTTTCCCTGTCTCTATATTTTTCCTCTTTTCTGTACATTTTCGCCCTTCAAAATCATCCACCAATCTCACTGGAAACATGCCATCACACATGTCAGCGTTGCTCCATCTACGCATTCTACTCTCATGTCTCCCCATAAATTTCGGAATCTACCTCTAGGTCTGACATGTACTTTCAATCTTTCGCCTTCTAATTCATGCATCTCATCCTCCCATTCAACTAAAGCTTCAAACTGAGTTGGTCTGGGTCTTGGGTCAAGATTCATAATTTTTTCCCTCAAATTTCTCAAAACTACCACATCAAAAGATCCTCCTTCCAGGAAAGCTACCACACCATTGTTTCTAATATAGCTCACCCAATTCTCTAACCAAACATACGTATGGTAACCATATTTTGACAACACGTATGAAGCAGGCGTTTTCGGCGGAGGAAGTAATTTTCCCTCTCTTGTGACTATCGCCTTATCTTTCACAAACACATTTTTCAATTTCTTAAACCATGAAGGTTTTTTCTTTTCTTCTCCGTAATAGTAATCAATTTTTCTGTAAATTCCCTGTCTTTTCAAAAGATCGCGTACTTCGCTGTTGCTGTTAAGTAACACCAACCTATCACAGTGTGGTTTACACTAACGCACCAATTAGAACTAGATACGTCTATGTAGTGCTTAACCAATAGCTTTCGCTGATTTCTGTGATGCACCAATCAGCCTTTTCTCTGTCTTGGTCACATGGTGCAATCCCAGCGCGACACTTTTGACGTCACCAGCGCTCCGGCTTCTGCAGCGCCGACTGACCCCTCCTTTACAGGGTTTTTCCAAGAAGCCGTATTTACAAGATATTTTACAAAATTCAGTTAGTAACTTACACAAAACAACTCCATTTGTCTGTTTCGCTAAACAAAAGTGATAGTTTTCTCAATCACACAGTATTCTGTATTTCCAGTAGACAACGCTTACCTCTTCTCTACCAGAGAATTTTACATTCGCCAATAAAGCAGCGCTTACCTCTACCTTTAGCCTTCTCACAAGCTCGGGTTAAGCTCTATTACTCTCCCAGCAGTAAGTTTTAAACCAGGATACGTAATGATCCCTATACTTGAAGGCTAAGATTTTATAGACTGTCCTCACTATACTTTTATTCTTTCACACGTAGTGTCCCTAAACAGTGATATACGACGATACCAGCGCAGTATACGACGATACTACTTCTTTGAAATAGACTATGCGATGTGCGACTTCATTGCCACACTTCCTCTGCCTGCAGAGAGAGTGACCAGCTTCACGCAATACTCGGAAGCCTTTTCAGGACTACATATAACGTAATACAAACTCAACAGATGTTAGTCATAATCCTGTATACAAAAACTCTTATATAGCACTTTGTACATAATCCTAGCTAATTTCTATAGCAACCACTACTCTGCTACCAGGCTTATAACTGATGCAGCGCTACTCCAAAAATAATTTGTGAAATCATATCACTTTTCCCTGAAACACCAGAATATACATTCACTCACCAGTGGGGCCCATATCACTGTGAGTTTCGTACACACAATTTCAATCTCACTCTTGGGATCAGTGAATCTCAATGGAGAGCTGCTGTATCATAGTGAAATGTCTAAATTAACTAAACGTTTATATTATATACATCTGCAGTTATTGAAAGTTTACCATGGTTTTATCAACAGAAAATATACATTTAGACATATCGCCATAAGGGTCGATGAGTCTGCTAGTAAGAAAATTAGGCGTAGGAAAACTCGAGACCAGCTATAATTTCCCATTTATCTAATTTTATTAGAGCAATTTAACATAACTAAAAGTTTCTTTTCTTTATTTATTCATTTTAATCTTTTAATGGCATTTAAAACGAAAGTTTTAGTTCAAACAGTTAATTTCATTTATTTTAGAAAATTTCATGAATAACGTTAACATTTTATGTTCAGAACACAAGTATTAGCAAAAGACAGATAGTTCCCAAAGTCCATTTTCCTAACTCCCTAACTAAAATCCCTCACTAAAGTGCCATTCCTGCAAAGAAAATCATAAGTCGAGAAAAAGGGTTCTTACATCACAGGAACATCAGTAATCCGGCAGCATTTCTGGAGGAAATTAGGAAGACGTTTTTTACTCAGTAAAATGAGCACTTTTTATACCTTTTTCACTAGCTCTATCTATCTAAAAGAGTAACTTTTAAAGAAAAGTCGAGTCCTCATTGGTCAGTTCAGGGGTGGATGAGCATAACCTCATCTCCACATTATACAATTTCTTCCTGTCAGGGTTTTTTATAATGCCCCCATTGTCTCTCCAAGTCCGGCCCAGTCGAGTTTCCTAAACTCGCAACTTCAAGTAAAATTCACACGTTCAGAACCATTGCTCTCATCATTTGGCAGCCATCTAGACTTCCAGGCCACAGCGGCCTTGAACTGCCTTCCGCACAGGCCCGAGCAGCTCGCATTCATTCTCATCTCTTCGGCTGCGCATGCATTCTGTCTTTGGCTGTCACAGTAAACTAGTGACTCCATTTTGTCACAGGCCTCTTGAGTCAGAATGGGAACTATCATAGAAACAAACACAAATAAACGTTAAATTTTGAAAAATAGCCTTTCTGTTTACCTCCCCCCTTACTAAGGTTTTTCCTATTAGTAGTTACCTAGCAGATAAGCGACACTTATGCGTAATATACTCACTTTAGGTCCCGTTTTTGACCACAAATACATAAACAAAAGCACATTTAGGCTTCATTCCATTATATCAATGCAGCATATTAGTACCGGACACGACACAATTACATAGTTAGTTAATTATAATTGCAACATAAGCAGAGATTAGTTTCCCACGTGTGTATATGTCCAATTTTTTTATTATAGGTTGGTTATTCTCATGCACCACTCTATTAATTCAGATTACATGTTATCGAAGTGTGACTTCACAAGGGGTATACAACATTTTGTTTCTCCACCTTGCTCCATCACATCTGCATATCTATATAAATACATGCATACATATACATATATGCATACATATGCATGTTATGTACATGAAAGTTTGAAAAATACTAACAAAAGCAAAGCTAAAAAAACACCTAATTACAAACAGAATTGCTTTAACTTAAACGAGGGCGAGACCTATTGCATTTTCAATGCTTGTTTTAGGACTTGTGTCCTGTTTATTACCCTTTTTAGTGTCAAGAAGAGGTCTTTGCAGGTTCTTTAAACAACACATGGCTGACATTTTTCTTTTGGCAACTCTACTTTATATTCCTTTTCATGAAGTGCATTATCACACTACAGCAGTAAATGTAAAATACAAATGTAAGGAATTGTAGTGGCGCACTAGTTGTTGCACGTCACGTAAGGACGTGACGTGCGACGGCCATCTTGGGGAAATGATGCGCGCGCATCCCATTAGGAGGCGCGAGCAGAGACGGTTAACAGCGCCGGCTCGGCGCTCTTCAGGGAAGTTTAATTGTTAAAATAAACAAGCGTTTAACCTTACAACTGAGTCAGCGATTCATTGAAATACAGTATTCTACAGTGGCGACGAGGTCGGGAAGCGACCAGAACCTTCGAAAAAAACTGACCCAACGCGAGGGAACTCCGGGAGAGTCAGCAGAGCCCCAGCATATCTGGACCCTGGCACAGTAAGGAGCAGAGGGGCCATATGATCCTGGCAGCGCCAACAAGAGAGAGCCAGGACCCAGGCACCAGATAAGTTCCCATATCACCTGAAGAGCGTGGCAGAGCCCATAACTGCCCAGACCAGGAAGGCAACAGGAAAGTGGCACAGAGACCGCGTGCAGCCAAACAAAGCGCGCCAAATCCTACCCGCCCATCTACACGAGAGACAGCGCGCTGGCCGCCACAAAGCAGGGGGAGGGGGCTGACACCGAGAGTCCCCAGGCACAACACTGCAAAGAAGAGGCGGACAGCACCCCAGGCAGCCCCACCAGCAAAGGAGACAGAGCAACCACAGTCAAGGAAGAGAAGATGAGTACACCGGCGGGATATGCCATAGCACCGGTACAGTTCCTACCGAAACCAGGGGAACCACTGATGAAGTGGGAGGACTGGCGAGAATATTTAGATAACTTTATAGGGGTCCTGGAGGATGAGAATGAAGAGACCTTCAACGCAAAAAGGAAGAAACGCATACTACTACTCAATTTGGGGCAAGAAGGACTCAGAATCTACAAGAGCCTGGTGCCCAAACAAAGAGATAGCTCGGACGATGACGTGTATGCCCACGCCATCGACGACCTGAACGAACACTATCGACCCACCGTATGCGTATCAGTCGACAGATTCAATTTCCAGCAGAGGAAACAACGGGCTGGAGAATCGATTGAAGAATATGTAGCGGCCCTGAAGAAATTAGCGGTCACGTGCAGGTACGGAGCGTGGGAGGAGGAGTTTATCAAAGACCAAATAGTGATGCACACCTCCAGCACGAATGTCCAGGACAAGTTGTGGGCGAGTGGAGACACCACACTCAAAGACGTGATGGTCATCGTCAAGAGGGCAGAACTCGCACGCAGGTGCGCCGACGCTACCAAGAAGGACACGGCAACCAGCGCCATGGTAAACAAGATATGTGAAGAGGAACCTAGCAGGGACCAGAGGTACAAGGGCCCCACACAAAAAGGACCCATCAAATGGCAGGCCAACACAGGACGGCAAGGTAAACAAGCAGGCAATGACACCAAGAAAACGTGCTACAGGTGCGGAAGTTGGTCCCACGAAGCACATGATAGAAGATGTCCCGCCTTCAGGGCTAAGTGCTTGCACTGCGGCATCATCGGCCATTACGAGAAAGTGTGCCGGAAGAAAATGTCAAAAAACGTGGTGAAATACATCGACCAAGGGGAGGAAAACCAGGACGGGACCACAGAAGAAGATGTAGTCACTGTCTTATGCATATATGACCAAGTATTAAGCGTGGATGGAACAAGAACAACCAAACCAGTATTAGAAATGAAGATGGGCGGAATAACGATTAGTGTGGTGGCGGATACAGGCTCCCCCTACACTATAGTACAAAGAGCGGTGTGGGACGACACCTTCAGACCTAAGTTAGGACCAGAGTTGGAGAAACTGGACATCAGACCAGTCACATATAATGGTGATCGCATCCCAATGGTGGGCTTCCGGCTCCTGAAGTTCGAGTTCAGAGGCCGGTCAGCGTTCTGCAAGCTGTATGTCTCAGAGAGGGGACCGTCCGTGCTAGGATGGCTGGACCAGGGCGACCTGGGAATAAAATTGGACCCAGGAGGGAAAGAACAGATCCTGCTCACGGAACCGGAAGCGTGGCCCAATTTGACTAAGTGGAAAGAAGACTACCCAAAGGTGTTCGGAGGCACAGTGGGAAAACTGGACAGATTCCAACACAAGATTGTACTCAAGGAGGACGCCATTCCTGTCGCCCACAAAGTACGAAATGTACCCATAGCGGTAAAAGAGGCAGTCCAAACAGAGCTGCAAGACTTGGAGAAGAAAGGGATAATTGAACCCATTTCCTGTGCGGAATGGCTCGCACCGTTGGTGGTAGTCATGAAGCCCAACGGGAGGGTCAGGCTCTGTGTTGACCTGAGAGAACTAAATAAGAACATTGTCGTGGAGAAATTCCCCCTCCCAAGAATTGAGGAAATGTTGGCGAGGACCAAGGGGGTCAAATGGTACTCCACCATCGATTTGACCTCCGCTTACCACCAAATAGAATTGCACCCGGACAGCAGAAAACTCACATCATTCATCACCCCATTTGGTTGCTACCAGTTCCGCCGCATGCCGTTTGGACTGGCTTCGGCAGCTGCCGTGTTCCAGAAGCTAATGCACCAGCTATTTAGAGACATGACAGGCATCCAATATTTCCAAGATGACATTCTGGTAATGGGGCGAGACAAAAGGGACCATGATCAGAAGCTTGGAAAGGTACTGGAAACCCTGGAAATCAAAGGCCTCACAGCTGAGTGGACTAAATGCCGACTGGGCCTGGAGTCGGTGACCTATCTGGGTCATGAGATTGGGGTACAAGGCATCACACCTAAAGCAGAAAATGTAAAGGCAATCGCTGAAGCTCCGCCCCCCACCAACAAGGAGGAGGTTAGATCATTTTTGGGTATGGCGGAGTACTACAGTAAATTCGTGGTACACTTTGCTTCAAAGACACACCATATGAGGATGCTGACCAGGGAGAGCACCAGTTTCCAGTGGACACCAGAGGCACAAAGTGAGTTTGAAACAATCAAGAAGGACGTCACGGGAGCAGTGCCGCTAAAAGGATACGACCCACAAGGCGCCACGGTGCTCACAACCGACGCCAGTGACAAGGGCCTGGGCGCAGTGCTCATGCAAGATCGTGGACAAGGACAGATGGAGACGATCAGTTTCGCATCCCGGGCATTGACGGCCACTGAAGGCAAATACAGTGTAATCGAGAAGGAGATGTTGGCCGTGGTGTGGGCCATGACGAGGTTTCGGCAATTTCTATGGGGAACCCGATTCCTACTTAAAACAGACCACAAGCCGTTGGTGAAGGTGCTAACATCTAGTGGACATGCCAACGCCACAACCAGAATATCTAAAATGACCCTGAAACTACTCGAATTCAGATATGATGTGGAGTACATTCCAGGGAAACGGAACCGAGTAGCAGATTACCTGAGCAGGGCTGCAGCCATGGAGCAGGGGGAAGATGATCCCACAGACCAAAGAGAGTTGGTAGCCCTCGTGGAGGATCAGGAGAAATGCATCAGCTACCAGGAGTGGACAGAGGAATACGAGGAGGACAGCGTCATAAAAGAAGTGAAGACGCACATTGTCAAGGGCTGGCCAGAAAAGAAACACGTAAGCGAACATATCAAGCCATACTATGAAGTAAGGGAAGAACTGTCGGTAGGGGACAAAGGAGTGTTCACATATAGAGGAGATAAAGTGATTCCCCCAAGGAATCTCATCACCAGGTTACTGAACATGTTACACGAGGGCCACCTTGGCATAGGAAAATTGAAGTTAAGGACCAAACAAAACTACTGGTGGCCAGGCATGGACATAAGAGCAGAGAGGCACGTCAGAGAGTGCCCACAGTGCCAAGGAGCTGACAAGACGCTCAAACCCCTGCGTCCTGCGCTAGGACAGTTCGAACCCCGCAGAACCCGTGGGAAGAACTATCAATAGACATATTGGGACCCATCCTTGATGATCAGGGCACTCAGAAGTATGTATGTGTCCTCATGGATCGATACTCCAAATGGCCGGAAGTGAAGGTGGATGAGACTATGGACACTGAAAACATTCTGAAATTTTTGTCGGACACTTTTGTGAGAGAGGGCATCCCTAAGTCTATCCTGAGCGATAATGGCCCCCAATTCACTTCAGATAAGTGGAACAAATTTACGCAGAGGAATGGCATAACGATCAAACAGACGGCGATCTACCATCCAGCTGGAAATGGTTTGGTGGAACGATTTAACAGGGTTGTGATGGGTGCCGTACAAGCTGCGATTTCCTGCAACAAGGACTGGGAGAAAGCCATAGAGAACATGGTGTGGGCCTACAGGATCACTCCCACCGGAACTGGTTACAGTCCATTCCAGATTTTGAGAGGGCGTGAACCCTTCACGCATGACAACCGGATTTGGAAAGAGAAGGTTATCACCAGCGAATGGTCTCCTGCGGTGGTACGTGCCAATCTGGAAAAGGCACAGTCCATCTATACCAACCACTACAACAAACGGAAGAATGTAAAAGGGACAAGCTTGGAAAAGGGCGAGTGGGTAAGAGTAAAGTTGGCAACTCTACAGAAGAAGGGAGACAGTAAATACAGCAGGCCCATGCAAGTCAAGGAAGTGTACGACCGAGCGGCCCTGCTGAGTGACGGGAATGTGTGGTCCCAGGACCGCATGGCCAGGTGTAACAAGATCGTGCAATGGGAGCAAAATGGAACTGAATGGGAAGACATGGAAGACCCGCAGATAGGAAAAGAACAATGTACAAGTGAGCAGCAAGAAGGGGGAAGTGCCAGAGATGAACGACCGGAGGAAAGAAGCGAGAACAGTAACCTAGGAGCCGATATGGACCTACGAAGGAGGAGTATGGACATGGGCGCGGCTGCGCTGAGAGAAGAAGGAGGCATCGAGATATAGAGGCAAGGGGCCCCGGCGAACCCAGTCCGGGTGACCCGGAGCGGAAGATCTGTGGTGAGACCCTCCAGGTTTCGAGATTACAACATGGACAGCGAACTGTAAGTGTCTCATTCAATGTGTAGAAAAAGGGGAGATATGCAGTGGCGCACTAGTTGCATACATGCCAACAGACCCGATTCAGGCGGGAGACTACCGATTTTAAAAGCCAAAAATGGCTTTATTTTAGCTGTCTCCCGCCTGAAATTGCATTTTCTACAACAGAAGTCAATGGGGAATTTTCATTCTCCCGATTTTTTCTTTTAAATCTCCCACTTCCTGGTCCTTAAATGTTGGCATGTATGCTAGTTGTTGCACGTCACGTAAGGACGTGACGTGCGGCGGCCATCTTGGGGAAATGATGCGCGCACATCTCATTAGGAGGCGCAAGCAGAGACGGTTAACAGCGCCGGCTCGGCGCTCTTCAGGGAAGTTTAATTGTTAAAATAAACAAGCGTTTAACCTTACAACTGAGTCAGCGATTCATTGAAATACAGTATTCTACAGGAATAGGCAGAGTGGGGGCCCAGAGGGTACTGGAACCAGAAAATAACACTATGCCTTGGTAACCAGTTTACAAATGTATGTAAATTGTCTTTAAAAACCTGTGAAAAACGTGGGCGTGCCAGAGATAAGACTCCAGACACTGCACAAAACAGCGGAGTCCACAGCTGCTCGAGCTGCAGCAACCCAGGCTAAGACGATGAGTGGGGGCAGGGGGGGGGGCGGGCTGATGCTCCTTTAGCTCAATGGGCGTCGCGCGCCTGGGTCTCCCCGTTAATTTGCTGGCTCGCCCATCATGCATACATGCCAACATTTCAGAAGAGCAAAGAGGGAGATTTTTTTTTTAAAATCGGGAGAATGGGGCTTCAAATCGGGTTACTGGCGTGTATGGGCTTTGGAAGTGTGCTGCTGCAGGATTGGACATTTGAAACACAAATGTACGTTTTTTTTCTTACCTTTTACAAGCATGGAGCGCAATGGCAGGCTGAGAGGGTGATGCAAGTGTTGTCCCCCCCTCCCCCCCCCGCCCCTGTGTGACACCCCAGCCGAAAACAGCTTCCTGTGCACACACACGCCCCCCCCCTACTTCACAGGTCTTCAAAAGACTATTGCCTTGTTAATGACCCTTTGTTGTTTTTTCACCCCATCGAGAGCCCCTGCATGGCCACTTTGACTATTGCTGGAAAAATTAGCACTTCACACAAACGCCCTGTCAACAAACCCCGAGGAATCGGGTTTTTGCTTGCAGGAATCGGGAGGCGGGAGACTAGCCTTCAAATCGGTAGTCTCACGCCTGAATCGGGAGGGTTGGCATGTATGCATCATGTGCTCCATTACATTGTGTGCTCAAAGAGCATCGCCATGGATAGGAATGGAAATGCCTGGCCTCACAATGGCGCATCTTTTGACTTCGCTCCACCCACACAGGGTAGTCATACCGCCCACCTGACTTGAGCTTAGTTCTCCTGACGTCATTCCCTGGCTCTTTTCTGCTGGGCTCTCGTTGGCAGCCATTTTGTGTGTTGCCGGAGCAGAGCTAGTGTCGTCGCTCGATTGTCTGAGCAGGGACCCGCGGTAAGAGCGGGTGGCATGAAACGGGAGCCCTTTTTTTTTGTTTGCTGTTTTCCAAACTTCGGCCGTTCAAAATGTGTGATGCAGGGAACGAATAGAGTTTAATCGGGGCGATCTAATGCAAAGGTGGTGGTGAAGACGTGGTTAAAGTGTGTGGCAGGGGGAGTGTGAGTGGGCGTAATGGGCGCATCGTGAGTATGCCCAACAAGAACTAATGGAGTTTGAATCGCACGAGGTTTCATCAGGAAGCGGTAACAGCCGTGTTTTGGCAAACCTGGAGCGACAGCACTTGGAATGTGTAGTAATGGGATGAGAGCCATGGGTGCGGCATGAAGGGAGGTGCACGGTGGTGCAGGCAAGCAGGGCACAAAAAATCGGACGTATTATTTGTAACTAATTGGATATTGTGGGGAAATGAAGAACCTGCAAGCTGCTTTAGGGGAGCTTTCGTCCTGAATATGGTGCAAATGGCTCAGGGCCTAGTAGGGAGAACCTCGACAGCTTGATAGAAGCTTAGTTTTTCCAATTATACATGTCGTGAAATGATTTTGAAGGCTGCTGTTTTTTTTGTTTTGGGCCCTCTAGGTAACCTTTGCAGGTAATCGCTCTTCAATCCATGTGGTTGCTAATGTTTTTGTTCCTTAAAACGTTATCTATTTCTTTGCCGTACATTACACTTTTTTCCCCTGCTGGTTGGGAATTTTGCTTACTAATTCCGCAACGTAGGTGGTATTTTGACGGTTCAAGTTGTAAACACGGTCTTCGAGTATGTGCTTAACAAAGTGTAATATGTAACGGAACGTTTTGGTTCTCATTTATTCTGGAGTAAAATAACTATGGATACACCGAATGACTTAGATTATTTTGGCCTTACGAGTGAATAAAATGCGGGTTTCCGTTTTTTTAAACCTAAAATTAAGAAACCGCCAAAATGCGATTGGGTGGCAAGCCAGCTATTCAGCTTGAATATTCGTGGTTTAGGATCCCCCGTGATATTAACAATCCTCTGTATAGAGATGACTGACATATATAATTTATAACCTCTAATTAACATGACAAATGGATTAAGACATGAATTGTTTCCCCCTAAATGAATGTTTTACTTTTGGTTGCTACCCTTTCCTGTGTACGTTGTAGACGAGGCAGCGATTCAGTAGTTACATCTGATAAGCAGTTAACCAATATTTGGGGTTGTACTTATTTTTCTTTATTGATAGTTTTCAATCTTTGTGACAGCGATATGTTGATTTTCCCTGTTACTGTGGTGGACGTTCAGAGCCTTAGTCTGCAACAGGATGTCATTTAGTCCAGAATCAGAGGTGTAGCTACACCCTTTGCCGCACTGTGACTACCACAGTGGTGGTGCTAGGGAGGAAGAGGTCTCTATGCCGAGACCCGGAGGGAGGGGGGCCACCGCCTACAAAACTCGAGCCGTCCTCCATGCTACTCAACTGCCCAGGATGTGGCTTTACAGCAGGACTGCCGGCTCTGGAACTGGGGCGCCAAGTTCGAGACCCGGCGTCTGCTCCAAATTCTGTAATGGTAGGCAAATCTTTACTGACTCGTAATACTTTGTTTGATTAATAAAAATCATTACAATGATGGACATAGAACGATAAAAACGTGTCAGTCAATTTTTAAAATATTTACACATGCAGGACAAATAAAAAGGAACATTAACTGAGTTTCTGTGTCTTTGCTTACCTTATTGCCTTGCTCTTGGTACAGCCCTATAATCCATTAATAGCGTCACATGTAAATAGCGGGTACAGGAGCAATATGATATTTAACAATACGTAATTGTTTAAAACCTAATCGCCACCTGTTAAGAATCGTCATAATCTCGGAGTTCAGGCTACTTAAATGTGGGCAGCAGTTAAACCAGAGATCCTTATGGTAAAGACGCAGCTAAAACTGTAATAATTAATTTTAGTTTTAACATCATGCTAAAATGAGTGGCAGGCACTAGTCGCTACTAAAATACTACTAACAATTCCACTAATGGGTGCAGTTCCATTTATAAGTAGGTAAATCCATGCAAAAGATGGTAAAGGTTTTGCGATCACACAAGGCAGGGGACTGTAGAAAGGGGCCACCTGCAAAATACAGCTATCAAGCAATACAATATAGTAACAAGTTAACAACGCAGCTTGCTTAGTGCTGCCTGGTGCAAATGAACTATCGAATCACTACCTCTCACAGAGTGTAAGCCTTTTTACTGCTTTTGCGACAAACTTGGTGAACCAAAGGTTAACCCCTTCCATGCTGATGACGAGCTCAGCTCGTCATCAGCGTTACCTACCGTGTGCTGATGACGAGCTGAGCTCGTCATGTAACGCGGTAATCTGAAAAATGCCGCATACCGCGGGAAAAACGGCCGCACGCATGCGGTTAAGCATTGGATTATATGGGTTCATAGAGGTAATGATGGCTTGTGGACAGAGTGAACCCCAAGTTTCTTCCCTTCACCCCGTAGCATAATCTTTCGGTTGTTAATGAGTCCAGGGCAAAGGCATACCCAGTGTTTAATCGTTTACTTACTGCTACCACACCCCTTTCAGGTTATATGTTCGACATTCGAACTCTACTGGACAACGGAGAAACAGCTGCCCTCATCCTACTTGACCTCTCCGCAGCCTTCGACACAGTCTGTCATAGCACCCTTATACAACGCCTCAGCAACGTCGGAATACAAGGAAAAGCATTGGACTGGATCATCTTTCCTCGCCGGAAGAACCCAGAGAGTCCGCCTCCCCCTTTTAGATCAGAGGCCACCGAAGTCATCTGCGGCGTACCACAAGGATCATCACTCAGTCTCACTCTCTTCAACGTATACATGAGTCCCCTCGCATCCATCGCGCGCCAACACAACATCTCCTACGCAGACGACACCCAGCTGATCCTTTCCCTCGCCAAAGACCCAAACACCGCCAAAACCAACCTACACGAAGGAATGAAAGAGTAGCCGAGGGTATGAAGAACAGCCGTTTAAAACTGAACTCGGACAAAACGGAAGTCCTCATCTTAGGATCATCCCCCTCCGCCTGGGACGACTCATGGTGGCCACCGGCCCTGGGAAACGCACCCATACCAACGGACCACGCACGCAACCTGGGCTTCATCCTGGACTCCTCCCTCTCGATGACCAGACAAATCAACGCCGTCTCATCATCATGCTTCAACATCCTACGTATGCTCAAAAAAATCTTCCGTTGGATCCCCACCGAAACAAGAAAGACGGTCACCCATGCACTGGTCTGATCCGACTGGACTACGGAAACACCCTTTACGCCGGAACCACAGCCAAACTACAGAAAAAACTCCAACGCATTCCAAAACGCCTCAGCCAGACTCCCCCCCCCCCCCCCCCCCCCCCCAAAGCTCACATCTCCGGGCACCTGAAAGACCTCCACTGGCTCCCGTCAATAAGAGAATAACGTTCCGTCCCCTCACCCACGCACACAAAGCCCTCTACGACCTAGGACCCGAATACCTCAACACGCGCCTGTCCTTTTACACCCCCACCCGCCAACTACGATCGACCAATCAAGCCCTCGCCGCAACTCCATGCATCCAAAGATCCACCATGGGGGGAAGATCCTTCTCCTACTTAGCGGTCAAGACCTGGAATTCTCTCCCCACCTACCTCCGCCTTACACAGAACCACCTCTCCTTCAGAAAACAACTAAAAACTTGGATATTCGATAAGTAAAGTACCCCCCCTCCCTCAAGCGCCTTGAGACCCTCTGGGTGAGTAGTGCGCTATATACATTTTAAACTTGAACTTGTTTGTACAGCGCCAACCTGGTAGTTGGTACAGAAAGGGCTATTCTCCCGTTCTGAGGGCCAAAAATCTTTTTCCCAGTGCACTGCATAGGCACATGACCAGTATGGCACCACAACCCCTGCTTTAAACCCTGATATAACTGTCCAGGCGAAGTCTTGTAGGTAATATCGGTATGATCGCCCAAGCTGACTGGTTGATATTTCTTGCCTCAGTATAACCTCAAAGCTTCCTTCTCTGGACGTGTGTAGCTTATTACACAACTTGATGAATGCTGCAGCCCCCACCACTCGATGATCTTGGAGACCAAACTCCAGTCTTATTTGGGCAGGGGATTATGTTTTCGGAAGGCTCAAAACTAGCTTAAACATTCTTATTGTTCTGTTCACAAGACTGTTATCTTTCCCCCTCATAATCTCTTGACCATAGGAGAGATCATTGAGAATTTTTGCCTTCATCGCGCTTTTTAGAGGAGTCAAGCTTGGGCCGGATAGCTGCTTTGCAAGGTTAGTGAGGCTACATGGATTGTCAGAGCTTAGGCTTCTACCTCGTCTGTGTTTTAGGAACATGTCCCTTCTGTCCACATAGAGCCCTAAGTGTTTGTATGAGGCGGCCCTGTCAATACTTTTACCATTGTATTGCCATCGGCCGCCTTGATATTTCCTTGACCCGTATGTGATTGCCTTTGTCTTTAAAAGGGTTCAGTTCCAGCTAATCTTTGGTGGTGTAGAGAGATAGCTGATGGAGTAGTCTCAGAAGGCCGACCCTGGTGTGACTGAGCAAGAGAAGATCGTCTGCATATAGTAGGTTGCTGATTCTGGTCCCAGCGAGTTTTGGGGGATAAGAGTTGACGTCTTGAAATACATGTGATAGATCTGAAATGATGAGATTAAAGAGCAGAGGCGCCTAAACACAACCTTGTTTTACTCCACACAAGGTGTTTATCTTCCTGGAAACATGGGATCCATCTCCAAGTTTTTTACGGATCCATGTGTTTGTATGTAGCTGGATTATAGCTTGTAGGAGCACAGGTGGAATCCCTCATTTCTGCAATTTGGACCATAGTTTGCTCCTGGGCACACGATCAAAGGCTGCCTTAAAGTCGACGAAACAGTGAATCAGCATTCCTGAGGCCACCGCTTTATCCAACAGGACTGGTATTGCAAGCAAGTTTGTAATGGTTCCTGATTTTTCCACAAATCCCCTCTGGTTAAAAGGTATGATGTTTTTTGTGGCCCAAAGCAACAGGTCTTCTAGGATCAACTTAGCGTAATATTTAGATTCAACATCTAGAAGGGTAAACATCCTGTCGTTTTTGGGGTCTGACCTCTTCCACTTTTATAGATTCAATATATAATAGCCCCGCAGCAAGATTCCGGTATGAGCCGCTTTATCCAGCAGTAGCTGAATAAGGGTGCCGGATGTTTGGCCCAGTAAGGGTGCCAGATGTTTGGCCCAAGAGTCAATGTCTTTTTTGTACTGAGCCTGGGGTAAACCATTTGGCCTAGGAGCTCCGTCTGAGCAGCCCTTGGTTATAATAAATTCTGTTATGGAAATTAGGCCTTCTGGTGTATTGGGTACCTGTTGAGGAGGCACTTCTTGCTGGGACAGGGATTTGATGACGATTACCAATGGCGTCCTGATGTTAAATTCTACGAGTTGCTCAGATGTCCCAGCTTGGATTAAACCACGGGGAAGCTGCGATTGATTTATGTTAGTCTGAAGAGCCAACGTTTGTGGTTTAACCAGTGAACCACCTTCAGTTTTTTTTAAGTGGGATGTTAAAAAAGATACCTATTCGTCTTCGCGAATATTTGCACTACATTGTCCTCCCTCTTTTTGTTTTCCCGTTGACAAGAGACCAAAAAGACTTGGAGTTATGGTTTTTACTCTTGTATACAATTTTTATTCAGAACTGCTCAAAGCTTTTTTTATTCTCTACAAAGATTGCTTTCCTAAGTGTCTTTTGGGCATGCTTCTATGTGTTGAGTAGGTGGTCATTCCCTGGATGCCTCTGCTTTTTTAAGTGTGGAATTACATAGGGATTTTAGTTAATTTCCACAGTTGTTGTTGTTACCTATTATGATTTTTCAGGTAATACATGGAAATTTTTTAAGCAGTTGACCAGAGAAAAGCTCCCATGATGTAGTGAGCGGAATGTCGTCGACACTCCTTATGCCTTGCAGTGCTCTACATATTCACTACAAATCCCTTGTTGTACCTGTGCCTAAAAAAATCTGACCTTTGTGCTGGTATAAAGCGCTACAAGGCTCTTGAGCTGTGTTCGTGCTAAATTCAAACTCAGATGGGGTTAGCAGGACTACTTTTTTTTTTTAATGTGTCTCGTAGTGGGGTAGCGCACAGTAACTTGAATTGAGTGCATTGCTTACTCCTTTTCACTGGAGGCGTTTATAGTTTTTTTTTATGCTTTAAAATATTGGCTTGGTTGCTCTGTAGGGCTACTCGGCCAATATTAATTTCCCGATTTCAGTCAAGCAGAAACCATGGGCGTTAATGGGCCCATATTGTGTGGCAATCGAAGTTGGTGATCCCAGTGTTTGCTGCTGTAAGAGGCTTTCAGGTTGAAAAGATTTGTTTCTTGATCTAATTTATTTGTTCACTTTTGCGTGTTGTAATCATGAATTTTCAAATTGTGTAAATTATGTATGATACAGTTGCCTTTTATGATCGCCGTTGTCATTTCTTTGTGGCGCTAGCATTTAAGTTAGATAGTATATGAGTTGCAAGTGATAAGGATAGGTGTATACGAATATGGAAACCCCATGCATATATAAATAGCTTTATCACATTGACAATAAATTAGATGTTTTTAGCACTACACACATTTCCTAATGTATTGTATGGACTTTGGTGCTGATTTGCCTATTTGTATGTCAGAATTCAAGTTGAATTGCCCCTTTCTTTGATTAAACTCAAAAATGCAAACTGCGATATAAAACAAACGCTATTGTTTTGATTAGGTACACTTTTGGGGTACATTTGTTCGTTTTAATCTTTGAGATACCGTGGGTGGAGGTGACTTGTCTCATTACTTTAGTCTGGTGCTCAGTTTGCATATGTTATGTTTGCGCTCCTTTAAGTCATGGGGACCCGCATTTTGCAACTACGGATGAGTTAGTTTTGCATACGCTCTCGCCAATGATACTTAAGTTAGAGCATTCAAAAAGCGGAATTAATTATAGTGGCAAATACAAACTTCTATTCCAAAGTACAAAAATTTGGCAATCAAAGCATTGATGCCCGCACTCGTCCTAACGTCCCTATTCTGTAAAATCCATAGGTGCAAAAAGGGCTTGAGGCACAAATCCCTATACCTCCAATAGATGGGTAGCTGACCGAGACACAACCAGCTTTCCCAAAATTTACAACGAGCAAAAAAGTAGCCCAGCACAGTTTACAAGTAAGTATAACAATTAAGTACTCAAGCACAAAATGATTACAAAGAGTTGATGTTGTGTTCGTTTTCGTTTTAATCCTTTATTTTCTTTTGTTTAAAACCTTTTGAAACCGCCAACGCGTTTCGTCCAAGCAAGGACTTCTTCAGGGCTTATAGTATGCATGTCATGCGCTTCCTGTAAGTGTTCCCCATGTGTTAAAAGCAAATGCTTTTTGGAGTCAATTTGGAGAGTCCAACATTAAGGTATGTTTTAGCCCAAGTAACGTTCCCTGTTCGATATATATCCGAATAACGTGTAATTCTCGGAGTCTGCTCTTCCACGACGAGGGGCAGCGCTGCCCCTCGTCGTGGAAGATCGGACTCGGAGAATTACACGTTATTCGGATATATATCGAACAGGGAACGTTACCTGAGATAAAACATACCTTAATGTTGGACTCTCCAAATTGACTCCAAAAATCATTTGCTCTTAACACATGGGGAACACTTGCAGGAAGCGCATGACATACATACTATAAGCCCTGAAGAAGTCCTTGCTTGGACGAAACGTGTTGGCGGTTTCAAAAGGGTTTTAACCCCTTTGATGCTTGTGACGGAACCATTCCGTCATGCCTCATGGTTGAGCTGTGCGCATGACGGAATGGTTCAGTCACGACCACACCCGCAAATGGAATGTTCAGCACCGGGGGAGAATCGGCGCCGCAGGCAAGGTGTTCAACAAAAGAAAATCAAAACGAACACATCGACTCTTCTTTGTAATAATTTTGTGCTTGAAAACTTATATTCCAGTCTAACTTTTTTTACATTTCTTTAATGTTGGTGTTTAAGTTCAGACTTTTCTGTGGTGCTGTTGATTCCAAAAGCAAAACAACTAAAAGTAAATGCGGTGATGTAGTTATACATTTAGATGTGATTGGTATTGTTGCCCTACTTTGGAAGAATCTGAGTACTACCTCTGTCTTTCCAGTGGGCATGATTTACCACCATAATATGACTTCTAAGTTAATTGTCTTTAATAATGCGAAAGTATATTTAAGCATCCAAGTTATGTTTGCTAAAGCAACAAAACAAAGTCATGCTGGTGTTGAGATTCGTTTGTGTGCAACTTTGACACTCAACCCTTTTTAGTAATGGTAAAATAAATGATACCTTACAAAGTCTAGTTAATTTTCTGTTAATCTAGCATAGTTTACAGAAAAAATATAATTTTCGATTTTAAACGTGTTTGGGTTTAGTTGGCTGACGGAATTTGTGATAATAATTAGATTGTATTTGAAGCACTCCTTTGATGTGTATCTTAATCCTGCTTCTTTGTGTAACCAGTCCTTATTGGACCGTTTTTCTGACTTGTAATTTAATTTGTCTTCTATTTAAATATACATTAATCGTTCTAGGTGACTTTTCTAAATTTGTAATTTCACATAGGCAACCCTATATGCCCATCCAAGGTGACTAGGGCCAGTATCTTACATGTGCGGTGCCCCGTCTGACTCGTTCAACCTTTACCAAGTTTTGGTGAGTCCACTGGTCCATGTCGTGTCATTTTAACCCAGTAATAACTTATTACTTGAAATGTGAATAAAAGCCAGGACTAATGGAAATTACTGTCACTAGTATGGATTTACAGTTCAAATGCAGTGGGTAAGTAACTGTGAACAAAAGTACAGGCGACGCAGTGCTCAAATATGTGAACAAACATGTATAACCAGGGCCACTGCAATAATGCCGCATGGTTGATTAAATTATGCGGCATAATGCAACATATTTTGTGATAGCATTACTTTATTTCTTTCTTATTTTTACACTTGTTAAAACTGTCTGGGCTTAGATTGCACCTCATTAGTTCTGGTTGAACACCTAAATATAGTCATTAGCGAGAGAAAAGTCGCCAGTCCAGTTTTGTAAAGCGAGTTCGGCTGCACGGCAACATGTCGCTGCGTTTTAAGTAACTTTAGAACAGTTTGTGCTAGAAGCAATCTTGTTTGTTAAAATGTATGGCCTGTGTGGCGAATGTGGCAAACCCATAACTATGAATCGCCTCACAACTGCATAAGTCCAGTGACCCTGTATATAACCCATGCAAAAAACACTGTATCACGCATCTGGTCCTGTACATAATTTTAAGATATACATATTAGGATGCTGTGGATCTATCCTCAGTTTCCATTGATTATAATGAATCTGGGAACCGGGTTTTTTTTTGTGGGGGGGATTATTGCGACGTTTCGACCCTTGATACAAGATGGGGTCTCTTTAGGACCAAGTCATCTGGATAAACAGCTAATATGTGAGTACTATTCTGCGTACTGTCTACTCCGCAGAAAAACCACAATACATCTTTTAATTGGCTTGGCTCTGTGCGCTACTTCCAAAGCAGTGAGGCAACCTGTCAATCTCTTCGAATTAGTAAATCCTCTGTGCTGTGCTTCATCCGCCTCAAAATAAGTTGTTACTGGGTTAATACGATAGACATCAATAGGTGTACTCTCCAAAATTTGTTAAAGGGTGTACCGCTATTCAAAATTTGAGCACGAAAATGTGATCCTTGCCACAAAAAAAATTGGGTCACACAAACATCAGAAACCCAGCCACATGTAATCATTTGTGCCTCTGCGACCTCGGACTGGCATTTGTCCCAGCCAAAATGTCCTCTATCTGATAGTCAACTGTTCATTTTTCACCGGAATCGAAGAATCCAGAAAAGGATTACTCTTATGGAAAAAGGGCACGGTCTAACTGTACTTGGTCTTTTCCCAGACATTTAAGGACACATCTGTTATCCTTCCCAGCTTGCCTCGTGCTGAAATCATTGTGGTGCTCAGTATTGTACAAGCTAAGTTGCTGACTTTATCGCCTGGATTCCAATTTAGGGATAGCATTTAACACATTTAACACAGATTGTTAATCTGTGTATGGGACATGGTACTAGGAAAAGAGACTAACTCCAGAATGTTGTCCAGTACTTTTCCAGTCATGTTCCAACTCATTCCCATCACTACCTGGTTCAGTTATGTAAAGGTTAAGGTGATTGTTCTTGGCGCACTACTGGCCTGTTGTCTTCTTTTGCACATCTTCATCTGTCTACTAGTGCCCTGCCTTCTAATGTACCACTGCTTTTTGGACATGGCGGTTGGGAACAGGAAGAGCTCCCCAGGGTCTGGGTGACATGGTCATATTTCTTCTGGCCCTTAATTAGTCCTGGTGAGCCTGTAGTATGGACTTTAAGGGGCAATTGTGGAGACTGGAAGGCAGTGGATCAGAGCTTTGCAGATGCAAGAGTATTAAGACTGAATGGCTGTTCTTAAATTACGCTCTGAGGGGATTGATCTCACTTTATTAGGAAGAGTGCTGTTGAAACGGAGTCTTGCCTTTTGGCCTCTATGTAGATGTTGAAGATGGCCGTAGACCAGAAGGTCCCATGGCACACTGTAATTGATCAGGGTCTTCTGCCCATATGAATAAACTGGTGTCCCTGTATAGGGAAGAAGAGAGCCTGTAAAGAATGTTCCCAGTGAATATCATTTGAGACTTCGGGGTATGGATGAGGGTAGGGTGATCTGTGTTGAAGGCAACTAAGACATTCAGAAATATGAAGTGGTTGGGTTCATCTTTATTTGTGGTTAAGAGGGAGTTACCGACTATTTTTAAGGTAGCAGTGCACATGCTGCAGTATGATCTAAAGCAGATTAATAGTTAAGATTGTTGGTGTTATATTGAAGATGGCCAGAGATTGTTTTTCTTGTGGCTTTGCCCTTAAAGGGTAAGTGAGCGGTGCTCTGGCAGTTGTCTTGGTCATCAGGATCTAATAAGATTTTTACTGGAGTACAGAAACTGCCATGTTGTGAGTACTTCAGAGAGGACGCCTTTAGTGAGCGAGATGTTGATGGCGTTAAGTTGGGGCAAGGGCTAAATTTAAGGTTTGCGGGCAATACATCACATGTGGTGGCTTTGAGGGAATGGGGGACGTTCAAGTCTTTGAGACCGGTTTGAAAAGCATGGTCGTTGTGGAATGCAGTGCAGTGGAATATGTAAGGGGAATGATTTTCCATCAGTGTGTAAGGGCAATAAACTTGTAAAAGAAAATGTTATTGGCATGTGAATTATGCTTAGTACGTAATTAGTGTAGCTTCATTCTGATTTTTGATGGAGTTCTCTGCATACAAATTGTGAATGGGAATTTGTCACCCAAGTAGTAACCGATGTTGCCTCATTGGTTCCTGTACCAATATGTGCTCCATATCATGATCCGTTGTTTCGTAAAACATTCCCGCTCACACCGATGTAAAGTGTGTTCAGTTTCACATTTTGTAAATGAAATGCTTTGCCGCTTTATTTTGTAACTCTTTAGTTTTACTTTATTTCAATCTGTTTTTTGTGGAGTACGTTTCACCACAAAGTCCGCTCATTTAAAAAAAAATGTACAACCGGTTTTTGTTGCATATGGCGGTGGACCAGCAATGTAGACTGTTGCTTTCTGGGTACCCTAAATTGATGGGCACAGGACCTAGGTTACAAACTGAAATTCTGCCACAGAAATTTCAGTTTGCCATCTCTGTATCATGCCTGGAGTAGATATGGGAGGCATCTTATGCTAACTTAACTTGTATTTCCTACACAGTCTTTGAAAAGGTCATAACCACATTTGAGTAATTTCATGCAGTTTTACATGTTGCCTGCAGCACAAAGATTGTTGTAATTAAATGTAGGGCACTGGTGCACACTGGGCGATTTCTTGTTTAAATAAAAAAAAAAATTATATCTATCTATCTATCTATCTATCCTCCAGTGTTGCTTTTCTGATCATATTGATCCTGTCTTTCAGACTGTAGGTTTCTTTATGATCCATAGTGTTGAAGGTTAATGGGTGGTCTAGAAGCATCCGTGCTCCATGATTTCCTTGTTCCCTTAGGGTCATACCTTTTCTTCTGGTGTGTGATTACTATTTTTTCTATGGGGAATTAGCTTCATTGAGAAGATGCTTGTTTCCTGTAGAACTGCCAGCTACTACTTTCAGAATCCTTATTAAAATGGTGGAGTAGATATAGGTAATGAATTGGGTCGCTTGATGGGGGTCTTGTTTTTTTTTTTGTTTTAATAGGGAGGGTTTGAATAAATGATGTTGCTTTTGCCCATTATCCAGGTTTGCATTAATGATGCTTGATGTCTGCTCTGTGATATCTATAATTAGTTGAACTTGCCCTGTGCCTCTGAATGATATGGATGGCTCCATCTTGTTGTTCTTCTCCTGAAAAAAAATTCTTGAATTTTTTTGATTTTCTGTCGGCATTAGGAAGTTACATTGCTCTTGTGTGTGTGTGTGTGTGTGTATTTATATATGTTAATGTGTTCAGAGGGTAACTTTTCTGATTCAATGGGCTTCTAACCAGTAGTTTTTCCATTGTGCTTTCTTTTGCTTCATTTGAGCAAATGGTGTGGTGAACCAGTCTGGTCTGTTTTTATGATCAAAGGAACTTTACTTTAGCATCGTGGCAAAAAGCAGTCTAGGACCTTGCTAATTTTGAACGGGATTTTTCTCCACAATAGTCTGAAATTTCAGTGATGTCAAGATGGCTGGCTGGGTAAAGGAAGCTAGGCTGTTGATGTGACAGTAGAAGAGTCCTTCGTGTTTTGCAGGAAACACAGACTATCACTCTGGGTAAGAAGGAGTAGCTGTTAACGTGACAGTTGCTCATCTGTACATGTCACAACATCCACAATCAGCATAGTTTGTTCTTCCGTATATTTTTGTGGCTGTATTTGGCAAAGATGTACACCTAATGTTAATTGAGGAGCTCTGTTAGACTCTCCCATTGCCCACACATTGATGGTCTAATGTCATGCTCTCATATCATCTAAAAGACAGTTTTTCATTCTGTTCGAAAAGGATTCCAGTATGTAAGATCCTTCTTCAAAGATCAGTGGCTACTGATCAAGTCAGGAATTTACACCTTCCAAAAAGTAGCACTAGGCTGTTGTAATCCACATTTGTCTTCTTTTGTTTGACCTTTTTATGTACACTGGGTGCAGTTAATGCTAGAAATGGTTCTTGATATCAAATGTATGCGGGCAACACCCAATAAATAGTTAATCTAAGCAACGATCCCACGGAATCTGCTGTCGTGTTTTAAGCAATCCATCACAGTGCTTTGACAGATTTAAAAAGCTCCCACTACTGAAGCTGTGCTAATGACGCAGATTATTCTTTTAAATTCTTTATTACAGTTCCTTTTGTGTTCCTGTGGTTCTATCACCTCACTCTAAAATTGGTGTCTGTCTTTTGTTGATTCTATGCGCTCTTATTCAGCCCTGTAGATAAAAAATGCCATTTCTAACTAGTATATCTTGTAGCTGTGGTTTTGCTGTCCTGTCTATTTGTTGTGTGTTTTTATTTGGGTCTTAAAGCAAGACCCAAACATTGCACGTTGCAGATAATAAACTAAACTTTCAATGCGTCTCTTCTGCTTTGAATAATTCTCACTCCTTAAAAGTTTTTAGAGAGTAAAGAATGAAAGGCGGAATATAGCAAAGCGCAACAATGCACCAAGCACGAACCCAGAGTCCAGTAATTAACCCTGCCAGAACAAAAGGATATGGATGAAGACCATGAGGACCATTTGGGTCAATACATGGGCTAGTCAGTGGTGCTGGGTCGATGGAGCCGGATGTGTGTCCATTACAGAACCACCACTCACCCTTGCATTCATTCAGGAAAGTTTGTAGATCTCTGTGGTCCGGATCAACAAATACAAATCCTTAAAACTGTTTGATGCCAACAGGGGGGGGGAAATTCTGGCATCTTATCTAATACACAAACAGAACGGTAAGGGTATTAACTCACTCAAAGACCAGCACAACATTCCTCACTCCAACGCTGATAAAATAATTTAAATCCTTAAGGATTTCTACATTTCTTTTTATAAAGAAGACTGTCTTCCCGTCAGACGGTAGATCTTACCTTGAAGAATCAGTCCTTCCATCTGTCTCGGACCAGGACAAACTATTACTGAGTGCACCAATAACAATGGAGGAGGTGAATAGTGCTATTGACTCAAACTTAACAAAGCGCCAGGTCCAGATGGTTTCAATGCTAAGTTCTATAACACATTTGCCCTGCACTTTCATCTACTCTCCCGGCCCTATTCAGTCACTTCTCAGGCACAGGATCCATTCCCGGTTCAACAAGCGAGGACCATATTGTGGTTATCCCAAAAGAGGGCAAGGATCCTTTGTCGGTGAAAAATTATAGACCAATTTCATTAATAAACTCATACGCAAAAATATTGTGTAAAAGACCTGAACCATTGCTGCCGTCTTTAATTAATCACTCTCGGGTGAGCTTTATGAAAAACACTCTCAAGCGATATCACCCGTCTTCTTTGTCTCATCATTGAGAAAGCAAAACTTGCATCTTTGGACACTGTAGCCATCACCCTTGATGCCGAGAAGGCCTTCGATAGGGTCTCTTGGTCCTTTCTACGAGAGACCCTGTTGAAATATAACCTCTTTGACACTTTTACGAGAATTGTCATGGCCATATATAGTGCCCTTTCAGCTAGAATACGTTCAGATTATCACTTATCATCCTCTTTTAATGTATAGAGGGGTACCCGACAGAGCTGCTCCCTTTTCTCATCTCTATTCATTTTGACACTAGAACCATTACTACTCGGCATCGTGGCCAACCCAGATATAGCTAGAGTTTCTTTCAATAACCCAAAAATAAAAGTAGCCGCATATGTGGACGATATACTAATCCTGTCCGAAGACTCATTCTACTCCATACCGACCTTACTAAAATCAGTAGAGGATTCTGCTTGTGTTTCCGCATATAAACTTAATAAAAACAAGTCTGAAATCATTGGTCTGTATAACCTTTGTTCTAGTGATCTGTTCAAATTCACGGGTCTAGCTTAGCAACCCCACTACATTGAATACCTTGGTCTAGAATTCAACGCAGACTTGTTAGAATCGCTCCACCAATATGAAAAACTAACAGTAAAAAAAAATAAAGCTGTTTGAGGGCTGGAATCTCAAATGTATCACTTGGTGGGAGGGGGGGGGTCTTACCGAGACCATCAAAATGATTATCAAACCAATTGTTAACTATCTTATCAGTATGCTACCCCTTGTTCTATCGGAGGAGTTCCATCACAAGCTGGACAACGTTTTAACAAAATTACTATGGCAAAACAAACAAGCGAGAATTTCTCTCAAGAAATTACATTTACCTGTCCAACTAGGCGGTGTTAACATGGCAGATTAAAAAAAAAACAACCCTCATTCCTAGTCCCATCCCCTGATTCCACACCCTCCTGGCTACTAGTTGAAAAAGAATGACTTGGTGTACTTCACCCTATTGCGCTTTTAGCCAGTAACATATTACACCTTACCTCTGGAAAATACATTATCTCCAATACAAAAAGAGCTCTGACAAAATGATGAACTTCTAGAGTCTCCTCATTTATTCCAACATGATATCGCTATGGAACAACACAAAGATCAAAATCTAAGGGAAATCCATATTCTGGAAATCGTGGGCATCAAAAGGCATCCACTTCCGAAGTCATCTGGGCTCCTTGAGTGCCCCGATCTCCTTCAGAGAATTTAAACAGCACTACAACCTCTCAGACACTGACTTTTATGACTTTCTTAAACTCAAAGCACGCCTGTCCAAATAAACCCCCCTGATAAAGATCCCTCCATCACCAAGAGGGTAATGGCCTTTAACAAATCAGGCCACCAAGCCTCTAAGTTCTATCACCTCCTTATTATCTAAATCCACATCCTTCCTGAAAGTTCTATTCGGGAAAAATGGAATAGCCACAGAACCATCCCCACAGATAACTGGGAACCTATTTGAACCTAGTAGTTTCCCACAAGATCTCCCCAGCGCTCTCCCAGACTAAATATTGGCTTCTGCATACATCATTTTGGACTCAGTCAAGGTTTCACAAATGTCTCTTAAAGATAACCCTCTATGTTGGAACTGTAATGCTGCTACAGGGGACTTCTGTCATGTTCTATTCTACGGCAGCACGGTTTTGTCCCTTTGAGACCGTGTTTGACTTCATCTACACGATTTGTGGGGTCCGCTTTAACAAGGACTTTCTATCACTAATTCAAGGATTTTTAGATCCTCAAATCCAAACACAGAATGATAGATTTCTAGTGGCCATTTTATGGACATTGGCATGTAAATCGATACTAGCTAACTGGAAAAATAGTTGCCTCCTCCTTTAAGACCTGGCTCAACTGGATCTCTTTCTTAAGAGGTGTAGATGATATCTCTTTTCAGAACTCCCCACGGAAACGTCAAAATAACAGGGTATGGTCATCTCTGGACACTTACTTCTCTATGACAAACCCTCCCTGAACCTCTCACTTTCCCATGATCTGTTCCCACTTAATATCTTTGTAACCTTATGCTCTTCAAGATGGGCCATCCAAGCGCCTACACATGCTTGTCACTGGTAAATGTGTTATTCTCTGGTTGTAATGCCCCTATACTTGACTGTTGGAAACTCTTCCTAATATTGGACGGCATGAGGTCCATCGGTGAACCACTTCATAATTTTCCTTCTGGTTTATTTTGTATATTTGCTGTATTATGTATATTCTATATTGTTTTTGCCTAGCAGTAGGGAATTTCTCAACACTAGGTTTCTGGCTACAACTCTGTGTGGCATTTGTTTTTCCTTTTTGTTTTGCCTTGTTTTGTCTGTTGAAAACCGAATAAATAAAAAAAAACTTTGAACAATTTTTTTTTAAAGAGAATCAGTTGCTGCATTTGCAAGCATTGTGCAAGACTAGAGGTGTTGCAAGAAGATGCTACGCTTCACCTTATAAAAAAAACGTGATATCTTGTTGATACATTGGAGTGCGATAATTCAATAAGACTCCCAACTGAGAATATTTGCTTTCAGAATCAAGTCCCTTGTAGCACCTCTTGACCTTAACGCTTCACCTTATAGCACATACGTTTTCAAAAGGAGCAACAACACAAAAAACAAGCATTTGCAATGCAATAGGTCTCTCATTTACTAGAGTTTAAGCTCAAACTTTCCTGAATGCGAGACCTGTTTCATTGCGAAGAAGCAGCCGCCATTGTCCTGCCTGCTTGGAAAATGAAAGCACACACGGCATGCTGAATAGAAGAAAGGATGTCGTGCCTGCAGTAGGGCAAAACCTATTTAAAGAAAATAGTTCTTATGAATTAAATAAAACATACTGTGTCACAACAGAAGTAGAAGGGCCAGTCCCCATGGAAGGTTTCAAATGAAGACACAGCCGTACTAAGGAGGGACTAACCAGGCTATTAAGGAATAAGAAGCCAGCATTTACGACAGGCAACGCCACAAGCCAAATATGGGCGGAGCTTCAAATCCCTAACTAGCACATGCCTCTATGCTCGACCTAAACAGCGAGTACTTGTTATAATGTGAATGGGGTTAAAAACTGATTAACAGACCTGCCAGCACACAACTATATTACACAAAACTATATTACTGTGTGAGAAGGGGACATGGCCTAGAAGGCGGCGTGACCTCATGCCAAGAGGCAATCTGCCTCCTTCCCACAACAACCCCCTTTCCCAAAAAAAGAAAAACAAAAGCTTGCTGATAATGCCACTAATGTCCTGGGGTATTTTCACAGTCCTTAATGGACATCAGCAGCCCAAAGCATCCAAAAATGAGCTGGAAAAGCACTGTGTAGTGGTTTTAAGTTAGTCTTTCATGCCACCATGTGAAATCGGCTCCTCAGCAGGTGACCGTGTGAAGGGAGCCAATATCACTCGTTGACTGAGTGCGGGTTGGCAGGTCCAGGATAAGCATATTTTAAGTACACAATTCAAAGTCAATTGCCATTTCTCCAATTCTATATACATACAGCCATTTGTTTTGTTTACAGTTGCATGTAGCTCTATCAACCTATCCAAAATGGGTAGTTCCCATTGTTTCTGTGGTCTTACTTGACAGCTCAGTTGTCGCCAGAATCAATAGGCTATGGTCTTTGGATTTGGCGAGCAAGCTTGTATACCTTTTTAGCGGTATTTGAAATGAGTTATGTGAAAGTTGGATGTATTGGAATGATTCTTGGGTGATTTTGTGAAATTGTTGTGTGCGCACGAGTTTGATACTTTTGCAGTATATGATCTTGGTTTGCATATTGTAATCGGTATCGCTCGTACAGTGTGTTCCTGTGAAAACAATTAAAATGTGATGTACGTTTCATCCAGCTATATCGACACCCATTTTGCAAGACACTAATTGTTCACAACTTCCTTTTTTTATTTAGATTTTAGGAACTGTTTCTCAAATACTTTCTTTTGTATGTCTGTTCTATTAAGGCAAAGGACTGTTTGAAAAATTGCTAATCCTGGCCGCAGATCGCAAAGTTTTCTTTGTTGAAATTGGTCATGAGAGACAGCTAAATGGGGCTCAAAAAGGTTGGTTTTTATTAAGTGTTAAAACATGCATGCATTACGCCGTTAAATGTATGTTGGGGGTCTGATTGTAACCAATTTCTGATTTGGTTTTGAATGTGCAACGTTGTCAGTATATGCTATTTGGTTTATTCTGAACATCGCTTGTACTTAAATGACTTATGTCAATGATCGTCACATCTTGTTTGGTCAATGTAAGAGTTTTTAATAAAACACTTTCGCTTGTCCCTAAAATGTTGATTTTATTTAGCGGTAGCTTAGCATGTGCTATGTTAGAAGAATGATTTGATCGTCAAAAACAAAGCTTTGAATATGTGTATATAATGAACACGCTTTTATGGAGATCCTAAATATTGCCTACTGCAGTAAATGCTTGTGTGGGGAAAACCTGTCAATACTGCATTTAAAAAAAAATGATTGTATCTAACCCTTGCAAAAAATTACGGTGTTAGGGTCAGTTCTTTTAAGTCTCTCACTGGTTTGGTGATCTAATAAAATTGTTAAGTTGAACCTCTCAGAAATATCTTGTATCTCATTTTCACCTAAAAGTTTGATTGAATAATCAAAATGTGGACTGTCTTAAGTAGGGGGGACGTTTTCTGGGGGCACACCTGGTATGTCATAAAGTATATTACGTGAATGTTTGCCATCAGATGAACATCTACATCGTGACTATACATGAAATTTCTCTGTACCGCTCTTTATTGTTACTGTCGTACCCTATCCTATATTTATGCTAAAATGTTTGACCGCAGATGTTCCCATTGGCGTTTGGGATTGAATTTATTGTATTGCCTGTAATACCTCGCCTCAAGCAACATTAAGTGATGTTTCTTTGTTGATTGAATACATATGAGAAAAGCCATGATTTTGTTTGGAGTTTACAAAACCAACCACAAAAGCATCGAGCATTTAGGATCCCTTACACAATAATATGCAAATGGGTTAACTGTAGGTTAAAAGTACTTTAAGGTGCTTGTTGGTGCACATTTGAGAATACATTTAAGGTATTCTTGTGCTACTTATTGCTTCACTATCTTATTGCTTTAGCATTAAAAGCCTCATTCTTGGTTGAATCTTTTCAAAGTTTTATTTTCAAGTGTTTGTGTGATTCAACCTGAATTATATTTCATCGTACATCATCCTTGACTGTTAATGTTGCCTGCATTGATTTTTGCCTCCATTTATTCTCTATTGCAGTCTTAAACTTGGTTTTAATTGGTTGCCCACAGGATTGACTTGGGCGTCCTCTCCTACTTGTTAAGGAAACATCTATTGGTTTTTACAGGTAAGACGCCTTGTGTTGAAGGTCTGTTTAGTCTACATTTAAATATAGACTAAACTGGCTCTACTAATGTTCCTAAAAATAGCTTTGTTGTGCCTTGTTAGATGTTCGTTTTTCTCTCCTTGATTTGCTTACAAATATCAATTATCTCTGAATTGGAAGCCATTTTATTTGGTGGCACTTAATTACAAATGTTCAACTTTTCTGACCGCCACCAAGAAAAGTACACATCCACTTTGCCTCTGGTGTGTGTTTAGATGTCATCTAAATGTGCTGTTACAAGATGTACAAAGTTTGTTTTTTGATGATCCGAGAAGCAGATTAGCAATCGTCTCTTCTGGGCCATAACATTTCAACATCAAATATGTCATCACCTAAAATCCACTGTTGCTGAATGCTTTGTTGTATAGTTATTTGGTTTTGTAAGCTATCTTTTGATATGTTAGCATAGCCTTTTTAATTTCATGGCTCATCTTTAACATGCTTCTATAAGTTTGCAGTTCATAGAAACCTTTCTACTTTTATATGGCTTAACGTGTAAAGGTACAGCCACTTCTAACATGCCATGTCATGAATGTTTAGTGAGGCATCTTGTCAGCTGATAAACATAGCTCAGAACTTCGACATCTACTCCATGTAACAGTTCCAAGCGGAAAACCTTTTTTGCCGATTGAGCAACGATTCTCTAGACCACTGACCTATTTGCATGCATTTGAATATTTTAAAGCTGTCTGAGTATATGGTATTCTTTTGTTTTACGATTCTACTAGACTTAATAAACGTCCTGAACCAATCAACAATTCAAATAATAATCCTGATCTTTATGCAGACTTTCAAGGTCTGTATGCTTGTATTTGCCTGTTAACGGGATATGCAAAGCATGCTTTGTTGTGTATGCCCATTTGCTGCTTAAGAATTTGGATAGATATAGAATAGAGTGTGCATACAGGTGATTTTTGGAGATGTGGTATACATTCTGGAAAGGGTAGCACGCCTATTTTAATAAATTCTGTGCTTTCTCTCATTTTTTGTTTTTGATCCTGTTGGATATTTCTTGCGGATTGCCTTTGTAAGGCAATTGTGGGCTTACCAAAGTGCTGTTGTCTGATCAACAAATGGAAATAGTAGGAGCTTACATTTTTTGCATTAATGCCTAGTGTTGTACTTTATGATTTTGTCAGGTGTTCTTTCTTTGCACAGGTAGGAACACTCAATTGGCCAGAAAGGGTTTTGGTACAAAGATAGTATTTTTATTTTTGACGACATACATGAGATGTTACTGGAGCAGGTAAACAAAGTTTGGGTCTTTTGAATGGCATCTTCTTGGGAAGTGGACTGCTGCCGCTATTCTCAGGTCTGTCCCAGTTAAGAAGCCACCAGTTTCCCACACTCATGTTTTGATTTTCTCATGCATTCCTAGTCCATGTTGACTAATGTAATATCTGTCCCCCTAGCATCAAGCCTGCTACTATTTTTCACCAGTATCCTCTTACTTTGTTCAGCCACCCTGCTATACTAAAGTACCCTTACCATAGGTTTCTTTTAAATGCTGAAGAACAAAATACAGGCTTTTGATGTGGCGACCGATAAGCACAGAGAGTAATCTTTGAATGTGTAGCTAATAGTTTTTGTTAGCTACAATGGTCTTTTGCCATGCCAGCCTAGCCCCTTCCCACCTTTGTCCAGTTTTCATAAGGCATTTGAGTTTCTTGTCATATGCGATTTTGAGTGGTGACGCACAATAAGAACTGTTGGTTGCTAATCAAAATCTTCTGAATGGTGCTTCCTCATTTCCAGTGGTAAGGCACCATGCCAATTTCTGGCCCCAGTTGGTAAGGCACCATGCCATTTTCTGGCCTGTAACCTGTTTGTTTTTCCTCAACACATGTTTGCACTGTTAACTTTTTTGACAACCTGACGTAAGTGATTTGTTGCATCTATCATAATCCTAATTGCCACTCAAAAGTTGATGTTGTAATATTTAGACTGTCAAAATATTTCCTGAGATTTTATTTTCCTCACGAGGAAGAGGATTGTGTTACTCATGGTAGTAAGTGCAGACACTTTGATCTGTTCTAATGAGTTTTGTATGAGTGACTGTGGTTGATCTTTAACCAAAAATGGTCGGTTTCACTTTTGAAGGTCTTAGATTTGGCAAAAGGGCTACACGTTGTCTGGACCTCTTGAGCTCCATGGAAAAATCTGTTCGGAAGAATAAAGTTGAGTAGCCTGGTTCTATTGTCCTTTGTTTACAAAATATTACCTCTTGTCTTTGTGAATAGTTTTTCACTAATGTAATGTACATTTTTGAAGGGGTAAAGACAAGTTTGCTAGTGAGTGAACGGTTGGAAGTATGTTCCTGGGGAAGTGCTCCTAACCTTTACATAACTCATTGACTCACTCTTTTGAGTATTAGACAAACAACATAAATCAACGAGAAATTGTTGTCTTTCTTGGGAGTTGTCTTGCTCTTTAAGTACAAATATTCAGCTTTTTCTGTAAATTGTTGCCTCATGTTTTGTGGGCCATTGAGTTAAAGGCTAGTATCTGTATTTTAACATGTAAAAATTAAGTGAAGGGTTCAATGACTGATATTACTATAGTTAAAACTGACTACAGTAGCTTGAACAGACAACTAGAGGACACCAGGGTTGAGAGAGTATGTATTTTAAAGGTACGGGAATTGTATAAGGAGGTTGTTTATATAAGCATGCAGACCTCTTTAGCTGATTTTTCTTTTTTTAGGTCTCGCCTCTCAATGCGCATGTGCATTGAGCGGAGCGAGACTATAGGGGCTTAAACAGAGGTTTACCTAGCTGGCGATTTGTGGCTATTTGATGCTGTGCCCGTGCGCTTTTAGGTCAATGCGCAAGGGCATTGACCTAAAATGCGCGTGCACAGCATCAAATCGCCAGCCATCTGTTCCCCAGCAGCTCTTCCCGCTTCGCCCCACAAGCTTCCCCTCAGCCGCACTCCTCCCACACCTTTGAAGTGAAGCTTAGCTTCACTTCAAAGGCCACTGCTGCTTCACACAATTCACGGCCGCCAGGACGTGTCTCTCCCTCATCGCCGCTCTCCCCGCTCTGCCCCCTGCTGCGGCCGTGTCGCATTTCTCCTCCCCCCCCCCCTCCCCACAGCAATGCTCTCCGTCTTGTTATCTACCTCCTTCTAAACTCTGCCTCCATTCCCCTGCCAGTCTCTTTCTTTCTCTGACTCTGTAGGTCTCTGCCAACTCTGTATCTGCAAATCTGTTACTACCTGTCTCTCTGTCTGTTGCTGTTGAGATCTTTCTATGGCTGTTCGTTAGTTTCTGTCTCTGTTGTACTTGTCTGACTCTGCTTATATCATTCGGCCTTTGTCTGGTTCTTTCTTTGCCTCTGTCTGTCGCCATCTCTCTGCCAACCATTCCCTGTCTCTCTCTCTCTGTCTTTGCCTCCGTTTCTGCATGTTTGTCACTCTCTCACTCTGTCTTCCTCTGTTACAGCCTTCCTATCTCCTCTTGCCTCTGTCTCTTAGTTCTTTTAGTGTGCAACCCTGCCTGGGTATCTTTGCTTCTGTCGGCCTCTGTCTCTCAATGTTCGTCACCCCCCTCTCTCGGCCCCGTCACGGGTCTCCAAGCTCCGTCTCGTGCCCGCTAGCGCAGTCACTTTCATCTCTCTTCCTTCCTCTGCCCCTGATGGTTTTTTCTCCTCCGTCGGCTGTTCCTTACCCCAGTTTCCCTTCCTCCTCGCCTCTCCTATTTCTTAATCTAAGCCCCTCGTATTCTCTTCTCCACCTCTCAATCACTCATTTCCTTTTTTCCACCATAAATTACCCTTCCCCCGATGCTCTCCTTCCAGCTTCTATCCCTCCCTTATCCCCGCCTCATCCCTTCATATTGGTGTCTCTTTTCCGCCTCTGTATCTCCACACCATGTCTCCTCTTCCTTCTTCCGCTCCCATCCCATCCCATTTTCCCCTCACCACCTCTTGTTTCTCGTGCTGATGTAACTCCCTCACAATTCTTCTTAGCTGCTTTCTCCTTTTCCTTATTTTCCTCCTTTCTCTCCCTTACTTTCCTTTCTCCCCATCCTTTCTGCCATTGTTTCTTCTTCTCTTGTTCCTCTTTTACCCACTCTGACACTGCCCCGGGACCGTCAAAACCAGTTTGCCCAGTTTGGAAAGCTTCACTTCAGTGCTTCTCTCCTCTACTTGCATATCAACACGGTGGTGTGAGGGTGTCTGGTGGGGTGTGGTGGCGGGGAAGGTAGGCTGGGGGGAGGAGAGGTGTGTTTGTGACAACTACCACGGCTGTGCACAAACGCCTTTCATTTGCTCGGTTACCAACAATCTCATAGCCGGCTACTTAAGTGTCCAGGGAAGACAATACGCAGGGCCGAAAGCTGTAGTTATTATCCATAACGACCTCCGAGGGGACCTCTAAACATTACTCACAGAAAAGCAACACGCTTTTATTCCACTAATTGATGCTGCCTTTTAATAAATACAAACTAACAAAAGTCATAGAAAAGGAACAACTGTGTGATGGAAAAAAAGGATGAAAAAACAAGAACGAGACATGTTGCATTGTTTTAAAGCGAAATCATGTATTTGCTGAAATAAAAAAAAACAGAGCAAGTCTTTTTAAATGTTAACCTGGGCGAAGTTTGAAGCGTGCCAAGACTGATTAAACATTTCATGCTTCCCAGGTAAATAAACACACAATTTAGGAGAATTAATTTCCACCATTAAAGTCTATTGACTACCCCCCCAAAAAAAAGAATATGTCCTTGTGTAACTTAACTGGTGCTCCTGTAAAGTGCTCCAATACCTTCGGGTCGAGCTCACGGTATATAAATCTGCACACACAAAATTGACAGAGGCAATTTCAGGCGAGAGGCAGCCAAAATAAAGCATTTTTTTGCTTTAAAAATCGTGAATCGGTCCGTTGGCATGTCTGAAAATAAAGCACGCATGTTGAATGGAATGTGGGAGTCGGGTGTGAAAATCTATACCACTTACTGTCATAAACCTTCTAGCACTGATAACCACACTTGGTGGGTGGGTATCATGTTTGAAGACTGAGTGCCAACAATACAGGAACTGTGTATGGAGATGGAAGGACCGGGAGCTGAGCTAGTGGACAGGGGAGCGCTACATGGGCACTGGCAGGAGTCATACAAACAGATTCCAACTTCACTTGATCCCATGATGCTTATTAGACCATTCTCAGAATGACGAAATGCCCCTGCTAGGATTCAAACCAGTGCACTGCATGTTCCAATTAGATCTCTACAAAAGTTACTAAACGGGCACATATACAATCATATGTAGCCCACATTGTCTTTCATGTGAGTTAAGGGAAGTGATACATAAAACATTCTTTACCTTGTATGACAATTCACCGTTTCTTCATTTTATATTTACATTTTGAATGCCCCTCCAAATCATTAACACATTTAAATCCACCTCAACATAACGTTAACATAATCAAATCTAACCTGGTGGCTCTGTGGATGCATAAATACAAAACAGACATTTGTGTTTGACATCATGTTTGCAGGTTTGAATCGCAGAAGATCCATTCAGCTTTTCATCAGTCTGTGATCAGGGCTGGACTGGCCTATATGGTAATCAGGCAGTGCCCGGAGGTCTGTCTTGACAGGTCATTGTGTGCTTTTTGGCTGATTGTGGGCCTGTTTTATGGTCTTGTGTGTCGGCTTTTGCTGTTGATTTCCCGATATTGCCTCAAACATTGCCTGCAAGAAGCACAGGGCACAAGTCAGGGGTACATGCGACCCCAGCATCACTCAGCGCCACCACAGTGCCACCCCAGCACCACTCAGCGCTACCCCAGCACCACTCAGCGCCACCCCAGCACCACTCAGCGCCACCCCAGCACCGCTCGGCGCCACCCCAGCACCGCTCGGCGCCACCCCAGCACCGCTCGGCGCCACCCCAGCATCGCTCGGCGCCACCCCAGCATCGCTCGGCGCCACCCCAGCATCGCTCGGCGCCACCCCTGCAGATTTCATTCGCAGGAAAGTACCAGCTGGCACTTGTCTGTGAGATATTTCAGCATATATTGTATTGAGTGTATTTATTAATTCCCCATTCCCTTCCCTCTGCCCCCGCCCCTCTAAGTAGCTCTTTGATTCGGTAGGATATAGTGGGGCACCAGCCCCTGCCAGTGGGGGGTCTCGCTGCTGAATGTAGTGCCAGCTGCATGCACTTCTCATAACCAGCCCCCTCCTGCTGGGCTGGGTGGGGGCTGTGTACTGGATGGCCCGATGGTCTGCTCTTCCATTCCCCACAATCTCTTGTTGTGCCTCCCTATGTAAGACCGTCTGGTTCGCCATCATTGCTTTTTCCTGTCACCTTTCTTCTGCATCCTTTTCTACCTTGGGGCCATAATTCTTTACTTTGCGCGATCTCCTCTCCTCACAGACCCCAGCTCTTCTCTAACCTTTCATGCATTTTTCCTTACAGGTTCTTTCCTCGCATCCTTCTCTCCTGGCTGTGACAGCCCCAATGCCTGTCCTTCCGGAACATGCTACTTTTCTGCTTCCCCATCTCACCTCTATCTTTTTGCCAGCTCTTCAAAGCTCCCTCCTTCTCTAGTTTTTCTCCGCATTCATCCCCGTCGTCTCTTTGAGTTCCCTTTCCTCATTCTTTCAGCTCTTCTCAAATACACCACCTCTTACCCCTTCCTCGCAGCGCCTGTTCACCCTGCTCTTGTACTCTTTGTCCTGTGTTCCATCTCCTGCTGCCAAAGGTCCTTTCCCTCCCAGCCACCCGTGGTCCCTGATCCTCTGTTCTTTGCTTCTACCCTAGCTTCCCTCCCTCTGGCTAGCTCCCCTTCTTCTCATACCCAGTCCAGTTTCTTCTGTCCTTAAGCCGGCCATCTCAGCTCTTTCAAAGCTCCTCTGCTCAATCCCTACCATCTCCTGTCTACTTACCCTATCTCATCTTCTTACACCCCAAGCTCCCCTCGTTTCGTCTTTCCTGCCAAGGCTGCTCTCCTCACAGCTAGCTCCTGTCCCCCAGTTCCTTGTCCCTTAGGCTGACAAAGCCAATAGTCCTGGCTTGCTGTAGGTGTAATATAAGTTGTTGTATTATATATCTGGGTGCAATGAGAGAAAAGAAGCAGCAAAATACCAGTTATGTGGAGCTCTATGCTAAGCACAATTTTTTAGTTGATGTTTTTAAGCTGCACCCTTAATTACATTGACCACGCCCCTTGAGAGACCCCCCTCCCCCTGTTTTTTCGTCCCACTTGAAGCCCCAGGTATGGCACCATAGCTTCACGATAAGAACAAGATAACTTGTGTCTTATTAGAATGTTTCCTCGTCCCATATCCTGAGACTTCATACAAACCTTCTTTTCACCACTGGAGAGCAGGCAGACCTTAATTCGTAGCCATGGCTGCAGACCGTGTTAGCTGTCTAAGAGACCCCACGTCGTCAGTTCTTCAAGAAAGTACTAATGAAAAGTTCAGAAAAAGGACAGGCTTTGGGGCACAACAATTCAGACATTGGCGTGCATGTGTTTTTCATGGCTTACCATTGCTTTTATAGGCTGTCCCTCAAAACAGTGGCATTTTGTGGGAACTTTCTTCATACCATTTGTGTTACCATTAGGGAGCGCATTTAGAGTTTGGTGGCGAGGGCACTACGTTGCAGCAGTGACCGAGCACCCTCTCCCCCAAGCACATTGTTCACCTGCCTGATTTAGAGGTGGGCAGACCTTAAGTATGGTGACGACAAAGCTGACTCCAGCTCCATTGCCAGCATACTCCTTCGGCAGCCCAACGGGCCACCGGAGGTTAGCCATCTGACTGCCCCCCAGATTTAGAGTTGGCAGTCAGGTGGCTTTTTCTTGCTCTCTGTGACTGGCAGGTAAAACCTGCCAGTGAGGGACAGTACTTTTTTAAATTAAATTTTTTTTTTTTTTTAACTGACCCCCGCACTAAGGGAGAATAAGCATAGGCAATAGGTCTCGCCCTTGGTACCTTATGTGTTTAGTTATCCAGCACAATATCCTTGGTGCAACATCAAATGTTGCATGGCTAAACACTTTTACGGTCCCAAAGGCGACACCTATTGGCTATGCCAATGCTTGTTTTACTTTCATTCTTGCTCCCCTGCGTGCTGCTTCTCCTTCACATTCTTGCCTCCATGAGTTTTTCTTTTTTGTTTGCTATGTTTTTCCATACATTATTAGAAGAGCCCAGACACCTACCATGCCGCACCTTTACCCAAGAGTGCTTTTTCAGACCAGTAATTCATTTTCGTGCTCAGAGTTAGGCAAAAGCCGCCCTGGGATAGTATTAAAAAAAATACTGCGAAGTAAATGGCTCCTGTGTCATGACCCAAGTATCTGTGGCGACACTTGCATGCATATCCATACCGCTGGCCCTTCTTAGCACCAGAATGCCTACCTACGTATGTGTTGGCACCATGCACGTGTACAGCATAAAATCTTTTTTTCCCATGCTGAACAGCTCTGGCAGTTGGTGTTCACTGGCAGTATATCAAAAACAATCAGTTACTTTGGCAACTTATTTACCCAACTCCAGTGTTCTTTAAACTTTTCTGATGCTGGATCTCCTCCTCCCCCACACACACTTAATGATAACCATGTAAAGTGTGCCCAGCAGTGTATAAAGCACAGGCAGGAAATCCCCATCCTACCCCTACAAAGAGCACTCGGCAGAAGTAAAAACTTAATTCATACATACTTATCAGTCACACACCGAGGAACGGTGCAAGGTTCCATAATGCACAAAGAACAGGTACAGCATGGCCTGGTGCAGTGCTCTAAGGGGCATATCTATCATTAATTTAGCAGGTACCATTGCATTATAACCAGTGAGTTTGAGGGGCCCAGTCGACTCCAGTTATGAGTGTTGTATGAATGTCCATCTGATGAGATGTTGGCCCTTGTAGCCAGCAGCCCTGTCCCTTTGGTTAAACCTATTTTAACTCGAGCTAAACCTCAGTCGGACATATTCTAGTTCCCATTCCACCTCCGAGACTGTCCATCCTAAAGCATCCCCCACCTCTGCTTCAGACCCCCCATGGCCTTTCGCTGACGCGTACTCTGACTGCATGCAGTCTGTTAGCCCACTGTAATGGACTCCTGTCTTACAAGCCCTCTTCAATTTTCCCTGGATTATCATTAATAATGCTACAGGCCAGTGACTGCACTAGACCCTTAATTTGCCAGGTTAACCTCCAGAGACCTTGAGGCCTAGTCTACTGGCTGACCTGTCACCATTCACTGAAGAACTTTCGCTGATGCAGGTCTTCTGACTGCCAAATATTTTCAAAGCATCTCTTTGCTTCCTTAGACCCTCGTTTTTTTTAGCCTTGAGAAATGTCCATCTGTGCCACCCTTATTCATAGAGGTTACTTTACGCTAGCTCCTGACATCTTCGCCTTGGCTACTGTGTGCCAATCTGCCCGTAGCTCTGGAACCCAGTGATTGCACATGCACCTTCTTTTAAAGTGCATGCTGGCTCTAGACATACTGATCTGCTGCTCCTCGCAGAGTCTGGACTTTGAACAAATTTCAATGGGGTAGTGATGTCCCCATTTTCCCATACGCACATTGTAGGTTGAGCCTAGAGTCGGCACATGCGCTGCTCTGCGAGGCATGCTCTGATCCCTCTGGGGATGTTTGAACATGCCCCGCTTTTTAGATTAGTTGCTTGGTCTGCCTTTACCAATTCGATTACTTTGGTTGGTGAACAGTCTGTTTGTCCCACCTTGTGGCTGTTTTGTTAACGCTCTAGCGACTGCCCCTGCTACATGGATCATTTCAGGAGTGGCCATTTGTTTTGTTTCAGTGCACTACTTTTTCTTTCCTCTCCATGCAGCCCGTTTTTTTTATAGGCACGGGGCAAGCTTACGCTGCCTCGAACCCTGTTTCCCTGTTCAAAGTCGGCTGCTCTAAATGTTATGCCACATCCTGTGTGTGAGGATTGGCATTTGTTTGTGGACTTTTGTTTCCTGAGTCAACCCCCCAGCACACCCTCCCTTTTGTACCTTTTTTGTTACAATTCACATTGCCACGTTTCTACTCTTATTTTCATTACTGCTGCTTCAAGTAGAGGGGAGACCAGGGGCTGGGGGTGGAAGTGCGAGGAGGAACTGAGATGGAGATCCGAGGCAGCGAACTAATTTCTCGGACTTTGTGTTGATCTCCACCAGCATAATTGCTTCTCCTCACCAAAAAAACTGCAAGGCTCCTATGAGGCATTCTTTACTTTGGGGGGGGGGGGGGGGGGGGGGGGGGGGGGGGAGTTTTCTCTGTCCCTCGCATCTGATGGTAAATCTTCAATTTGGAGATGTCGGTTTCCTCTTCTGCGTTTGTTGTTTAATTAAGAACAGTGCTCCAAGCAAACTTGTTTACAATGTGGTTAGCACTTGGGAGGTGGAGGAGGAGAGCTGCGAATCAAAGCCAGTGAACACAACCTGGAGGAAAGGGTATGCGAGCACTGTGCTAAGGGTTAATAAAAAAGGTTGCATGTGTGTTTCACTTTTGTATCATCCTTATGCTGTCTTGTGCTTTTCTTTTTTTAGGTCGAGCGACCTATCTCAATGCGCATTGAGCGGGAGCGAGATATATAGGGGCTTATCGAGAGTTTACCTAACTGGCGATTCCACTGGCGATTTCTTGCAGTGCATATGAAAGCGCGTGCACAATACCACCAGCCGCCTGCCTCGCATTACCACATCAAAGGCGGTCGCGTCTCAGGCCCCTGCTGCTTCACACCCTCATGCCGCTCTCCCCGCTCCGCCCCCTCCCCTGCCCGCCGTGTCGCATTTCTCTTCGTACTTTCACTTTGACGGCCGCAGGCCGTCTCTCGTGTTTCTCCTCCCCCCACCCCCCTCCCAGTGTTTTTTTTTTTTTTAAACTGGTTATCCTGTTGCTGCAACCAAGCACCAGCTTCTGCACACTGTGGCTCTGCAGTGCTTTGTCTGACTCACAACTCGGTTCAAAGGCTATACACTAGACTCACTGTGTGCTCTCCCTTTCATATTAGTCTATCGCACTGTGCAGAGCTGTCAGCATGTGATCCTCCTGTCTGACACTCACTCGGCGCAGGTCTTCTCTCACTCCGCACTATTTACAAGTCAATGAGGGCTGATCTCGATGCACTTATTTCGATGGCAGTCCGTATTCCAGGCGTTGTATCAGGCGCCCTGCCACATTTTACTCTGTTTATCGTACCGTCTCTCCCGAGCAAGCAGCGCAATTGCTGCGTGCCTTCAGTTGATCACAATGGGTCTAGTTTTTTCTTCTCGAAGCACCTGGTCCATTAGCAGTTGCCCGTGTTTTTCTCAAGATTGATGGGATAGATACCTCAATGCTTTAAACGCTCGAGATTGCACTATGCCATGGTCTGCGGGTAACGAAATGTTGATCCCAATAAGACAGCTCAGCTTTTCTTTCTTCTTTGGTCAGTGTGCCAAGTAGCAACCCAAGGCCATAGTAAACCCTCCAAATAACGGAGCAAGTGGCTTTTGAAGATAATCCGTTTGCATGTCGATGGTGAGTAATAAGGCTTGTGACTAGTGCAAACACCTTTTACCACCTTATTCTTCAATCAGATTATCTTAAGGATTTAATGTGTGACAAGAATATGTATGTATATTTAAGAAGAGCAACTATAGTTGCAATACTTCGATAAAACAAACCCATATTACAACACCCTTGAATAACCGCACTTTGGCGTAAATAACAAAACAATGCAGCATTGAAACACCGACAAATATTCAATGCAATACAACAATACAGTCGAATGCACCAACAAAATGGAATAACCTAAATCAATCAAAACAAAAAAACAAGCATTGGCATAGCCAATAGGTCTCGCCTTTGGGACCTTATAAGTGTTCAACCATGCAACAGTTAATGTTGTTGCACCAAGGATATTGTGCTGCATAACTAAATACTTAAGGTCCCAAATGCGAGACCTATTGGCTATGCCAATGCTTGTCTTGTTTTACTTTGAATAGCCAAACAGCACTGCTTTAAATTCAGCTGTTGCTGCAGCACTGCTTTGTCCACTTTATGAAATATTGCCTTTTACACCGTTACATTTTGTTGTATTTGTTAAGACGTTGCTATTTGCATGTGCGCATTTTCAGACAGGCGATGTTACTGATTTAGTGCCGAAGTTCTTTCGTGAGATGAGGGAGGGGCTAGCACAGGGGCGGGGCTAGCACAGGGGAGGATGTGTTCAAATAGAAAACACGCCCTGCAAGCTTTGAATTTGAATTTTGAATTTAAAAACACTTATAAAGCGCACTTTTACCTGACGGTTTCATGGCGCTAGGACTGTTACAACCTCAGGTGGCAGCTGAAAAGGGAGCTAGGCAGGGAAGGCTTGCAGAAAGAGATGAGTTTTTAGAACCCTACGGAAATCTTGATAGCATGAGATGGAGCGGACATTGGGGGGGAGAGAGTTCCAGAAAATGGGACCAAGAACTGAGAACTTCGCCCCCCCCCATCCTTATTCTCCTGAAACGTGGGACAGAGAGAAGGGATTGAGAGGAGGAACGAAGCTCTCTAGCAGGAGTGTACCTAGAGATTGACGAATTTGTAAAAGCTGGGGCGGTTCCTGCTCGAGCCTGAAACACGGTGCAACCTAATTTGAAGAGCGCCCTCTCCCTAATGGGCAGCCAGTGCAGGTTCTTGAGTATGGGAGAGGAGTGATGGAATTTAGGAAGACCAAAGATAAGACGTGCAGCTTGGTTCTGCACCAGCTGTAGGCGTCGGAGAGCATAAGCTGGGACGCCGTTGTAAAGGATGTTACCATAGTCCAGCCGGGACAGAACCATGGCCATCACAATAAGCTTAAGTGCAGAGGCTGAAAAAAATCTTGAAATCTTTCTGATAGTGCGAAGAGTAAAAAAACAAGAAGACACCACCGTGCTGATTTGGGAGTGCAGAGTTAAATTAGAATTCAATGTAATCCCAAGGGTTTTAGCAGTGTTCGAAGGTAAGGGGGGGGAACCAAGTGCAGGGGGCCAAAACATAGAGGACCAGGGACTGGATGCTCCGCCCTTCAAGATCAGCCCGACAAGCTTTCTCGCACAAAAGGAATTGCTCTGCGCTCACAGACGCGCCTTCTGCCTTTTTATTTACAAACTTCCTAGAACCGTGATTATTTTTTTCCTACATGTTACGGGAGCGTGTGTGAGGTTTGGAAAGTGTTAATTTGCTTAATCTCTATTTAGCTGTAACAGCAACACTACTTCACACAAAAACAAATATGTGCAAACATTCCAAATATAAAGGCAGGGGCAGCTGCGGTGTGGATTCAGGTTATTTCCATGTTGACAAAGACGGGCAACGTGTAGGGCGGATGCTTTCAATTTGAAGTGCTGCTAATCTGTGCATATCTTCCTTTTGATAAAGCAACTTGGTAACAACAAAAATATAGACTTGTCAAGTGCACATACCGATCTCAAAGGATTAGCAAATGTGATAAAATAGTATGTCAAGTGCATAAGAATATCATAAAGTAGGAAGTAGTAGTGGCTGAAGCTAAATCTTGCACTTCCCTTTCAAGTCTGTGTAGCCTTTAGCTTTTCAATTCGTCACCTCGTGTGTTTATCCCCCTCCCTTGTAATGTTAAATTAAAAAGGACTCTGGCACAACCATAACAACATAGCATCAGTTTGCAAGAGCTCAAACATTTTTTGGTGAGAAGCGCCAAAAGGATGTAATCACGTGGGCTGATTGGGGGGGGGGGGCCCTTATGGCAGTGTTTTTGTAGTAGTCTGCTTTGGGTGAATGAGGTAAATTAGTGTATCTAAAAGTTGGTGATCACAGAGGCAAACTTAATGTGCATACATTATCAACATGGAGATCTACAGTTGTAGAAGCCTATGAACTAATAAGAAATAATACCAACTCTGTCAGCACATAACATGAATAGAATGTATTATAGCTCAACAAGATAATGCAAATAGGGGCAGCACAGACATTCAGCATAGCCACTGAGTGGCCGAAGAGGGGAACTTTAAGGCAGCTTTTATTGGTAAAAACCACAAGAGGAAAAAACTTTATTATGCACGTAATACAGGTTAAGCATTGAATATTTGTCCAATCAAGAGAGGCCTAAGCAGCGTGGTACCTTTTTATGGTCTTGTTATGTTATGTTGTTCGTAATTTGTATAGTGCACGGGCACCCAGAGGTTTCATGGCGCTAGAGAAGAGGGAAGATGGTGAGCAGTATCCTAACCGTGTGCTTGTTTGAATAACCAGGTCTTCAGTGCACCCCTGAATTGCAATAAATTGGTGCAGCTCCGAAGTGAAAGGGGAAGCGAGTTCCAGATCTTTGGGGCCAAATAAGCAAATCGGCATCCGCCGAGGCGTTTCTTTTTAAAGAGGGGCAAGGTGAGGAGGGACAGGTGGGCAGAGCGGAGATTACGAGTCGGTTCGTGTTTGTTTATGAGATGATTTATAAACTTGGGGCTTTTTCCGTGAAGAGCCTTGAAGGTCAGGCAGCCTACCTTGAAGGTTACCCGTTGGGCTATAGGTAGCCAATGAAGGGTGGCTAGCAGTGGTTTCGCCGAGCTCCTGCCATTGCATTTGAATATTAGTCTGGCCGCTTGATTTTGCACAATCTGCAATCGATTGGAAAGGGCCAAGGGGATACCCAGATAGATGGAGTTGGAAAAGTCGAGACGGGAGAGGACCAAGGCAATTACCACCTGGATGAGAGCGGAATGCGTGAGCAGATGAGCAATTTTCTTGATCTTCCGTAACTGGAAGAAACATGAGGAAATCCCAGTTCCCACCTGACTTTTTAATGATAGATCGGTGTTACGGGTGATCCCAAGACTTTTTACTGATGGAGAGGGAGACGGGGGGGATCCCATAGAGGGCGGCCAAAAATGAGGGCCCCAGCTGGTTGCACTTTTACCCGGGAGTACCAGCTCGGTCTTTCCGGGGTTGAGCTTTAGATGGTTCGTTTCCATCCACCCTTGGATGTGCAACATAGTGGCCTGAAATTCTTCAACGGAGTCTGTGGAGTTTAGGGGAAATATAAGCTGCAGATCGTCCGCATAGTTGTATATAGTAACCTTCCTGAGGTTATAGCGAGTATATACTGTTGCTTCCCACGTGTCCTAAGTATGTGACACTTTGGGACTGTCTGGCCTAATGCAATGTACCAGCTGTGTACTCTTCCATAGAATTCATTGCAATATCTAACACAAGTATAATTTCTAAATATGATATACTGAAACGCCTGTGGCTAAGCTTGCATCCTGTACTGTTCTAATGTAGTCTGTGAACAAGCCTCGAGTTACGAGAGCATCTTTCTTTCTGCGACATGGAAAAGTACAAGCATTTGTGTAAATGATTTTATCTCAACTTTGGGGGCCTGCAGATCAGACATTTGGTGTCCAGTCAAAAAGATGGCTTCTAAAATGCCAGGATTTTAAACCACCTACAGAGACAGGACTCTGGCACCTAAGATTCAAAGTCCGATGCAGTAACTATTTCACCATCTGTTTTTTTTTTTGCTTGTGTAGCCTTTATCTTTTTGCTTGTGTAGCCTTTAACTTTTATACACTTAGCAATATAGAGAGGTTGTAGAAGAGGTGTGGCGCAGCGGCCACATCGGCTGACTCCGTAGCGCAAGGATCACTGTTCGATCCCTTGTGCCGGAGGCAACTCAGCATCATGTGAATCTGGGCAATAGCTGACTTAATCTCTCAAAGGACCACTAGTGCCTGGATACCATAAGGGATGAAAAGTTAGTGCATTACAAATCTGGAATAATTATTTTTAGAGCTAAGTTTCAACTAAGGAGCGGGCATGTTTATCCTCGTAAGTACTTTATCATTTCAACTTGTTGCATTTTGGCACAGACATTACAGTTTTCGTGTTGAAGTTTCACTTGATATCTTAATAAGGGATCCTGGTTGTATTCTATTTTTTTTTTAAACATTACCGTCTGTATAGACATTTATTTTTTGGCCGCCATACTAGTATTTATCCATTTATTTTGTGAATGAGTTGTAAAATTATATATTTCCACATTTATTGTACTGATAAACATGCACTCCTACTTTTCTGCCTGTTGCGTTTTAGCAATTAAACAGTCAAATATAGTTGAATACTACACCCACAGGTAAATATCAACATTTTAATGCATGTATGTGTTAATGTATGTCTGTATTTAGGGTAATCTCGACCCGTTTTTGACTTCCCATGCGGTCCATCTGCTCAGCTGTTGTCCTAGAAATCACAAGTATAGCATGGAGAGTCACTCACATGAAGCACAATTTTCTGCATTTTTCCACTTTTAAAAATAATTACAGATGGGAAACGCATTGTTTCTATCTAGATTTACCTGTAAAAATAAGTAAAACCGGAAAACTAGGAACCCTTATATTAAGGCTTTCTGGGAATTGCTTTAATTGAGTTGCTTGCACAAACGCATTAGTGGAGCTTATATGTTGGGTCCCCACTTCATTAAACAATGTCAAACGTGCAGGCAGTAAAGCGAATTCTGCCTTTCTGGAGTTTCCTCAAATTGTGTAGTCCAGCGTTTTAATGCAACATAGCTTTAAGACCTTGCCAAACCCAATAGCTCTGGCTAAACACTTATACCCAAAGGCAGAACTTATTGGCTATGTCAGTTCTTGTTTTAGTTGCAGCCTATTAACACAGTCTTGCAGTTTAATAGCAGTATTAAAGTGGTATTTCTGCAGGAAGGGTTAAAGTCCTAGCGAAGTTGCTCAGTTGGTTTATGAATTTGCTGCATCTCCTTGTGTAACATGCATGTCACACGCTCCTATCCGAAGAAGTTGTTCATTAGGTTATGTCTTGCTTTAAACATTCATAAACTATCTGTTTATCCCTTCTATGTTGCTTGAAAGAAATCAGACATTGATAAAATAAATGCCAGAGTTGTTAAGTAATGCCCCTCTACTTAGTTAACTATGTGGGTAAATAGCAGGGTCTCAAGGAACTACTCTTGCATGTTTCTTTTCAAGTAGCAGCGATTGAGTTTTACTCTCCTAAATTAAGGATAACGTGCCTGACCTGGAATTAGTGTATTTTACTCTGGTTTTCCTTCATCTTGGGGTGTTAACGCATTTAGTTACTACCTGCGCTAAGCAGGTGGTAAATGTCTGCGGGTGCCTATTTGATTTGAAGGTGGTGGGCAGGGATGGCGTTTGAGGGCTGTCCGCTCTGCTGGGAGCATTGATTGCTCCCCCCATAGTCCTGGAAAGTATTTACAATGTTCCAACAGGGACTCTGTCTGCAGCTTATTACCACTCTCCCAATCCCGTATTTTGTTCAGGTACAGAACTCCACCAGAGGGTCTCGTTTTCTGGACCTGGTTATTTAGAGTGCGAAAACATCAAACCACCCGGGAGTTGTCTGGAGTGTTATCCTTTCAAGGATGCTGCTCCAGGCAATTCAGAATTATCAAATTATGTAGTTGGTATGGTGTTTAACGAGGTTATCCTGAAGCACTGTTAAGTTGTATATTTACATTTGCATACACCTAAATCCCCCTCATACATATACAGGTATGCATACACACACAACGCTGTTCTAAAGTTTCAAGGCAGATATTTTTTTGCAGTCATCACAATTTTACTTAAAAAAAAAAAAAAAGGTTTTATTTCTGTTGGCCTTTTGCCCTTTTTAACCCTCTGGGCTTGCAGTCCATAGTTTGAAGACCGTTGCTATATATTTTCTCTTTTGGCTAATTTAGAACTGGTTTTCCTGAACATTTCTTCCTCTCCTATTTCAGGGAATGTCTTAATTGGAGTGGATTCCAACCCAGAATATTTTGCATAGCTTCCAAGCCATACCAAGAACACAACAAAAAGTTGCACAGCAAGAATAGTTTTTTTTTAAACTCTTTCTTGATTTTTCCAACAAAGAGAAAACAAGACAAGAGGTTGGATTTACAGTCAGTGAGGCAGCATCTGAAACATTCATCAGTTACAGTATGATACAACGCAATGGCATGGATATAGCGACGGTGAAGTGTCATTGGGGCAATCTATGCATCAATCAGGGGCAGTGTCATAGTGTTAGCATACATCAGCACAGCAAGAATAGTTGCTAATCAGATAAACAACTGGCTTGACTCCGCCAGACTAGAGAGCCTGTGTCCTCTCGGCCTCGTGTATTTCAAAGTAATTAAACAGGTTATTATGACACTGAATCTACCTACTAAGAAGGTATTCAGATCCCTGCTTCCAAACCACTCCTCACCTTCCCCAATCTAATGCCAAGTAGCTTACCCAGACTGTTAAAGAACCACTTTCTCTGACATAGAAAAAGAGGTTATGCTGGAAGCATTCTACCAAGTGCCAGTTTTATTAGGACTTTGGCCGAGAGCAGTTGCAGAGACCAAAACATCAAAACCTGTACCTCCTGAAGAGCAGTCACAGCCTGCCCGTGGAAAAATATAAAATACATTCAAACAGCTCGCCAACTTCTACCACCTCCTTTTGCCAGTCCCTCTCGTCTGGAGATATTTAGTCGTCGTATGTGGCAGCGTTTAAGGCTTGTCCTCGTGTATCTCAGTGGCTTCTTTAGTCGAAGGGTGTCGTTTGGTGTATCTCCTCCAATTTGAATAACAAAACAGCAGATACCTTCCCTCACATTGTGGTATCGGATACCAACTTTCCCAAAGGCTATTTGGGAATTCGTTTGCAAACCTGAATGTATGGTTGGTATAAAGTTACATGTTTATATTGTCTTATTCATATAAAGACAAATCATACCATCACTGGCCCTGCTAGATGGCCCCAGTGTTATAGAATGTCGACTAATGCAATGGATTGTATACATTATTTTAGTAGACTCCCAGAATTCAGGTATTTGGGTTCTTCTGCCATCTTATTCAATTAGGTGGATTCAGCTTTGATCTAGTCAGTGTTATCCACTTGGACACCTCAGTTTTTGATATTCCTGTAGTACCCGTGTTGCACCTGCATCATGAAGACGAGGCTACCTGGCTTTAAGTCATTTCGAAAAGCCTTGATAAAGAAATTTTCCAGACCTGAAGCCTTTTGCAGATTTATGTTTGAGTCGAACTTGGTATGATCGCTGAATTTTCTAATCTTCTTCGCCACTTTAAATCGTGGAATAAAAAGCTCAATTCTTTACACTTTTTTTTAGGTCTTGCAGCCCTAACGCTGGAGCGCGCATGCGCTCCTCACTCTGCGAGGCTTATTGTGATCGATACTTTCGGAAGGGCACTTGAAGCCCTGCCCACGCTGGATCACTATTGAATAGGAGGCTTCTTAGTCCCTCCTTGCTACTGCCCTGCCCACTTTTGGCCCCGTCCACCACGACTGAATGTTTTACTTGCGGCGTTATAAGTTCGGCATTGTTCACTCGGCAAGCACTATTTTCTTTCACTGCTCAGTAGCCCCATCGATGGCCGGCTTCAGTGCATGTGGCTCGCTGTCCGAGGTGCACTGTGAGCGGCTATTCTTGTTTTAAGGTGGGTTTTTTTCGTTGTTGAAACTCCAAAAATACGCTTCCCCTGGGGAATCTTTGCCATAATTAACAGCCGTCACACGACTAAGAGCGGCGACCCGCCCCGACTCCTTGCAGGCGGTTGCACTCTCCTCTGAACGTGGGGCTGTATTTGACTTGACACTGCCAGCTCACCATGGGTAGCGTGACCAAATGCTCACCAGTCCGGCAATCGTCCTGGAACAGGGCAATGTAGCTGCTTCTTTGCTCCGGAGTGGCTGTGGCGTCCTTATAAATAATAATCCAATGCTGCTTCTTCCTCTACTCTTGGACACCTCTTCGCGCGGTAGTGCGGACTGCTGCATGCGACGTCGATAATGCCTAAAGTGTGGAAACCTTCTGTGCTGTGTTTAGGGTGAGGCTACGAGTACACTAGCGGCAGAGCATGCCAGCTACGCCTCCTGATCCCCTGTAAAGAGTTTAGATCAGTGTGTTTTTAACCAGTCTGTGTGTATTTAAAGGAACAAATTTGCTGTGAATGATCTAATAGACTAGTGTTTAAATCTGTAAAACTTTGTCTTTTATCCAATATTAATCAATTCAGACTCTTATCCTTCTGCGGGTAAGAATATGAGCCTAACTGACTTTAGTCGGTACCATAGTTTTGACAACAATTTGAAGTATTGGTGCTTCAGTGTTATTATGGCAGCACCCGCGCTTTAGCTTTTAACATCCTATGCGTTTAATGCTAAAGCGTGGGTGCCGCCATTGTAACTAAAGTAAATAAATAGAAAATAAAGCACTTGGCTGCCATTTTCCCCCCTATTTGTTTACTTTTGTTACGATCGCGGCCCCCATGCTTTACATCTTACACTAAAGTGTGGGTGCCACTATTGCTTCAAAAGTTTTTTACAAAAATAGGAAAACCAAGTCTACTTTTGAACCAATGGCGGTACCCGCGTTTTATCCTATGATGTGTAAAGCAGAAGTCTGAGTGTCACAATCCATTTGCAATGCGATACCTCTCGCATTGCAAATGGTTGTTTGTGCCTGCAGACATGCCAGAGGAGAGGAGCCTAGTGCAGGCGCCAGAGTTAGGTGGCAACTGATTATTATTCTTTCCCCGATTGCAGACTCTGTGCTCAACAGATGGTCTGGAAGTTGTGGTCTCGTGATACGAGCTGGAGGCCCATAAGATATTTCACATGAAGGCAATAGTTCCTTAAGGCACTTCACACTTGACAAAGTCTGTCAAACATCTCATTTCACCTGACATCACGCAAGGCGACATTAAACTCGTCCAGGGGTGCTGCAAGGACATACGACCGCAGGCATCAATCAATTTACTGGCGCATTGCTGCAGTCCAACCTTCACTGCTAGAAAAGTGCTGGGAACGCGCAAACACATCATGGGGGCCCTGACCTCAGCAGAGAAAGCTTCAGTGGTGGTGTGCGCTGGGACGCATCCTCCGCGGGGAGAGGTCCCCTTGGGATGTGGGCAGAAAGAGCACAGGACAGCTGTGATGTCACTGGGAAGTGGGTGGGAAAATCTTACCAGTGAGCACCTTCAGTGGATGAACTGGGTGTGATTGGCAGTGCTCCGGCACAGCGTGGGAGGTGCAGGATAATTATCATAGTGGCTGTCTTGAAACAAGCTGGTGACAAATGTCCACCTGCGGATGTCACAGCAGTGGGGACAGTTTCCGGCTACAGCAAGGCCTGCTAATGCTGCTGTTTTTCTCATTCTAAACTTTGCGAACTTCGCAGTTACAAAAAATACAAAGTTGCTAGTCGCTCAACTTTACACTCTCATTACTGGAAAACGAAACCTTCCCCTACACAGAGGCTTGCAAAAGCTTACTAGTGCATTGCACTTATGTCTACTTGATATGTCAGCATGCATGCTAGTTTATCTCAATACATGTGTAGGTTATGACTCCCAAACACTGCAAACAGTCCCTGATATGGAACGTTTTTATTTTTGTTTCTGTAAAATGTTCCATTTTCATAAGCATGTACTAGCAATTGCAGCTCGCTGGTGGCAAGAGTGCCACTCAATTTCATCCAAGCATATTTACGTCTGGGGATGTCAAGCCTTCTGATAAAGTTGAAAATGGAAGATTATATGTTGGATGAGCAGCGAAAATGAACACGTATGGTAGCACAAAAGAGCATTAAAATTTCTGATAACTAGTTTGTATGTTTTGTGAAGGCCAAATTGGATTTTAAACAGATATATTGAATTTGCATATGAAATTCAATGGATGATTGAGGTGGCACATGATTTATAACAGCAGTCTTATCACATGGAAGAAAATATTGAATATAAAATTGAAGAATATGTGAAGATTGTACACTATATGGCAAACATCACGTTTCTCTTCGTTGATACATGCTGGGCAGAACGGAAGTTAATGTAGTATATTTTACAATAAAATTGCTTACCATTTTTATTTCACTAGGAAACAGAATTTGGCACCATATTTCTAAAGAAAGTGGATTGGAAAAAGCCACGCAGTTTGACATCAGCAAGCCTGTATTTTTTAATGTACTTAAAAATAAAAAAAATTATAAGTAGTAAAGTCAAATGCTTACCTATTAAAACAAGCATTTGCAATGCCATAGGTCTTGCATTTGCGAAATTTTAAGCTTCTTGCCATTGTAAATAACACACCTTGTACTGATCTATTTTCAGAACCAACATTCAATACCAGTAGAAGTCCATGCGAGACTTATTGAATTGCAAATGCTTGTTCTAAATTGGTACTTAAAAATGCCTGTAGTTCATGCAGTACACTGAAGTTTTCCTTTTCAACTATGCTGTCCTTGCAGAGGAATGCTCTTACTTAACTACATTGGCTTACGTAATGGTGGTGAATATCCTAAAGATCCATATTCAGCAGGTTGAACAGAAGTGGCCTAGGCGTTACGGCGGTGCGACAGGTGACACTGCACCGGATGCCATGGTCAGGTGCACCATTTACCTCTGCCAAAAACGAACGTCCATCTTTAATTTCCACCGAATCGTGAAACTAGAAGATGGACAAATGTGCTGACGTGGTTATGGACGTACTAGGCTTAGAGGTATGAGGCTTCCGAGGAAGCCTTCTGCTGCTATACTTGCAGCTAGCGCTGCTGCTGAGCCCAGAATCCACGCTCTACCAGGGAATGTGCTGTGCAGCAACAGCTAGTCCGACTAGTCGTGACTCCTCGGGCTTCTGAAAACTAGACCGAGGGCCCTCGGGTACAGGAGAAACGCACTGGACTTCACCCGAACGTCTATTAATGGAAATAGAGGCACAGCACCCTGACTGAAAACAATGCTCCTGTCTCGGTGTGTAAAAAAAGCCTTCCGTGTCTCGCCTTAAAAGGTCCAGCTTATGAACAGCTTTTCATGCCTCTTTGTTTTATTGTGAGCAGTATATTTTTACTGTACAGCCTGCCCCTTTACACTGCTGTCCTTATCCTTACTGTCTTACTTTATAGTGGTGCACAGTTTGCCTATGTCAATTTACACTGTTCTCCTACTACCAGAGGCCTAGCCAGTATGCCATTGACCCCAGTGTGAGAACGAAAATAGGCCCTTCAGGCCACTGGTCCCCACTGACCCTAGGTGCTGTGTACACTATGCCCTCCTCTCTCTTTACACTAATCTTCTGGTATACAGCCTACTTGTGTGTCTACACTGCTATCCCGTTATATGTAGTCTACTTTTTGACCCTCTTTACACTGCTGTGGCTTATCGCCATTTCGACGGGTGCTCGGAGGTGTACAGTCTGGCCCTCACCAGCTTTCTGCTTCTACTGTGTTGTGTACAGTCTCTTGTTGCCTTTTTTTTTTTTTACACCACTATCTTTGCATTCACAGTCTGCCACCCGATGAATTCAAGTGTCTATGATGCGAGATGTGGCCTAACGCATAGAGCTGCTAACCTAATTGGTACTGAGCACCCAGGTTCATGTCCCGGTGTTGGCTGAATATCCTGTGATTCTGGATAAAGCACTTAATTTCCCGGTACTTGGGAAAAAAACAAGAATCTGGCATTCTGTGGTATAACCTAGTGTTCACATGGAATGCTATGATGCCTTTCGGCCAAGTTGGCATAATAAGATACCTACAAAAGTGGGTAAAATGGTGGGTGGGCACCGTGGGACATGTCAGAGTGCCCAGACTTTCAATCGCAATCAGGACCTCTGTCTTACAATCCAGGCTTTCTAGCTCCCAGTACTAGACGCACTACCGAGGCGCAGTGTAAGTAGGTAGACTGTTTCCTACCTTTTAGGCAAAAGGTTACTGCTAAGTAATCCTAGCAACCAACATATCCTCCCACTCAAGAAGGCACTCTCCATTCAAATCACCTCTGGGCACCTGTGCTCCATATTTTTGTGAAGGTCTGATACATAAGGGCCTAAACGCCTAATACTTTATCTTCGGGCCTTGTAAAGCATCAAATGACACCTCTTTGCATTTCATTCTAGAAGCCTAATTTGTTTAAGCACGGTGCACATGTGCATGTTTTCTGGGACCTCATTTTAAAGCTCACCTTTCTGATGAGGTCAACCATTGATTCACTTAATTCTTGTAATCTGTTGGTTCACGATGTAGACAACCTTGATGGAGGTTATGTCTAAAAAGATAGTGTTACTGGCACTTTTTTCGATTCTCCAGTTTTTTTACCTACATGCTGAAAAATGATAAGTTGATGGCGAGAACCGCCTTCCACCAAAAAAGTGTTTTAGAATTTAGTCTTAACTAGTTTGCTGACCTTACCCTCCAGCTCCTAATGCAGCATTTTTTAGGTCTTGCCTGGCGAACGCAGCTTGAAGCGCTGTTGCCAGCGAGATCTATTGTTGTGGACTCGCCTCGGAAGTGGGACAGGAGATGGGCACGCGCTGAGCTTTTGGCGATTAGAGCAGGTGTAGGAGCACGTACAGCCACGCGGTGTGCACATCTCCTTTCCCCCTTCCGTCCTCGCAAGCCAGCATGCAGTTTCTCTTTCACTTTTTTAAAAACTCGCCCCATTGTTGGAGCGGCCCTTGCGCGCTCGCTCAGGAAATAAACATTGACACTGTGCCTTCAGCACAAATGAAGAATCTCCCACTCACCTGGTGTGGCGGCTGGCTGCGGCACGGTACCGGAGCACTCCAGCTCCTCCATACTTCTGCCAGCACGATGCGGGGCTCTCTCCTTAGGCATGGGAGCCCGCACTATCTGCTGCTCTCCCGGGACTTCAGCTCCCGCACTTCCTCTCTGGCGCCGGGGCTCCCACTTCACCACAGGACCCCCGGAAGGGGACAGGCGCTACCTACACCGGCCGCACGCGCCGCCACTGGGCACAAGCTGCAGGGCACGCGAAAGTTACTGTGCATGCCTCCCAGGTCTCCTCCCTGGCCCGGATGTGGAGCTGCTTTCTGTTTTGCTTGTTTAATCATGGTATTGCTATTCTCGCACATTTTGCTGGAAAGCAGTTCATTGCATTAATTATCCTAGGTTTTTTTTTTAGCCCGGACAATGGCATGGCTGTTTGTCGGCGGGTCAACGTGCTCCTCAATGTTTGAGCAGGGGCCAGAATGACTTGCTGACTTTGGCAATGCTTTCACTGTGGTTTACACTGTTTCTTTAAATCACAAATGAACAGTTTCAAGCTTTATTTCCGGGCAGCACTTTTACGCGCACACGTATTTTCATGAGTATAACGATGGGGCTTCCTCTTTCGTTCCTGATGACGCCCGGTTGAGCTGCCATGGTGGTTGCTGATGATTTCACGGGGGAACTCCTCTCTGGCTGTTCCCCTGCCTCCCGAGCCTGAGACGGAGCTGCATGGTGTCCTGCTTCGCATCGCTGGGACTGCGGCTGGATTTTCTAGCCCCTTTCCCCACAGCAACAACGAGAATGGCGCAACCGCTGCTGCCCTGTACCACTGAGCCTTTTTTCCCCTTCATCCGAGTCCGCATGCCTCCCCCCCCCCCCCCCCCCCCCCCCACCCCACCCCACACACGACCCGCAGCTGGCTTCATCTCCCGGGGCCACTGCCTAGTCACCCACACTGATTTCCCCCGGACTTCGACTAGCACTTTTAAAAAATTCTTGTGTGATAGAAACAGATATTTGAATAAGATCAAAACGCATTACGTGGTAATGTGCAAATGATAATTATTTGCTGATATACAATTTCCCCATTATCATTTGTAAGCTACAGTTTTATCTGTAAAACTGCACACCATGAAATGATTGGCAAATGAGGGGTCATGGGTAGCCCGTATGTGGGCTAGATTTTTATTATACGCTGAGCAAATGTTGAGTATATTAACTCAACAGAAGAGTTTTTGTACAGCAGACATGATAAACTCGCATATTTAAAGGTGCTCTCATATTTAGCAATGAATAAAGGAGACTCGAAATCAAGTATTTGCCTAGGTTCACACCGTTAGCAAGTATAACTCTTCAATACCATGAGGCACAGCACCCTGGGTAATGTGCTGCATGGCTAAACCCTTATACCGTCCAAAAGGCAATACCTGCTGGCTAATGCCTGTTTTACATATTGCCGAGCAGTGGCTTAAAGTAAAAAAAGAAACAAATGAAAAGCTCTAACACGGACAGTGTTGTCGACTTCATCGCTTTAAAAAAAAATTATAAGTTATGTTTCACAGCAGCTCAACTGGTGGATGATAGTTTTTGCAAAGACGACACCCACTAGCTTTGCCAATGCTTGTTAATTCAGGGACTAGTGGTATGCTTTAAATGAAACCATTCCATGCATTTATTGTGGTTTCTTTGTGGTCGAGATATTAATATGCGTTGGGTATGATCATTAGTGGTGGCTATGCAAGCTCATACAAATGATTGGTTGGATTACCAGAGGAGCTAGATATGATTAGGTAGACCTACAATAATGGAGATTAAGAAAAATGTATATGCAATTACCGTACACTGACATGGGTCATGCCGTGGGTGAAGAGTACGTTTTCCTTTTTTTTTTTTTTTTTTTTTAAAGAAAGGGGCATCAGTTGGATGTTTTAATTTAGGGATACTTTTTCATGCAGGGTTTAGAAATGCAGAGGAAGCTTTTTGAAAGGGAATGTAGCATAATGCTGAACTGTAGATTTTTTTTTACATAGATTGCTATATTAAATACTTTTTGATAGGCAATATAGAAACAGGTGAATGGTCTGTGTAGCCAGCGGCGGAGTGGTTGCCTAGCAGTGCAAAGACTGATAATCAGGTCTGGGGCTTGCAGCGTACAGTAATGGCTGAATGCATAGGCAAATGTCGAGTGCTTTAGGCTAACCTCAAAAGAAGCACCCGCCTAGTAATAAAAGCACCTGACGAGAATAATATAGTGTAAACCATGCATATATTATTATTAAACACTTATATAGTGCACAGCTACCTCCGAAGGAAGTGTCCCGGCGCAGTTTCTTAAAAAAAAGGTCTACTACAAAAATGCAACCAAAACATGGCAGAACAGTTAATTCAGTCGAAACAGCCAGGTTTCAAGGCCTTTCTAAAAGGAAATTCCTTTTCTATCCTTCTGAGTTCCTCCGGCATTGAATTCCACACCATGGGGGCATGTACAGAAAAAGCACGGCCCCCATTCCTACTTTTAGCAAATCTGGGAACTTTGAGAAGGTTTTGACTGTTCGATCTCAAAGTTCTTGTTTGTAAGTATCTCTGAATTCTAACTGAGATACTTAGGGCCAGTATCATGAAGGGCCCGATGAGCCAAAATCATGGTTTTAAACAAAACTCTTTTCTTTATGGGAAGCTAATGAAGACTCACCAGATGGTGGGATATACTATGTCTTACAGGAATATTTCTGATGATTCTGGCTGCCGCGCTCTGAATAAGCTGGAGTCTTGAAATCAGGTACTCAGGTAAACTAATAAAAAGACTATTGGCATAATCCAAGCCTGAGGTGATGGTGGCATGTACCACCGCTTGCCGGCAATCCATAGGAAGGTAATGGAGAAATCTGCGCAGGGTTTTCAATTTCCAGAAACACACCACTGACAACAGCTGCGCAATATGGTCTTTTCCTGACATTTCTGTATCTATCTATATATATCTATATATATCTATCTATATATATCTATATATATATATATATATATATATATATATATATATATATATATATATATATATAGAAAGGTGATTCTGTGAGTGCTGGTGTGGGTAGCTTCTGTTTGTTCGCCGTTTAACGTGTGGATCACAGTATAAATTACAAAACAAGCATTTACAATGCAATGGTTTTGCCTTTGTTAAAGTTTGAGCTATTGGCAATGCTCTTGACATTATTTTTATTTATGTTTTTTTTAACATAAATAATTGGCATTGTCATTTGCAATGCCACTAGCTTTATCTTTCGCAAATGACACCCACAAACACCTACAGAGAGCCCCCCCAACACACACCCACACAGAGCCCCGCCCACACACTACGAGCCCCCCCACACACTACGAGCCCCCCACACACTGCGAGCCCCCCCACACACTGCGAGCTCCCCCCACACACTGCGAGCTCCCCCCACACACTGCGAGCTCCCCCCACACACTGCGAGCTCCCCCCACACACTGCGAGCTCCCCCCACACACTGCGAGCTCCCCCCACACACTGCGAGCTCCCCCCACACACTGCGAGCCCCCCACACACTGAGAGCCCCCCACACACTGAGAGCCCCCCACACACTGAGAGCCCCCCACACACTGAGAGCCCCCCACACACTGAGAGCCCCCCACACACTGAGAGCCCCCCACACACTGAGAGCCCCCCACACACTGAGAGCCCCCCACACACTGAGAGCCCCCCACACACTGAGAGCCCCCCACACACTGAGAGCCCCCCACACACTGAGAGCCCCCCACACACTGAGAGCCCCCCACACACTGAGAGCCCCTCCCCCACACACTGAGAGCCCCTCCCCCACACACTGAGAGCCCCTCCCCCACACACAGAGCCCCTCCCCCACACACAGAGCCCCTCCCACACACACAGAAAGCCCCTCCCCCACACACTGAAAGCCCCTCCCACACACACTGAAAGCCCCCCCCACACACACTGAAAGCCCCCCCCACACACACTGAAAGCCCCCCCCACACACAGAGAGCCCCCCCCCCCCCCCCCCTGGTCTGGCAATGTACATCAGGCCCTCAGAGTTAATTGTGAAGAAAGACAAGGAGAGAGAAATGGAGAGATGGAAATGAAGGGTAGGAAGAAGAGAGATGAAAAAGGAGAGAGGGGCAAAGAAAGGGCAATAGGAAAATAGAGTGCAAGAAAAGAAGGAGAGAGAGTTGGTGACTGAAAGAAGAGAGTGAGAGAAGGCAAATAGAGAGGAAAGGCACACGAGAGAGTGCAAGAGAGAGAAGCATGATAGATAAGGAGGAGGAGAGAGGACGCATGAGAGAGATCAAGAGAGAGGGAAGGCAGGAAGAAAAGTAAGGGCAGAATGGAGTGAGAAGGCAGAAAACAGAAAGAGTAAAAGATAGAAAGAAGCCAAGATGAGGAGGGAGATGGAGAGAGGACGCGGGAGTAAGAACAGGAGAGAGAGAAAGCAGGAAGTAAAAGGAAGGTAGGAGGTAAGGCATAAGCAAGAAGGAGGGAGAGAGAGAGCAGATGGAAGATGGAGCAGGAGGGAGAGGGACAACAGAGGGAAAAGAAAGCATAAAGGAGATGGAGATAGAGATAGAGAGAAGAATGATGGATAGGGAGGGAGAGGAACACGGAGAGGGTTGGAAAGAGGAAAAGAGAGAAAAGAGAGAAAGATAAAGAGTTAAAAGAAAAAAAAGAGAGTGCAGGAGGGAGAAGCATGATAGAGAGGGAGCAAGAAGGAAGGAGAGAGAGAGAGCAGATGGAATAGGGGCAGGAGGGAGAAGGAAGAGAGAGCAGAAAGGAGAGGGAGATATAAAGAGAGAAAGATGGGTCTGCCAGAGAATAAATAAAATAAAATGTAGCTGTAAACATTCTATAACGAAATCAGTGATCATATAGTGTTTTCCGACGAAATTATGTTTTTTAAGGCGTGGTATACAACGGTACCTCAAGTAGAAATATGAAATAATATACGCAGCGACTTGAGCCTTGGGGGAAGTAAGTTTAAGGATGTTATTTTTGGACTACGTCTGACGTGTGTTTGTGCTGAATGTGACCTAAATTACTGTTTAAGAACTACTCGGCCTACATTTTAGTGGTTATCTTTTTTCTCCGAGGTTTTTCTGCTTCTTTTGCAGGTACGTGTTCCACTGGACGCAACTGGATTACTCTGGTCAGAAAACTGGCGTAAAATGAACCCAGAAAGTGTCATAGCCAATTGAATACCACAGAACTGACAACATAAATATTATTTCACATGTTGACTATAAACACCTAAACTCTTACCCCATTTCAGTCCATGATGTGTTCTCTCACCCCACATAGCCTGGATACACTCACCGCATCCACGCCCGCACGCGGGACACAGTGCACCTGCCGGGTGCCGCAATCGTCTGATTACATGGGATAGCATTGGTGCCCGTGTACATTTACATCAATATTTGCACCAAACCTAATGCACTGTTCTGTCAGTAAAGGTGTTGCTTTTGCACTTTTGCCCGCATGTAAAATGTTCGCATTTTTTGCACGAGTCTGTGCGTGCGAAGGTGGCTGCAAAATTACATTAACCCCATTGAAACTCGACGCAATAAGGGAAAGTTGGTGCAAACCCACGCATTCTGACGCCTGCCTCCTATTCTCCACACGTCCAACACGGAAGCTGTTTGTGACCACACAAGATGGCCACCACCTATTGAGTGGTGACTATTTATGGACAGTGTTTCTTAAGGAAATAACACCGTCCTTTAATCAACACGGCCCAGAATAACAGCTAGCTACCACACACCGATACAAACCTCCTGCCTCTGGAAGTCGCCAGCGCTTTTTTTGTGCTGGTGCTTGTAGGTGCTGGCCAACGACACTCATTGCTGGGGACCTAGAGTTAATTCTTTCAGCGAAATAGGTTGACCCTGGGAAAAGAAAGGCAAATGGAGAAAGGGGGACCAGTGAATGGCAATATAGGGAGAAAGCAGGCCTCAAGAGTGAGGTAAAGGCACAGGAAGTGGAGGTGAAAGAAAGGGGCGTCAGGTGGAATCGGGTCTGGCAGCCCAGGTTCTAAGAAATCACAGCATTCGCAGTGCCGACGACTGGCTTCGAATGAGAACTCTGCACCCCCACACTTTTGTTTCCCTCAAACATTAAGCTGTGTAGGACATCTGGACGCGGGCGCTCTTTCTGCTACCCATGCCTGCCTGCGGGTTTAAAGTTACCGTCAGCGACGGACCAGCGCTGGGTCGTGTTTGCCCCTGGGTCACTGCCCTTCACCCACGGAGGGCGCGCAGGCGGGCAGAGGCTGCGCATTAGCACACGGAGCTGCTGTGGGTGAGGTGCGTGGGTGGAATGGCCACGAAACATGAGCCTTTGGCACTTCGTACCCAGCACGACTCCTACTTGATAATTGTTAATGTTTAGAGATCTGGCCTATGAAGCCTAGGGAGCGAATGCAGCACCAACCTCGCACACACACAGACCCGCTACCTTCTAAACGGTGCATGTTCGCTTTAAATACGGTCCCCGTTGTAAAGAGTGGGTACAACCCCTGCACAGCACGCGCGAGCGCGCTTACGCACGTGCACACACACACGTGGACCCGCATACCTACTAAAGGGAGCACATTCACTTTAAACACGGTCCCCGTTCTAATCAGCGAGTACAAGCACATATCCTACACAGCACGCGCGCGCACACACATTCTCACAAGCGGACCCGCATACCTTTCTAAAAGGTGTACACCCGCTTTAAACGCGGCCCCCATTCTAAACAGTGAATACAAACCTTTAAACGCGGTCCCCATTCTAAACAATGAATACAAACCTTTAAACGTGGTCCCCATTTTAAACAGTGAATACAAACCCTGCCCAGCACCCAAGCGTCCACGCACACATAAACTCACACGCGGACCAGCTTACGTTCTAAACGGTGTAAATTCGCTGTGTCCGCGGTGCCCATTCAAAACTGTGAGAATAAACCCTGTACAGCAGGCAGGCGCACACACGCTCACAAGCGGACCCGCATACCTTTCTAAAAGGTGTACACCCACTTTAAGCGCGGTCTCCATTCTAAACATTGTTTACAACCCCTGAACAGCACACACGCAACAAGCACATACACAACTAACCATTGTGCACACACACTGTAAACGCTGTACATACGCTCACTGAACAGTGTAGACGCATGCACCTGTGCACAACCATACTCTAAACAGTTTACACGGGCTCCGAAAAGTGCGCACACACAAGCACACTTTCCAAACGGTGCCCACATACTTTAGACCCCGTCCCAGTTCTAAATATCACGGGGCAAATTTACAAGCCCCTTGCGTCACTTTTGTGTTACTTTTCCCATTATTAAAAGTGACGCAAACGTGGCGCAAGTGGCTTGTAAATCTGGCCCTGAGTACACAGTGTGAGCAGAGTACAACCGCAGACACACATACTGTACGCGTTGTGCAAACACAATCTCAACGGTGTACCTACACACTGAACAGTGGACATACACAAATACACACAGTGCACAACCCCACCCTAAACAGTGCTCGCGCGCGCACGCACACACACGGTGATAATGGTACGAATGCGGCCTGCCCCTTTTATGGAGAGATTAACTGGGCCGAGCTGCGAAGGGTCCCGAGCGCTGTTCAAACAGTTCAAGGGGGAAAAGTGCAACTCAGAGTCCGCGGCCCCCGCGACTGTGGAAGGGAAACAAAGGTGGGGGGGGAGGGGGGGGCAGTTGTAATACTGTAACCGCCGGCAGTAAAAGCTCCTCGGCTGAAGGGCCACTCACTCCTTGCCTGAAGTGGGGCAAGGTTTACTTTCCACCTCTCTCGAGACGCTGGGAGCCCCCGGACGGACACCTCACACCACAGGCAGAGCCGGGACATGACCCGTCCATCACTTGCGGGATGAAAGAGAAGTGTGTGCTTGTGAAACCAGACGCACCCCGAACGCACACGTGAAACGGGCACTTACGGCAGAAACGTGCACGAACTGGGATATATTCACATCCAGGCTAATAGTGTGAATGTTAGGACATATTAATAAAACATCCACGTTTACAATCTGGAACAATGCTGCACTTGGGGTGTGAGCCGATTTCGAGCAAAAAGTAGTCATCCTGAATAATAATAATCACATAAATAAATAAGAATAATTAAAAAAATATATTATTATCGTCATAAATAAGTCTCAGCTTCTGTGCGCAATCAATGCCTTACAACAAACGACCAACTTCTTTTATCATCGTGTTTTTGGGCTGATGTCTCACGGGGGAATTTGAAAGTGAAGGCGGGTGCCCTCAATCCCGGACCAGATTCGGGGGCGTTCCCGGCTTTCGGCTGACGTCGCGTGATGTCGGCAAAAGCCAAAGAATCTCGGGAACGCCCCCGAATCTGGTCCGGCATTGACGGACAGGCCCCTCGTCCAATGGCTAGGCTCCATTTATGGAGCCAGCCAATGAATGACGAGGGCCGACCCAAACCCACACTACAGTTCTCATTAGGTTTTCGCCTGCGCGAAAAAGATGCGCAGAGCGCATCTTTTCGCCAGGCAAAACCTAAGCAATTGCACAGTATTGTTTTCTAAAGGGTGTTGGGTTCATGGGAACTGTTGGTGTTTGAGAAAACGCTGGCCATGAACCCTAGATTCACAACACACCACTGTTTAATCCTGGCACCATTCTTCTGTCTCCATTGCCTCAGTGTTTCAGACCTTCAATTTCTCCTAATCTTACTCTCTGCCAGTCTAGCCACATGTGCATAATTTCCAGTATAGTGCTTAATTTTCTCATCTAGTCTTTGATTCCAATCATTCTAATCCCAGTTTCTCACACCACTAATTGAGTAATAAACACTCCTTTGGATAAACCCATTGTAGCAGTTTTTTCCCCTTGGTTCCATCTCCTTATTTGTTTTGGTAAATGAAGCTCTGTAAACCCTTTACTTTTACTTCTAGTTGTCTGTTTTCGTTGGTGCCATCCCTTTTTTCACAATGCTGATGTAAAATTTATGGTTTGTGGTATTTCGCCATATTGTCCCTTAGTGCCACCCCCATCGCTACTTGGCAAATTAAGTTCATTAGTCAGTGCGCATGCGCTGCTCTGCGAGGCATGCAGTATTCTGTCTTTTGGCCAGGCTCACCAGTTTTAATCGGTTCTTTTATGTGCCGTTTGGGAAATTCTTAGTTTTGTATGGTGCATGGCTTACATTTGTCCCACCTCCTAGTGTGTTGTTACCACCCATGGCTACTGGCCCCAGTACTTGTAGGCTTTCACGGCTGGCTTTTTATGTTTTGGACAGACTACTTAATTCTTTTGCCTCTATCCTGTTATTCGGCTGCAGTTGTCCCTCCCACCCCGTTTTTTATTCTTGTAGATTTAGTGTTCCGTTCTGTTTTTACTTCGGTGTCCATAGTCTTGCTTGTTTTTTTGGTGGGGGGCAGTGGCGTATACAGTAACTCTGGCGGGGAGAGTCACGGATACCCCATCGGCTTATCCCCACCGCACTTAACTGGGATCCCAGCTGTGATACTCCTCATGTTGCTGCCCCCGCTTTTGCTTCGTGTTGTCAGCCGCCCCACCACGTTTTTTTAACTTTCCAATTTAGCGTCTTACACAAGCAATCAAAATTACATGCGTTTCTTTCGGGTTGTTCCTTGCGCTGTTCATAAACACATGTCCCAGTACCACCCCGCCCCTTCTCCAAAATGTCTTTTTCTGACGCGCGCTCATACATGTTGTGTGATCTGTCTGTTAAATACGGCTTTACGAATGGACGATGTGGTCCAAGTTTTAGCGATGGGTTGCTTAAATAGTGTACAAATATTTGTTTAAATAGTGTGTTCCTTTCAGGGTTGTTGTTGCATGTGGTGTCCATTAACAAACGTCACTAGGTGCAGCTTTCTACCCTCTACTAACTTAAATATAGGACCTTCCTTATTTAACCAGGGAGGTCATTATTTTTGCTCTGAAGAAGGTCCAGGACCCGAATGGGCCGTTTTTTTTACAGACAAACAAGTTAGCTCTAGGGTCATAGGACCATCGCCTCCTGACTACCCACTATACTTTTTAGGCCTCGCGCCTATGTTGCAGTGCGCAGCATTGCTCGTACAGCGAAAGACCTCTTGTAGAGGGTTTCAAAACAGACCTAGGAATCGCACACGCTTTCTGATGCGGGCGCGATAATTGAAACCACATGGCTCGCAGTGGCGCGCGCACCACTCGCAGGCTTCTTCTTATTTGGATCCATTTCAGGGTTTTAAGCGGGGCGGGTCCTGCCAGGTCTGCCACCCAGCAGGAATTAAAAACAGACTATCAAAATGTGTCCTTATCGGTACAAGCAAAAACACCGACTGTGATAGTCCTCAACAATGATGGTTAAAAACCTTAAGGCATTTTTTCCAGCTGTGACTCTGTAGTTTTTTGATGCAAGGTTTGACTCTTGTATAGAGCATACTGTGAAGTGATGGAGTGTCTAGTTGAGATCAGGGTGTGGATGGGTGTTTATGAAGGACACACTTTAATGCGAAGTTGAGGCAGAAGAAAGTAGGAGTTTCCCGCAGTGCCTCTCTGGGAGTCATAAAGGTGTACAGCCTTATATGCTCATCCAGTCATTGTCCTCTCTGCTGCGCAAACAATAATGGTCACTTGTGTGCCTTTTGTAACTGTAGGAAAATATGTGAAGGGGTACTCAACTGTTCAAATATGGCCAGTGCCAAAGGAAAAGAAAATGCTGTGTTTACATTTTCGTGGGTGGGTTGTGTGTGGATACGCAAGTGGAAGAGTTGAAAGGAGATACATGCAGATGGGGATGGGCATAGGTGACTAACAGAGTCTCTAGGGGAAAGTGCCCGAAAGGGGATAACAGGTGTGACTGGAAAACCTAGAAGAACACTACCCCTTCTACAGAGACCATAGTAATGCTTAATCTACCGTCCCATATTTCCACCATTTAAACATTTCCAATTCTAAATATTCACAACAGTCTTAGTTATTCAGATGTGCATTTGCACTAAGTTGAACACGAGCTAACATTGTCAATGGTTATCTACAATTGGACTTAATTTATCAGTGCTTGGTTGGGGGGGGGGGGGGGGGGGGCGTGCATTACAAAGCTGACCACTGACATAACTGGTAGCATGGAGCAGAGAAGGTGAAGAGAGAGGAGCATTCAAACAAGGATGTACTCTAGAGAGGAAATATATTATTTCTTTGAATTGTTTGCTATGAGGAAATAGCAGAAGAATCCTTCCTTTTTCAGAGAAGAAAGCGGGATAAAGTGGTGTCTCTAATTACTCATATTCCTGGAAATCCTTTGAGGTTAGAACATTGTGTGCTGCCTCGGATTGTGACTTTGTTTAAATTTCTTTGATTTTAAGATGGACATATCACACATAAGAATGGCATACATTCCATAAACCCTATATAGGCTACAAGTTCAGTTTTACACATCTCGCAAATTCATTAAATCCACCATCCATTTTAAGACAAACCAAGCATTTGCAATGCAATAGGTCTGGCGTTACTGAATGTTTGAACTATTGGTGTTGCATTATTATTAGCAATGCCAATAGCTCAAGCTTTTATAATGCGATAGCGATTGCATTGCAAATGCCTGTTCTACTTTCAATATCCCCTACGGTTCTGCTAATAAAGGGATACCAGAAACCAAAGGAGGAGTTTTAATCTTTAAACCCCCTGGCCTTATTATTCTTGGTGCTCCCTGAAATATGGTTGAGCCCACCCTACCCTTTAGGAGTCGGGGGGGGGGGGGGGGGGGACCCGATGATGGAGCATGACACTACTAGAGTGTATGAGGTTTATTTAACTCCAAGGATTTGCTTCCTTTACCACTATTAAGTGGCTGACACCCGTTGTGTTTCTTTTTCCCCACCGTTTTTAGGATACTTAAAGTGATATTAAAGCACTTAAGCACCAAACAGAATAAGAACGCCACAAAACAGAAATGAAATCCAGCACCAATTTATAAAAATATATTATATATTAATTTTTAGATACCAAGTGAGCAAAATCCAACAGATGGTTCAAATTATATTTATATTTGTAGGCACAGTGTAAATCTTGGCTTTCAATCCAAAGTGCAAACAAGCATTGATGGCTGCAGTGTAAACTTTTGAAAAGTACTCTGACTGGGAGACCAATTCGGGAGGTCCAATAAGGAGTATTTGGGCAGTTAACTGGCCACCAAAGCAGAGTCCCCAGTCCGGTTCCACACCTAAAACAAGAACCACCATGTACTTCAATGGAGTGGTTCTGACGCTCTGGATACAAGATGCTGAAAGCTACTGTGGGTGCTGCTCTGTCAACTGGGTACAAGCAGGTTAAACCAACTAACTTGAAGACCTGAGAGTCACCAAATTCGGCCAATAGGTTGGTGAATGGGGAATGGTTGGCAGACACGTCGCCAAATAAATATTCAGAGTTAAATTGCTCAGACCATACTAAACACCTTAGAAACATGCACCCGATTTCTAAAATGTTATGTACGAAACATGCCCAGATGTACAGCAAGTACTTTATTACAAAGAAATCATTATGCCAGTAGTGCAGCTAAAGAAGTTACATTTAAGAGTTGTTCATTTGTCAATCTACCCGAAATTGTCTACTTTACCTTATTGACCCCAGCAGATGAAATACAGGTTTTGTTCTATTACTTTTTGAGGCCTCACCTTGGAACAGCTTTTAATGTTTGCCAGCCTCATGTAATGAATACAATATAAATGAAAATGCATTCATCTACACTTTTATAATACTTTCAGTCACCACTCCATTTGTTGGCAGGGCTCGAGAAATCTGAAAAATTGTACTAGTCCTGCAGGTCTAGTAACTTGAAAAATCCCCTCGACCCAACTGCAACCTACTTGACCTCTGTCTCTGAAAACAGAGCAAAAGTGACAAGATAACAAGATTTAAAGGCATTGTATTGCCCAATCCCTTTATGAGCAATAAAAATGCCTTTAAATCTTGTTATCTTGTCACTTTTGCTCCGTTTTCAAAGACAGAGGACAAAAGTTAGTTTGTCTTCATACTCACCAGAAAGGGCGAGTATGACCTAAAAATAGCTCGTCCTCATCCAGTCTCCCTCACAAATGCGGGCTAATGGATTTGTTGAGCCCTGGTTGGACTGTTCAATTTATTATTCACATTGTCCTCAACCCTCCACAGCATACAGCAAGCAGTCACCATACATCAACCATTGACTCTTGAAATGTGAATGAAGGCATTTCGACTGACCTCCTTCACATATGTGTAAAAAGAAACACTTTAGTGCCAGGGCTGGACCAGTGCTTTACTATGCCCATGCTGCTTTTTCCTTTTATACATATTGCAAACAACTTGCCACTATATGAAGGCGTCGTGTCTCCCCCCCCCCCCCCCATGCTCGACAATCGGATTTGTTGGCTTTGCCAGTGCTTGTTCTTAGTTGAGCTTGTCGCTCTTTTCTCTTATGATGTGTTGTAGACTCTGTATCAGAGGGAGTTGTGAGAGTAAGTAATCAGCTGAAGCAATCGTTTAGCCAAACAGCTTGTAAATGAGTTCTTAAGTAAGATATTGTTGGTTAAATAGAACTCAATTCGCTACAGAAATAGTGTTCAAGGCATAGGAGCTGCAGATCACACACTATGCATAGATCACACACTATGCATAGATCGCCATCTGGTGTTGGGCCCGGATGTTTGCAGTTTGTTATTGTCTTGGAAAAGTCTTTGGAAGTCACAAGATAGGTGACTCCTCCTTTGGACAATAGTGCGCATGGACATCGACTCCATCTTCAGATTGTTTTTTTTCTGCCATCGGGCTCGGGTGTGTTCCATGCGCTCCATTTCGGTATCGTTAGTTATCTTTTGACGCGCAATCCTTACCCAGTTCTTAGGTATTGTCTCAAACGCGTTTCCCTTTCGACGCGTATCTCCACAAACTTTTACTTTGGTTCCTGTGGTCGAAGCAGTCCTTCGGGCCTAGCTGCGCCATCAGGCCTTCGTGGCTCATAGAAAGGGCTCCCTTCAAGAAATGTCCTCAATCTGGAGCCAAGTTTCCACACGTTGATCTGAATGAGGTGTATAACCGCTGCCTTTCACCTTAACTACCATACTGAACCAACCCTTTGACCAATAACATTTATTTGGACATGAGGTGGATTCATCTTTAGAAAAGATGAAAAAAATACACTGACACTGTCAAATCGATGGGAGCCTTGCAATCGCAAGCTCCCAGAAGTTCCTTTCGTCTCTCCTCTTAAAGGGGCGCCTCTAGAGGCTTTAAAACAGATAATGCCTCCACTTCATACAAAAGTCCCACACAAACCTCTACCAGATGTTATTACAGAGGAGGCAACAGGGCAAGAGGTGCTTTCCCTACTGCACAAACATGCAATAGAGCCGGTTCCCCTTCAGCATCAAAACACAGGAGTTTACTCCCTGTATTTCCCATATTAGACCTCGGACCATTAAACCTATACATTTCCACATGGTCACTCCAACAAATCCTTCCCCCCTACTCAAACAAGGTGATTTCTTTGCCACTTTTGATCTCAAGGATGCCTACTTCCACATTCCCATTCCGCCAGCTCACAGGAAATATCTTCGGTTTTGTAGTGGACGGACAGCACTATCAATTCAAAGTTGGGGTTACCACAGCACCAAGAGTATTCACAAAATGTCTAGCAGTGGTAGCAGCCCATTTAAGAAGACAACAGATTCAAGTCTTCCCATATTTGGATGACTGGCTCATAAAAGCCAAGTCACATACTCAATGTGTACGTGATACATTGCCCACAATACAACTATTCTACGACTTGGGGTTTACAATAAATCCCCCAAAGTCTCACCTCCAACCATCCCAGAACAAACAATATTTAGGTGCCACAATAGACACCTCAAAAGTCCTTGCATATCCCAATCCAGCCAGGATAGCAAGCATGCAGACCCTTATAACAAAGTTCAACCGCAACACTCGCTACCAGCTCGAGTTTTTATGCAACTAATAGGGATGATGGCATCTTTCATATTCATAGTACCTCACGCAAGACTTCAGATGCGCCCCTTACAGGAAAGCTCAAGGTTGGCTAACCGATCTGGTGTTGGTGGACAGACGCACACCTCACTCTCTGCAGTGATGGAACACCCAAATGTTTTCCAGAGGGCAACCGTTCCTAGAGCCGGTTCCACAAATCGTTTTAACAGTCGACTCATTGCTCATCGGCTTGAGCTCATCTACTACATCACACCATACAGGGCAGGTGGAAACCACAACAAAAGCTACTCCACATCAATCACTTGGAGTTACTAGCAATATTTCTGGCATTCAAAGCATTCCAGAAACACGTATCAAACAAAGCTGTTTTAGTCCGGATGGACAATGTAACAGCGATGTAACAAACCGCAAACATCCGGGCCCAACACCAGATGGCGATCTATGCTTAGTGTGTGAATCTGCAGCTCTACATGCCAAGAACAGATGCATAGAGATAAGTACCATTTTCCTTTTCTTGTCTCTACTAGCCTTTGAACGGCATTAGTGTGCGTCCTTTACATGAGGGTTTGATGTGCTGAAAAGAAAAGTCTACATGGTGTCACACACAACTTTACACTTCTGGGATTTACTACTTCATGCATTTATCTGGCTTCGCAAGAGCGAGCTTATTGAATAATTCTATTAAATCGTAAAATGGTGGTTACAGCAGTAGACTGTCCTCAATGGTGTTCTGTACGAGGGAAATATTTACCTACACATTATCCTCAATGCAACTTCCCTGGCGATAATCGGGCTGCTGATCGTTGCCGATGGGGTCAAATCAACACTCCAAGGGATGCCCAGCGTCTGCGTCCTCAGTTTAAATGCCACAAAATTGATTAAAACAGCAATCATTGGTTTAGCCCTATTGGGTAGAACCTGATCAGCCTGAGGAATAAGCAAAAAGAACTGGAGACTTGAGCTGAGAGCTGGGCAGAGGCGGAGCCTTCAGAGGGCTCCAGCAGCGGAAGCCAGCACTGAACGGAGCTCTCGCCCCCCACAGGACAGCACGGGCACCCCCTCTCAAGAGCAGGCACCATGCGCCGGGGTAGACCTGGAACATCAGCTGCTGCGAGGTGGAAACCATCCGAAGGGCTTACCTGGATCAGCACCCCTGAACAACCGGGTGCTGCAGATCATGCTGAAGGCAGAGGAGAGCTGCCCGCCGTCCGCCTCCTACTTTAGTGCGTGCAGCATGAAGTGCAGCCCTACAATTGGAAGATCGCGGCCACCTGGATGCTGGAGGTTTGTGGAGCAAGGAGTACAAGTGCCACTTGACTGCCACCCAGGTCGATTCACCCCTGCCCCCCACAATCCAGCAGAGTAACATTATAAACACACACTTGTGGTAGGGGCGCCACCAAACTTTTACATGTGGGGCGCCCTATGCGCCTCTCCTTAGAATATGACCCCCTTATTAAGAGTGCTGGTCAAACCTGGGCTCCATCGACAGCTGAGACCCAGCCATTTTGACTGATCCCCGGTGGAGCTACCTTGCGAGCTAAAGGGGAGATGGGCTATGGATTCCCTCCTTGGCCATCACCTACCCAGCCGGTCATTGAGCAAACTCTCCTGACCATATCTCCCTCCTCCCCCTTCACCCTACCCTCACCCGTCCCTACTCGTAGTTCCCACCCTGTTTATCCACTGGAGTTTCTTATGTGAAATTTCCCTAGTCAGTTGAGACCTAGCTATTTGACTGATGCTTGATGGAGCTGCATTGTTTAGCTAAAGGGGAGACGGGCTGTGGATTCCCTCCACGGACGTCACCTACCTATTCTTTCTTTGGGCAGACTTCCCTTAGTCTCTCCTGCTGGCTTTTCCCTCCGCTTCCCCCTTCACACCCCCCTCTTCCCTACTTCTCTCACCTTTCTTTCCTCTTTCAATGTGTTGCTTATTTTTGAGGTAATGTTTAATTATCATTGTCAGTAATATTTTGTAATCGAATGTAAAGCGCTCTGATACCTAAGGTTCAATGCAGCACTATATAAACCTCATTAAATAAAATAAATACACATTCCCAGAGGATTTGGGTGAATCGGGGGCGGGAGGGGGGGCGGGGGAGCGTGACATGCTAGCTTTTATTTCAACTGTAGCACAGGCAGTGATCCTTATCTGTGTGGAGAGGCAAAACTAGAACAATGTTTTACCTCCCTTCACAAACTGAACATGGTCACAACTGCTTTCAAGTGAGACGCCACTAGACTGGAATCATGTACCTAGCCTGCCTCTTAAACCAAAAGCATTGGCCAAGTCAGTTGGTCTTGCCTATGTGATAGCATTTGGCTTTATCGTACAGCAGTGTGGTTGCTGTTAATCATGGCTTAAAGTTAGTGGAGTGGCGTAGGGTAGAGTGGTGTGGGATGGTGTTAAGAGGTGTGGCGTGGAGTAATAAAGTTGTGAGTGTAAGAAACTAAAGCATCCAAGATCATAGCTAGGCTGAAAGCAACTTAATAAGCCCTATGATTGTGTTGGAACGCAGATGGCATGTCCAGGAATAATCCAGAAACACTTAAATATATATATTTGTGAGTTTCAAAAAGATAAGGAAGAACACCTGTACTTGGTCCTGCTCCAGAAAAGGTAGCAAATAAGTGACACCGAAAACAACTAATGGTATGCTGTGGGTGGGAGTAAGCCCACCGAATTCTGAACCATAAGCCTCGCAGCACAGCGCATGCACTGTGTAGATGGGACCCAAACAGCAGGCAAGAAGAGCAGACACATTTGTGAAGACAGCTGTTAAGGTTTGCATAAGCACCTCCATAATTTTTGGTTTGAGCTATGAAGTATCTCAAATGTGAATCTGATTATCATAATGTCAGACAGTAAATGCGCAGTATTGACTCCTGATATGTAAAAAGTGGGTTGATGGAGAATGCCCTTTTAATGATTAGGTTTAAAAGATGGTTGCATACTTTTATCACTGATCCCAGCAGTTGGCAGAATATTGTGCAAGTTGCAGTTTGAGGTTGCCATGTATCTAAAGCATGAGCAAGGTTTGTTTGGTACATAAATATATCAATATTGCAGCACATTTGTCTTTGTTGACAATATGGTTTACTTCAGATGATGCAGCATTGTGTGTCTACAGAGTTGCAGAACTTTGAACTTAACTGCATTGAAGATGATTTTAATTAGTATAGCGTGTAACCCAACCTTTAAATTGATTGACAGTATGGAGGGAAGGAACAAGACCGTCTACCAATTTTTCCTGTTAAATGCCAGAAATATATGTGGCCACTTATTGTTAAGACTTGGGAAGCTAGGACCTAAGCACTCCCCTTAATACATTTGGCAGTGGTATTTTACTCCTAGTTCTCCAGTCTTAGTCTAGATTTCAGATACAAACCTTTATATTTTGTTAAGATAATTTGCTATGAAATAAAATCAGAAATGAAGAGATTGAGTTGGTGCGTGTTGAAACCTAATAATGTTTGGACTGTGCCATTAAGGCACACTGGTAATTTCTGTACACAAATGACTGTTCATTTGCTGTAAAATGAAAAAAAATGTATTTGTATTTTCTGGCCTTTTTAAAATGTGGGTGAGACTTCCAGCAGGTTTTGAGACAAAACCAATGTGGGAATCCAGTGTTACTGGTAAGTAACTTCTCACTTTCTGGTGCTGAACTTGGTATGAAATAAACCTGAATCAGATTATCCTAGAACAAGTTGGGCACTGCTTTTCCTCATGCTGTTGTGTGGGCTCAAATGTTTTTATTCTCGTAGTTTCAGCGAGAACTATGCATTGGTAGCCTCCTGCTGTCCCCGTAGTTCTGTTTGGTGCTCACTAGGACTAGGCTTTTAGTTGTGCCCGTCGCATCACAGGGAGCAGTCTTGACCATGTGTTCAAAGGAACGCCAGTCTGGCCTTTGCCTAGTCAAGCAACCTTCAGCGTAGCTTCTACCAGTGCTTTCAGATTAACAGGCCTCCTTTGCAGTCAACCAATCCTGTTTTAGGTCTCGCCAGCGCGCATGCGCTGCTCTGCGAGGTTTATTGTAAGGACTTCCAACTCCCACAGCTTTGCTCATGTTTTTTGTTACTGCCGCAGATTTGATTGGCCATTTGCGTAAGGCTTCCATAAAAGAAAGCACGCAAATGGCCAAAGGCTTGGATATGTCCCGTCTTATCTTTAAATGTCCCCTCCCATAGCCAATGTGTCTCGGGAGCGAGCAGAGGCGCCATCTTTTTCCAATTATCGTGCCAGCGTTTGTTAATATTTGCCTCTCTCGCGGTCGCGTCAATTGGAAACAGATGGCACTTTTGCTGCATTCCGTGTTTTCCTAAGCCTTAAAAGGTGTGTAGCATTTTTTAAGTGCACACCACCTGGGGAATGGATGGAGTATCGCCATCAAGTGCAGGGAAGAAATCACATATTTTTAAAATTACTGATTACTCTGCCCAGTTATGCAAAGGTCCTGTGATTGATAAAATACCCGGCTGTGGGAATGCTGATTCCTTCGGCATCGATGCTCCCACTAATGGCGCATTACAGCTGTTTGTGGAGTCTCACTTAAATAAAGGCAACCGACCTATAGAATTCTGTTGGGCACCTAATGTGTAATCCGAGGCCGTTCGCACCCCTCCCCTCCCCTTTCGGTTCTGACGGACTGTAGGCGAGCAGTTTGCTGGTCAAAGTGCTGAGGTGGAATATGGGACGAAGGTTGTAGCTCACCGACTTCAGAGGCGGCTGATAATGTTTGCCATGGGTGACCGAGCCCTGGGCGCGCCGTGCCCCTTTATTGCCTCACATGAGTCGTCCCAGGGTTTTGTCATCACTTGCTTGGTTCCGTTATCCGCCCTTTCACCCAGTTTCGTCATGCTGCTCTGCGTTTTACCTGCTGTTGGTCTGTACAGCTTGTTTTTAACCTTCAGCCCAGGGCAGGCCCTTCCTTCATGCTGCACATGTGCTGCTGCCTACTCCTCACCCGTCTCGTCATGCGGCTCCGCATTATACCTGCTATATCTCTTTCTAGCATGTTAACCTTCAACTCAGTGCAGCCGCTTCCTTCATGCGGCTCTGCATTTCATCTGCTGTAGCTCTTTACAGCATGTTCAGCTCAGGTCAGCCGCTTCCTTCATGCGGCTCCGCATTTTACCTGCTGTAGCTCTTTACAGCATGTTAACCCTCAATCCAGGGCAGCCGTTTCTTTCATGCTGTACAGGTGCTGCTGCTCCTATACCCAGTTTCCTTGTTTTCAAATTTCACTGTTAGCGTCTTTATTTAGCAGAGACCGATTTTGGGCCGTCTGAACCGGCGCCTTGATGCAAGCGTTTCAAGGCGAAGTGTTAATCTGGTTTGACGAGTTTAGTGCATCACTGCAATAATCTGTCTGGAACACATATGTCACATGACTGAATTCCAATGGACTCTCCCGACCTTTCAAGGTCAATGTATTGAGGATTAATTTTGAGAATATCTTAAATGTTACAAGCTAAGCCTTTTAATACAGTGCCTCTTTCTAGTTTCTAGGACCAGTGTCCTGCATTGTGAAGACTTTTTTCCTCTTCTGGCAGTCACACGTGTAAAGATTTATGGGCAGCGCTTCTGGAATCGTGCAGGACTATGAAAAAATTAGGTGTTCGTGTTATTGGCTGAAATTTTAGGCTTCTGTTGCACATCATTGTAGTCGAATATTAAAGTATTTCTCTTTGGAGGCAGATGTGGGAAGTGCGTTTCTCTCCCGTTTATATCTCGCACCGATTACTCCCACCCACTCCCGCTGTGGGTCAGTATGACCAAACTCATTTTGTGTTTGATGCCGTACTGCGCCTTTTTGATGTCAAACACTGTAATAATCTCACTTTTTTGCTTTCTGTTTTAATGTAATCCTAATAACTCTTTACATATGAACAGCACTAATCACCTCATCCGTCCCACACAGAAGACTGGAAATGTTTTGAGCTCAGGTGATATCCCTGAACTGAAGATGCTATGACGCTCACTTTTCATGCATCTAAACCTGGGACATTGCAGTCCCTTTTCCTCCCAACTGGTCACCCGCTTTGCTTATTGAGAGTCTGAGGCGAAGCAAGATAATGTGCAGTGATGGTTCTGGTGCAATGCAGTTAGAATTATACAGTTCAATGCCATATAATTAAACTCGCACATTTCCATTCCACACTACATAATTCACCACCAAACTGCATAATTCAACTCAAACACAATATAATACCACATACACCCAATCAAAACACAATTCCCCACCATGCTTAAAAATTCAACAGCACACCAAATCATTAAACTCCACTACATACCATTCCACCCCCCCAAATACCATTCCACATAATTACACACCATCACACCCACTCCACATAATTCCAATATTCTCCATACCACATAATAAATAACCACATATTTCATCTGTATACCATGCCACATAATTCCACTGCACAAATCCAGTCCACACCACAAAATTCCTCACCACACAATTCCACAGCTAACCATTCCAATCCAACTCACATAATTCTACCACACACCACATATATACACTCTACAACATATAGGTAAAAGACATTTTCATTTACAATGCCAATGGCTCGAACTCCAGCAAATGCGAGGGCTATTGCAGTCCTTACTAGATCATAAAAGTAAAAAAAGACGCCTGCGTCATTCCATGTGGTGGCCATTCTGGTTTATTACAGCTTTTCAACATGCTGCACAGCAGCCACGCTGCTCTACTACATAGCTTAAAAACAAAGGCCAAGCCAAAACCTCTGGCTAAGCACTTATAAGGTCCCAAAGGCGAGACTTATTGGCTATGCCAATGCTTGTTGTATTTGGGCGACATCTGTGAAATGAGTCTTAATGTTAAGGGTTAACAGGCAGTTTTGTCTGTGCAGGATATTTTTTTAATTTAAAAAGTTTTTATTTTGTTAGGCAGAACTGGTATAAACGCGTTTGCTCCATATACATTTTGGAGATATAATACTTGACCAACAGTTAGATAGGCAGTGGTAAGTGTAGCTAAGATAGTGTCGGGGCAATGTTGTGCCTGTGTGTTATGCAGTTATGTTGATGTGTCAGTGTAGTAAAAGGGAGCATGTTAAACTTGTAACTCTACAAACCAGAACTTTCTAATGGTTCACTCGCCTGTATGTGGATTGTTAACTGCTAGGAAGGATACCTTCCTAGCAGTTAACAATCCACATACAGGCACATACAGGCAGTCTATTGGTCTGCTCCAAATTACTGGAGTTGAGGGGGCGTTTTGGTGGGTTAGGAGACAGCATCTCGCATTAATCTAGTTCAGTAGTGGTCTAGTACGTGTGTAGGGGTTTGCCCAGCTGGCATTGTAAAATTCATTAGTACCTCCATCCACTCGTCTGCCAGCAGGGTTCGTTGGAGACCTCTGACCTCTGTCTTAATGGCTGCTCGCTCAGAAGTTAAGCATTTTTCCACCTCTTCTTTCAAGTGCATGTATGTGGGCCTTCCACAGACTTGGTGTTATGCAGGCTATGCTGAGGGCAAGGACCACAATTTTGTTCCCAGCCATTAACTCTGGCCGCCTGGTGTACTGACTCACCCAAAAGGCAAAGTGCAGCCATATGCAGATTTCTCCTTATAAAATTTCTTTCAAGGTCTGCTTTAACCTGCAGTGAAAACTAGGTCTGTGATGTGTAGGAGTTCTGTGAGATTTCTTCCCCTGACGTCTGTACTTCATCATGAAAAGGTGATACCGCTGCATAGAGTAAAACAGCATTGTAGTGGTATTTTTAAACTAGTGGAGCATAATTGGTGTATACGCAGGAGATGCTACTTATGCCCTCCAGCGCTAGAATTCAACACTCCGCTTTAGTGTGTCCCTAGAACAGGGGTGTATACTGATTCCGTAAACTGCATAGTTTTTTCCAAACGAGAACCGTAAGGTATCAGACTGGAAATTGAGCGCGATTTTTTTTTAGTTTTAAACCAACACATTTTGTAATGTCTAAAACAGTTATATTTGTGTAGAGTGCGCTGCATTATATTATCAATTTGCACTAGACTGATTTTGCTGTTTTGTGCCGTTCATTGGAAAGGTAATTTATTTTACTGCACATTTTAATTACTGTTTTAATCCCATCAGACTCGGATTCACATACAATTGAAAGTGTACTTTTTCAGAAAAATATTTTCACTTCAGGACATGCTCTGCCTTAGACACAATTTTAATTTACTCTTCTCTAGATCACGGTTTTACAAGTAACATACAGGATTATCAGTATGGTAGTAACCCTTGTCCCTCAATTATTTTGGAGAGGCTGACCTCGCCATACTTTAGCATTACTTGACTGACTTATTCCTCTGTTGTAGATAAAGTGATAGATTAATGTTATAGCCTTCTAGCCTGCCGTAGCGGGCTATACCGGCTATTAAAGGCCTGTTCCAGCGTTCGGCTCGGGCCTTTAATAGATGGTATAGCCCAGCTACGAAGGGCTATAAGGCTATTAGAACATTCTGCCACTAGAAGGCAAAGTTCTAACAAATAAAACAAAGGCTTCAGGGAGCGAGAGGGGATTGAATCCCCTCAGGCTCCCTGAAGCCTTTGTTCAGAGCCACATCTGGGAACAAAGAAATATTGGTATGTTGGAGCTCTGGGCTTATACCAGCCATTATAAGCTTGGAGCACTCCAGTGTATTTTAATGGAGCTCCCAACATTCCAATGGTCCAATATGTAGTAAACATTTTTACTCCGTTTTAAAGTGCCAGTGCGCCTACATTTGGGGTGCCTTTGTATTAAATATGGAGAGCTTTGAAATGTCTTTAGTAAATCCCAGGCTCTGTATCAGGCACATATGCTCTAGCCAATAAATCGCCCATGACCTCCTCTTCCTGATTTGTTGCACCGTACTTAACTATGTTTTAAAAAATATATTTTCTTTTAATGATGGAACCAAGAAAATACTCAAACGGTCATTAACATGCGAGATACAGGTTCTCTTCAGATTGCCTTGTTTTATTTACTATAATTGAGTTCCCACAAGGTAGCCATTCAAAAATGTACACTGTTTTGCCTCCTTCAAAGGTTAAAAGTCTATTATATGATATTAGGCACCACATGCCACAGCTGCTGTACTGGGAGGATGTATCCTACAGTGTAGTAAAGGTTGCATTGTTTACAGTACCTGTTCTGAAGATCAAGGGTAGTGATGGTTGACAACTAGGGGGTTTTCTCTGACTATTCTCTGAGAATGTGACTGCCTTATGGTAACCCAGCACCCGGAGCATGAAAATAGTCGGTCAGGAAAGGACTGCATTGCTCCAGAGGATACCACAGTATTGTTTCATCACAGTGGCTGTATTCCAACCATTTTTAAGGTTCACTGCAGTCTAAACTACCAGTCAACTGAGTCTCTGCGCAGAGTGCCTTTTAGCCCCAGAATGCCTGCTGAAAACTCATTATGTTGCGTTCAGTCCGTTTTCTGGTACTGTTAGTTTCTTATCGGTTTGTCATAAACGTTTTTAGAGATAGTCACCTAAACAGATTAGTGTGTTAATTTGTCAACTGCAGAATCTTTATAAGATCTAGTGACGGCTTGAAGTTGCAGGAAAGCTGACTTCATATGCTATCCTTTGTGATTTGAAGAAATAAAATGTCAAGTTTTGGTGAATGGTAATATTAATATTTTTATAAGAACCTAGACACAGTTAACTAGTAAATTCATCACTGTTCAGAAGAAATAATAGAATAGCTGTGTTTCTAGAAGTCTCGATTTTCTAGGTACCTTATAATTGTATTTCCCTCATGATAAATGAATTAGGAAGGTTAGCCTACATAGCTATTAGCTCAGTTGAGTGACTCAAATATGTTTTGGACAGTTGGTGTTTATATGCATTGAGAAACATTTTACTAAAGCCATGTACCTGAGAAATAGTTTTCAATTCACCTTGCTCCCAGTTACTCTATATTTCCTTTAAAACTGTATTTTTCGGAGAATTCCCTAAAGACAACTGAACTCTGGTTAGCAACATAAATGCAATCTTAATAAAGGATGTCTTGCATTATGTCCGGATATTTTTAACTGGTGAGAAGAGACTTGAGATATCCAAAGCCTTTCAAATTGCAAATGGTGTTTTTCTTGAGTTGATATGAAGTAAACAATTATCTCTTACCTCATGGACAAGGGGACAGACTGCATTACATTTTTACTGGAAACATCTGTTGCCAGTATCGGAGCCAAAATACGCACATTAATTTTGAGTGTCATTTATCGATCGTAATTGGCAAAATGCAATGTATTAAAGCAGCCTCCAAACGTTGACTACATTCTAAGAAAGTAAATGTTATTTACAACTGGAGTTTATATTCGTCTTGGTTTTTACATATGTGGGTGCTGCCTTTTTGGGCATTTCTGCTTTGTTCACTACCTGTTTTGTCCTTTAATGTGCAATGAGAGTAGTTCTACTTTGGCTATCAGTAGCTGGTAACTGTTAAATTTGATGTCATACGAATAATAATTGCAAATGGATCAGTCTCATTGGATTCCAGTTCAACTCTACTTGTATTAAGAGGCAATCTCAAGATTCCACTAACTGATAGAGCTACAGTTCACTATGCAATATGGGATGGGAGTAGTTGTTTGATCATTGATAACAGCCTTGCTACCCGACTGCTTATTACTCTTCTTTGTCTAGTATTGTTGGTACATGAAATAGGAGTCTATTTAACATTTCTCCAGAATGTGCAGAGTACGAGAAAGTTGATGTCAAATGGTTTAATTTGTTATTTTTTGTGTTACTTGAAAGATTTCATAAGTGAAAAGCTTTAAATATTACATTCAGAAGTAAAATTGCACAAAATTGTTTCCTATAGGAAGTCATGCATTCATACTCCCATGCCACACAACATGCCATTCTTGTATTTAAAGGATCAATAATGAACTTTAAAAATACTATGTAATCATTTTTTGTGAAAAAATAAATGTGTACTAACAGGTTCTGATTTGTAATGTTTTGGATGTCTTAAAGTGTCTGGGTTTTACATGGTATTCAGAATGGTAGTCTGACATAGACGTTGCCTTTTTTCGTCTGCAGGTGTGTATTGTTGATTCTGCTCAACATGGCTGTGGTCATCCGTTTGCAAGGTCTGCCAATTGTGGCGGGGACCATGGACATCCGCCACTTCTTCTCCGGATTGACAATACCAGATGGGGGCGTGCATATTGTGGGGGGTGAACAGGGTGAGGCTTTCATCGTTTTTGCCACCGATGAAGATGCAAGGCTTGGTATGATGCGTACTGGTGGTAACATTAAAGGCTCAAAAGTATCATTATTGCTTAGCAGTAAAACTGAGATGCAGAATATGATTGAACTTAGTCGTAGGCGTTTTGAAACCGCAAACTTGGATATTACCCCAGCAAATACTAACCGGTCAGGCCCCCCTCCTAGTTCTGCTATGAGTGGTAGGCCGAACATCTCTACCACGGCGCCTACCTTCAATAGTCCTGCTCCAAGCATAGTTACAGCAGCTACTTCTGTGCATGAAAGTAGTAAAAATTTACCTACGTTTTCTACAGCAAGTATGGGAACTGCCCCTCCGAATCTTGGACCAACATTTTGCAACCCAACATTCAGCACAACTATGCCTAGCACAGCAACTCCAATGAACACAGTACCACCACCACCCATTCCTCCAATGTCTTCTATGCCAACACTTCCAACAATGCCTTCTATTCCATCAATGTCTGTTCCGCCACCAGTAACGACCTTGCCTCCTGTTCCTCCAGTCCCTCCAATACCTCCAGTTGCACCTGTTCCCCCAATGGCACCTATTCCACCTCTGTCCGCAATGCCTCCCATGAACCCACCACCAGTTCCACCAATTCCTACTGGGATGAATGGCTCAGGAAATATGATGAGCATGAACAGTAATCTAAACCCAATGTTTTTGGGTCAGATGAATCCTGCAACCCCAATGCAAGGGCCAGCAAATCCTACAACCCCATTGCAGATGAACTCCCAGAATACTATAAAACCCCTTTTAGCAAATCCTGATGACTTCTATGTATGTCTTCATGGGCTGCCTTTTCCTCCACTTGAAACAGATGTGAAAGAGTTTTTCCATGGGCTTCGTGTAGATTCTGTAGTTATGGTTAAGGATCATATGGGCCGCGTTACTGGCAGTGGACTTGTTAAGTTCTTTACACCACAAGATTCATTTGAAGCTTTGAAGAGAAATAGATTGATGTTGGGTCAACGTTTTGTTGAAGTCACCCCAGCTACAGAAAGGCAGTGGGTAGCTGCTGGAGGTCACATTTTCTTAAAGCAACCTATGGGACATTCTGGGCACCCACTCCCTCCTCCACATTTGTTATCAAGGTCAAAATCTCCCAGTGGACAAAGAAGGTCCCGATCACGATCCCCACATGAACAAGGCTATTGTGTCTATTTGAAAGGCCTCCCTTTTGATATAGAGAAAAAGAAAATTGCAGACTTCTTCAAAACTCTAGATATCATAGAAGAAAGTATCTACATTGCTTGTGGACCCAATGGCAAAACAACTGGTGAAGGTTTTGCCGAATTCAGAAATGAGGCAGACCATAAAGCAGCATTGAATCGCCATAAGCAATACATGGGAAGTCGATTTATACAAGTTCACCCTATACCTAAAAAGAGTATGCTAGAAAAAATAGATCTATTTCAAAAGAGACACCAGAATGCCAGTTACCATGATCAGAAAGATTTGTTTTTATCTATGGATCTGGACAGAAAAGTACCTAAAGTACATGCACATCTCTGGAATCTTCCTTTTAATGTCCATAAAACTGATATTATGCCATTTTTGAATATGGAAGGAATTGTTGTGGAAGAAAAGTTGATTCAGATACTTGTTGATAGCAATGGACAAGGTTTAGGACAAGCACTAATTAGATTTAAGTCTGAGGAAGACGCTCACAAGGCTGAACGATTACATCGTAAAAAAATGAATGGGAGGGATGTATTTTTGCATTTAATAAGCTTAGAAGAAAAACAAGAAATTGAGATGAACCCACCAGTGCAAGGAAAGAAAGGGCTAAAAGTGCTGCTGCCGATATATCCTCCATTAACTGATGCCCTTGGTGGTGGTGGTGATGATCGCTCTTTCCCAAGTGGTAGCTCAAAAGATGCAAACAATGGTCCTCCCTTTAACTTTCCTGGTAATTTTAATAGTTCATCCGGCACTTATGGTCCACCTCACCCGCCTCCTGGAATTGGTAGTGGATTTGGTGAAACCAGGCCATTAATGTCTGCTATTGTAAGTAGTAGTTTATCAACTTCAGGAATGGACACTAAAGGCTTTGGAAGTGGTCAGATGTCAGTTAGTGGTTCATCTAACTTTACCGGTGGTCCATCATTTGGAAGCGGGCACTCAACATTTGTGAGTGGGTCTTTAAAGTTTGATAGTGGATCTTCTAATTTGCCTTCAAAATTTAGAAGTGGGTCTTCTAATGTTCTTTCAAATTTTGGTAATGCACCATCAAATTTTGGAGGTGTCCCTCCAAATACACCAAAGTTTGGAGGTGGACCCCCAAATGCACCCTCTAATTTTGGAAGTGGTCCCCCAAATGTGCCATCGAACTTTGGTGGGCCCCCATCTGCACCCTCCAACTTTGGAGGTGGGCCTCCAAATTCAGCCTCTAACTTTGGAGCAGGCCCACCTAGCGCCCCCTCAAACTTTGCTAGTGGTCATCCAAATGCACACTCTAACTTTAGTGGTGGTCCCCCAACTGCACCATCTAATTTTGGAGGGGGGCCCCCAGTTGCACAGTCTAACTTTAGCGGTGGGCCACCAAATGCAGCATCTAACTTTAGTGGTGGGCCCCATAATGTGCCATCAAACTTTGGTGGAGGGCCACCAAATGCACCCTCTAACTTTAGTAGTGGTCCCCCTAATGCGTCCTCCAACTTTGGGAGTGGGCCCCCTAATGCACCTTCCAACTTTGGAAGTGGGCCTCCTAATGCTCCTTCCAACTTTGGGAGTGGTCCTCCAAATGCACCCTCCAACTTTGGAAGCGGGCCCCCTAATGCGGCCTCTGGCTTTGGAAGTGGCCCTCCGAATACACCTTCAAATTTTGCAGGCGGCCCTCCCAATGCACCCTCCAACTTTGGAAGCGGGCCCCCCAATGTACCATCCAACTTTGGAAGCACCCCCCCAAATGCACCAACCAACTTTGGAAGCGCACCTCCTAGTGCATCCTCCAACTTTGGAAGCGGACCCCCTAATACACCTTCCAACTTTACAAGTGGTCCCTCAAATGCTCCTTCTGGTTTTGGAAGTGCACCTTCAAGCACTCAATCTAATTTTGGGAGTGGACCTTCAAATGCACCCTCTAACTTTGGAAGCGGGTCTTCAAATGCGCCCTCTACGTTTGGTAGAGGGCCTTCAAACGCATCATCTAATTTCGGAAGTGGACCCTCAAATGCTTCTTCCAACTTTGGAAGTGGCCCGTCAAACTTTGGCAGTGGACCTCCAAATTTCGGAAGTGGGCCTCCGAATTTTGGAAATGGGCCTGGTAACTTAAATGCCCCGCCAAGTCTGAGCAGTGGCCCGCCAAGTCTGAGCAGTGGGCCACCAAGTTTGAGCAGTGGTCCTGCACTGTTGAATGCACCTCCAAGTTTTGGCCCAGGGAGTCAGCACGGTAGTGGGCCCCCAGGTTTTGGGACATCCTCTGGAAAACCAGGCCCAACTGTTATTAAAGTGCAAAATATGCCGTTTACTGTATCAGTTGATGAAATTTTAGATTTTTTTTATGGTTATCAGCTAATCCCGGGCTCAGTATGTTTAAAATATAGCGAGAAAGGCATGTCCACTGGTGAGGCAATGGTTGCATTCGAATCTCGTGATGAAGCTATGGCAGCAGTAGTAGATCTCAATGACAGGCCTATTGGTTCGAGAAAGGTAAAACTTGTTTTAGGGTAGCTCTTCTTGTTTTATGTTTGTAGCCAAATAGAAATGTTATTCCATTAAGACTGGTTTTCTTATTCAAACCTGTATATCATTCGGATTTTTTTTTTGCAGAATGATGTAAATGTCTTAGAGAGCTGCAAAACTGAGACTGCAGTCAACATAGAATTGATGATCTGTAAAGTTAGACCAGAGGTTTTTGGGTAGTTCAGTGTGAAATGCAAATTGACACTATGAGGAAATATCATGGGGTTGATTGACAACAAACACAGACCGTTATTTCATACTTCTATCCTGATGGTGTTATTTTCAGACTATTGTAATCTAAGCTTATACTTCCTTTTTGGGTAAAAGTTAGATTAATTTTTCAAAGTCGTTTTATTTTCTAAAAACGTTTGTATGTCTGTTAAATGTACTTTTCATTTTGTTCTTTTAAGCCTTTTACTGTACAGGATTATAACTGCAATGTCTTCATTTGTGTTTTGAAAAAAAAAACGTTTTTGTAAATTTCAACTGTGGAGGATCATTTTTGACATAATTTATCGTGTCACAAATGTTTGTTTAGTAAATGTATGTTTTTTGCTAGTATATGAATGTGAACCTGGCACAAGTTAAGTGACTGTGAGAAACTGTGCCTGCTTTTTGTCTCACTTAAGCTTACATCGTGTGTAATATCACTGTATATTAGGAGTAAACTCAACTGATTTTGTTGCAGTAGAACTTCATTGACCGTGGCATTCTGCTATCCTTTTCTACCCTACTGTTCACAAAAGGCACTTGTGTATTTGGCTAAAGGCTTGCTTTTTAAGACAACCCTGTGTTTCTTATGGTATTGTAGCTGTTTTTTTTATATATATAATTGCTCATTAAATTAATCAGCAATCTGGTCCAATTTTCTCATTGCTTATAACGTTTTAGTGCTAGATTGTGCGTAACTTTGTGATCGCTATTGCCATTGTGATGAGTGGTGGGAAGCATGAGCTGCTAGTTTCATGGAGGAGTTGGCCATTGACAGCTCTGTAAAATGTCCACTTCTAGGGTTTAGCCGGATTAGATTGTACTTTTATCTGTACCCAGACAGCCCCTGCACGGTTTCTGGAGAAGATATTCTAGGGCGGTTTGTGAGATGTACTCTAAGCAAATTTGTATTCCGAAATTTATTTTCATCTTTGTTCTTTAATGTACTTTCTTGGCACCCTGTAGTACCTTGAAGTTGGAATCCGAAAAGAATGGTGAATCTTTAAGCATGTTATCTGAAAGCTTTTATGAATGGAATTCTTATTTTTTTGCTTCAATATGAAATCTCTGGCTTCCTTCAAACTGGCTGGAAAAATCTGATGTTGCGAATATCAAAATGACATCCCTGAATTTTTATGCTCCTTCCATTGCAATGTGTATTTTTTGTGTTGAACATGGTTGGGCACTTAAACAATCAATTAGCCAATGAAACCAGCAGCAAGAGCTTCTCATCCTAATGGGAAATTTCTGTACAAATACGATCTGCAGTTTATCACAATGCTGGAAAATATCCTTTTATGGAAGGATTTTACAGAATGCGTTGTAGTTATGTTGAATTGCTCATATTTTTGTAAATTACGAGCATGGAAAATGCTACATTTACAAATGTAATGAATGTAAATATTGTTAAATGAAGCCTTCTGTAAATAAACATTTCCCACAGGAAGAGAATTTGGACACGTTAGGCCTCATTTTCTATGTTATGTGAAATATTTTTTTATGTTTTCTCCTCTTGTTCTTTTGAGCAGCCCGTATGGTATCCTGGAGTCAGGTCATAATTGAAGATGGAATTAATGATTAGACAGTTTCCTTCTTGCCTTGTATTCATTAACAATACGTATGCTATACTGCATATTTCATCAGTTTAACACTGTGGAAACTAGACCTTGCAATTGAACGAAATGCCTTGATCTAACTAAAGTGTTTGACTTTCTGCTACAGTTATTCGATTTATGTTCAAATGACCCCTTTGCTTCGAACCCCCTGTTGTGCATTCAGCTATACACATTTTTAAGCCCAATGTTGCATATGTTCTTGGGTCATATAGAAAATTAGAAAATGCCCCTATTGACGAATAAGTCCGATAAACACTGCCTTACTGCCTGCATTTGTGCAAACGTTCATCCATTGTCTGCAGCATAATATATTTGTAATTTTTTTTTTCTGAGCATTTTTCACCGCAGACATTTGGTCATCTGAAACGGGTGCCCTCTGACTTTCTTTTAATATTGCTGATTATCTAATAGACCGGAACTGATTTTGTGATTAGTCAAGTGGTTTGTTTTAATTGTAGGTATACAAGAGTGTTCTATGCTAGTTATTGAAATATCAGCACTAGTAAGCATTTGAATAATTTCGATTATTTGGTTTTAACGCATTAACACTTTCCTTGACCTGTTTGAATGGCAGGCCTAGCAATATACTTGGGTTTACTGTAACCTAGTTCATTGCTTTATATCTTGCAAGTAATACGATGCTATTCCCCCTGTCCAGTTAAACGTTGTGGTGATTTGTCTACAGCAACCTGCTGTTGCAACATTCCACCTACTGAATATCGTTTGTTTACAACCACACACTTTTTTGGATAATAAATAATTCTGAACGCATTAAATTATCATTAATGTGCGATTTAAAGCTGGTTCATGAAACTTGGGCCGTCTATTAAACATTTTAACAAACATTGCAGTACCTTATTTAAATGTGTTGACCAATTTATTTTAGCTTTAGTTGTGCAGCTGTGGAAACTTAATTTCACTTACGTGTTCATTGTTAAAAGAGCATGTTTAATTTTAGACGTATCATGATGAAGCTGTGCTTTATTAGTCTAGATTTTGTGAAAATGGTACATGATGTGAGAAGGGAAACTAAAATATATATTTTTTTTTTTACCAAGATAAGTGAGTCTAATACGAGCATTATTAAAAATGCTAGAAACAATGCTGTGAAATCTAAAGCAGACTTTTGGATGTTCAAGAGCAACTTATGCTTTTTTTTTTACTCCCTTCATTACTCATCCAGTATTATGCTTTATCAATGCAGTCTCAGCAAAATTGATTTGCAGCCATATTCCTTTACCAATATGCTATTGTATAAGAGGAGAATTGTGTAGGTGGTACTTATAGGTTTGAATCTAGAGTGAAATATATATTGGATTGTTTTACCTTTGTGTTATGTATATACATTCTTTATACTACTCAGTTTGATAAACATTTGTTAAATAAACCTGTCACATAAAGCAACTATAATTGGCTGATTATTTGAATTATTCAGTGACACGTTATAACGGTTTTTTTTGTTTTTAAAGTTGGTTCTATGGGTGCTGCACGGTATGCATATGTCTAAGCCTAATGTACATGCAGTGGCCCAATATGAGGGAAGTAGAATAGCTGCTGGCTTTGTAACTGCCACCGTCTTGCATTAAGATTGGGGATTAACTTGTGCACGAGTTAAACGGCGTCTGATCATTTCTTTGGTGCAGCATTGGAAAGCACTGAAGTCCTCTACTAAATCATTCAAGTCAGGGAGGCATTGCTTAACCATGGCTTATCGAGTTTCTTACATTTTATCACCACCTAACCATCACACGAAGAGGTGTCATTGGGTGCACCCCGCACTGTCCCAACTGCAAACTTGGTACACGTCACCCTTTGCTTTTCTTAGGCACAACATCATGTGCCTCCTGCTGCACAGTCTTGCTTGTGTCTATTGGCTACTTATAAGTTGGTTCGACTCCAAGCAAATGAGTATGTGGAGGTCTGTTGGTTTGTGTGCTGGTATGTTTCAGTGTGTGAGACCTACAGTAGGCAAACTTAGAGAATAGGTCAGTATCTATCATTAACTGTACCTATTATCCAAGACAATTTAATGAAATTATTAGCACAGTTTAAGTGCCTCTTGCATTCAATTATTTGTAGTGTGTTGGACTTTACTTAATATGTTGGGGAGTTTCACTTGAAATAGATGCTTAGTTTGAAAAGGCAGTTTTATCAATTTCAGTTTTTAATTGTGTTTACAACTGGTCAGTCATGCACTGCTCGATTTCATAAAGAATATTCTTTCTTTTCGTTGGGACGTTGGTACAGTTTACTCTTACCAACACTTAACTACCCTTCTCCAACTTGTTGGAAGCATTGTCTATCGCTTCAAGAAACAAATATGATCCTTCCAATGTGGCTTTGTCCTCCTCCCTGCACAAGTGAACTTTTTCAATTTACACAGTGCTTAAACTGAAAATAAAATCTACGTTCACTAGTTAGTGGACAACATGAAAAGCATGAGGCTGACCCCTAATTTCCCTATGACCTATGCCCTTTCCAGACCTTTTTTTTCTGTCGGACCTAAACAGCTTTAGGTAGATTAATCTCATGTAATCAGATTCATAAATAAAAATGTGTATATATGTATGTGTAGTGTATGTGTATGTATATATGTGTATATATATATGTATATATATGTGTGTGTGTGTGTGTATATATATATATATATATATATATATATATATATATATATATATATATATATATATATATATATATATATATATATATATATATATATATATATATATATATATATATATATATACACACAACACAAAGATTTTCCCACTTTATAAAGCCAGCATTCAGGTAGGTTATGGAATTTCGTTTTTATTTTCAGGAAAACAGCGTAGAAAGATGAGAACAGAGTCCATGCTATTTACAAGCCTGACGCGTTTCATGCTCCCCAGAGCATTTCTTCAGAGGCTTCAGCAAACTCTGTGTGGAGTTTTTAGAGTTTTTCAATGATTTGCACCTGCTCCAGTGGGCGTTGGCGCCCCCGGGGCCTGCTGGTGCTGGTAGTTCAATAAATCTTGCTGCAGTGAGCTGCTCCCAGAGTAAAATAATACTTCGAAGTTAAAACCCGTGTATATGTGTGTATGTACATATGTCTGTGTGTGTGTGCGCGCACACACACACACACACACACACACACACACACGCTGAGTGACTCTAGGTCATCCCTCTTGTCCGTTCTTTGATATTTTTCTTCCACCAGCAAGGGTGCAACAGGTCTGCCCACATCAGCTAATGCCACTCTCGCACTGCCAAGTACCATCATTTTGCCTGATAATGTGCACATCTACCTACAAAAAGTGCAGTTTATTGCTAGTGCTAATGGGCAAACGGGCATATGTATCAATGAAAGGTTTTGCGATTTCCAAATAGCGATTTTTAGAGCATTGCTATTTCAGAATCGCAAAACGAGATTTAATAAAAAAATTAGCAAATATTTTGCGATTCACTCATATTCCTTAATTGCGAGTCGCGAATTGCGAGTCGCAACGAAGGAATCCCTTCCCACTCATTCCTATGGGCCAAGACGCCTATAGGAATGAATGGAAAGTGTGTGCGCAAATTGAAAGTACCTCATATCAAGGGTGCAAGGGTTCCTAAAGGACACCCTGTTGCACCCCTGAAATATGCATGTGTGCACATGTGGGGCACATACATACCGAAGAGCATGTGTGCCACATGGCATTTCGAAAAAAGCACTTTTTTGCTTTTTTCAAAGAATTTGTAAAGTGCCACCACCTGTAAGTTGGTGGTATTTTGCGATTTCTTATGCCAAATTCGCACAACTTAGCTGCTTTCTACATCGCATTTAAGGAATCGCAATTTGCGATTCCTTAAATGCAATCGCACAATAGAGAATTGCAAATTTTGCTATTCTCTAATTTGCGATGCTTTTTTGGGATGATACATCCCAAAAGGCCTTTTCCCGTTCACAAACAGGCAGATTCTGAGAATCTGCCCCAAAGTCTTTAGTTTGCGAATTTGAAAAAGATATATATATTTTTGTTTTTTAGTGACACATGTTTTTAAAGCATGACTTTACGTTTCTGTAATTCAAAGCCAATGGTACCTTAGTTTCACCAATAAAAATATTTTCCTTTGATGTACATTTAAATGAGATGGTTGCTAAAATGTCTATGAAGCACTCGATAGTAAAATTATATGCTATGATTTTTTGGAAAGCATAAGGTCATCCTGTGTAGGTAGCAGCATGTTTCTTTTCTTTGTGGTAGGCTTGCAGTGAAAAAAAAAAATTCGCGCCAGCTTGTCTGGACCAGACAATGGCTTTGCCAGTGCGTGTTTTAACTTGCTTTTATCCTGGTTAGTTAATTCACAACAGCCTTTGGTGTTTCAGAGCTATGGACAAGAATAAGACTTGGATAGAACTGCCCAACCGCCCCCTGGTTCCTCATGACTTTTTACAGCAGCGTTCTCTTCAGCCCAACTTGTTTGTTTTTAAACTTATGCTAAGACTTAAGAGGAAAGAACCGGAAATGGGCTTTCATGTATTAAAAATAAATCTACAATAAAGGAGCACATGACGTCCGTCATAACCCTTACTCCGTAACAGAAGTAATGCTTCTGACCGAACTGCATCAGAAGCTCTGAATTCTCAAGTGCTTATTGGCTTTGTTCGGTAATTCTATCATAGAGCAGGTATTGCTATAAAAAATGTATTAAAAGAAGCACAGGGACCCGGTCTGTGTTGCACGTGTTCCCTTTGTTTAATTGTGCTAATCAAAAGAGCCAGATATGCCTGTCCTTGCTGTACTTTGTGTTCTCCCTTCTCAAAGATAAGAGTACACCACCCCACGTCTCAAAAGATATAATTTGTTCTGAGAGGCAGATCTGTTACTGATACACTAGCATTTCTGCTTGTCATTTTGTGCGTGCACCAGCTTCGCCATAGGCCATTTGTCTTTCACACTGGAGTTGACCATTGAAGGGCCATCTAGTCCATTCCAGTGAAGTGGCACTGGTTCAGTCTAGAGTCCTGGGGAGCAAGAAGAGTTATTGTGGATTGTCATAGCCTTGCAGTCCTTAGGGATCACAGTTGAGCATTGCCGCCCGAGGCCATGACATTTCACTGTCAGGGAAAACATTCTTGGCCGTTTGCGACTGGCAGATCTGAAAGACAACTAGTTATACATGCCTTACCTTAGATTTACCCCCAGGCGTCAGACTGAATCCAGAGAATTTTTTGTCAGCAGTACCCCTGCAAGTCGAAAGGTGGCGTCGGTTGGCTCTTAGTCGTTTGCCTTGTGGTCGCTGGGATGACGACGCTGTAGCTACTTAGACGCCACCCTCGCACGCTGACGTCAGTTCTTTCTTTTTCTGCACCAGCCAGCGCAGATCTGGAGAGAGTGGTTCCTCCAGATTTTTAACTGACTTTTTGCCCACTTTTGTCGACTCCGTTTTGAGTCTTCGACTCTTGGTGCACGTCAGGGACGCCCAGTTTCAAGGCTTGCAGTTCATGAGACCAAGTCTTATTCCGACTGCCGGACCGTGAATCCGAAGTGTTTGCGGGAGCGGTCCTGAAAGATTCCCGAGGCCTGGCAGTCAGCTCTGCACCGTTCGAGGTCTCGGTCTCGCATTAGGTCGAGGGACCGCCACCACCCTGCATGCGGAGCCCTAAGGTCTGCTCCAAGTCCACACCCTCCTTTCCGGGACCCGGAGCGACCCCTGCTGAGCATCAAAGCTTTTGAGAAGCGCTGCATGTCATCTTTAGGCAGCCCAACTCCGCTTGGGGGCTCTGGGCCTTCGACGCTGGTGGCTTCGGCACCGCAGGGTCCCCCGATACAGTTTGTGTCCCCAGCTGGTGTCTACCCCAGCCTCCAACACAAAGTGGACATTGAGCCGGATCCGGCACTGATTTTTACATTTGTGCCCCTGTTCCACCCTGTTACTTTTAGACAGGATTGGCAACCAGAGGATGGTGAGGAGGACTGGAAGCGGTCTGGAGACCCTTTAACTGACCAGTTGGATTATGATTAGGGCTCCCGGTTTTTTGGTATTTTTTTTTGTTGCTATTTCCGTCTATTTATCCATTTTTATTTTTTGTCTATTTTATCCGTATTTATCCACATTTATTTTTGCGACGAGCAAAAGATGATGCTACAGCTAGTATTTATCCACATTTATTTAAATTGACAATGCATGCGCCTGGTTGTTATTGGTCAACAAAATACATTCATCTAAAAACTTTACCATTGTAGTACAAGCACTGTCAGCAGGAGATGGCAATTATCATATTACCAATTGAGCAGCAACGAGCGCGGATAAGGCACAGCTGACTCGGCCACCAATAATGATTTATATCTTCTTTTGCCAGCGCAAGAACCCGGGCCCAAGTGAAATAAACTACATAATGCACGCTCCCCCAACCCAGGAAGGAGGCTGTAGGACACAAATCCTGGTTGTGACAGAGTGAGCCCCATGCTAAACATTAGCTCTAACGTGGCTTTAAGTCAGCCCAATTGTTTTTACTGGAAGCGGAGTGAACTTATTCATAGCTGCAAGGTTTCAGATTGACATGTGTGACCTTTTCATAATTTCAGTGAAATTATGAGACATTTTTATGACTGAGTGGCTTTGTTATGAGCAAAATCAAGCAGGCACACTTACTAATGCAACTCAACCATGGTGCGGAGTTAAATCCTCCCTAGAAGGATGAAAGGAACAGCCAGCCCTGCTGAAACATCAACCTAAATCTGATCCAGAGGCGCAACTATAGTCAAATTTCGGGGAGGGGGGTGGGGCAATAGGCAGAGTGGAGATGCAGGGGCGCTAAGTGGGGGTGACGAAACAACAAAACCTCGTTAACAATTGAATGGTGTTTTAAAGACCATTCACTCAGGTGCAGCTGCGATAAGCTCAAGACCTGTCTGTGTGTATGCCCGAGAAGCTTTCTCAACTCGGACAGACACACAACGGGGGATGGATGGAGGGGCCTGAAGACATTTGTGCCCTAAGGGTGTTCCGCGCCTGCTCTCACCCATATGGTTATCCCTTCCCATTAGCTCCCTGTTGCTGCCTGCCCCCGTCCCCCCCGCCCCCATTCGTGGTCTTTTTTTAAAAAAATGCATTTATTTTCTTTGTCGAGGATGAGGCAGTAAAATTACTGCTGGTGCATCTCAAAAACAACTTTTTACTTCAATTTTCTTTTTTTAAACTAGCCATCTGTGTAATGCAGCATGCGGGTGCCTACAAAAGGATGCGGCTAGGTGAATGGCCTTTTTTAGGGCTCGGGCCTACGCCACCACGAAGTGGGGGGCGGAGCTTCCGAGCTCTTATGTATTTAGAAAAAAAAAGAATTCTGAAAGGGGTCTGGCTGGCACATTCTTTAGTGCGCGTCTGCGTTTTTTATGGCATCTGCCTAGTGATTCGTCTTCGCTGTGCTGTCTATTTAGTAGCCTTGACGTGATAGGGTATATTTACTTTTCGTCCGTCATTTATTGCAGTTGTATGGCATATTCTGTGCGCGAACGAGCACAGCAGAGTGATTAATCTTAATTAGGAGCTGTCAGAGTGCCCGTGTAATGCAATCCAGATGGTGCGAGCGCGTTCACCATTGCATTGCATGTATTATGCGCGCGTTTAACATTTACCTTTCGCGCACGGCAGTCCATTCATTTTAATTAGGAGCTGTCAGAGTGCCGCGTTCACGGCGGAGATAATGGAAAGAATTTTTCTGTAGCTTCAAGGGCAGTCACAGTTGATTTTTTTTAAAGATACCTCTCATACAAGCACCCTTGCCTCGCCAATCCGCGTGTCTTTTAAAATAAAACAATATGGTAGAGTTTAACAGATTTTCGCAATAAACAAAAACAGCTATGTAGATTGCGGCGTGTTTTATTTGCCATCACCTTGAGTTGATTTTTACGTACGTTTTTCACACACACACAGTAGGGAGGGCAGATGGCAGAGTAGGGAGGGCAGAGTAGGGAGGGCAGAGTAGGGAGGGCAGAGTAGGGAGGGCAGAGTAGGGAGGGCAGAGTAGGGAGGGCAGAGTAGGGAGGGCAGAGTAGGGAGGGCAGAGTAGGGAGGGCAGAGTAGGGAGGGCAGAGTAGGGAGGGCAGAGTAGGGAGGGCAGAGTAGGGAGGGCGGCGCATATCTACAGGCTAGCGATGACGGCGCATACACTCACAAGGAGACCACAGGCAGCTGAGGTGCAATCTTCTCCCACTCACAAGAAGGACATCACAGGCAGTAACGGTGCAATATTCTCACACTCACAAGAAGGACATCACAGGCAGTAACGGTGCAATATTCTCACACTCACAAGGAGATCACTGGCAGTACACACCACATGAACACACTCCTTAACACATAGCAACAATACATTGGCATTTACAATGCCATTAGCTCAAACTCAAATAAATCCAAGCCCGATTGCATTTCTAATGCTTGTTTATTAGCCTTTCGTCTTGCTACATAGATAGCATCTTGCTGATGCTGTACTTCGTGACAAATGCCGGACTGCCTTGGGTCCCAAGAGTAACAGCAGACATGAAGTTCATTACTTGACTTTCTCTCCTAGTGACCTGACCGGCAAAGATCCTTACAACCTCCTTGTTCGTCCCAGTACATGCCGCCCACTCCACAATACATGGGCACACCTCCCACTGTACAACCCCAGAACTTAACCTGCAGTGTAAACGCCAATCATCTGTGAAGTGCGGCTGCAATAAAACAGTCGCCAACCCGGGAGGCTGTCTCGGCGCGGGCTGACACACAACAGCGGGGTGGGGGTGCAGTGGGGGGAGGGTGAGGGGAATAGGACCTGAAGCCTGACCTGATCAGCAGTCAATTAGGTGACATTTGTCGCACGCAGTTGAATAGTGCCTCGGGGTAGCCTTTCAGATTACACATTGTGGGAGCTGCAGACGTCATGAATTGTATTAACAGCATTGAAGAAGGCCGATTCAAGATGTTTGCTGTGTCTGACGACCCTACATTGCCTGCTGTTTACAGGGGAGCTGTTGCCATGCAACATGATGCCTAAGCCAAACATTCGCTGCAGGTGCTGCTTGGGCGCTCCTCCAAGGTTGTTGTATAGGTACAACTTCAGATAGCTCAGCATGGGAAGGCTGATTATGCAGACTATCTTTTTGCCACTGGAGGGGGGCAGTGTGTTTCAAGCATCTTCAACAGGAGCGTAGCACGCCAACTCTGAAGCACAGCAGCGCGGCGAAATTTACTCGTATTTAGCCGTTTCTACATATAAATACAGACTAAGGAAAAATACTTTTCCGTCTGTATTTATATGTAAAAATCCGTAAAAACGGAAAACCGGGAGCCCTAATTATGATCCAGACTGGCGACAGGAGTTTGGGGATGCCAGTGGTTTGTACACTGCTCCAGACCATGGCATGTTGTCTCCCCCTACCGTGGCTATGGAGGAGGGAGCTTCGTATACAGTGGTGTTGCGTAGGGCTGCTGAGGCTCACAACCTCGAGCTACCCACGGTGGCAGTAGGGACTAACCACCTGATATAGGTGCTTCAACCAGCAGAGAGCTCTACGGAGCACCTGCTGCAGTTTAATGAAGCCCTCACAACATCCTTTTGGGCACCTGGTCCAGGCTCAACACAGGGGCACCTGTGGATAAGATGATGCCAGACGCCACCGCCCAGTTACTGGCGACCCCTCTTTCCTTTCCCAAAACCCCTCCTCTGAGAGCTTTGGCTGTTCAAGCCTCGACATCCAAAGGTGCATTCTCTACCGCTCCACCTGATAGGAATCCAAAAAGCTGGGCCATCTTGGAAGGATATTTTTTTCCTTCCGCTTGGAACTGCGGTCCGTAAACACTGCATGGCTGTTGGGCTGTTACACCCACTCTGTGTGGGATACGGTGGCGCACGTGCTGCCCTAGTACCCGGGCCATACTCTCCTGTACAGTTGCTGAGGGGAGAGACCCAGCCAAGTTTACCATTCGCTGTGGGCTGGACACTGCCCGGCTCGCTGGGCTGGATGAGTTTAACGTTGGTAGACCTTAGACGCTACGCCTGGCTGAGGTCGACTGGTTTTTCATGGGATGTTCAGGCTACTCTAATGGACCTGCCCTTTAATGTCCATTGCATGTTCTGCGACAAACCAAACGAGCTAGAGTGCTTCAAGGACTATTGTGCTACAGCCAAGTCCTTGGGCCTCTCCACCACCCGCCCTGCAGAGTCTGCTATCAACCCTTTTGTGGCTACGGAAGGGGTGCCCCACCACGTCCTGCCCAGAGCCTCAGGCCGGCGTAAGCTGTTCAGCCCCTGCGCGGCTGGGGACGTGGGACCCACTGCCGTGGGTGAGGGGGCCAGTCCACTACGACCCCTCTGCAGCAGCCTCCAAACCCTCCTAGTCTGATCTTTCAGGACCAATAATCACCATGGGCGGCAGGATTCGCCATCTTCCCCACTGGTGCACCATCACGTCCGACAGGTGGGTTTTACAGATAGTCCGAAGGGGCTACTCCCTCCCCTCAGAGACTACCCCTCCATCCATGCCACCGGAGGATCATCTGGTCCTCCTCCAACAGGAAGTTTCGTCTCTCTTGGCCAAGAGAGCCATTGAGTGTGTTCCTGCCCCAGAAGTAGGTCGTGGTTGCTATTCCGACTACTTTCTGGTGCCCAAGAAGGACAAAGGCCCGTGTCTTATCTTGCTTCTCAGGCACCTCAAGTTCAAAATGTTGACTCTGGCTCAGATCCTGTCTGCCCTCGACCCTGGAGATTGGATGGTAGCGTTGGATTTGCAGGACTCTTATTTTCACATCCCTGTTCTGCCAGCGTTACCTGTGGTTCTCGGTGTGCCAGGAGCATGTTAAGTTTTACTGTGCTCTCCTTTGACCTTACCAGTGCCCTAGGGTGTTCACAAATGTGATGGCGGTGGTTGCAGCTCATCTACGCAGATTAGGGGTTCCGTTCTTCTCCTATCTCGACGACTAGCTGTTAAAGGCGGGTTCGCCCCAGGCTGTAGTCTCCCACCTCCAGACTATGGCTTACCTCCTGCATTCGCTGGGGTTCACCATCCACATGCCGAAGTCGCACCTGATTCCCTCTCAGAAGCTCCTTTTCATTGGAGCGGTTCTGGACACGATGCATTTTCGGGATTATCCCCCCGAGCAGCGAGTCCAGGATATTTGGGCTACGTTTCCGATCTTTCAGCCTCTATCCCGGGTTTTGGTCAGAATGACCCTGAGGCTGGTAGGCCTCATGACCTCCTGCATCCTGCTGGTCTATCATGCCAGGTGGCATAAGCGGGCTCTACAGTGGGACCTGAAGTTCCAGTGGGCGCAGCATATGGGGAATCTGTCAGATTGTGTCCAGATCTCGGAGGGCACAGCACGTCAATTGCGGAGATCCGAGGCCTCTGGTCTCCTGCGGAGTCCGAGCTCCGCATCAACCTTCTGGAGCTCTGGGCGATCCGTTTTGAGATAAAAGCATTCCTTCCCTCTCTCCGTCGAAGGGTAGTTCAGGTGTTCACGGACATCACCACCATGTGGTACTGCAACAAACAGGGCAGGGTTGTGGACCCAATGTCAAGAGGCTCTCCATCTTTCGACATGGCTGGAACATCAGGGCATGTCACTGGTGGTTCAACACCTGGCAGGTTCACTGAACACCAGGGCAGCTGAACTCAGCCACAGGTGCATGATGGATCACGAATGGCGTTTTCACTTGGAGGTGGCACAAGGTCTCTTTCAGCAGTGGGGATAGCCTTGGTTGGATATGTTCGCCACTGAAGGGAATGTGCAATGTCCGCAATTTTGCGAGTTGGAATTTCCAAGGCGGCACGATCTAGGCGACACTTTGTCGCAAGTGAAGTTGCGGTCTTTTATACCTCTTTCCGCCTATACCACTTTTGCCCAGAGTTCTGAAGAAGATGCAGCGCGACCGGGCCCAAGTCATCCTTGTGGCTCTGGATTGGGCACAAAGAGTCTGGTATCCCGAGCTGTTACACATGGCCATCAATCCTCCGATCCGACTGCCTCTTTGGGAGGATCTTCTGTTGCAGCAGTAGGGGGACAGTCCTCCACCCGAACCTGTCCAGCCTCCATCTCCTTGCGCGCAGATTGAGCTGCGTCAGTTGACCGCCTTCGACCTTCCTGCCGAAGTCTGTGATGTTACCTTGGTAGCCAGGCGTTGCTCCACTAAGACTGTATACACCTGTAGATGGAACAAGTTTGCGGCATGGTGCACAGCAAAGGCTGTGGATCCACTTTCTGCCCCTCTTTTGGAGGTTCTCTTGTTCCTCCTGTCTTGGGCCCAGCAGGGCTGTGCTCTGGGCACTCTGAAGGGCTACCTCTCAGCCATTTCAGCTTTTCTTTAGACTTCCTGATCAACCTTCCCTTTTCAAGTACCCTTTTTTAAATCTCTTCCTTAAGGGTATAACTCATCTTTTTCCTCCTATTCCCTCGGTATTTCCTCAGTGGGACTCGAACTTCGTTCTTAACTTATGTGCGCTCCCTTTGAGCCGCTTCATAACTGTCCTCTGACTTCTTACTCTAAAGACTGCTCTTCGGGTTGCCTTCAAAAAGCTCTTTCTTCAAAATCTCCTTTTCTGGCTGTTCATCCGGACAAGGTCGTCCTCAGAACTAGACCTTCCTTTCTTCCCAAGGTGTTTACTACTTTCCACATTGGTCAAACCATCACTTTGCCCACCTTCTCTCCACATCCTTCTAAGGAGGAATAGAGGCTCCAATGTCTGGGTCCAAAATGTGCCCTTTCATTTTATTTGGATCACACCAAGCAATACTGGGTGTTTGCTACGAGGGTGCCAAAATAAGTCAGGCCGTGCACAAACTGACCATCTCTAGGTGGGTTGTTTTGTGCATTAAAGCTTGCTACTCTTTGGCAAAGAAGGAGCCTCCAGTGGGACTGCGCGCCCATTCCACCAGGGCGACGGCAGCGACCATTGCTTGGGATGAGGGTGTCCCCCCTCACTGACGTCGATCAGGCAGGTATGTGGGCATCTCTGCACACGTTAACAAACCACTACTGACTGGACAGCCAAGTACGGAGAAACTGCTTCTTTGGCCGTTCTGTTCTCCAAGACTTTATGGTGTGAACTTGGTTCGCAGACCCACCTAAGAGGTTGGTATCGCTGGGGTATCTATTCTAAGGTAAGGAATCTATAACTAATTGTTTCTTTCAGATGAACAAGTTACTTGCCTTCGGTAACGATATATCTGTAAGACATAAATTAGTTATAGATTCCTTACTGACCCACCCATCCTCCCCATTCTGCGAACTGACTTCTAGCGTTAGGGAATCCTTTTCAGGGCCCTAGCTTTGTGCACCAGTGGTTAGTGTCTTGCATGGCTCTGCGCTTCTGGCGTGGAATGTCATATAAAAGAACGGATGTCGGCGCGTGAGGGCGGTGTCTAAAGTAGGTATCACGATGTCATCCTGGCGACCGCGACGCCAATGGCAAATGCAGAGCTGACCGACACAACCTTTCGATGCACATGGGGTACTGCTGACGAAAAATTCTCCGGATCCAGTCTGATGCCTGGGAGTAAATCCTATGGGAAGAATCTAGAACTAATCTGTCTCTTATAGATATATTGTTACCAAAGGTAAGTAACTTGTTCTTCCCTCTAAAAAGATTAGAATCTAGCCGTAGAGCTTCTACTACTAGGCAAGAACTACAATGCTATTTTACCTTGCTTCGAAGGTCAATTGAGGAGGAACCATCATGAAAAGTGTACAGTGCAGAAAAGTCTTTGACCACAGCCCATATTTTATATTGCAGTGAAAGATCAGAAAAGCAAAGGCGGAATTAAAAATTGTGCATGCCCATTAAACTCACAACAACCCCCTCCCTCTTCCCCCTTTCCCCTAGAAAGCAACGTTGACTAACGTGGGATAGGCAAATATTTCAGTCATTCAAAAGGATGGGAGAAAGCTTATTCGAAAGTTATTTGAGGCTCATGACACGAGTTCCAGAGTATTAAAATGTCACCATGTCAGTTTCAGGCACTCTTATGGTGTCACTATCTTACAAAGAAGTGATTGTTTCAGGTTTGTAACGGGTATAGGTAATGAAGACAATGGGTGTAATCTGATAGACTTCTAGCCGCATATTCCTGATTTCTTACTGTTGAATTTCCTCAGGCTTCGGACTGGAGCCGGAAGATTATTTGTGAGCGGTACACCTTCGTGCTGGTAGGTGACATTGATCTGCTCTGTGTGCATTGTCCAAGCCGGAAGTAATGTTACGCTATCTATATAGGCACCACCCAGGTGCACTGAAGTCAGTGTCTTTTCTGTGCCACTCCGTGCAGATCTGAGAGAAGAGACTCCTCTGACATGCCTTTGGACCCCATGGGGTCAGAAAGACCCCTTTCTTATTTTGCTCTGGCGGCTCTGGCTCTAGTTTGCCTCAAGGATCCATACCTAGACCAGCACCATTGTACCACCCTGACCTTCCCTGGCACTGGTCCTGATGCTCACAGAACCCACTGGCTACGGCATAACCATTGTTATCCCCCGACTCCGACACGAAGCCAGATGAGTCACCTGACGCAGGCTCCGACAGGAGTCTTGCCTCCTACATCGGAGCCTGAGCTCTATTCTTTCAGGCTAGGCCTTGGGTAAGACTGAAAGTGGGGTCACTGGACTCTTTAGAATACCAGCCCTATGAGGAAGAGCAAAAAAATTAAGGAACTGCGTGAAGCCAGTGGCCTGGATAAGTTTCCAAATGCTGGTCTGCTTCCCCCCCTCTAATTTGGCTATCGAGAAGGGAGCTTCCTGTGCAATGGTGGTGCAGAGAGCGGCTGAGGTCCTTGACTTTCAGCTTCCCTCAGTGGCAGCCAAGACTAACATCTTGACCGGTTCTGCAACCGGGAGTCTCAAGGTCTGAACTGCTACTCATGTTCATTGATGCCCTCACTAAGGCCATTTTGGGTACCTGGCCCAAACTCAGAATGGGGGCGCCTGTGAAAAGGATTGCCTGCCACAATCGCCCCGCACCTAGGGACCCAAATTTCCTACCCCGAGAGCTTGGTGATCCAAGCCTCAAATGACCATGGCTCCAAACAGTTGCCCTTAGCAGCCATGCCATGCTGGTGACTGCCTTTTCAGGACATGTCCAAACTTCCCTTAAAAACATGCCATTCGATGGATCCCCTCTCATTGGAGACAATGGCAGTACGAGACACAAGCTCTTCAAGTACTCGTTCCACAGCCAGGTGCCCACCAATCTGCCTTTCAGTCCTTTCGTGGCTACTGAAGGAGCCTGTGGCCGCGCCAAATCTCGCCCAGCAACTGTGCCATTCAATGCTGCCCATCCCTTGCATGGACGATGGCGCAGTACCCACCAACCTCATTGGTCATATGGCCCGTTGTCTGGTCAGTCTGCCACCACCTCTGACTGCAACAACCACCAAACCCTTCCAGTCTGCCCGTTTACCATCATGGCCACTCAGTTGGCAACTGGATTCGTCATGACCGGACCCACTGGCAGTCCATAAGATCGGACGAGTGAGGTTTGCAGATCGTACTAAGGCGCTACTCCCTCCCGTTCAAGACTATCTCCTCCCACATGCCACCATCTTCCGACGGAGGATCATCTGTCTTTTCTCTGCAAGGATGTCACAGCTGTTTGCCAATGAAGCCATAGAGAGAGTTCCAGTGCCAGATGTCTGCTGTGATTGCTATTCCCGCTACTTTCTGGAATGCTCACATTGGCTCAGGTCTTGTTTGCTCTAGACCCCCAGGCGACTGGATGGTAGTGTTTGACTTACAGGACGCCTATTTTCATATTCCCATCCTGCCTACTGGCGTAATTTGCGTTTTACCGTAAACCACAAGCATTTTCTGATCACTGGAGCTCCGTGGGATCCAACTGACATTTAACACCTTTTCACCCTCCCAGCAACTGAAGGCTATTGTAGGTGTTAACGGACAGCACTGCCGTCATGTATAAACTGCAACAGTGTGGTGTGGGGTCATAGACCCTTTGTCAAGTGGCCCTGTGCCTCTGGACATGGCTCGAAGAGCAGAGCTTACCCCTGATGGTTCAACGCCTGGTGGGCTCTCTGGATGCCAAAGCAGACAAACTCGGCCAAAGATGCATAGCAGATCCTGAATGATGTCTCCTCCTAGACTTAGCTCAAAGTCTTTCAGCCATACGGAGACCCCTTGGGAAGATCTGTTCACCTCCGCTGAGAACATACAATGTCAGCAGTTCTGCTCCCTGGAGTTACCAAGTCCACTCTTGTTCAGAGAGACTCCTTGTCTCGAATGGAGTTCAGGCCTCCTGCATGCCTTCACGCTGATGCCACTCCTGCCTAGAGTTTTCAAGAATATCAAAAACGGCCGGATCCAATTCATCTTCGCTGCTTTGGACTGGACACAGAGTATGGTATTCTGAGCTACTGAGCATGGCCATTAAGCCTCTGATCACCTGACACCTATACCCCCTCCCCCCTCTTCATGAGGAAGGTATATGCCTGCTGTTGTAAAATATTTGAAGCCATCATGTGAAGAAAAACGGGAGCCCCTTTTGGCTCCCCTTTCTGAAGTCTTACTCTTCGTTCTTTTTTACCCTGCAGGGCTCTGCTTTGGGCACTTGTGAGGTTGCCTGACCAACATTCTTTGTTCAAGTTCCCCTATTTTACATAGGCTTGTTAAAGGTCTTACTCATATCTTTCCTCCACCATTCATTATGTCTTTTTTAATGTGTACTCCTTTCGAGCAGCTCTACAATTGTAGCTTCTGTTTGTCGAGTGAGCGAGCTGCAGGCCTTATCTAAGCAGCCTTATCTCTCAATATAACCTTACAAACTGGTGCTTTGTTCATGTGCCTCTTTTACACCAAAAGTGGTCATACAGTGTCATTTAGGCCAGTCAATCACACTGGCTACTTTTTATGCATCCTCACATCCCATTAAAGAAGAGTGACTCCACCGACTGGACCCAAAAAGAGCGTTGTTCTTCTACTTTGACACGACCTGAGATCTGGGTGGAGGACCAAATCTCCGTGGGGTATGTAGATGCGAGGAAAGGTCTTGAGGTGCAAAAGCGAACCATCTCTCAATGGGTCGTACTGTGCTTCAAAATCTTCTACGCACGGGCCAAGAAGCAACCTTCTGAAGGTTTGCGAGCTCATTCCACCATAGCTAAAGCTGTGACCACTGCGTTAGCATAGGAGTGTCAGTCCTGGATATCTGCTGGCCAGCAATGTGGACTTCACTGCACACTTTTACTAAACATTGTTTGAGCAGTCAAGTCCGCTGGGATGGGCACTGTGCCCTTTCGGTTCTGCGGGACTTTCTCGTTTGAAATTAGTTTGAAGACCCTCTTCCAGGGAAGGTATTTCTTGGACATCTATACTAAGTTAAAGATTCTGCTGCTTGAAGTCTGTCAAATGAACAAGTTACTTCACTTGGGTAACGCCTCAGCTGGTATCTAGTCGCAGATTCTTTACAGCCTCACCCATCCTCCCTGCTCTGCAATCTGATTTCTAGGAATACGGATGACCCCTTTCAGAGCCCTAGTTTTGACACACCAGTTGTCTGTGTTCTTCATGACTCTGTGCTTCTGGCATACAGTTGTGAAAAGAAAGACGTCCGCATACCCAGATGGCACCTTTATAGGTATCGCAACATCAGTTCCAGTGTAGCTGCCGGAAGCGGAGCTGATCGACGCCACCTACCGGTGAGTAGTACTACTCACGAACATTCTTCTGGGTCTAGTCTTGATGTCTTAAATTCAAAGGTAAGGAATCTGCAGCTAGATATAGTTTCTACCAAAGGAGTTACCGAAGGTAGGTAATTTGTTCAGATGGTAAGGAGTGTGTATTTTTGCTTTTAGCTGGAGGGGGAGAAACACAGCATCAGTAGTTAGGGGAGTGCCTACTAAATCCTCCCTCTTTAGCTCTGACACTGTGTGTTCAGTCAGTTTAACCCCATGCTGTAGATACACCGTAGATAAGAAAATGAGGCTCCTTCATGTGTTTACATGCCAGTGGCCCCACTGCCTTTTGGTTAAGTCAAGCCGATTCACAGCCTTTAGAAAATGTCTAGAGGTTTCATATGGAGCACCGATCTTCCATGCTAACTAAATGTTTGCCAGTGTGCTTGTGGTGTTTCGCTTTAAAAAATGCAAAAATCAGGTACTCTCCAGAAAAAGGATGCTTGGTCTTACGCAGAATGCAGAAGCAGGACACGGTGTTGCCACTATGAAGACTTCTCCAAGTGTGCCTAAATTCAGTTGCTTGCACGTACACCACTTAACATTTTTGTTATTGCTTGCTTTTTTGTTTTAAGATGTCATATTTATGGACTTTCGCCCTTGGACTGAGGGGAATGTATTGTACACTACATAACTTAATGTTTGACCTTGTCTTCATATGACTGCCCGGGATGTTTGTGTCATCTGAATTCTTCATCAAGGAGACAAGAATGACTGAAGTCCCCATCAATCGACCAAGCTGTGCAAGACTAGCCTGAAATGGAAAAAAATACACACCTCTGACAGCACGTGTGTAAACTAATTTTATGTCTGAAGAATCTATTCAGACATGTTCCCATCTTTGAGACCCTGGCCTATACCTTCCCCTTGCTGCTGGTTTACCAAAGATTCTGAATCCTTCAGTGCATGAAAACCTGCGCCATAAAAAAAGAATCTCAAGTCAGCCATTCAATCCCCTCCAGTTCTGCTAAACTGGCAGTGGAGATGTGGGTCTTTTTATTATTTTTTTTAAAAGCTTTTTAAAGTACTTTGTGCTGAAGCGGAATGCAGTTGCTTTTTTAAATGAGTTTCTTAAATATACTGGTATATTACTCCTTTATGTACACAAACAAGGGAACAGCTTTACACTAACTAATGTCTATAGCATTTGGGAGTATGTTCTGTTCCTTATCGCACAAAAGAAATCCTCATAGGCTGTGGTAAGTATTATGGATGTCAGTCAGCCAGATGGTGTTCACTGTTGAAGTTTGAACTTGCACAGCAGTATCTGTCAGGCCGACAACTGCCAATTGATCCTCTTTGTTGGGTTTGTCCTATTTGGTGACCTGCATGGTGTAAATCTCTTTAGCGATCTTCAAAGTCAGTTTGATATGGCAGATTTATATTTTGCCCATGTATGTTTTTCTTTTAAACATCCCATCCTAGAAATTATCCTAGAAATTGTAAGTGCTCAATACAGATGATGGATTATGTGGCAAATGCAGCAAATCTTTAACTATGCTAAAATCACTGCTGCGGCACAATCGCAAACTTCCATTGACTCTTGGTATATTAGCTGTAATGCATGGGTTGCAACTTTATTGCACGGCATTAGAGGAAAATCGTAGTATATTTCATGGGATGCTGACCGCTCGGCATTTACACCTGCATGTAACAGGGGGTAGCTGAACATCATTAATCATAACTAAAACATACGTACGTTTTTTTAAGTCTTGCACCGTCAGGTAGCTACATATAAAATAACGGGGCGCTTCAATGAATAATTTAAATTTTTTTTTATTTGTAAAGCTTTTATTCAGCATATCATATCCATACATCCTATATTAATTTTAGACACCAAATAACAGCGAAGTAATCTATAATGAACTGTAAACAAACTGGCAGTCTAAGGTCAATTCAGTTGGCATAAAGGTACAAGCACCATATATAAAGTCAATACATTCCAATGGCATAATTTGCAATCACCTCTCACCCCCACCAGTGCAGGGTGACACCACAGCCAGCATTATACACAAGTTTCTCAGACATCATCAACATTAGCCCCTTAGCTCATTCAGAATCCGAGTCACTGCAATTCAGTAAGTACTCTCTCAGGGGGGCCCATATGTCTTTGGGTTTAGAAGAGAGCAGGAGCTCTTCGGCATACACCTCCAGCTGGTCCCTGCAATATACCATATCCTTTAACCGCATTTCTGTTTTGGGACTTCTCCTACTGTCCTGCGTGAACAGTATGCACCGCTTTGCCAAGAGCAGTGCAACTTGAATAAACCTCCGTATTCTGCCTTTAAGCTGCGGAGCATGTGTTAGTAGGCATATCGCCGGTGTATTTTGTAACGTTTCCCCTAACATTACCGCAAGTAATGTTAACACCTTTTCCCAGTATTTGAAGACCGGTCTGCACTGCCATGCTAGATGCAGGAAGCCAGCCTCTTTCGCATTACATCTTTTGCAGTTAGCATGGGCTCTAAGACCTATCTTCCACAGCCTGTGAGGAGTATGGTATGTTTGATGCAGGAATTTTAGGTGTATTATACGGCGGTTGCTATTAGACGTTAGTCGCCCTGTTATCGAGCACACTTTTCCCCCAGTCCTCCTCTGTGAGAGTAGGATCTATCTCATTATTCCAGCGTGTCAGACTGGCGGTAGTGTTGTGCGGAGTGTCGTTCTGTACGGCCTTGTATAACTTGGTAACTAGTTTCTTTTTCGTGGGAGCTGTGATTATCAGTTGTAAAGCCGACAGCGTCTCCGGTTCCTCCGGGAAGTTAGTGTAGTGTCCCCCCATCGCCCTTCGTAGCCTATAGCAAGTGAATTGGAATAGCAGTGTAGGATTGTGTATATAAGATAAATCCTCCCCTGTGAGGTATGTACCTTCCGGGTATAAGTCACTCATGTGTGATATGCCCGCTTCGCGCAGCGCCAGAACGGAACCTCTGTCGTTAGCCACCGACAGTGCCGCGTGTCCCTCGATCGGCATTGCAGGTGCATATAAGGGGAGTTTGTTTGTGTGAGTACCAATCGCCTGTCAGGCTGACACTGATATCTAGCGTGTTTATCTCCGCCTTCGGAGTGTGTCTGTTGTTGTGCGTAATGACCCCTCGCAAGGGGACGGGGTGAGCGTCGCCTTCCTCCACCGCCACATGTGGAATGAAGTTGTGTGGTTTGTACCAATAGTATGCGTATTGGACCTGACAACATAGGTAGTATACATAGAAATCCGGTGCATTAAACCCCCCTTTCTCGTACGTCAGTATAAGAGTGCGCCAGCTGATTCTTACTTGCTTGGTTCCCCAAACGAGTCGCAGCAGTTGAGTCTGAAGAGTCTTAAAAAAATGCTTAGTCAGCGGAACCGGCACATTGGAAAATAAATACAAACATTTCGGCAAAACCACCATTTTTATTATTAAAATCCGATCCGCCAGAGACAGCGGGAGGCGTTGCCATTGGTCCACTTGCGTGACCAGCGCCGAATAAGCCGCTCCGTAGTTTTCAGTAATAACCACTCCGGGATCTCTGGATCCACACCCCGAGGTATTTTACGGGGTCCGCAGACCATACCAGTGGGTATTCGACTGTAGGGGGTGTCGTTATTATCGTCAGTGGGATGACTGATTTGTCCCAGTTTATGGTGAGGCCAGAGAACAGGCCGAATTTAACATATTCTAAGAGAATAGGGGACAGGAATTGTTGCGGTTCACGGACATATAGGACCATATCATCCGCGTACATGGAGATACCGACCTGTCTCTGGTTGAAATTCAGCGCTGCCGCTTTGTGCAATTGTCTAATCTTACATGCCAGGGGCTCCAATATGATGGCGAAAAGGAGCGGGGAGAGTGGGCAGGCTTGGCCTGTACCTCTGCCGACCTCGAAACGTTCAGATGTCTCACCTCCCACGCGGACCCTCGCCGATGGATCAGTGTAAAGTATCTGGATCCATCCTAAGAAGAGTGGGGGGAACCCCAACCGGCTCAAAATGTGCATCATGTATTGCCATTCTATGGAATCGAATGCCTTGGCAGCATCCAATAATACCGCCACGGCTGGTAAGTCGGGATTAAGTACATGCAACATGGCAAAAATGGTGTGCAGATTGAGAGAAGTTGAGCGGTCCGGAATGAACCCTGCTTGGTTGGGTAGTACCAATAATGGCATGAGGGGTTGTAGCTTCGTAGCAAGTATTTTCGCCAGTATCTTAGCGTCTAGATTGATAAGTGATAGCGGTCGATATGATTCACATCGATCAGGGGGATTGTCCTTCTTCAGAAGAGTGATCATCAATGCTTGTCGCACGAGAATGCCTGTCTCGTGCGCCTCCGCGTACATCTCCAGTAGATGGGGGGGGGGGGGGGGGGCCTAAAATGTCAGCATATGCTTTATAGAATTCTGACGTCAGTCCATCAGGACCGGGGGCTTTGCCATTCGGGAGTGTCTGAATGGCATCTTTCACATCCTCCACGTCTATCGGTAGGCTAAGGTATTTTCGATGAGAATCGGATAGCCACGCACAAGCGATGTCCTCTAAGTAGGCAGACATAGCCTGGTAGTCCACCGTGTCCTACGAAGTGTAAAGTGAACCGTAAAAATTCCGGAATTTTTCTACTATTGCCGTGGAAGAGTAGTGTTTCTGCCCGTCTGCATCAACAATGCGCTCCACGGGGCATTGGTGTGCCCTGCTCTTTAGTCTGCCTGCCAGAGTTCTGCCCGGCCTACCCCCCTCGCCATATCTCCTAGCAACATAACGTTTCGAAAGGTATTTTACCTCTGCCAATGTATTGTATTCATCAATGCACTCGTGTATGTTAGCTAGCGTGTCTGTAGATTGTGCACTATCATACTTGGTTTCTAGCTCACGCAATTTAATTTCTATTGTGTTTAGTGTACCTCGTAAGTCTTTCAGGATTCCCGCCGATGTGCTAATGCATGTGCCCCTAATTGTAGCTTTGAAAGCTTCCCATAGTATCTCTTGGCTCTTCCCCGACCCTACATTCATCTCGAAGTATTGAAGGATGGCAGTTTTTATGGTATCCGCGTATGTTGGATCTAGTAGTGCTTCTGCTCGGAAACGCCATGTGAACGGTTTGTGCGGGTCATGGGTAATAGTCAGGTTGAGGAGCACCGGGTTATGGTCTGATAATGTTCTCGGGAGCTTTCGGATGTCTGCGACCCATGCAGCCGCTCCCTCACTCAGTAGCCAATAGTCCAGTCTAGACCAACCATTTGTCGACGGCGTTGTGTGCCAGCTAGTGGCCCCTCATGGCGTTGGTTCCAAGCATCTACCAGTCCAAACTCCAGCATACCATCCCTGATACAACCTGCACTTTGACCATGCGGGCGCCCTGCGGGTTAGATTTATCTTTTTTGGGATCAAGATGTGTATTGAGATCTCCACCCCATATTATTTCTGTTTCGGGCCATGTGCGCAACACTCTAAACATATTCTGTTACGATGTCGTGTCATCTATTACCGGGCCATACATGCTGATAATTGTCACTAAAACATTTCCCAGTTTTCCAAACACCATTGCCCACCGTCCTTCCTGGTCTGTGCTAGATTGTAACGCTGTGAATACTACTCCCCTTTTTATTAAAATTAGGACCCCTCTCGCATATGAAGAGTAGGAGGATGCTAACCTATGACGCCCATTTTCTAGCCACATTGCCTTCCGTTATCTTAGTTAGGTGGGTTTCCTGTAGCAGTGCAATCGTCACATTGTGCCTGTCTAGCTGTGCTAGTACTTGCCTGATTTTCTGTGGTGTTGAGCCCGCGGACATCCATGTGACAGTTATGTGGTACCAGTCATGTGTGGTGAGGTAATACAGTGCATTGTCTAGTATGTGTAATATCATTGAGGTGCCTGACTTCTTTTGTACCTTGTAGTGCAGCGGCTTTAAAATGCATTGCCTTAGGCTGACAAACATACCCTCCCCTCCCTCCCCCCTCCCACTTCAGCATTCCCAAACTGCTAAAGACACATCCCCCAGTCAACCCCCCTGTAAACTTTAACTGAAATAAACACATTTTCCGTTGGGGAACACCCATCGGGGGTCGCAGCGGATGCGTCCACTCCCAGTTAATAGAGGAGCCATCGCCCAACGGTCAGTTCCGCCAACCCCGTAATAAACCAACATCTCACAACAGTATGCCATATGCCTCGAAGAACAGTCTAGATTCCTCCTTCGAAAGTTCTCCAGAAGAAATACAGCCATCCCCGCACATTCTCTGGTGATCAGGATACTCTGCCACATGTACAAAGCCCCATTTATCCCTTTACTGGTCATTCATCGATGTCCGATGTATGAGAGGAGGAGGGGCGCTGTCTCCGGGGGCACATTCCAGGGGCGCTGCGGTTGGTTTTCCCATGGGGTTTGACACATTACCAGATTTGCAAGGATCTGTAAACCTGAGGATGCGTCAAAACCAAAACTGTACGCTGCCCCAGGGGATGCACAATGAGGAGAAATCTTTATTTCTCTTCAATTGTTTCCTCTTTCTATGTGTAGCACACATAGAAAGGAAGAGGCCTCCACGGGTTGTTTTTGTGCAGGAAGGCGTTCCTTGCCCAAAAACAATCCTGGTAACAATGCAGACATCCTTGCACCTGGTGAAAGGGCGCCTGTTTGGCGCTAGGCACCAAATTGTGCACCGGCAGAAATGACAGGAGTAGCTTATAAATACAGTCCATTCCTGCCCTTTTGATTTGAAATAGGGCAGCGCATCAAAAATACTTGCGGAGCTGTAGTATACCATAGATTTTAGTAAAATCCAGACCCTATGTAATGCATAACTGTCCTTTAACTCATTATCAGGGATAGTACGTGCTATACAAATACAACAATTAAAAGCAAGCTGTTCACAGTTTAGTTAACTCTGCGCGCTACCACTCAAAACCCTTCAAGTTATTTGATCAATTAACTGCAACAGCATTCTCCTGTCGGGAGAAATCAGACAGGAAGACGGCTAAACACACCTTTCTGCCATTGTACTGCTAGCCTGAAAGAAATTCAACTGTGTACAACTAGTTAATCTGCAACTCCTTTACATTTGCAGATTAACTTGTTGTGCACGTTTGCATTTCTTTCAGGCCAGCAACACTCGTCTATCTGGCTTCCATTTCCCAGCACAGGAGAGTCCCTGAAAAACACCCCAGGGAAAACATTTCATCTACTGGTGACCGACCGCCTGGAATGTTTTCTATTACCAAATGAAGAGCGCGACCCACTTCCCATTCTTCCACGGCCCCCCTGGGGGTCGCGCCCCACAGATTGAAGACCTCTGCAGAGTCTAGAGTAATCACTATTTTTGTTTTCTTTTTACTTTTTACAAAATTTGATAGTACTTAAAATCGGCCTAAAGGTTGCTAATAAGTATATAATAAAAACTACTCTGTATCGCTGTAGTTCTACTTTGGTTACAATAAAGATCGTTGAAAATAAAAACCTTCCGACAAATCCCTATTAATTCTAAAGATTCCCAAAATCACAAAATTGTGGTTTTCTTTTTAACCTGTAAATAGTGTGGCACTATACGCTGTTGATAATGGGTGGGAGAAGTGTTCTTTGGCTATTGTTTCAAGAATCTTGCTGGTTATCTTGCACTAATACAGGACCTTGCCAAATGCCAGGAGTAGCAGAAGTAACATTAGGCACCCTTTCACCATATTACATATTTCAAAGTAATATTATTTAAGCTCCAAATTAACAAACGTTTTCCGTCAATAAAACAAAAATGGTTGAGGTCAGAGAGTTGCAGGAGGTATGGTTTTAACATTACACAGTGAAGCGTGAAACTGTACTTTTTGCTTGAAAAAGTCTAAATAAACGTCTTGCTAAAATTCAAAAGTAACACTTTCCAGAGACCCTGATATGAAGCAGTTTGTTTCTCACACACGTGCTACAGGCTGGGCACACTGTTTGAGCATCTGAAGTCTTCCAACTCATTCTTACGGCCAGGTTCTCAAAGCTGTCTCCGAACGCATTGCAGCCATCTAAGATGTTGCATGGAGAGCAGGAGAGCGCTGTATTCAGAGAAATGGCACTCTTTTCCCCTTTCCTTAGCGCTGGTGCTGATTTCAGTAGCTGTGCTCCAGACACACACCTTGACGCCATAGCGCTAGGGTGCGTGCTTGAGTGTAGCATAGGTTTTATACAGGAAGGACACCTTTCCTGTACAACACACTATACCTAGACATGGAATAGCTTTTCCTACTTTGTGTGTTGCACAGTGCAGCACGCATGCAAAGTCGGGAAGGCCTGGAGAAATGTAAACCTTTCTCAGTGTACCGCCTGCTTTTCAGCTGTTAATTTTTGGCACTAAGCCTTTTCCACTAATTTAAGTGAAAGGTTTAGCAAAAAAATCATAGGTGGTTTGTCCATACACCACCCATGGAACACACCCTTAATGCAAAGTAATGCAAAGCAGCAATTTGTGCTGATTTGTTACTTTTCCATACAAAGCAACGCAAGTATTGGTTTGTAAATACCAAAGCTGGTTTAGAGGCAGGTTAGCGTTTAAAAAGTAATGCTACACCTCTGAGAATCTGGATCTTTGTATGTTATTTATTGTTAAACAGACACACAGCAATTCTCAAATTGGTTGTAATGTCCAATCAACTGTATTAAATGGATACGTGTATAGCTGTATAATACAGTCAACATAAACAGGAATGCAGCTGGTGCACAGCTCTTAATTACATTTCCAATTCGTTTGCATGTCCTGCTTGGAGTTTTGAACATAATGTATGGCTACACAAGCAAAGGGTGAACTTGCATTTTGTAATAAAATGGACTTCGAACTACCTGTGTTTATAAGTGCAACTACGGCCGGACTGGCCGATATGGCAATTGGAGAAGTACCCGATGGGCTGGCCTTATAGGTCAGGGTTTAAACAAGTTTTCTGGCTGTTTTTGAGCCTTTTTTATGGTGTGGTGGGCCTGTTTTTTCTATAGATTTCCCCGATATTAAAAACCATTGCCTGCAGCAAGCTCACATCCATATACAGTCTTCCATAACTTGCAAAACACTTATACATTGTGCCCGTAAGAGTTAATAACTTTTATAAACATGGGCCACAGTTTTAGCTACCCAATTCGGTTTAAATCCTTTTTGATTTTTATAAGACCACAATACAACAAAGACCACCCCCACAATCCTTGGCTGGTGGCTGAGCATTTGGATGCCTATTCAATAGATGGTGGGTAGTTCAGAAAGAAAATTAAACAACAAATATTTTATTAAGAATAAAATAACAATGAGGGAGGGGAGCGTTGAGAGGGGGGGGGTGTCGCTTTCCTGACACTCTGGCGCCTCTAAAAGGTACTTATGATCTAGCTGTGTGCAGTAGCTTCGGTACCTGTCAAGTGTAGAATCCCCAGGTATTGGGGACAGGTTAGCTCGTGAAAGTAATCTTCCAAATAAGATACGCATGGTTGCCACATCTTATCAAGCCGGGGTAGTTGCTGTGCGGTCGCTGCCGCCAACTTCTCCATTACTAGGACCTCCCACACTTAATGCAACCAATCCTGATGTGTGGGTATCTTATCTGTCCCCCACCTAGCTAGAAGATGCTGCTTAGCTGCCCCCCAGGGTTAGGGTGAGGGTGATGGCTTTGCCCCTGGATAATTTTAGCGAGCAAGTGAGAGAGTTAGGAAGGCCCAGGAATGTGTAACTGGGGAATTTGGGTTTGTCTGTCAAAAATTGTGTAAATGGCGACGAAGAGCCCTGCCCAGTGTTCTTCAATCTTGGGACACTGTCATAGGAGGTGTGTGTGTGTGTGTGTGAGCTATTTTGAGGAGCATTTCTCTACTAGTGGTGTTGAGGGCAGATGTTCGCGCCCGGTGTAGGATGTTACTCCACTCTTAGTCAGAGAAAGGGCGTTTGCATTCTTTTTCTCATGTAGGCCTGGCGAAGGGAAGGGGTGCACAGACTGCATCAAGAACGCATATATGTCGACAGCAGTTTCTTGTCGGAGCTCCTCGTAATGAGCCCCTTATCAAAAGGCAGTAGGGGTCTGCCAGCGTGAGGTTGGATCCACAGCTGAGTGACCCAATGTGCTATTGCAAAGTATTGCCATTTCGCCAAGATTGGGAGTGGATAGGATGTCTGTAGTTTGGCGAAATCCATGAGCCTCTCCGTGTCAAATAGGTCTCCCACCTGTTTGCAATTGGCATCCTGTCATTCCTTAAAGCCAGAGCCCTCCAATGCAGGGGGAAGTCCGGGTTGCCTATCTCCGGGGATATCCGAGTGGAGAGGTTTTGTCTTAGCTGTACCTTGACCCAGACTCCCTTTGTTGATGTGACTGGGGAAATGAATACGCCCAACGGTTATTTGGGCAGTCACTGCACTTTCCAGATGTGCATTCCTGCTTTGGCTTGGTCCATAAAACACCCGTGTTTTCGGTGAGCGTGCTGGACCACTCTGCCATGTGTCGCAATTGGCTGCCTGGTAAAACTTGCTGGTATTGGAGATCCCCAATCCCCCCTCCGCCACTGCAAGTAAGGCTCGTGACCTAGACATTCTCGCCCTTTTATCTTCACAGATGAAGTCCCAAATAAGGGTCTGCAGCTTGTCCAGGATTCGCGCGGGAGGCTGGAGTGGTAGGGTTTGCATTACGTAGATAAACCTGGGTAATAACGTCATTTTGATGGCTGCCAGCATCCCCAACCGCGATAAGTTCTGCGGCTTCCATTTAGTGAGCGAGTCATGGGCAGTAAGTTCCCATAATTATATTCTGCAATAGCCTTGATTGTAGGAAGTATTTGTAAGCCCAAATATGGAATTCCACCATTTGCCCACTTGAATGGAAACTGTTCGCTGAGGTGGATTCACTCCGGTTACTACAACATCTGATCTAGAATCAGGGATTTCTATGGATTAATTTTGAAAGCAGATGCTTGCCCAAATTCCGAGAGCTCCGCCATGATGGCCGGCAGTGAGTCTGACGGTTTTGTGACAGTCAGGAGCACGTTGTCTGCGTATAGCATGATCTTATGTTCCCTCCCATATGAATCCCATTCACCCTTGCATTACCCCATATATGTTCTGCTAAAGGCTCCATGTAAAGCACAAATAGGAGGGGGTACAGGGGGCAGCCCTGCCTGGTTCATCGCTCTATGGGGAAGGTGGGGGACTGTACGCAGTTTACACAAATGTGGAGCTGCATAGCACGCCTGCACACAACATCTGAATCGGGGGCCGAGGCCCACATGTCAAGTACCCAGTAGAGGTAAGGCCAGTGCATTTGCTCATTCTGTAGTAGGGGATCTCTGTGTATAGTCATAATCTAGTGAATAGTCCCGCCCATGTGCGTGGACCCCGGAGCAATCAAAAATAATCTCTTACAGTGTCAAAAAATGCAGAAATGCATAGACACTTAAGAGAGAATTTAAAGACAGATAATGCAGCCAAAAAGGCTACACTGTCCAGTACTTCAACTAGAAATTCCACCATAAAATCCACAAAACAGCAAAGCCTGTACAGATTTCCCTTGCTTAACAGCAAAATCCCCCAGGAATGATAGAGAAGAACCTGGACAGACAAGCCCCATAGGCTGCCATTATGTGGCTCAGAACAGGATACTGTGCCTTTAAGAGAACTTTCCAGAACTTCACAGTATCCCAGAATGCACTGCAGGTCCCAGTTACTTTCAGTTATTTTTTCCGGCTCCTGCAAGCAGGACCCTGGAGCATTGAGCTCTCTCTTTTCAAGGGTTTATTGGTGTTTTTTCACTTTAAATTCGATTTGAGTGCTTCCAAAGTACTTTTGTGCTGTTCTTCTTGGTTTTTGCTCCCCTTTGATGTCAAATATGCCTGCATTTTTTGACAAATGCCCGGAGTGCTCCAGGAAGAAGGCAAATCAGACCCCCATGAGGTGTGTATCCTCGGTCTTCCCTCTTCCCACATCCCAGAGGAGTGTGAGATTTGTCAAGGCTTCTCTGGCAGGACCCTGAAGGACAGAATGAAGATCAGGCTTCAGGGCCTCGAGGAAAGAAGGCTCAAGGTGGGTCTGGAGGGGCTTCATCTGCCCATGCTGAGGCCTCTGGGGGGCTCCCCAGGGGCAGGAAGTCCAGCAAACGTCCCCGTTCTCAGTCGGGGTCAGTGGCACTGACCACGACGTCGAGAGGGAGGTCCAAGTCAGTCTCCCCAGGGCTCTGGGTCGAGGAAACGTCGCCCGTCGAGGGAGTTGCACAGGCCGCCGTCGAACCCTTAGACGATTTCTTCGTCGTCGTCTTTGGCGTCGAGTGATCGGCATCGATGGGCCCGGCGTCGGCGCTCGCCCTCGAGGCGACACCGCCGTCGACGGACAGGACGCTATCGTCGTCGAAGGGATCTTCGTCGTCGAGGTCGCCGTCGAGGCAGAAGAGATCGCCGTCGAGGCGGAAGAAGTCGCGGTCGAGGTCGCCGTCTAGGTCTGCGTCGAGGCGCAAGAGATCGCCGTCGAGACACAAGGGATCGTCGTCGAGATGGTCTGGTTCGACGTCGGCTTGGAAGACGGTCGACGCCGAAGCATGGAAGATGGTCGACGCCGAAGGGGCGCTCGACATAGAGGGACCTACGTTCGCCGTCCGGTCACCGTTCTTAGACGTCGAGGGATCGTGACGCAAGGCCTAAGACTGTGGGGGGTTCCCCTCAGTCCGGAAAGGATGGCGGGTCGCCGGGATCGGTGTACTCGGAGGTGTATACTCGGAAGAAGACTGTTACCCCTCCTCCTCCGTTGCCGAGAGGTCTCCCTCCGAGGGCTCCAACCCCTCCTCCATTGCCTCCTCTGCCTACACTTCCAACGGGACCACGGCTTCCTGTGCCAGACAAACCGCCACCGGTTCCGCCGAAGTCTGTCTCTTTGCCCAGGCTTCCGACCCCTCCCAAAAAGAAGTCTAAGGAACCGCCCAAGCCCAAGACGTCTGCCCTGGGGAAACCGGCAGAACGTCCCAGACCTAGGAGATCAAGGTCGCGCTCCAGACGGAGAGACAGATCGAGGAGTAGACACAGGTCCTCCACTAGATCTAGGCATCGCCATAGGAGGCATAGGTCCAGGTCCCGTACGGCATCCTCTAGGACTCGTTCCTATTCGCCTACATTATCGGACACCCCGGAGACTAGGGTGTCTCCGGTAGATGACATCGGCACGTTCCAGGAGGTTCTCCTGAGGGGGGCTGCAAAGTTGGGTATCACGGTGACGGCTCCTACACCTACGACGTCCGTGATATTCGAGACTCTTCACAAGAAGCACCTGTCTCGCCCTCTGCTGCCGTTGGTACCAGGACTGGTCGAACCTGCGGAGGAGCTGTTCCTTACACCGGCTGTGGTGAAGGCTGCTCCCTCCAGACTTCTGAAGAAGTACGGAGCACCTGACTCGGACCCGGCCTTCCTACGAATGGACCCAGTGCCCGATTCTGTGATAGTGACGGCGGCCAGGAAGTTGCATTCTACCTCCCCGTCCTCCACCGTGCCACCGGATAAAGAGAGCCGCTGGATTGATTCGGCTGGAAGGAAGGCCTGTGGGACTTCTTCCACTACTATGAAGGCCTCCAGCGATTCAGCTTTGCTGGGGCGGTACGGCCGTGCGCTGTGGGACTCCCTGGAACAGTTCGATGACCTTCTACCACGCGACAGGAGGGAGGACTTCCAAGAAATTGTCAAGGAAGGGATGCTGGTTTCCAACCAGGCCATCAGCGCCGCTGCGGATATCGCACTGTTGGCCGCACATGGCTACTGTCAAGGGGTCAACCAGCGCCGCCATGCTTGGCTCAGGCTTGCGTCACTCAAGCCTGAGGCGCAACAGCGGGTAGCCAATCTGCTGTTTTCCGGTGAAACACTATTCGGGAAACATGCCGACGATGAAATGGCCCGCATGAAGGCCAAGGCTGAAACCCCGACGGCTGTGGGTCTGGAGAAGCCCAAGGACAAAAAGCCCTACCGCCAGTTCCAACGGCGGTTCGGCTCGCAGGGGAAAGGACGAGGACAATCTTCGGGACAACAGCAGCAGCAGCAACAACAGCAGCAGTTCCGGAGACCCTTCCAAAAACGCCAGAGGGATAGAGGTGGACAGCAGTCCTCTACCGCGAACAAAGGCCCGGCTGGGTCTCGACCCTGAGCGGTTACTTCCCCTTCATCCGTTACCTGCTCCGGTGGGGGGAAGCGTTCAATTTTTTTTGGCAGAGTGGAGAAAAATTACTCGGGGCAAGTGGGTGCTGAATATTGTTTGCAATGGATACAGTCTTCGGTTCATCAGCCCTCCTCCATCGATTCCTCCGGTCAGCTCGCGGTATCAGCTGCGCAAGCTCCAGGCGGAGGCTGATATCCTGTTGAGGAAAAGGGCGATAGAAGATGTACCTCTGTCTCAAAGAGGAAGAGGTCTGTACTCCCGGTTCTTTCTAGTCCGCAAGAAGGACAAGAACGAGTTCAGGCCCATTCTGGACTTGCGACAGGCAAACAAGTGGATTCGCAGAGAAGTTTTGCATGCGGTCGTTGCATCAGATTTATCCTCCGTTGCAACAGAGAGACTGGCTATGTGCCATAGACCTACAGGATGCATACTTCCATGTGCCCATTGCACGCAAACACAGGAAGTTCCTGCGATTTCAAGTCGGCACCAATCACTATCAGTACACGGTACTTCCGTTCGGGCTGAAGTCTGCGCCCAGGACGTTCTCGAAGTGCATGGCAGTGGTAGCGGCACACCTGCGGAAGAACAAGGTGTTTGTCTACCCGTACCTGGACGATTGGTTGATCAAGGCCTCCTCCTTCTCGGAAGCTCAAGCACACTTCCAGAAGACGTGCGTTCTCTTGAACAAGCTGGGGTTGCACATCAACATGTCCAAGTCTGTCCCGACTCCGGTCCAGTGCATTCAGTACCTGGGAGCCTCCATCAATACGCTGTCAGCAAGCGTGTCTCCTTCGGAGGAGCGACGATTAGCACTCCTTCGGAAGGCTCAGGCTCTCATGTCCACTCCATCTACGACAGTGAGGACGGTGTCTTCTCTGCTGGGATCGATGGCCTCTTGTATCTTCCTGACGCCACATGCGCGGCTGCACATGAGACCGCTGCAGGAGTGCTTAGAAGATCAGTGGGACCAGAGGAGAGGATCTTGGGACGACAAAATACGACTGTCTCTACATGCTCTTCAGTCTCTGAAGTGGTGGTGTTCAGCGGAGAATCTCCTCCGAGGGGTTCCCTTCCACAAGGACATTCCCACACAGACTATCGTGACGGATGCTTCTCTTCAGGGATGGGGAGCGCACTCCGGAGACTTACAGATTCAAGGGACGTGGTCCCTGACTGAGTCCACGTACCACATCAATTTCCTGGAACTCAGAGCTGTTCACTTAGTGCTGAAGGCTTTTCACCCGTCCTTCCGGACAATTTCTCTGCTTGTACAGACGGACAATACGACTACGATGTATTACCTCAACAAGCAGGGGGGCTCGAGATCCCGCACTCTGTCGCAGGAGGCGCAGGCGATCTGGCACTGGCTTCTGGCCCGAGGACTGTCGATAACGGCCCCTCATCTGCCAGGTGTGCAGAATGTTCAGGCAGACAAGCTGAGCAGACTGATTCAGGAAAACCACGAATGGGTCATAAACGACGACGTACTAGGAGAAGTCTTCGCGAGGTGGGGAACTCCAGACGTAGATCTGTTCGCCACCGACGAAAACAGCAAATGCCGAGACTTCGCCTCCAGGTACTACCAGCCGGGGACGCTGGGGAACGCGTTATGGATCAACTGGTCGAACAGCTTTCTGTACGCTTTTCCACCCATTCCCCTGATCCCGACGGTTCTCATCAAGCTGTCCCAATCCAGGGCGAGAATGATTCTGATTGCCCCGGAATGGCCCAGACAGTGGTGGTTCACGGACCTGCTTCACCGGTCTCTCCTTCCTCACATGAAGCTGCCGTGCAGGCCGGACCTTCTCACGAAGTTCGGGGGGCGAATGGTGCACCCCAACCTCTCGTCTTTGAGTTTGGCGGCATGGCTCCTGAAATAGTGCTATATGGCCATCTGAATCTCCCAGAGGCTAGTATGGACATACTGAAGGAGGCTAAGCGACCTTCCACTAGGACTTCTTATGCTTACAAGTGGAAGAGGTTCTGCATTTGGTGCAAGTCTAAGAACTATGACCCTACGACATGCAAGGAGGATGTCATCCTTCCATATCTGCTACATCTGGCGCAGTCTGGCCTTAATGTCCATTCCATTAAGGTTCATCTGGCTGCTTTGACTGCCTACAGGAAATGCCCATCACAGACTTCCTTCTTCCAGATCCCTGTGATCAAAGATTTTCTGGAAGGCTTGAAGAAAGTATTCCCTCCTGTCAGGCTTCCTTCGCGGGACTTGAATGTGGTGCTGTCCAGGTTGATGAAGGAGCCTTTTGAACCTATTCATAAGGCTTTGTTGCAGCATCTGTCCTGGAAGGCGGCGTTCCTCGTGGCCATTACATCGGCCCGCAGGGTGAGTGAAATTCAGGCGTTGTGTTGCCAAGAACCTTATACTGTATTTCATGCTGCTAAGGTTGTTTTGCATACTCACCCTAAGTTTCTTCCCAAGGTTATTTCTGATTTTCATATCAACCAGATTATAACTTTACCTACGTTCTTTCAGAATCCTTCATCTCCAGCGGAAAGGTCCTTGCATTCCCTGGATGTTAGGAGGGTGCTGAATTTTATCTGGATAAAACCAAAGATATTCGTAGGTCAGACCAATTGTTCATCAATTATGGGTCAGTCAGGACGGGTCTTGCTACCTCTAAACAGTCCATCTCGAGGTGGATTGTGTCCTGCATACAATTGTGTTACTACAAAGCTAATAAGACCTTAGTGGGCAAACCTAAGGCTCATTCCACCAGGGGCAAAGCTGCCACGACAGCGTTGCTTCATAATGTTCCCATTGCAGAGATCTGCAAGGCGGCCACTTGGAAGTCGGTCCATACCGTTGCTAAGCATTACTGCCTGGACACTGATGCCAGGGCAGACGCTCAGGTTGGGCAGGCTTCGCTGCGAAATCTGTTCGCACAGTAGTGGCGTTATTTTATTCTCCACCGCCGCTTGGTGTGGGGATGGGCTTGCCATTCTATTCACTAGATTATGACTATACACAGAGATCCCCTACTACAGAAGGAGTAGTTTCTGTCCTGTAACTCCAGTTCTGTAGTATGGGTATCTCTGTTATAGTCATAAGCGCCCTCCCGCCTCCCCGGTGGAGAGTTATTCATGTTCATAATGCTACAGGTCTGGCGTTTTTTACGCCTTCAAAAAGAACTGAGGCTAAGTTGGACCTGCTATGCATTCTGGGATACTGGGAGAAGGTTCTGGAAGGTTCCTTAAAGGCACAGTATCCTATTTAAGCCACATAATGGCAGCCTATGGGGCTTGTCTGTCCAGGTTCTTCTCTCTATCATTCCTGAGGGATTTTGCTGTTAAGCAAGGGAAATCTGTACAGGCTTTGCTGTTTTGTGGATTTTATGGTGGAATTTCTAGTTGAAGTACTGGACAGTGTAGCCTTTTTGGCTGCATTATCTGTCTTTAAATTCTCTCTTAAGTGTCTATGCATTTCTGCATTTTTTGACACTGTAAGAGATTATTTTTGATTGCTCCGGGGTCCACGCACATGGGTGGGACTATTCACTAGATTATGACTATAACAGAGATACCCCTACTACAGAACTGGAGTTACAGGACAGAAACTACTCCATCTCAGACAATATTGCTGAACATTTTTCCTGATTTTATTTGGCCAGTGATTGTCTGCACTTTATTGTATTAGTCAAACGCCATAATCTGTATATTGTAAGCAAATTTTTATGGTAAAATTTCGAAATACATTTACAATAATATGGTATTACCAGTTGATTATGCTTCTGACTGTGGTAACTTTGTGCGAGCAGGTAGCTTATGACACTCGAGGGGGGATGGCTTTGTCAGGATAAGACGACCAATTGAACCTGTAATGGAACAATATTCAGTCTGTGCACTGTTTTCATGGTGTAGAAGCCTTGTTTGTTTGGATTTTCTCCAACTTCGTTGAAAATACAGTTAAGCCATACATATTTGGTATCTAACATTTATTGTTGATTAAAACTTAAGAATTAAAAAAAGAATAAATTCTATAAAAATATTTCAGTCCAAGCTACAATTTTTAATAAAAATTTCAGAACATTTATAAAATATTCAATAAATGGGTAAAGGACCATATTTCCTGTTTTCTTGAAGTTTCTCAATTGTTAATCCGTTTTTAGGGCTCGTGGCGCTAACCGCGCGAAGCGCGGTCTCGCCAGAGACCCTATTGTTACCGGTTCAGCTTTCCAGGAGACAGCACCTGGCCGCGCGTATTTCCTCTGCCAGAAGGCGATTTGTGCGGGCCACGCGAACGAGAACGCGCTCGCTGTAGCCAGCTCCTGTCTCCTGGAAAGCTGCTCTAACACACACTCATGTGCTAACTTGGGACCCCTTGAAATACAACCTCGGGACTGTTTCTTAGAAAGGTCTTCACACGGGCACACACATCACACTTGGGACCCCCCTCCTGATGCTCGCAGTCACCGGTACTCCTGTTGCGGCTGGAGGCTGTCACCTGGCTTCTTGCACCGGTGAGTCTCTCTCTTCCAGGCGGGAGCCTCGCTCCCTTTAGCACTCCTCCGGTAGCTGCTCTGGTGCCGCGGGCGGGGCTCCTCTCCTCCGGAGGAAGTTCGGTGAGTTCCTGTTGTCCCTCGGTCCCGCCCCCGGCCTGCCTTCCTACTGCAGGCTGGGCGGCCGTGGGGACAATCTCGGGGTTGGCTCCCAGGAATTAAATAAAATACACCCACGTATGCGGCGTGGCAGCCGCTGGGAGGCACAGGGTCCCTGGATGGGTGGGCACCTTCCAGGGACCAAAGGCGACAATTTAAAGCAAAGAAGACGCCGGGTGGGCACCGGCTCTAGCCAGTAGAGTGCTCCCAAGCGCTAGGTGAAATAAAGTGCTTCCAGGCGCTTGGAGGGGTGAATACAGCGCTTTAGAGCGGTGTGAATAATAACTGCATCAGCCCCGTGCGTGAGGTGCATCATCCACATTGCTCAGGTTACCCAAATTCCTGCACTCTCTACCACACTGCTTTCAAGAACAGCATACTCTTGCACACACTCTCACTGCTCACCAATTCAAAGTTTGGTAAACATTTTATGCAACGCATTGTCATACACAATGCCAATAACTCAAACTTTAATGCTGCGAGCCCTATTGCATTGTAAATGCTTGTTAGGTCTAGCGTAGGCAGTGCGTATGCGTTGTCTTCAAGATATGGTGTATTCACTCTGACTTTTGGACACGCCTAGCGCTTTTCATTGGTTTTTAACTCTGGCTTCGGACATTTCTTTGCTGTCGTAGGTGAATGCTTACATTTGTCCCACCTATTGGCTTATTTGCTCCCGTTCTTGAGACTGCCCCTGCTACATGGATTCTTTCACTAACGGCTATATGTTAGGTTTGAGTGCACTCTCTTTAAAAATGTATTTATTTTGCTATGGTTGCAATTTTGGCTGTCGTCCATCGTGTTCCCAAGATCAGCATGGCACGTAGCTCTCTATCTTTAAGTATGGCGGCCTCGCCTTTCTTTTGTTCTGAACTGCGCGGGTCACTCATTTTTTCTTGTTTAATTTTAGGAGACTAACTTATTTTGACGCTGAGCCAGTTTCACGTGCGCCAGTTTCACGAGCGCCAGTTTCACGAGCGCCAGGCTTTAGCTACGTGTTTTGTTGTATGGACACTGCTGCACCTTCTGCTTTCACCCAATTCAGTCTCTACCACTGTATTGTGCACTGATTTTTGAAGCCCACACGGGCAAGCCTCATCTTGCGGCTAGGACTCCTGAACTTACTGTTTCAGCAGCCCCACTCTTCAAGCAGGTTAAATCTTGTTTGCATAAACAACGCCTTCATCCACTTCCCATTGGCAGCTTGTGTGAGACGGGTTGTGCTTTACCATCCTTCCCTGCTTTGGCCCTTCAGCACACAGCTACTATCATGGAGAACCTTATCTATAACTGCTGGTTTCGGGAGGCCAGCATCCTGTGGCCAGGGCAGACCTGGGACCTGGAGGTGTGGAAGGTCTTCTGCCAGCGGAGGTCTGCCTCTCAGGATATTCTTCTCTTTAGGAGGGGTAGGTGCGCATGTACCACCCTAGGTTCAAACCATAGGTCGGCAACCATAGTTTAGTATTGCCAGCGTATTAAAAGCTTCAAACATGCTATTTACTATGGAACCACTCCAAATATTGTATTCGCTTGCAGTTGCATTTACTTAGCACTTTGTATCCCTCACAAGGTACAGAAGTGCTTTCAGTAGACTTACAGCATGTTCTGCTCTGCATTATGCCATACTAACATGTCTTTAGTCTTAGTATAGACTGCAACCATGTTACCGCCTGATTGCAGTTCAGATAATGAAGCACAGGATACACTGCAGTCTTAAGGGCTGGAGTACCACTGCATCTTCAGTGCACCATACGCAGGTACATTCTGTAAAATATTATGAGCTCTGGATACACCACAGTGTAAGGGAAGGAGTATCACTATCTTCATTCTGTGCCAATTCACTGTATGCAGTACATTACTTTGAAGCCATAAGCTTAGGCTACAGAGTGGGAGAGGGTACAGTACCACCTAATCTTCATTCCAATGCACTTTGTGCATGTACATTACTTTTAACATTTCTCGTTTCATATAGACTTATAAAAAAACTTTAATTTATGGCAAGATGTGGTGCGCGCGATCATGCTAGTGAGGGATAATATGCTGCATGAGTAAACGTTTATAAGGTCCCAAAGGCGAGACTTATTGTCTGTCAATGTTTGTTTGCATTATTCTGGCCTGATATGTGTAATAATGCAAAATCAACTTGTTACGTTTTCCCAAGTTTGAAGACATCAGATGGTCAGATTTATTATTGAATGGGAATGGAAAATCCTGCAGAAATCGGAGAAAGTACTAAACCAATAGGAAATTCAACCAGACATTCTCTCCACCATAGTGTTTTCACAGTGGAGGGAATTCCTTCGATGGATTTCTCTACAATTTTTCACTGCTAATCTAAAGACCATGAACAAAATAAATTCACAGAGTCTGTATGTTGCTTTCCTTGCTAACTTTAATCGAACTGTACAGAAACTCTGAAGGAAGTCTCCCAAATCTTCCAGTAGCAAGTGTCCCTCAACCGGTAGAGTAAATTATGTTTAGGATTTAGCGTCTATTTTAAACAAATCTTCATAGGTCTCGATTACAAATGTAGGTGCTATTTAGGGTCCCTCCTAAATAACCTTATGTTTTTTATTAGGTGCTACAAATTTCTCTTGTTATGAGTTTGTGCGGAATAACATTTGGATTTTGGTGTTTAACGCACCAAAATCTGCATGGCACGGCAAATAACATACATATCTACTCTGGTAAACTTCGACAGGTTTGACCTGCTGTAATATAATGACGCTTGAGGTATTTCATGCATCGGATAATGATCGGATGCGCCAAATTCCTTCAACCTCATAATTCCGACCGATGCGAAATTGGGGTTTAATCATGGATTTAACTGACCCACTCTTAATAATGCCCCAACTATGTGAATTCAGTTTAGCATTTAAAATGTCTGCAAAGTGTTGTGTTCAGACACCAACAAACAATGTTTTCTATACAAAAATGAGCCAGTATCCAGGAGTTCCCTGATGAGAGCATGAGTTTCAGATTTTTTGTTTAACTAAATTACATTTGAATCTTTATGCTGCTGATCTAGGTCAAATTTCAGGCAGCAATGGTAGAAAGTAAGTCTGTTTCAAAGATGTATTTCAATACTTTGGATTGGAGGGACAGTGCATAGGTGACACCTAGTTCTACTTCTCCCGAATGCCCACTTGTTCTCTGCCAAAAATGAGCCAGTATCCAGGAGTTCCCTGATGAGAGCATGAGTTTCAGATTTTTTGTTTAACTAAATTACATTTGAATCTTTATGCTGCTGATCTAGGTCAAATTTCAGGCAGCAATGGTAGAAAGTAAGTCTGTTTCAAAGATGTATTTCAATACTTTGGATTGGAGGGACAGTGCATAGGTGACACCTAGTTCTACTTCTCCCGAATGCCCACTTGTTCTCTGCCTCTGCTGATGGCATGAGGAACTAGACTTGCTTTTGAGGCAGGCAAAAGGATCAGCTGCCTGTTGGACCATTCTGTCAGCACTGGGTTGCTGCTACAGCTGTGCTAAGCGTGACTGACCATCAACACTTGAGGCTGCCAGCATGGGAGGTGCTGGGAGCAGGAGCTAGTGGAGGGAAGACCTGCATGCAAGTCTTGGGGCACTTCTTGTCATTAGAGGAACAAGCATTGCCATAGCCAATAGGTTTCGCCTTTGGGGACTTATAAGTGTTTAGCCAGAGCTATTGACTTTGCCAATTTCTTTAAGCGGTGCTGTAGAGAAGTGTGGCTGCTGTGCAGAATGCTGAAAAGTTATAATAAAGTGTCCGAAGCATTTTTGTTACCTTATATATGACCAAGAAGGCATTATGTACAACGAACGACCATATTAAAAAAAGTATTTCCAATAAAAAATGTCTTCAGTTTTCTTTTGTTCTTGCAATGGTGGCAACTTGTTCTGCCTATTTCAATGGTTGTTAAAGCTTTTTTTTGAGGGGGCATAAACAATCGGAGGGTGAAGGTTGGGAACTAGTACCTGTATTATAACACTAGCAGCGGCCAGACGTGGTGCTGAGTGATGCTAAGGTGGTAGGGGTGGTGGTGGTGGTTGTGGTGGTGGTGGTTGTGGTGGTGGTGGGGACTGGTGCGAAGACTATGCTGAATGATACTCCGGTCTTGCTGAGTGATGATGTTGTGGTGGTGTACTAGTGCAAAGACGATGCTGAGCGATACTGCTGTGGTGCTTAGTGATGCTGTGGTAGCGCGGAGTGATGCTGTGGTGCTGCTGAGTGATGCTACCGTGAAAGTGTCTTTGCTAGTTACAGTGGTAAAGAACTCCCTACAAATGTGCACGAGTAAATAACTAATGCTGATATTTTGAAGCACACAGCTAACGTTACCTTGCGGGGTAATAAAAAATAAATTAAGAGTGCGCAAACCACATAGTGAATGGTTAATAAAAACAGGGCCGTGCACGAGTGAATAACTAATGCTGATCTTCTAAAGCACATTCACTAATGCTGATATTTTAAAGCAATGCGGATATTTTAAAGCAGATGCCACACGTGTGCTTGTCACAGTAAAAGAACCACCAGAAAAAGAAGCCATAAATCAACTGTTTAGTGTGCGAAGAAGTTTGGCAAGCGCAGTAGTTTGTTGTTGGGTAGCTTTGTGTGCGTGTTTAAAATGTCCAGGAAGCATTCAAAACAAGGAGGCACGTCTGGCGAGTGGTGTGCCCGCGAGCGGTGCGCATAATGAGCCAGGATGAGAGAGAAAAGCCAGATGGCGTATGTGCGCGTACCGGTGCGCGTAACCGCACGCTTTAGGCCACACAAGCGTGTGGTCTGCTTTTTGATGCCCCCTTACTAAAAGTCTCCCCAGAGTAGCACATGCGCGCTGTCTCAGGCGAAACCTAAAAAGGTGAGAAGTTGCCAGCAGAATGACTGCGGAGAGCTGCTTCTCAACCAGGTGCAGGAGTCATTGCCTTCTTCACTTGTGACATTTCCAGGAGCGGCTTGCATTGATGGGCATTTGCCTTCTCGCTTCTTGATTTCTGGTTACAAGTTATACTAGTAGAGAATAATAAACAGTTATTCAATATTTGAATAGTTTAAAAACAAACATTTGGCTGCGAATTATTGTCAAGCATCAGCCCGGGGTAGTGAATGTCTGACTGGTGCAGGTGCATAACGGCACCTCCAGGGCTGGTGAAGTTCCAGGCCTGACTTACCTTAGTCTACCCTCTTTGATTATGTCACCTTTAAAAGTGGCCCGGGATGATTAATGCTTCAGTCGTGCAGTGCCCAAGGCTACATGTAATTCAGGCTGTGAACTCTCCCTCCTTGTCACAGCGTGGGGTTAAGAGCATCCCTGTCATCATCCCTCTCGCTGATCAGTTGGGATAGAGTGGGTTGAAAAAAGAAGATGCCTGGAAGCTAGGACCTGCGCATGGTGTAAGCATTGAGCAGGCTCCAGCATGAAGTTTCCTGCTTCTGTGATTGAGGTGGGAGGGAACTGTATACATGCCTAGAATTGGCAATCTAGAAGCACGGGCCAGCCCTTCACAGGAAGCTAAAGGCAATTAAATAAGTAAAAATGTAACGTTTGTTTGCGAAGTGTTTGTGTGAATGTAACTTAGAATTTGAGTGAGAGCGAGTTGAGTATGAGTGATGTTGAGGGTGAAGAACTGTGTGTGTGGGTGTGAAGGAGGTATATTTTAGTTCGCTGCTGGGCCTGGTATACTGGAAGTAATTATTTACTTACAAAGGCACCAATTTTAAATGCTGGCGATGGTATACAGCGATAATTCTTTGAATGTGGGACCCCATAACTGGTGCTGGCACCCTGAGCAATACTTGCCATCTGGGCCGGTATGATCGAAAGCAGTTTCTAACTTATTTGAGATGGCAAAAGGCAACCATAACAAAATACGGACCATCCCCGCCCCATCACCAGCCACCACTCGACATTTCCTTCTACCCCTTGAAATTAAACCCCTTGTGGATAAAAAACCAAAACATTTGTCTGTACATCACAAATGATTTCACTAGAATTTGTCATACAGTCTGTGAACTCAGTATACATTAGGGTAGATTTCTTTTTGGATTTGTTAATGAGATGCACTGAGATGTAGGGTATTGCAGAACCTTACAGTAGTCTGGGTTGTCTGCTGTGTTCTAGGCATTGCCTCTAAATGCCACAATCTGATGTTCTGTTACCTGTGGAATCGGTGAAGTTGTGGTTTCTTCCACAGTGCTGTAAAGAATGGGTATAGCATTGAGCCCAATATAGCCCTTTGAGTCTGAAATCCCCTGGATTTTGACTGGTCGACTCTGGACTCTCTGGTCAGATCTTTCCTTGTGCAAATGGTCTTCCCTTTCGCCTGCCCATTCTCAGTTGTTATAAGCCAGAGGTGTACAGGAGACATAAATAAGTGTATTTGCCCATGCAATATCCAGCACATTTTTGAGCAACTGGTTGTTTTACAGTTTTCTCCATTTACTTTTTTTTATTTTATTTTTTTTAATTTTTTTATTGTGGCAAGCATGTCATACCGGAAAAAACAGCATTATATCAATACAAATTTTGGAGTGATTTCAGGGAGAAGTTCAATATACCGATTATGCAAAGTAAAACATCATATTCCTACACATGATATCACATCAGCCTAACATAAAAGAATACTAATACAGAATAGCAGAATATATACAATATATAAGAAATCAGTAGTAATAAACCAAAAGCATTCAATCTGCAAAGTACAAAGACCCTAGCCATTCATCTTATTTCCTAAAAAAAGAGTTCTGTAGTAGGGGATCTCTGTGTATAGTCATAATCTAGTGAATAGTCCCGCCCATGTGCGTGGACCCCGGAGCAATCAAAAATAATCTCTTACAGTGTCAAAAAATGCAGAAAATGCATAGACACTTAAGAGAGAATTTAAAGACAGATAATGCAGCCAAAAGGCTACACTGTCCAGTACTTCAACTAGAAATTTCCACCATAAAATCCACAAAACAGCAAAGCCTGTACAGATTTCCCTTGCTTAACAGCAAAATCCCTCAGGAATGATAGAGAGAAGAACCTGGACAGACAAGCCCCATAGGCTGCCATTATGTGGCTTAATTAGGATACTGTGCCTTTAAGAGAACCTTCCAGAACCTTCTCTCAGTATCCCAGAATGCATAGCAGGTCCAACTTAGCCTCAGTTCTTTTTTCCGGCTCCTGCAAGCAGGACCCTGGAGCATTGAGCTCTCCCTTTCAAGGGTTTTTGTTAGTGTTTTACACTGATTTCGATTTTTGGTACTTTTAAAGTACTCTGGTGACTTTCTTTCTGTGTTTCTGCACTCTTTTTTGTCCAATAATGCCTGCATTATTCGACAAATGCCCTGAGTGCTCAAGAAAGAAGGCCAAGACAGACTCCCATGAGGTCTGTATTCTCTGCCTTCCCTCTTCCCACATCCCTGAGGAGTGTAGGATCTGCAGAAGCTTCTCTGGAAGGACCCTGAAGGAGAGGAAGAAGATCAGGCTTCAGGGCCTTGAGGAGAGAAAGCTGAAGGCACGAGGTGGGTCAGGAGGGGCTCCTTCTACCCATGCTGAGGCCTCTGGGGGGCTCCCCAGGGGCAGGAAGACCAGCCCGCGCCCAAGGTCTCCGTCTGGGTCAGTTGCGCTGACCACGACGTCGAGGGGACGGTCAACGGCCAGTTCCAGGTCTCCCCAGGGCTCTGGGTCGAGAAAACGTCGCCCGTCGACGTCGAGGAATGTGTTCCGGCCGCCGTCGAAGCCGGTGTCGATATCCTCGTCGTCGCTGTCGGCGTCGAGTGATCGACATCGGAGGGCCCGGCGTCGGCGCTCGCCGTCGAGGCGACACCGCCGTTCGCCGTCGAGGACATCGTCGTCGAGGGGATCCTCGTCGTCAAGGTCGCCGTCGAGACGTAAGGCATCTCCGGCGCCGAAGAGGTCGACGTCGAAGCATTCCAAAAGGCCGACGTCGAGACGGTCGAGGAGATCGACGTCGAGAAGGTCGGAGAGGTCGACGTCAAGAAGGTCCAAAGGGTCGCCGTCGAAGCGATCCAGGAAGTCGACGTCGAGACCGGCGAAGAGGTCGAGGTCGCCGTCGAGGCACCATCGCCCGTCGTCGAGGTTTCGTGGCTCGTCGATCTGGTCAGGGTCGACGTCGAGACGGAGACACGGTTCGACGTCGAGGAGTGTGATTCGGTCGACGCCGAAGGACCGTTCGACGTCGAGGGGACATCGGTCGTCGTCTGGACACCGGTCTTCAGCGTCTGGAGGTCCTAAGGACAGGCCCAGGACTGTGGGGGGCTCCCCACTCTCTGGTAGAGGTGATGGCTCGCCGGGACCGGCGCATTCCGGGGTGGATACTCCAATGAAGCCGTCTACGCCTCCTCCGCGGCCGGCTGTGCCGAAGGGTCCTCCTCCGAAGGCCCCTACCCCGCCTCCGAAGCCGGCTCCGCGGGACCCGCGTCCGGTTGCTCCTCCACCCCCGATCCCACCGAGGGAGGTGTCGATGCCTAAGTTCCCGACGCCTCCGAAGAAGACTCCTAAGAAGCCTGGAGCTCCTGACCCTGGGAGGCCGAAGGAGCGTCCGAGGCCCAAGAGGTCGAGGTCTCGCTCGGGGAGACGGGACAAATCGAGGAGTGGCCGCGGATCTTCATCACGATCCAGGCATCATCACAAGAGACGTCGGTCCAGGTCACGTTCTCCTTCTGGGACCCGTTCCTACTCGCCCACGCTGTCCGATTCGCCGGAGACTAGGGTGTCTCCGATAGACGATATTAGCACATTTCAGGAGGTTCTCCTGCGTGGTGCGGCGAAGTTGGGCATTGAGGTTGAAGCGCCTACGGCTTCTACCTCGGTAATCTTTGAGACTTTACACAAGAGGCACTTGTCTCGCCCCCTGTTACCTCTGGTGCCGGGGCTCCTTGAGCCCGCCGAACAGCTATTCCTGACGCCGGCAACGGTGAAATCTGTCCCTTCCAGGATACTGAAAAAGTACAGGGCTCCGGACTCAGACCCAGCCTTCTTGAGGAAGGACCCGGTACCGGATTCAGTCATCGTGACTGCTGCTCGGAAGCTTCATGCCACCTCCCCTGCGTCCACGGTGCCTCCGGACAAGGAGAGCCGGTGGATCGATTCTGCTGGTCGCAAGGCGTGTGGGACATCCGCCTCGTCCATGAAGGCAGCCAGTGACTCGGCTTTGCTGGGACGTTACGACCGGTCCCTTTGGGACTCGATGGAGCAGTTCGCAGATCTCGTCCCTCGAGACCGCAAGGAGGACTTTGTGGAGATCGTCAAGGAGGGGATGTTGGTCTCTAATCAGGCCATCGGCGCCGCAGCAGACATATCGCTGCTGTCCGCGCACGGATATTGCCACGGGATTCACCAGAGACGCCATGCTTGGCTCAGGTTGACATCGTTGAAACCGGAGGCACAGCAACGCGTGGCGAATCTCCCGTTTTCCGGAGATACCCTCTTCGGGAAGCACGCGGATGATGAGATGGCCAGGATGAAGGCCGAAGCGGAGACCCTGACGGCAGTGGGCCTGGAAAAGCCCAAGGAAAAGAAACCCTTCCGACAGTACCAGCGTCGGTTTGGGGCGCAGGGTCGTGGAAGGGGGCAGTCTGCTGGTCAACATCAACAGCGGCAGCAGCAGCAGCAGTACAGGCAGCCCTTCCAGAAGCGGCAGGGTGGTAGAGGTCGTCAACAGTCCTCTACCGCGACCAAGGGCCCGGCCGGGTCCCGTCCCTGAGCTGTTACTTCCCCCTCGTCCGTTACCCGCTCCGGTGGGGGGAAGCGTTCAATTTTTTCTGGCAGAGTGGAGAAAAATTAGTCCATATCCTTTCCATTCTTTCTGCTGCCTTTTGGCTGTTATTCTTAGCAAGAGCTTTTTCCATAGAGTATATTTCATGGTTTAAGGTTAACCATTCTGTCCTACATGGTGGGTTTGGTGAAATCCATGCTCTAGCAACCACCAATCTAGCACAAGACAGTGCTATGTTTAGCCAGCCGGTATGATTGTTACTTCTCGTATTTAAAGCAAGTAATACCGTAGGTGCCGTGAGTGGTTGGTAAATTAATTGTTTTTGAATTCGAAAATTTTCTATTTCTTGCCAGAATGAAGCCAACATAGGGCACAAATAGATCATGTGAGTAAGATCGGCTGCCACCAGATCGCATTTGGGGCATTTAATACGATCACTATTTTGTGACCAGTTAGAAATTTTCTGCGGGGTATAATAAAGTTGGCTGACCGTCCTATATAATTGAAGCTTTAGACTCGAAGAGTGGACTATTTTGTTAATATTAATTAAAGCACTAGATATGTTCTGTGGTGTCACATTTCTTCCCAATTCTATAGTCCATTTTTGTGCCAATCTCGGACAGTCATCTCCATTATGTTGACTTAAGAGTTTATATCCAGAACTAATTAGAGATTTCTTTTTTGTACTATACAAGAGGTCCCACAGCTCTGAGCTAGTAATTTTACTTAGCTTCATCTTTCGTATTAAGTAGTCCCTAACTTGTATATATTTGTATAGCATTTCCCCTGGCAGCTTATAAAGCCGTTGTAAGGTTGAGAACTGCAAAAAACCATCGGAGCCATAGAGGTCTCCCAGTGTCTTAATCCCCTTAATAGCCCAATCTCTACCACCGTTATCATTGAAAATACCTGGTAGTCCTGGATTGTCCCATAATGGTAAATCTCTATGAAAAAAAGAAGTATCAAAAATTTTCAAAATCTGATTTTAAATTGCTACCGAGTCTCTTGCTATCTTAAATTTGACTCTTTTAAAAAAGTTAGGATCTTGTACTCTTGCTAGAAATTGAGATGAATTAGTACCTAACATAAATTGATAAAAAAAAATAGCTTTCGTTTATATTTAATAAACTCCTAAGCCGTCCTAGAAAGGATGCATAAAAGTAAGCCTTAAAGTCTGGGAATTCCAATCCGCCTTTTTCTAAAGATAATTTGAGTATCATCATTGATCTCCTAGGGGTTTTGTAGCTCCAAACGAAACTGCTGCAGATGCCCTCCAGTTTCTTAAAGAATATATTATTAACTCGAAGGGTGATAGAACGGAAAAGATATAAAAATTTTGGTAGAATATTCAATTTAATCAAGTTAATTCGGCCTAAGATATTAAGTGGAATTTTGTGCCATTTTTTAAGAACCATTGAAGTGTGTTTAAGTAAAGGGTCATAGTTTAATTTATTTATTTCACTAGTTTTAGAAGAAATTTTCACCCCTAAATATACAGCTGAATTGCATAGACCTATGAACGGTTGGTTGACTTGGTAATTCATTAAAGTTTGAGTTTTATTAAAATTTAATTTGTAGCCAGAAATATCCCCAAATTTTTTCGCTTCGTCTTCAATTCCAGTTAGTGCTTCTATTACCTCTGTAGTGTATATGGCTAAATCGTCCGCGTATGCAGTAATTTTGAGTACTTTATGTTCATGAACTACTGGTTTTATCTTATCCTGATTCTGCAGGGCATTAATTAAAGGTTCCATTGAGTGAGCAAACAGCAGGGGTGAAAGAGGACACCCCTGCCTTGTTCCCCTTAAAATTACAAATGTTGGTGATAGTAGCCCTGCATAGCTTATTTTAGCATTGGGTTCCCTATAAATAGCTTGTATGCCTCTAAGAAAACGATCTTTGAACCCATACTGAGTTAACACCTCCAATAAGTAATCCCACCCCACCCGGTCGAACGCTTTTTCTGCGTCCAGGAGTATCATGCCGAGTGGGGTGCGATTAGTAGCAGCTACATCAAAAGCCGTAATTGCCATATTGACATGTGCTGTAGTGTCCCTGCCAGCTACAAAGCCATGTTGTTGTGCGTTTACTAAATGAGGCATGAGGGGTGCCAGTCGTAAAGAAATCAATTTGGAGTAAGCCTTAGCATCAGTATTTATTAAGGAAATGGGCCTATATGACCCGCATTGTCGGTGGTTTATTTTTTTTCAAAAAGAACATAATTTTCGCCGTTCTCCAGGAATCCGGAGCCTTACCTATTATAGCTATTGAGTTCATGACAGCACATAAGGGGAAGTAATTCTTCAGCACATATTTTGTACAGTTCAATAGGAAGCGTATCCTCCCCTGCCGCTTTGTTAGATGGGAGAGAGAATACTGCTAGACGTAATTATTCAATTGTATATTCTTCTTCTAAATTGTCTAATGTGGCCTGTTCTACAAATTGTTTTACGGGGAGATTATCATTTAAGTATAACTAGATCTGATTTAAGGTAGCCTTAGTTTCTGGAGTATATAGTTCCTCATAATAAGAAGCAAATTGCTCCATAATATGTGCAGGTTTTGTATACAAGGTATCATTGGGCCCTTTTATAGACTTAATCAATGTTGATGCCCTATCTTCAGCCACCTTATAGGCCAGAAGTTTGCCTACACGATCCCCTTATTCGTATTGCGAAATTTTATATTTAAGTATCTTGCAGCTATGTTTTTCCTTAAGAGAATTTTTAATATCTGAGCGCAAAATCAATAGTTTATTTTCCAAAGATAATATATCGGGTCGATTCCTAGCCCCAGCTCTTAAATAGTCAGCTAGTTGTTTCTCTATATTTCTGATATTACTAATCACTAGTTTTGTTTCTTTTTTCTTTATTGTATTTTGTTTAAAGATATATTGTTGTGTTATTCCTCTAATAAAAGCCTTACAGGCATCCCAGACTGTAAGAATGCTGGCTGTATCCAAATTGTGTGTTATAAACTCCTTTATATGTTTTTTAAGAGTAGTCACGAAAACCTCATCCATTAATAAGTATCTTGGGAAAGTAAAAAGACGCCCTTCCTTTGCTCTTCCTGTTAGACCAAATGTAAACATTATGGGATTATGGTCAGAAGAGATTTTTGGCATAACTTGCATAGATCCCCGACTCATTAAATCATCTGAAGCCCAGGCCATATCTATCCTAGAGCAGAGTTTATGTGGGGATGAATAATAAGTATAGCCCGGTATACCTGGGTAGAGACTGCGCCAAATGTCTTTAATATTATGTATTTTTGCCAGCTCCAGTATTGCAGCTCTGGTTTTACGCATACGTATCCCTGTCCCTTTCTTTGTTGCGTCCTGTGAATAGTTTAATACACAATTAAAATCCCCCATTAATATGAGCTCTCCTTCCCAAGATAATAATTCGATGTTCAGCCAATCAAATAACTGTGGTTCATCCTTATTGGAGCCATATACCGCACAGAAAACATACAGACTATCTTCCAGTCGAATTTGCATTATTGCCCAGCGTCCAGCTTTATCTGCTGCAGTTCTGATTACCTCCCCTTGCCAGTGTTTTCTCTTTAAAACTGCCACCCCTCTTATAGGCGAATTTAAGGTGGTACAAACTACCAGATCGTATCTAAGTTGTTTCAAAAATTCTTTATCTTTATAGCAAATATGTGTTTCTGTTAGCAGGACCAACTGTGCATCATACATTTTTAATTCTTGAAAAACTAAATTTCTCTTAGTCTTATTATTCAAGCCTGATACGTTCCAGGCAAGACCGCTACAATGCATCATTTTATGTAGGACCAATCAAAAGACATTCTCCCCTCCTTATCACTCTTCCAAGTTTCCTTCCTTGCTAAAAATATTCTTACTTTATTTCGACTTGCCATGCCATTTTTAGATTTCTCCCTCCCCTCCCTTCCTCCCTCCCTCCCCGACTCTTGACACCCTCCCCCCCGTACCATAGGAAAACACCCCCCCCCCTTTATACCTGCTGTCGTTGAAAGGACAGCCTCTCGAAGGCGTAGCCCTCTGCCTGCCTCCCCTCTACCTCAATAAGTATATCATTCTCCACTTCAGTATACAGCAATTTGTAACAGAATCCGGCGTAGACAGATCCTTCTGGGTAGCAATCACTTACTACTAACCATTATAAAAATATGTACCTAATAGCTTATACATTTGTAAGTTTATCTAAGACAAGTTCGGCCTCCTTAACCTGATTGCAATAATATGTATGCCCGCCTTTAATAACTTTTAAGCATGCAGGTTCCTGGAGGAAGACCTGGTCCCCCACCGCTTTTAATGGATCTATTAATTGACGCAAATTCCAGCGTCTCTCCATTGTAGTTTTGCAGAAATCAGACCGAACAAAAAAGGTAACATCTTCTGTGGCAATAGGAGCGTTAGGTCTAGCTTTTAAAGAAACAGCTTGTCTAAGTAAAAAGTTTCCGAAATAAATCAAAAATGGGCGGGGGAACTTATTGTTTCTGTTAACTATTGGTAACCTGTGGACTCTTTGGAGCTGTGAGTCCCAATCCCAGTCTGCAAGATCCGGAAATGCACGTTGAAATAATTTTACTATGTATGCTCTTGGGTCTGCCCCTTCAGGGACCCCAAAGAGTCTGAGATTTTGTCTTCTCTGTCTGTTCTCCATGTCTTCAATCTTTAATTGTAACGCTCTAATCTCATCCCCATGGGTGGAATTTTTCTGATCATTTTTAACTGAGGCCTCTTCTATGTGTGCGACTCGTTGCTGTAGTTCTTCTACTTCTTGCGTTATCGAAGTCATATTGCTATTAACTTCACATAAGTACGTCTGGATTTTTGTGTTGTCCTCCTTCAGTTGCATAAAATGTTGTTGTGCTTCTTGTCTCTGTTCAGTAAGCATGTTCAAAATTAGTGCAAGAGAAGGGGCCCCCAATGAGGCGTCAGAGTAGCGCTTCCTGGTATAAATCATTAGTACCCTGCTTGGCACATTCCATTTCTTTGTCTACTGGGCCTACGCTATCCCTTAAACCGGGGGCCAGTTCATTAGTCTCTTCTCCTAGTTCTCCTGCTATAGAGGCTTGGTTTAATGGATTTGGGGGTGTAACTAAAGTTGCGTTGTTCACATCTTGATTCTCTTGGATATCCTGTAGTGGAGTTGTTGGCCCTGTGGAACTGGTTCCAGGGAGACATAGAGCCTTTGTTTTTGCCCCCCCCCCCCCCTTGGCTCGTATCCACTTACATAGTGGACTGTCCTCAAAAACTATGTTGCCTTTATTATTGTCCTGAGTAATGGCAGAGGAAAGAGTAGGGGGATTAATAGTCTTCTTCTTGCTAAGTTTATTTTTAACTTTCCCCTTTCCTTTTTTCCGTGCCACAATTTTCCATTTGTCCTGTGGGTGACTCTCCTCGTTGCCCCCCTCCTCGTCGATCAGTTCCTCATATTCATCGTTGGACTCTGTTAGTTGCTCACTAGTCAAATCTAAGTTGATTGCAACGGTCGTATCATCCAGCGGAGTATCCATCAAAGTATTGCATGTCGACTGGCTAAGTGGAGTGATAGTCGGGTCGTTGCTTTGCTCTACTTCTTTGGCAGTATCTGAACTTTCTATTAAATCAGTGTCTGTTAAGTGTAGGGATTGACCTTGTTGTTTAGCTTTGTCTTTTACCTTTGCTCTAACTATATCGTTACCTTTCTCAGTGTCAGTATCAGTAGGTAGTACAGCCGGAGCTGTGACCACCACATCAGTCTCAATAGTCTAAAAAAAAGTTATTACCGGTTCTACAGGCACTCTGTGGATCAAGCGCCGCAACACCATTGCTCCCCTTGTTTGTCTGCGTGGTAACCTTAATATTGGTACGTTTTTCTACGGCTACTTTAATTAGATCTATATCGGCCCCTTTAGCTTGAGTGTCATTATTTTTAATAGCGGTCAATAGTAACAGGTAACTGCTGCTGCTTACCAGTTGGTGTTGTGACGACTTTGTCTTTATCTTGTCTCCCTGTAGCAGCCAGATCCTGCAATCCTGTAGTTCCATCTTTCCCTTGAAACTTGGCTGGGGTTTTCACTTTTTCAACCGTATAATCCTCAGGAACTGAGACCACCTTCGTGGTCCTAGTATTCCGTGGTTGGTTCTTCGGAGCCATAGCCGTATTTAAGGCCTCTGAACAAGCCTCTGCGCAGGATAAACGTCTCAAAGTTAGGGAACCTTTTGCCTCTTGATCCAAACCACAAAGAGCGCTAGTAGCACACCTCACGCTGGTTAGTACACCAGTTCCCAGGTCTGAAGAGCCAAGCCAGGTCAAGAGGGTCCAATGAGCCCAGCGTGAATATCCAATTGCCGGGCCAGCCCCGTGATTTCTTGTGCTGCTAACGAGCAGAAGCTGCATCAGGAATCAGCAATACCCTCAGCAATACCCTCAATTCTTAGACGTTTAAGTCGTTTAAGAATTCATTGAATATTCTCAGTTTTCTCTATCCTCCAAGCACCTGCAGAGTTTTGTGAAGTTTTATAGAGATTGGGTAGAGCCCTCGGCAGTGTCTTTTTAATCAAGAAACTACCTTATGCCAGGCAAACAGGATTCAGAATTTCTCGTAAGAGCGATTTTCCTGCAGCTGTGTGATCCGCCCCAGCCTGTAGTTGCCCCAGCTGCTCTCCTGCTCTCCTGTGCGGCAGGCCCAGCGCCGGTCTCCCGCCTCCTATTGTCCCCTGCTGTCTCCTGTTGTCTCTGAACTCCGCGGAACGCAGCTCTCCCGTGGCAGCCTTCTCCTCAGCAGGTGAGTCTAACGTTAATGCACCGTTTTTAGGCTCCGTTTCTGGCTGTCTCTGACCAATGCCGGTAAGCAGCTCTCCCGCAGCGGCTCTCTCCTGAGCAGGCGGTGCTCCGCTTCACGCTCCGTTTCACACTGTCTCTGAGCACTGCGGAACTCAGCTCTCCCGCGGCAGCTCTCCCGCGGCAGCTTTCTCCTGAGCAAGCGGTGCACGCTGACTCTGATTCTGTCTCTGTCCACCACGGTAACCGGCACTCTCACGGCAGTTCTCTCCGTGCAGGTAGTCCGTCTCTAACCCCCAGCCCCAGCCCGCTATCAACACAGGAATAGCGAGCAGGAACTGCAAGGACTCAGGTAATATGGTTTCACGAGTCGGGTCCAGCCCCTGCCGACTTTCTCCTTGTCGCGGTAAAAATCCCTTCTTCCGATATAATGGTCCGATTTCTCTTACAGGTTACATCATGGTAAAGCAGAGCCGATATCCACCTCTATGCATTCAGTGAGGTGACGGGAGCGGCACTATTGAGCTACACCAAACGGCGTCTTCATTCCGCCATCTTGTTTTTCCGCCAAAGCTCAAATCCATTTACACTCTTAAGTTATTCAGACCATTTCCTATCACAGGCTTTCTGGTTTAAAGATGATGTGGCTTATAAGGGGCCGTACTGTCTTTTGCTGTCACAAATTTCACATAATCCATTTCGTAGTGTTGTATGTAATTTGATAAGGTCCCTACGTTTGAGTCCAATGGAAGCATGTTGTGTTCCTGAAAGTACTCCGAATAAAGTAAAATGGTGAAATGTATTATAGTTCTGCACTGTTCTCTCTTTTGTGCTATTTATCCTCTTATTTTCTTGCTTTGTAATCCGCTTAAGCAGAGATGTGAACTTTTACATTTGTTGTACATGCACTCGTGTTAATCAATTTTCAGACCTATGCCATTTGACTTCGATTGATAGTCACAATATTTACATTTATTCACAAAAATAACATACCTTTGTTTTTCCATAGATAGGTTAATATGGTTTCCTGGTGCCCCTTGTTGCTGTCCATGATTAGGACCCTGATTTGGGCATCCTGTTTGCATTAAACAATCCAAAGATGGAACTGAACTTGTTACTTTATCAACACATATGTTGCGCAGATTTGTTTTGCAGCGTTTGTGCTATGATCCTAGTTGTCAGTTGTTTGAGAATCACATTGATTAAAATGTTCATAGAGATGCTTTCATTTCAAAAAGTCTGTTTCAAAATACCTTTTTATTGTAGTGTGTTTTACTTTGCATGCATTCTGTTAAACCAGCCTAAAAAAAGACTAACCTGCACAAGAGAAGAGAAAAAGATGAGCAAAAGAGATCCAGTTCCAAGGAGCAGAAAGAAACAGTAGTTCAGTGAAATTGAGAGATAAAGATAGTCTGTCAAAATTCAAATCGGTCAGCAGTGGATCTCCATACAAATACTTTTGTTCTTACTAACTTCTCCACGCACATACTGTTATTTAGCAATGTGTTGAGAAATAAAAAAATTAACAATTTTTTTTGTCTACCAACGGAAGAAGAAAAAATCTCACTTCCAAAGCTGGCAACACAAGTAATTATCGCAGCAATTCATGGGGTGACCTAATTGATTTCCCTTATTGAAAAGGATGCTGTACCCAAATTAGATTACCTGAGGACCCGGACATAACTAAAGGAATGTTGCTTCAAAAGCATACACTGAATATGCAAAGTCTACCTAAATAAAATAGTTGTCTATCTTAGCTACAGTATGTTCCTAGAACATCTATACTTTGTTGGCTATCATGTGAGAAGAGTGGCATAGAAGAGAGTACCATTGCACAAATCTTAAATATAATGGACGTATGCTGTTGGCGTAGAAATTCTCACCCTTCATCTAAGGGGGAGATTTTGATGTGTTTGGGGTTTTAATTTTTGTCTGAATTAAAAAAACAAAACTATATTCCATTAGGGAATATCCTTCCCCACCACAACGTCTTATTATGTGAAGCATCAACTCATTCAAAACCTCAGAGTACAGATGAACAGATTTTTGCCCACTTTTCTGGCTCATCTTCTGTGGATGTACTCCGCTGTCTCAGTAACATTCTGTAGTGTGCATCCGAACCCTACTTTAGGCCAAGGCAACATAACATTTTCCAAGCCCTGCCCTTCAAATGGTCACCAGGATGGATTTGCGCACACTGAAGAATGATGATGATACTCAAAGGTTTTATTCCAAGTACCCAATTTGATATGAGGTATAAGATTTAAGCCATTTGGAATGCAGAGCACTGTAGTTGTTCGGTATGAGGGCATGTGGATGTACAGTTATCACTGTTAAATATAGGAAAATATGTAGTTTTACATTCCAGAGTCAGTTGATATCCATTTACATACATTATGAAAGTTTAAAACATTTTGGATTTATTTTACAATGCATAATATTTGTCAGGAAACTGTTAGTAGTTTGATTGCAATTCTTTTTTCATTGTCATTTTCAATGGCAGGTGGCTCTCCAATATATAATTTTGTTTATATTACAATCACTCGGCTACTTATTCAGAGCATATTACTGCATTCAACAAATCCAAATAGAGTTTTACTGTTAATAAGATGCGAGGTAAACTAAATGTGAATTCTGTCCCGTGTCCAATGTGTTTAGTTATTTTCTTTGAAGATGCACTGAAGCAGAGTTTTGATGAACTATCAGGGTGGTGTATTTCTGATAGATGCTGTGTTGAAATCCCAGGTTTTAGGCATGTGTCCCGAGATGGATTTCGATAGTGTGGCTCCTTCTCTGGTTATATGATGTGTAGAACCTCAGGAGACCTAACGTTTTTGCTTACCCACAATCCTTATGTGCTACTATCGTTGTGTTCCTCTGCTGGTGGATATTCGTATTTATTATATAGTACTTGACTTCTTACTACAACATAATGGCCCATACCTGAGCATTTCATATCATTTTTAAGTATAACATGTTTTTTGGATGGTGGCACAGGAGAATGTTACTTATATTTTTTAAATATCAGAGACCTTGTTAAAGAATTTGCCAGATGACTATCTGTATTAAAGAATATGTATTGTTGAAAATGCCAACAGGGTTGGTTCTCCTATAGAAGTATGTTTAGTGAAAGAATTTAAATCCTGGTCTTAATACATGTTCTTCTTTTGGCAAAGGCTTAGCTCAAAAATGTGCTGGGGTACAGAGGAATTCATTTTTAGCTCAATGATGACCAGGCTTTAGGCCTGGTCACTGTAAATGAGGCCTAAATATCACATTTCCGCTGCCAAGCTTAACTGATGGTATGTGGTTCTTATGTAGGGTGATCAGGTTTTGAAAACTAAAAACCTGGACCTTCTACAAACATAGAGGCAGGACTACAACTATGCATCAACTGGGAGGCAGAGAATGACCTAATTCGCAGCTGTCACCACCACAGGCAACGCAGCACCATTGGTAATTAAATGCAACTCATACACACAGTATCATCTGCTAATGAAATAGCTTTTTTACCAAGTACAGCTAACTTGCCTCCCACTGTATTTACTCAACCCTCTCTACTGTGACGTGCTAAATTTGCTGAAATTAGCTTCTACAAATGGTGAAAAACAATGACACTCCTGGAATGCTTGGTAACTGTGTGCATGGTGATATGCTTGTTTGATTATTGTCGTCCATAACATCCAACCAACTTCACTTTGAATTCATCTGTTCAGAAGACACTTGTCCAGAAGTCTTGCATCCTGGTTCCAGCGCAAGAATACCTGTGGTAACCAGAATCAAGTGGAATATCATTATGATCCAGCACTGCAAACTAGGTGTGCCACGTTTGTGTGTGGCAAAAAAATATACCAGCAATACTCGATGACTGCGTTCTCAACTTAAGTGGCAATGCAGTATGTTTTAACTGCCGTTGGAGTGCATACAGACATGTAGCCGTCAACGCAAACCGCTCAGGAGGGCAAAAGTCTGTTGTAAATCCTGTACAACCAAAACATTTTTACATCAAGAAATCACCCAACCGAGTTTGACCTTAAACCGCAAAACACGCTTTTCCTTCAGGATCGTACTTATTCACTTATTGTTCAGTCACTGAAATGAGTAGAGCTGCTGGTATTTGTTTCAAAGCAGCCCAGTAACATAGCAAAGAGAATACTTCTAATCTTGGGCCAATATAACCCTTTCAAAATTGGTGGTCTACTACTTGTATTAAAGCTTTGTCAAATTTGCTCTAGGGGCACATAAATTGAAGGTCATGGTTTGGCAACGGAAAGAGGGTGTGGTGAAGAGTTGTGGAATCAAGAAAAGCAGTCTGCCCGTCTGCTTGTACATTTTTTTTGTTTAGTTTTTTAACTGCTGCAAACAAATTAACCAGGAAAAACGTGACAGTAAGTTTGTTGTGGCTCACATATCGTCTTTATGGTAAGAAGCTATAGGTTAACAGTGCATGTTTAGGAAAAACACGAAGTCAGGATTTAAGACGTAACCGTGCGTAGAGCTGTTTGTAGTAATAAGACTAATAATTGAGATTCATACTAAATTTGATTCCATTGATGTTGGCCTTCCCTGCGAAGAGGTATAGAAGTATAGATCGGTCGTCATGCCCCTGTGACAAGGGATCGGAGAAGTCTGGCCTCCATATGTTCTTGATTGTGGCTTCCTTGAGAAGGAACAATCGCGATTTATACTCTCAATTGTAAAACTCAAAATTAGGCAATGTCCCCTGCTCTACTGTTTTTAAGGAAACTGTGCGATCCACTCGCGTGCTTTGCGATAGCTTCCTTCCTATTAGCTGTCCATGGATGAGCAATGAGGTCCTCCGTGCCCTTGGCTAATGCAAAAACCGCTATCTCTGTGTTAAAATTGCACTTAGTCACTTAGTCATCCTAAGAAGGTACATGATTGACTGATGATGATGCTGTTTTTACATTTATACAATTATTTTTTTATAACTTATGGGATATTGATTTATTTACTATCCACAAGGGGGCTAAGGGACCGAGATGAAATGGTGCCACTTATTCCCTTTATTAACTTCCAAGATGTATTTGATTGTAACCTGCGTCTTAATTTACTTGTTTTCTTTAATATGTATCTTATATTTCTGTTCTTTTATGATCTGTAGTTTTTAACTGATCGAATAGTGATTGACTAAATACCCAAAGGGACCCTTTTTATAAGCAGCCTTATAGTGACAAATTAAGGAAAAAACAATAAGGTTATAACCCCCTGCATTACAGTTGGATGGTGGCTCATAGCTCACTGCACTGTATTAGGTCTGCAGTCTATGAACTTCAAGTAACAGAATCTTTTCAAACAGAGTAACCCACTAACGGATCTACATACAATAACAATATTTAAATACATGCATATTACACAATGTGCTATGCAGTAGGCACGTTTACAGTCTAACCTATTTTGAGTCAAAACGGTGACTAGACAAAATCCTGATCTCTCAGCAACTGCATTAGCCACCAGAGTTCTTACTATTATCCCCTGAAAATTGCAGAGCTCAACAGGATCTCAGCAGCAAGAGCCTTAACCCTATAAGATGTTTGAAAATACAACCTCTTTGCGACTAAGCCAAAACAGATTTACTGTCACTGTCCCTTTTGCCAATTTCTTTCTTGTAGACTAAATAAATGTATATGTTGTGTGTTGGACTCTGCTTTTCATGACTCTGCCTGCATGACTCCACCCTCTTTCCACTGCAACACCTTGACTCCCAATGTATGGGTTATCATAGGATCTTGTTTCCATTTCCAGCACTGTTCGTCATTGAGAAGTAGCTTGAGTCTAGGCCTAATGAGCATAAGTGAGACTAAACGGAAAGCACAGCACTTAATGGCATTGCTTTACCTGTCACTGTTGGTAATCTCTTCTAGGCATTGTGATATTAAGGTTCTGTAGTAGGGGATCTCTGTGTATAGTCATAATCTAGTGAATAGTCCCGCCCATGTGCGTGGACCCCGGAGCAATCAAAAATAATCTCTTACAGTGTCAAAAAATGCAGAAAATGCATAGACACTTAAGAGAGAATTTAAAGACAGATAATGCAGCCAAAAGGCTACACTGTCCAGTACTTCAACCAGAAATTTCCACCATAAAATCCACAAAACAGCAAAGCCTGTACAGATTTCCCTTGCTTAACAGCAAAATCCCTCAGGAATGATAGAGAGAAGAACCTGGACAGACAAGCCCCATAGGCTGCCATTATGTGGCTTAATTAGGATACTGTGCCTTTAAGAGAACCTTCCAGAACCTTCTCTCAGTATCCCAGAATGCATAGCAGGTCCAACTTAGCCTCAGTTCTTTTTTCCGGCTCCTGCAAGCAGGACCCTGGAGCATTGAGCTCTCCCTTTCAAGGGTTTTTGTTGGTGTTTTACACTGATTTCGATTTTTGGTACTTTTAAAGTACTCTGGTGACTTTCTTTCTGTGTTTCTGCACTCTTTTTTGTCCAATAATGCCTGCATTATTCGACAAGTGCCCTGAGTGCTCAAGAAAGAAGGCCAAGACAGACTCCCATGAGGTCTGTATTCTCTGCCTTCCCTCTTCCCACATCCCTGAGGAGTGTAGGATCTGCAGAAGCTTCTCTGGAAGGACCCTGAAGGAGAGGAAGAAGATCAGGCTTCAGGGGCTTGAGGAGAGGAAGCTGAAGGCACGAGGTGGGTCAGGAGGGGCTCCTTCTACCCATGCTGAGGCCTCTGGGGGGCTCCCCAGGGGCAGGAAGACCAGCCCGCGCCCAAGGTCTCCGTCTGGGTCAGTTGCGCTGACCACGACGTCGAGGGGACGGTCGACGGCCAGTTCCAGGTCTCCCCAGGGCTCTGGGTCGAGAAAACGTCGCCCGTCGACGTCGAGGAACGTGTTCCGGCCGCCGTCGAAGCCGGTGTCGATATCCTCGTCGTCGCTGTCGGCGTCGAGTGATCGACATCGGAGGGCCCGGCGTCGGCGCTCGCCGTCGAGGCGACACCGCCGTTCGCCGTCGAGGACATCGTCGTCGAGGGGATCCTCGTCGTCAAGGTCGCCGTCGAGACAAAAGGCATCTCCGGCGCCGAAGAGGTCGACGTCGAAGCATTCCGAAAGGCCGACGTCGAGACGGTCGAGAAGATCGACGTCGAGAAGGTCGGAGAGGTCGACGTCGAGGAGATCCAAAGGGTCGCCGTCGAAGCGATCCAGGAAGTCGACGTCGAGACCGGCGAAGAGGTCGAGGTCGCCGTCGAGGCACCATCGCCCGTCGTCGAGGTTTCGTGGCTCGTCGATCTGGTCGGGGTCGACGTCGAGACGTAGACACGGTTCGACGTCGAGGAGTGTGATTCGGTCGACGCCGAAGGACCGTTCGACGTCGAGGGGACATCGGTCGTCGTCTGGACACCGGTCTTCAGCGTCTGTAGGTCCTAAGGACAGGCCCAGGACTGTGGGGGGCTCCCCACTCTCTGGTAGAGGTGATGGCTCGCCGGGACTGGCGCATTCCGGGGTGGATACTCCGATGAAGCCGTCTACGCCTCCCCCGCGGCCTGCTGTGCCGAAGGGTCCTCCTCCGAAGGCCCCTACCCCGCCTCCGAAGCCGGCTCCGCGGGATCCGCGTCCGGTTGCCCCTCCACCCCCGATCCCACCGAGGGAGGTGTCGATGCCTAAGTTCCCGACGCCTCCGAAGAAGACTCCTAAGAAGCCTGGAGCTCCTGACCCTGGGAGGCCGAAGGAGCGTCCGAGGCCCAAGAGGTCGAGGTCTCGCTCGGGGAGACGGGACAGATCGAGGAGTGGCCGCGGATCTTCATCACGATCCAGGCATCATCACAAGAGGCGTCGGTCCAGGTCACGTTCTCCTTCTGGGACCCGTTCCTACTCGCCCACGCTGTCCGATTCGCCGGAGACTAGGGTGTCTCCGATAGACGATATTAGCACGTTTCAGGAGGTTCTCCTGCGTGGTGCGGCGAAGTTGGGCATTGAGGTTGAAGCGCCTACGGCTTCTACCTCGGTAATCTTTGAGACTTTACACAAGAGGCACTTGTCTCGCCCCCTGTTACCTCTGGTGCCGGGGCTCCTTGAGCCCGCCGAACAGCTATTCCTGACGCCGGCGACGGTGAGATCTGTCCCTTCCAGGATACTGAAAAAGTACAGGGCTCCGGACTCAGACCCAGCCTTCTTGAGGAAAGACCCGGTACCGGATTCAGTCATCGTGACTGCTGCTCGGAAGCTTCATTCCACCTCCCCTGCGTCCACGGTGCCTCCGGACAAGGAGAGCCGGTGGATCGATTCTGCTGGTCGCAAGGCGTGTGGGACATCCGCCTCGTCCATGAAGGCTGCCAGTGACTCGGCTTTGCTGGGACGTTACGACCGGTCCCTTTGGGACTCGATGGAGCAGTTCGCAGACCTCGTCCCTCGAGACCGCAAGGAGGACTTTGTGGAGATCGTCAAGGAGGGGATGTTGGTCTCTAATCAGGCCATCGGCGCTGCAGCAGACATATCGTTGCTGTCCGCGCACGGATATTGCCACGGGATTCACCAGAGACGCCATGCTTGGCTCAGGTTGACATCGTTGAAACCGGAGGCGCAGCAACGCGTGGCGAATCTCCCGTTTTCCGGAGATACCCTCTTCGGGAAGCACGCGGATGATGAGATGGCCAGGATGAAGGCCGAAGCGGAGACCCTGACGGCAGTGGGCCTGGAAAAGCCCAAGGAAAAGAAACCCTTCCGACAGTACCAGCGTCGGTTTGGGGCGCAGGGTCGTGGAAGGGGGCAGTCTGCTGGTCAACATCAACAGCGGCAGCAGCAGCAGCAGTACAGGCAGCCCTTCCAGAAGCGACAGGGTGGTAGAGGTCGTCAACAGTCCTCTACCGCGACCAAGGGCCCGGCCGGGTCCCGTCCCTGAGCTGTTACTTCCCCCTCGTCCGTTACCCGCTCCGGTGGGGGGAAGCGTTCAATTTTTTCTGGCAGAGTGGAGAAAAATTACTCAGGACAAGTGGGTGCTGAATATTGTTTGCAATGGATACAGTCTACGTTTCACCAGCCCTCCTCCATCGATTCCTCCCGTCAGCTCGCAGTATCAACTGCGCGAGCTTCAGACGGAGGCGGACGTTCTGCTAAGGAAAAGGGCGATCGAAGACGTACCTCTGTCTCAAAGAGGAAGAGGTCTGTACTCTCGGTTCTTTCTTGTCCGCAAGAAGGACAAAAACGAGTTCAGGCCCATTCTGGATTTGCGGCAGGCAAACAAGTGGATTCGCAGAGAAAAGTTTCGCATGCTGTCGTTGCATCAGATCTACCCTCAGCTGCAACGGGGAGACTGGATGTGTGCCATAGATCTACAGGACGCATACTTCCACGTGCCCATTGCATGCAAACACAGAAAATTTCTGCGCTTTCAAGTCGGCACCAATCACTATCAGTACACGGTGCTACCCTTCGGACTGAAGTCTGCACCCAGGACATTCTCAAAATGTATGGCAGTGGTAGCGGCACACCTGAGGAAGAACAAGGTGTTTGTCTACCCGTACCTGGACGATTGGTTGATCAAGGCCTCCTCCTTCTCGGAAGCTCGAGCACACTTCCAGAAGACGTGCGTTCTCTTGAACAGGCTGGGGTTGCACATCAACATGTCCAAGTCGGTCCCGATTCCGGTGCAGTGCATCCAGTACTTGGGGGCCTCCATCAATACGCTGTCAGCAAGCGTGTCTCCTTCGGAAGAGCGACGTTTATCACTCGTTCGGAAGGCTCAGGCTCTCATGAAAACTCCGTCTACGACGGTGAGGACCGTGTCTTCTCTACTGGGATCGATGGCCTCTTGCATTTTTCTCACTCCTCACGCACGGCTACAGATGCGTCCTCTGCAGGAGTGCTTGGAGGATCAGTGGGACCAGAGGAGAGGTTCTTGGGACGACAGGATACGACTGTCTCTACATGCTCTTCAGTCTCTGAAGTGGTGGTGCTCGAAGGAGAATCTCCTCAGAGGCGTTCCCTTCCACAAGGACATTCCCACACAGACCATCGTGACGGATGCGTCTCTCCTAGGTTGGGGGGCGCATTCCGGAGATCTGCAAATTCAAGGGACGTGGTCCCCGACGGAGTCCACGTACCACATCAATTTCCTGGAACTGAGAGCTGTTCACTTGGCACTGAAGGCCTTTCATCCGTCCTTTCAGACCAACTCTCTGCTTGTTCAGACGGACAACACGACTACGATGTATTACCTCAACAAGCAGGGGGGCTCGAGATCGCGCACTCTGTCGCAGGAGGCGCAGGCGATCTGGCACTGGCTTCTGGCTCGAGGACTGTCGATAACGGCCACCCATCTGCCAGGTGTGCAGAATGTTCAGGCAGACGAGCTGAGCAGAATCGTGCAGGAAAACCACGAATGGGTCATAAACGACGAAGTACTAGGAGGAGTCTTCGCAAGGTGGGGAACTCCAGACGTAGATCTGTTTGCCACCGCCGAAAACAGCAAATGCCGAGGCTTCGCCTCCAGGTACTACCAGCCAGGGACGCTGGGGAACGCGTTATGGATCAACTGGTCGAACAGCTTTCTGTACGCTTTTCCACCAATTCCCCTGATTCCGGCGGTTCTCATCAAGCTGTCTCAATCCAGGGCGAGAATGATTCTGATTGCCCCGGAATGGCCCAGACAGTGGTGGTTCACGGACCTGCTTCACCGATCTCTCCTTCCTCACATGAAGCTGCCGTGCAGGCCGGACCTTCTCACGAAGTTCGGGGGGCGGATGGTGCACCCCAACCTCTCGTCTTTGAGTTTGGCGGCATGGCTCCTGAAATAGTGCAATATGGCCATCTGAATCTCCCAGAGGATTGTATGGGCATACTGAAGGAGGCTAAGCGACCTTCCACTAGGACTTCCTATGCTTACAAGTGGAAGAGGTTTTGCATCTGGTGCAAGTCTAAGAACTATGACCCTACGTCATGCAAGGAAGATGTCATCCTTCCATATCTGCTTCATCTGGCGCAGTCGGGCCTTAATGTCCATTCCATTAAGGTTCATCTGGCTGCTTTGACTGCCTACAGGAAAGGCCCTTCACAGACTTCCTTTTTCCAGATCCCTGTGATCAAAGATTTTTTGGAAGGCTTGAAGAAAGTGTTCCCTCCTGTCAGGCTTCCTTCGCCTTCATGGGACTTGAATGTGGTGCTGTCCAGATTGATGAAGGAGCCTTTTGAACCCATTCATAAGGCTTCGTTGCAGCACCTGTCCTGGAAGGCGGCGTTCCTCGTGGCCATTACATCGGCCCGCAGGGTGAGTGAGATTCAGGCATTGTGTTGCCAAGAACCTTATACTGTATTTCATAATGCTAAAGTTGTTATGCGTACTCACCCTAAGTTTCTTCCCAAGGTTGTTTCTGATTTTCATATCAATCAGACTATCACTTTGCCTACGTTCTTTCAGAATCCTTCATCTCCGGCGGAACGGTCTTTACATTCCCTGGATGTGCGGAGGGTGCTGAAGTTTTATCTTGATAAGACTAAAGATATTCGTAGGTCAGACCAATTGTTCGTCAATTATGGCTCAGTCAGGACAGGTCTTGCTACCTCTAAACAGTCCATCTCGAGGTGGATTGTGTCCTGCATACAGTTGTGTTACTACAAAGCTAATAAGACCTTAGGAGGTAAGCCTAAGGCTCATTCCACCAGGGGCAAAGCTGCTACGACAGCTATGCTCCGTAATGTTCCCATTGCAGAGATCTGCAAGGCGGCCACTTGGAAGTCGGTCCATACCTTTGCTAAGCATTACTGCCTGGACACTGATGCCAGGGCAGACGCTCAGGTTGGGCAGGCTTCGCTGCGGAATCTGTTCGCACAGTAGTGGCGTTATTTTATTCTCCACCGCCGCTTGGTGTGGGGATGGGCTTGCCATTCTATTCACTAGATTATGACTATACACAGAGATCCCCTACTACAGAAGGAGTAGTTTCTGTCCTGTAACTCCAGTTCTGTAGTAGGGGTATCTCTGTTATAGTCATAAGCGCCCTCCCGCCTCCCCGGTGGAGTGTTGTTCATGATCATAATGCTGCAGGTCTGGCGTTTCCTACGCCCTCGAAAAGAACTGAGGCTAAGTTGGACCTGCTATGCATTCTGGGATACTGAGAGAAGGTTCTGGAAGGTTCTCTTAAAGGCACAGTATCCTAATTAAGCCACATAATGGCAGCCTATGGGGCTTGTCTGTCCAGGTTCTTCTCTCTATCATTCCTGAGGGATTTTGCTGTTAAGCAAGGGAAATCTGTACAGGCTTTGCTGTTTTGTGGATTTTATGGTGGAAATTTCTGGTTGAAGTACTGGACAGTGTAGCCTTTTGGCTGCATTATCTGTCTTTAAATTCTCTCTTAAGTGTCTATGCATTTTCTGCATTTTTTGACACTGTAAGAGATTATTTTTGATTGCTCCGGGGTCCACGCACATGGGCGGGACTATTCACTAGATTATGACTATAACAGAGATACCCCTACTACAGAACTGGAGTTACAGGACAGAAACTACTCCTACTGTGTGCAATTAAGTCATGATATAGTGAGATTACTGTGTGCAATTAAGTCATGATATAGTGAGATTACTGTGTGCAATTAAGTCATGATATAGTGAGATTAAGTTGTCCCTGTAAGGATCTGAATGTGTTACTTAAATGAGTTATTTAGACATGCCCAATTTAACCTTTAGGGGTAATTTATTGGTTATTTGGAAAAATGGGTAAGTTACTCAATTTTTAGGTCTTGCCTGAGACAGCCCACGCACTTATTGTTTATAAAACATTTGTGTTTGCTTAAAGGGATGCTTGGAGCCTGTCCATTACTTGCCATTGGTTGGCTTCATTGTTAATCTCATTTGCTTTAATCCTTTTGGTCAGTTGATCCAGGCTTTAGCGCCTCTTTGTTTTTTCTTCCTCCCCTGGAGCATGGATGCCGTTGTGTTCTTCCCCTTCTCATTAGGTCTCTCCTAGGCAGTGCAAGCACTGTCTCTTATGAGACATGCTAAATCCACAATGTGGCTTCAAGCACCTCCCATCTTTTCAATTAGTTCCTGTGAATGCTCTTAGTAAATGCCTACTTTTGTTTTGTGAATGTGCTTAATTAATATTGCCGTTTGGTGTTTCTGACCCCCCCCCCCCCCCCCCCCCCCCCCCCAGGAGCCTGTTCCTGTTACATGTGGGCTTACTTTTTTTTAATCTTCCTTTGTGCACACAATTTTGTCTTCCTTGGCTCATGTTGCCTTGTTCTAACCCTTATGACCGCTGTTGCTTTGTCAAATTGAAAGTGCTGCTCATGGCGGTGATTGACTGCATGAGAATTTCCCTCCTTCTGCTCCCTCAAAAGCTCCTTTCCTTCCTCTCATTGCCCAGGGTCTCGTTGTAATCTGTGGTGCAACTCTGAAGCGGCCCATGGAATCTGAGGCCCTGCTTAGCCTGCAATTAAACTCTCTCCGCTGCACGGGTACCCCGGGGGACACTCATACAACAGTGCATTCTGCTGTCCCACTGCGAGGAGCAGCCTCGCAGAACACCACCACCCAGCCTTTTGTAGAAGAGCAGTGCCTCACCTCAAGTAACTGCATAGAAGGCTTGGGCCATGCCGTGCAGGGAAAGTAACATGGGGGTATCCGGGGACAGAATGTGTGCAGCCGCCCTGACCACGCTGCGACCTTACATCGAGGTGAGTGATGGAAGTGGACCTGGAATACATTTTCAGGGTACCTGATTGCCTCTTTTTCCTTCAGGATCAAAAGTAAAACGTACTTCCAACAGCAACAGACTGGGGTTTAATCCCCCAGTATTCTACGGTAGCTTTCGACAAAGATCTAATGAACAACTAGAGCGCTAACAATTTTTCATGGCAAAATTAGGACACACCTGAAGTCATCTTAATGGTATCAAAGTACAAAACTTAAAACATTTTCTTCGAAAATGATCAAAGTTAGGGATTTCTTGTCAGAGAAATGATAGTTACTCCAGTATTGGAACTTTCATAGATTCCCATTGCTTGTATCATTCCCCGTCGTCGGACTGGGAGCCTCGGTAATAATAAATATATATATATATAAATATATACTTAGGTAAATACACCCTAATAGGTGTAAAAAGTAAAAAATTAGGCCTAGGCCTCATTATATTTTGTAGCCTATAGGTGTCCTTATGTAAAAGGACCCAAACTCACATTAGCAACCAATCAGATTAGCCTCACCCTGTGGAACCTTCCTGAGAAAGCTCAGAGCCTCAGATTTTCTACCGCATCGTTGATGACAGGGAGTCTCTTTAGAGCTCTGCTCTAACTTCTACTTTGAGGTACTATTTAAGCTGTTTTTTGACAGGATTCCTTTAAATTCTTACTATGGCTGATAAGGAAAAGAAGAGCCTTTTCAGGCCTTGTGCCACTTGTGGCAAAAAACGACTTTATACTGAGGATAAACATAAGGATTGTATATACTGTTTATACCCTGACCACAAGCCAGAGGGTTGTAAGATATGCAGGATGATGTCTGTTAAGACTCTTCGAGATCGTGAAGGACGGTTACTTCTTTGGCTGAGAAAGTTGGAAAAGAAGGAAGAAGTGGTTTCTAGTGATGATGAAGATGCCAGATCATCATCTTCCAAGACATCTTTGAAGAGGGGTGTACCATCTGAGGAAGTTTCATCTGAACCCCCCTCAAAGGCTTTGCGTGGGACCTCTGATAGGTCTGGCAAGCCCGGGCCTAGCGAATCTCCTCACGTGAGTGTAAAGGAGAGGGAAAGGCTAGCACCTCAGGTGCTGAAGGCAAAACTGGATGAGGGCTCGGCTGGGCCTTCACATCAGGAGAAAGTTTCTAAGTCCTTCAAGAAACCAACTGTAGAGGCTTCAACAGTGGTCAAAAAAGGCGCTAAAGCCTCTGTGGTGACTTTGTCTCCTCATACATCGACGAGCCATCCATCGACGACGAGGATGACGACGACGACAGCGTCGACGAGGACTTCGACGACGATGCCGGCGACGAAGACTGGGTCGACTACAGCGTCGACGACGATGACTACGTCGACGGTTACCACCTCGTCGACGAAGACAATTCCGTCGACGATGACTATCCCGTCGACGGTGGCAATCTCGTCGACGACGACGATCTCGTCGACGAGGGTGAGCCCGTCGACGATGGCAGTTCCGTCGACGATGACGAACCCGTCGACGATGACGAGCCCGTCGACGATGGCGATCCCGTCGACGGTGAAGTTTGTCTCGTCGACGGTCCCGTCGACGATGGTTCAGACTATGGAGATGCCGTCGACGGCAGGTGATAGAGGCACCAGGAAGAGGAGAATAACGCCGGATATGACTTCACCTAGAAAGGTGTCATCATTACCCCCAGCCCTGTTGTTGGATGAGGATGAGTACTCGGAGAATGAGATGTATGGGGATGCATATAGCCCATCTCAGTTGCATCTGAAATACCACGATTCTGACCAGGATGATGAGTACTATTATGGGCAGGAGCAGCGACATCAACAACAGGTCGCATACCAGGAAACTCAGGCACAACAGGGCACGGTTACAATGCCTATGAGTCTTTTGACGGACTTGAGAGCAATGCTGGAGGAGTATAGAAGCAGGCAAGGGTCGCGACCAGTGGAAGGTCAGGCGCATGTTCAGCCTCAGGTGATGGCAGTTCAGTCTGTGGCCCCTTCACAGGGGGAAGAGGAGAGGGAATATCCTCGGCAGACACAGGTCCAGGATGATACCTCGGATGAGGATGAACAGAACCAGGATCAGAATCCTGATAACTAATGGAACCAGTATATAGCACAGGATCCGGCTTCTCCGGTGCCGGACCCGGTAGATTCACCTCCGGCGGATGTGGGAGGTTTCTTCAGCTTGATGGAAAGAGCCACGGCACGCTTTAAGCTAGCCATGCCGGCAACATCTACGGATTGTTTTTTGTATGATTTTAAAGAGGCATACCGTAAGACAGTGCGTTCGATTCCCATTGTAGAGCACATTTGGGATGAAGGAAAGAAGGTGATGCAGTCTCCAGCGACAGTCATTCCAACACTTCCACGCTTGGAGAAAAAGTATAAAGCTCCGGATGACAGTCCCGCCTGCTTGATTGGACAACCTAGACCAGACTCAGTCATATCGCAGGCGGCGCAGAAGAAATCACGGAATCCTTCGGCCACCCTCACAACTCCACCGGACAAGGAGGGTAGAAGGTTAGACAACGCTGGAAAGCGATTTTCTTCTATGGCTAGTTTGTTGGTCAGGGCGGCCAATGCCTTGGCGATTCTAGCAAGATATGACCGCCAGATGTGGAGTGATGTGGCGCACTATGTGGAATTACTGGCGGATGACCCTAGAGCTGAAGCTCGGAAACTTCTGGAAGAAGGACAACGGTCTTCTTCTGAAATGATTGATTGTGCGATGGACATCGCCACCGTTTCTTTCCGTGCTCTGGGCAGCGCGGCTGTTCTTCGACGGCAGGGGTGGCTACGAGCGACCTATTTTCGACCAGAGGTCCAAAATAAGATTCTGGACTTGCCCTTTGATGGGGACATGTTATTTGGGAAACATGTCGATGACACCCTACAGGGAATAAAGAAGGACACAGAGACAGCAAGGGCTCTGGGGAACCTACAATATAGAAAGACACCATTCCGTGGAGCGAGAGGAAGAGGCTTCACTTCTCCAAGAGGTGGTTATCAGCAACAGCGATACTCGCAGCAGTCGCAGTCGTACAGACCACAGTACGGCAATCAATATTATCAGAGACAGACACAGTCTCAATCGTTCTCTCGTCAGAACGCTCGTGGACGTCAGGGGCGTCAGGGCAAAGACGCTGGCAAGCGTCAATAGCGGCCTCCTGACTCTGCCAACTGTTCCTCCGCCTCTGGTATCTCCAGTGGGCGGCAGGATATCTCAACATCTGAGCAGCTGGGAAGAAATAACATCGGATCAGTGGGTATTGAACATCATCCGACATGGGCATACACTAGAATTCCAGGAGTTTCCACCTACAAGAGCTCCCCACGCCACTACTTCAAAACATCTAAACCTTCTGCAATTGGAAGTTCAACAAATGCTTCGGAAGGGGGCGATCCAACGTGTTCCCCTATCACAAAGAGGAGAAGGTTTCTATTCAAGATTTTTTCTGATCCGAAAAACGAAACTAAAGTGGCGTCCGATCCTGGACTTAAGGGAGCTCAATACCTATCTCGTAAAGCTGTCGTTTCGGATGATTTCACTCCAGGACATATTGCGCCTCTTGAATCCAGGCGATTTCATGGCTACACTAGACCTGGAAGATGCCTATTTTCATATCCCGATCCATCCGGCTCACAGACGTTATCTTCGCTTCACAGTGGGCAAGAGTCACTTCCAGTTCATGGTGCTCCCATTTGGATTAAAATCCGCTCCTCGGATATTCACAAAGGTGCTGGCCCCGGTAGCAGCTTTTCTGAGAAGACAGTCGCTGGAAGTATTCCCGTACTTAGACGACTGGCTGCTGAAGGCACCAAGCTTCCAAGAGGCAACAGAAGCAGTGGACACATGCTTGAGCCTCTTCATTCATCTGGGTTTGCAACTCAACAGAGAGAAATCGGTTCTTCAACCGTCAGGTATGGTGAAGTTCTTGGGAGCGATCCTCGATACTCGGTTGTGCAAAGCCTTCCCATCGGAAGAGAGACAGTTGAAACTCATGTCTTCAGCCGCTCGGCTGCTGAGGAAAACTTGGATGACAGTCAGGATGTACAAATCTCTTCTAGGGTCGATTTCATCCTGTATTCAATTGATTCCGCACTGCAGGCTGCGAATGCGCCCCTTGCAGGAGGAACTGGACCTTCAGTGGAGACAAGTGGAAGGGTCGTTCGACGACAAGGTAACGGTCACCCAGCAGATGAAACGGACGGTTTCATGGTGGATGAAGAAATCTCACCTCGCAGTGGGTCTCAGTTTCAGAGCGGCACCGGCTCCTCGCGTCATTACCACAGACGCCTCCCTTCAGGGTTGGGGAGCGGTCATGCAAGATCTCCAGGTCAGTGGCCACTGGACACCATTAGAACGTCGCTTGCATATCAACGTTCTGGAGCTAAGGGCTATTCGATTGGCAATGTTGGCGTTCCTTCCAAGGATTTCAAATTCGGCCATCCTGGTGCGTACGGACAACACCACCGCAATGCATTACGTCAACAAGCAGGGCGGCACAAGATCACAACTGCTTTCTCAGGAAGCCCAGTTGCTGTGGGAGTGGGTGATCTCACAGAACATCACGCTCGTGGTGGAACACCTTCCAGGAGTATGCAACACGAAGGCAGATACGCTAAGCCGCTTGAGGGCAGTCTCACACGAGTGGGAACTGGACAACACAGTGGTCAAGGACATCTTCTCCCGTTGGGGAACCCCAGCGATCGACCTGTTTGCAACACCGAGGAACAAGAAATGCCGGTGTTATGCGAGCAGGGAACACCATCGAGGGTCACTGGGGAATGCCCTTTTGATGTCTTGGTCCGGCGCATTTGTTTACGCCTTTCCGCCATTTCCCCTGATTCCTCGTGTCCTCAAGAAGCTCAAGCTGGACAAGTGCAGGATGATACTAATAGCGCCTGCCTGGGCTCGCCAGTTCTGGTTCACGGAGTTGCTTCTTCTATCGGAAAAGCGGCCCATTCATCTGCACCCCAACCAGACCCTTCTATCAATGTACAACGGCCAGGTTCTCCACCCGAACCCGAGCTCGCTTCAGTTGACAGCTTGGCTCCTGAACACAGAGAGTTTAAGGATTTAGACATTTCAGAAGAATGCAGGAACATTTTGTCACAGGCACGAGCTCCTAGCACTAATAAGACATATAGAGCGAAATGGAAAAGGTTCTATTTATGGTGCCAGAGGGATGGAGTGCATCCATTCTCATCAGCTCCGCATCAGCTCTTGCCATACATTCTATCTTTGGCACGGGCAGGTCTGGCTCATGCTTCCATCAAGGTCCACTTGGCAGCTATTTCCAGGTACAGAAGGACAAGATCGGGCCCTTCTCTACTATCAGCAAGGATAATTAAGCAATTCCTGAAAGGGCTGTTTAGAGTTTTTCCGCCAGTCAGGCCCCTACCTCCGGTTTGGCACTTGAATGTGGTCCTGGCTCAACTGATGAGATCGCCATTTGAGCCTATACATAGGGCTGAACTGAAGTTCCTATCATGGAAAGTGGCGCTTCTTCTGGCACTCACATCTGCAAGGAGAGTAGGGGAACTACAGGCTTTAACTATCAAAGAACCTTTCTTGCAGTTCAAGAATGATACATTGATCCTACGAATGAACCCCAAATTCATTCCGAAGGTACCGACAGACTTTCATCTGAATGAACCGGTGGTTCTGAATTCTTTTTTTCCTCGGCCTTCCACTCAGGCTGAGAGGACACTTCATTCTCTGGACGTTCAGAGATGTCTGAAATTTTATCTGCAACGCACAGCTGGATTTCGGAAGACGCCCCAGCTGTTTGTGGCCTTCGGGGCCCCAAGAAAAGGATTTCCTTTGTCAAAGCAGGGAATTTCCAGATGGATATCAAGTGCGATCCGTTTCTGCCACCAGGCGGCAGGCAAACCGTTGGAAGGACAGGTGAAGGCGCACTCCACAAGATCGATCTCATCGTCAACAGCGCTGTTTGCTGGAGTATCGATAAAGGATATTTGCAGAGCGGCCACCTGGAGCAGTACTCACTCATTCACGAGGCACTACTGCCTGGAGGCGGCTGCAAAGGGGGATTCGGCTGTTGGACAAGCAGTCCTGAGAAATCTCTTCCAGTAAGAGGTGAGCTTTCCTCTCTTCCCTCCTCCTGTTTTTTCAAACATTTCGTTTATTATGATATGGTTACTGATTTATTGTTGTTATGATGTATAATATCATTGGTTTATAATGGTTCTATAACTATGCACGAAAGGTTTGAGGTATGCTAACTGCTATCTACACTGATACAAGCAATGGGAATCTATGAAAGTTCCAATACTGGAGTAAGAAACAAGTTACTTACCTGTAACTTTAGTTCTCCAGTATTGGTAACTTTCATAGATTCCCATGCGCCCACCCGCCTCCCCTGGGAAAGCTCACTTCTGGGCTAGGTGATTATGTGGCAAAGCAACGGCTACGAAAATCTGAGGCTCTGAGCTTTCTCAGGAAGGTTCCACAGGGTGAGGCTAATCTGATTGGTTGCTAATGTGAGTTTGGGTCCTTTTACATAAGGACACCTATAGGCTACAAAATATAATGAGGCCTAGGCCTAATTTTTTTACTTTTTACACCTATTAGGGTGTATTTACCTAAGTATATATTTATATATATATATATTTATTATTACCGAGGCTCCCAGTCCGACGACGGGGAATGATACAAGCAATGGGAATCTATGAAAGTTACCAATACTGGAGAACTAAAGTTACAGGTAAGTAACTTGTTTCTTAATGCTCTAGAAAGCTAAAATGGGGTCACTTTCTATTTGCTCTCAAATATCTTCCTCATATGTTTCAGTAGAACATGCTAACATGCAGAGTCAAAAGTGTACTTCCAATAGCAGCAGGAGTCTGTCAGTTACCCACCGAGCCATCAACTGCAGCATCACCACATAATTCTAACAAACTAGAGTACTAATTTTCTAAAAAAAAAAAGTGAGACAGAGTGCCATTAAGTCGGAATAGGAGCTGTTGAAATTAAAGATTTTCCTAATGAGCAGGCTGAAGTAAATGAGCACTGAGATGTTCACTTGCGTATGAAACGTGACGGTTAGTAAAGGAAAAATAGTTGGACATCTGCATAAGTACAGTATGACTTTTCCACGTCTGTTATTCAGCCTACCTATCTCAATCGCTTTACAGCCCCCTAACCTTATAATAGATCTGAATCATTTGCTTTCTATGCATGGTTATAGCTATTGCGACTAATTGTAGCTCTGCAGTTACTCAACACTCACTGGCACATGGAGTCCCTAATGCAGGAGCTCCCATAGTTTTTGTGATTGAAGCGAACACTATATCGCTTTTAAGAGATCGATCTATTGATATTGAGATATATATACACACACAAACTCATATATACTACACCCACGCACTTACATTAAAAAGAATAGAAATTCACTGAAGAATACAATGGTTAAATTGACCTTAGTTAGGTTAAAGTGTGACGCACAAGGCAATGTTTAAAATCTGAAATAACAGTGATATTCCCCATACTTTAATGTGCTAACTACAACTTACACTCCCACCATGCACTGCTAAGGACCTAAAGTCTTTTTTTAAAGGCCTGAAATGGTGCGTGGGGTGATAATTGGACGGTTGGTTAAAATAAACCAGATCATGGATGGTGAATGAATGAATGAATGAGAAATTGATGGATGCTTAATGGTGGGTGACTGGATGGATTGCGGACATCCACACACAATTGATTATGGCCCACTAGTGAGGCAGCGTTGCCTCTCGTACTCCTCAATACACAAGTCGCCCACTGTTCGCTGCGATGGTGTGAATACCACGTTGTGGCATTTGTTTTCCTGACTGTAGCTCGCATTTGTCAAAGTCAGATTTTTTTGTGTTGAAAATGTTTTTTTATTTTGTTGTATGCAGTGGTCCCAGCTAAACATGAATTTAGCTGAAAACAACGAAAAATACAAATTTAAATACAACCAGAAAGAATTCACGTTCAGTGTTGGTTTTGAACATGCCTTGTTTTTGGGCAAATTATTTAATCTCCCTGTGCCAAATTTTAAGCAGAATAGTACTTTAGATGGGCTGAAAATATGGTGCAGACTGGGCAAGATAAGGTAAGTGCATATTAGAAACCGTCACTTCTGAACAGCCAGTAGGGCTGGAGATGTGAGCATTGCAGCATCTCAAAAATGTAGGGATGAAGGCAATTGTATACTAGTGAAATATTAATTTTAAAAAACGCATTTGTGCCCGTTAGGTAGGCCTGGGGATGTCGCAGGCAACTATAAGGCTGGAAAGAATAAATTGTGGTGTAACAATCGTAGCAGCTGATGTAGGAACTTTAAAATTGATTAGAGTTTTAGTGCTGGCTTAAAATGCTGTTGTTTTGGGCAATTTATTTAATCGCCCTATGCCCAACATAATTAAATGTGTCCTTGTGGAACGTAACTGGTGCTTATCTAAAGTGCTCCGACACCTTGTGTGCAAGTTTACGGGATCTAAAACTGCATTAAAAAAATTTGATGTAGGGCTAACATCCACTTAACACGCATTTACATATACGTAGCGTATTGCAAATTCCAGTAAAACGAGTGAATCACAATGAATTGAAAGCCAAATGGTGCTTTAGGCGAAAGCCTGGTTAACCTCGATACATTTATTTTGTATAAAATATGCTGAATTTAAAAGCAACGGAGAAAAGGTCACGGCGTGTTGGTTTTGAAGACTTAAAGCAATTCAAGATTAACAACCACCTACCCAACGGGCGCATGGACTCCCAGCTAAACACGGGCTGAGTTAAAACAGTGAAAAAATGAAAAAGAATTGCTCCATTACCTTGAATGACAGTTCACAGGATATAAAACTGCCAATAAAGTAACGTAGTTCTAAATATGAAACAGGCACTTATAAAATATTTACATGTAGTACGTAATGTCTCACAAGGGTGCAGTAAAATGTCTCAATTACGATCATTTGTAAGCAGAATGATGCTTTTAAGCAAAAGCCTTGTTAACCCAAAAATTTTAATTTTCTTGATGGGAGAAATAATAGTCAGTACAGCTCCTCCTGAGGCACAGATAGTAAGGGGTAGAATCATTAGGAGGGTTTGGGTGTACTTACAGCAGTGCGGGCCTGCCTCTAGGGTCTTCTCAGGCACATGGTGGAGAAGCGTGGCTCAGTGGTGAGAGGCGGCAGACCCGGAAGCTGAGATCGGCCGTGGACCAGGGTTCGATTCCCCGCCTCGGCGGGTCTCTGGCTCAAAAATTCCACCGACTTGACAATTCTCGCTCCGGTGCCTACTCGACTCACGGGGTCACACTCTGCGACTCTGGGCAATAGCTTGCTTAATCTCCACTACGGCCCCTCGCGGCGGGATGCCTGGCTTTCACCTTGTGGTTACCCTGCCAGGGTATCTCACAGGGGAATACCAGGACGGGTTCCCTAAGCAAGCGCTTAGATACCGGGTCGGTGATTTGCGCTATATAAATACATGTACATTTACATTCCAAGGGGCCAACACAGACTCCTCAAACGGGGAACCCTCTGGTCCCTGCTTCGGGACAGTCGCAGACCTGGCATATCGGTCATCAGGGCCTCCTCTCTGCCCCTTGGTGAAATATGCGAACAGACTCGTCTAATTAGTTCAGCAGCTCTGCTTCTCTGGTAACTGGATCAACACGTCACTCCCGTCGCACTAATACTGCACGTTTAAACTGTAAAGCGAAAGACAGGGCGCCACCCAAGTGAGTAACTTAAAACCATTCTATCCTGGTGGGGCACAGTGGCTCCTGGCTGCACAATCTTATCACATCGGTCGTCTCCGCTCCTCTCTGCCCCATGATCAGATGGTGAGATCAGTGCGGACTCGTCTAACTGGTTCAGAAGCTCTGCGCTGCTGTGACTGAGTCGCGTAGAGGGAGCGAGATGAAGATGGAAGCAAGCAGATTACCCAAAGTGAAAGCAACGCTGCAAGCAAAATACACGCCGTGCGCATGCACAATCTCCTGTCCAGTCAGGCATGGCAAACAGGAGACCGGGAGGGAACAAACATGCCTCCCTTCCAATCAAAAGTGAGTTTTTTCGACGCGTGCCAATGAAAGCCATTCCACCCCGCTTCCGAAGCAAAACCGACAATAGATCTCGCAAGCTTGCAGCGCATGCGCTGCTTCGCTAGTCGAGACCTAAAAAATAACACTATAGCTGGACCCGCAGAGAGAATCTGAGCTGCAGGCATCTCACAAACTATAAAATGGTATATATCTTAAACCTCTCATCCATCACACCGCCAAGTCCTGGGTTCCACTACACCATAACCGCACTGCAATGTAGTCATACACAACATAGAAACACTTACCGTGTAGTCCAAGGCAAAGGCAAAAACCCTTCAAAACGGCACATCCCATACTCCAGTTTGCTATCTGTGTGGGTAAGCCTTTCAGTGCCTCACACATGGTTGGTAAGTGCTACACAAATACAATTTAACAAACAACTAAGGGATGCTTTTAAAGTATTTTTGTGTATTTGGAAAGGGGGAAAAATATCGGTGCATTGAAAATATTATGTTGATGGTGGAAAAGCAGACCAAAACATAAAAGCGTACCACTCAGACTAATTTAAGCACCATCAGTAGGAAATACTTAATATCTTATGTTTTCAGAGCTTAGAAAAAGCAAGAATGGTGTATAGTGCTCCATGCACATGAAGTATATAATGAAAAAATATATTGCAACAGGAAAATTCACAGGTGAACCATCTGGCACAGGAATTCCACTAAAAATAAATATGAATTAGTGGAAATATTTGCAGATGTATATGTTACACGCATTTTCTCAACATCTCATAAAGAAAATACTATTGAAGAAAGAGGAAAGCGCCCAAACACTTCATTGTGACCTCAACCCTAACAGATTATTGTGCATAATAATGAATCACATTGCAATATATAGAATTAAAGGTTCTTTCAGTAAAGGACACGTTATAAAACTTTTAAAAAAACGCACAATGAGGTATACACCGATAAAACGCAGCACTCGAACATTTAGAAATATAACACTTGCAACTTCGAAGTAAGCCTTGTAAGTAGTGTAAAAAACACAATGACAAATGTATGTGCAGGAACAAAAAGCAACTTACTAGGATTATGGATTAGTATGTTGTCACTCTTCGACGTTGCTGTGTGGAATAAAAAGAATGTCTTGTACAAAATAATAAAAAAGACCACTTCAAACCTACTGAGTCAAAGAAGGAAAAAAGACCTGTTACGTTCCAGGCAAGAACCCACAAACCTAGCAGTTTGCAGAAGTGAAAAAGTAAAATACCGTACATCAGAATTGTCCCTGTGAACGACTGATGAAAGTGTGCCACTAAAGCAGTCTATGAAGGTAGTAGTCCGTGGCTATAAAGAACAAGCTTACCACCAGACTAAATGTATAGGATGTGTAAGCTGACCCAGTGTTTTGACATTGACATGACATGGAAGGGTTTCCCCAGAGCCCTTTTTAGGTTGAAACTTTGCCAAAAGACTTGTGGGCATTCTTAAAGCTATCCTGGGGATGTATTCAGACGATTGCTTACCATTGGCTTTGTATTTTGTAACTCCCAAATGCTTGCTTTCTATTTGCTGGCTTGATTTGTGTTGTTATGCTGTCCAGCATGTCTTTGTCCTTCCAGTGGAGCATAACCTATTTACCAGCTATCCTTGTATTCTTCCACAAGTGCTCGCTTTCTGTAAACAGGCCTTCACATTTTGTTCTCATCTTGTCACATTTGCTGTGAATTCAAAGACTTGGGTCAAATGTCAGGCTAGGTCTTCAGCAGGAGTTTGGTGTCTACTTTACTTTTCTTTCTTTGACTTCAAAGTTGAGAGTATTTATTTGACAATCTTGCTGGATACTGAGGATGGGAAAGAAAAGTTTTTTTTTTTCTAGTAAACTGTAAATGTGTAAAATTGCGAATATCTCGGAATTAAGAAAGCACAAATAATGCAAATACTTTTCTTAATTCTGAAGTTTGATGGAAAAATATGTTTGTATAATCAAAACAAATCGGTACGCTATGTGATGCCAGTTCCACATATTGGTGTTTGTGCGCTGTATAGTTTTATTAGTAAAACTATGTGCGAGTGTATTGGTCATTTCAATTGAAAATGAGTTGTCTGTAATGGCAATGCGCTACCACAGCATGCATACTCCACTCTAGAACACTCTACACTACTTTACTCCACTGTACGCCACACCTCTCTGCTATACCACTTAATGGCACTCCACGCCACTACCCAACGCTTTGTTCCACTCTATGCCCCCTCCATTCTACGCCACTCTATGCTAGTCTGCAATGCTCTTTCACCCTACTCTACACCACTTTACTTCACTCTGTTATGCTCCACTCTGCAACACTTTACTCCACGCTATATTAGTCTACTCCACTCTATGCCCCGCCGCTTTATGCCTTATCACAACCCTCTACTCCACCATTCCGCTCCACTCTATGCCACTTTACTCCACTCCACTCTGATACTCCACTCTGACATTCTATGCCAGTCTATGCCAATTGACTCTATGACATCCTATGCCACTGGACTCAGAGTGGATTGGCATAGATTGTCTGACACTTTACACCACTTTATGCTATGCCATTCCACGTCATTACGCAACACTCTTCTCAATTCTACGTCACCCACTCTATTGCATTCCACTCTAACACTCTATTACACTCTACAACACTCTGTGCCACTCCACTCTACCCTACTTTACACCACCCTATGACACTCCACTCTGTGCCACTCTACTCCACTCTACTCCTCTCCGTGCCCCTCCACTCTATGACCCTAGGCTCTACGACACTCATGACCCTCCGCTCTACGACCCTTCGCTCTACAACCCTTTGACCCTCCGCTCTACGACCCTGTGACCTACGACCCTCCGCTCTACAATGCTCCACTGCTGACACACTACTCCTCCGCTCTCCGACACTCCACGCCTCCACTCTACAACACTCCACGCCTCCACTCTACAACACTCCACGCCTCCACTCTACAACACTCCACGCCTCCACTCTACAACACTCCACGCCTCCACTCTACAACACTCCACGACTCCACTCCTCCCTCATGTGCCCCTCCACTCCTCTACTCTGTGCCCCTCTACGCCTGCTCTACCACACCTTACTCCAATCTGCTCTGCCACCCCTTACTCTGCTCTGCCACCCCTTACTCTGCTCTGCCACCCCTTGCTCTGCCACCCCTTGCTCTGCCACCCCTTGCTCTGCCACCCCTTGCTCTGCCACCCCTTGCTCTGCCACCCCTTACTCTGCTCTGCCACCCCTTACTCTGCTCTGCCACCCCTTACTCTGCTCTGCCACCCCTTACTTACTTTTACAACGCATACCATTACAACGCATAGTGCTTTTGGGCGCTGGATAGTGAATAGTTTAATTTACTATTCCAACTCCAGTCCCCGTGGATAGTAGGGAAGGTGTTGGATAGTACATTAAACCTATTCCCTATCCTAGAGCGCCCCCCAGTGCAATGCATTGTAATAGTTTGCGTTGTAAAAGTTGCGTCGTAAAGGCACTGCGTGGTAAGTTGCGTTGTAAAGGATGTTTACCCTCTGCTCTGCCACCCCTTACTCCACTCTGCTCTACCACCCCTTACTCCACTCTCCTCTACCACCTCTTACTCCGCTCTACCATCCCATACCCCACTCTGCTCAGCTTCCCTTCCAGCCCCGCCCCTTTGACTACTCTGCCACTCCTCTCTACTCTGCGCACTCCATCTATACCCACTCTACTCCAGTCCACTCTGTACTTCACTCTATGCACTGTACCCTACACCACTTCACTCTAGGCATTGCACTTTACCCTACACCACTTCACTGTCTGCAGTGCAATTTACCCGACACCACTTCACTCCATGCTGAGCATCAAGCGTGTTGATGTACAACGTGGCTAAAAACATTAGCACAGGCATTAGCTTTTACAGTGGTGGAGCATTTTGACTTTACTGATGCTTCTTCTGTAGTAGGGGATCTCTGTGTATAGTCATAATCTAGTGAATAGTCCCCCCCATGTGCGTGGACCCCGGAGCAATCAAAAATAATCTCTTACAGTGTCAAAAAATGCAGAAATGCATAGGCACTTAAGAGAGAATTTAAAGACCGATAATGCAGCCAAAAAGGCTACACTGTCCAGTACTTCAACTAGAAATTCCACCATAAAATCCACAAAACAGCAAAGCCTGTACAGATTTCCCTTGCTTAACAGCAAAATCCCTCAGAAATGATAGAGAGAAGAACCTGGACAGACAAGCCCCATAGGCTGCCATTATGTGGCTTAAATAGGATACTGTGCCTTTAAGGAACCTTCCAGAACCTTCTCCCAGTATCCCAGAATGCATAGCAGGTCCAACTTAGTTTCAGTTCTTTTTTCCGGCTCCTGCAAGCAGGACCCTGGAGCATTGAGCTCTCCCTTTTCAAGGGTTTTGTTGGTGTTTTTTCACTAAATTCGATTTTTGTGCTTTTAAAGTACTTTGGTGACTTTCTTCTTGGGTTTCTGCACTCTTTTGCTGTCCATAATGCCTGCATTATTTGACAAATGCCCGGAGTGCTCCAGGAAGAAGGCCAAATCAGACCCCCATGAGGTCTGTATCCTCTGCCTTCCCTCTTCCCACATCCCTGAGGATTGTGTGATCTGTAGAGGCTTCTCTGGAAGGACCCTGAAGGACAGGAGAAAAATCAGACTTCAGGGACTTGAAGACAGAAGATTGAAGGCTCGAGGTGGGTCAGGAGGGGCTCCTTCTGCCCATGCTGAGGCCTCTGAGGGGCTCCCCAGGGGCAGGAAGTCCAGCTCTCGTCCAATATCTCCGTCTGGGTCAGTTGCTATGACCACGACGTCGAGAGGAAGGTCCACGGCCAGTTCCCGGTCTCCCCAGGGCTCTGGGTTGAGAAAACGTTGCCCGTCGACGTCGAGGGACGTTTACAGGCCGCCGTCGAAGCCGGTGTCGATTTCCTCGGCGTCGAGTGGACGACATCGAAGGACCCGGCGTCGGCGCTCGCCGTCGAGGCGACACCGCCGTTCGCCGTCGAAGTCATCGTCGTCGAGGGGATCCTCGTCGTCAGGGTCGCCGTCGAGACGGGAGAGGTCTCCGACGTCGAGACGGTCTAAGAGATCGACGTCGAGACGGTCTAAGAGATCGACGTCGAGACGGTCTAAGAGATCGACGTCGAGACGGTCTAAGAGATCGACGTCGAGACGGTCTAAGAGGTAGAGGTCGCCGTCGAGGCGCCATCGCCCGTCGTCGAGATTTCGAGGTTCATCCATCTGGTCGGGGTCGACGTCGAGGCATAGACACCGGTCGACGTCGAGGAGTGTGAAACAGTCGACGCCGAAGGGCCGATCGCCGTCGAAGGGCTCGCGTTCGATGTCTGGGCACCGGTCTTCGGCGTCAGGAGGTCGTAAGGACAGGCCCAGGACTGTGGGGGGCTCCCCACAGTCTGGACATGGTGATGGCTCGCCGGGAACGGCGTATTCCGTGGTGTATACCCCGAAGAAGCCTACTCCGCCTCCTTTACCTAGGGGTCCGCCTCCGAGGGCTCCGACCCCTCCCCCGTTGCCTCCCCTACCGGCTCCGAAGGTTCCGGTTACGCCTCCTCCACCGGTTCCGCCGAGATCGGTGTCGATGCCCAAGTACCCGACACCCCCGAAGAAGACTCCTAAGTCGAAGGTTCTTCCGAAGCCTAAGGCGTCTGAACCGGGGAGGCCTACGGACAGGCCCAGACCCAAGAGATCTAGGTCTCGCTCGGGTAGACGAGACAGATCTAGGAGTGGACGCGGGTCTTCATCGAGATCCAGGCATCGCCATAGGAGGCATAGGTCCCGGTCCCGTTCTGCCTCGGGGACCCGTTCCTACTCGCCAACGTTATCTGATTCACCGGGGACTAGGGTGTCCCCAATAGATGACATTGGCACGTTTCAGGAGGTTCTCCTGCGTGGGGCGGCGAAGTTGGGGATCAAGGTTACAGCTCCTACGCCTTCAACTTCTGTGATCTTTGAGACATTACATAAGAAACACCTGTCTCGCCCCCTACTACCTTTGGTGCCGGGGCTCTTTGAGCCTGCTGAACAGCTCTTCCTAACACCGGCGGTGGTGAAGTCTGCGCCTTCCAGGCTCATCAAGAAATACAGAGCTCCAGAGTCGGACCCAGCCTTCTTGAGAAAGGACCCGACACCGGATTCGGTGATCGTGACAGCGGCTCGGAAGCTCCATGCCACCTCCCCTGCATCCACTGTGCCTCCGGATAAGGAGAGCCGCTGGATTGACTCTGCTGGACGGAAGGAGTGTGGGACGTCCTCCACAACGATGAAGGCCGCCAGTGACTCGGCTCTGTTGGGACGATATGACCGTTCACTGTGGGACTCGATGGAGCAGTTTGCGGACCTCGTTCCTCGCGACCGCAGAGAGGACTACATGGAGATCGTCCAGGAGGGGATGCTGGTCTCTAACCAGGCCATCAGTGCCGCGGCAGATATCTCCCTGCTGTCCGCGCATGGATACTGCCACGGTATAAACCAGAGACGCCATGCTTGGCTCGGGTTGACGTAGCTTAAGCCTGAAGCGCAACAACGTGTGGCGAATCTGCCGTTTTCCGGAGACACTCTCTTCGGGAAACACGCGGATGACGAAATGGCCAGGATGAAGGCCGAGGCTGAGACCCTGACGGCGGTGGGCTTGGAGAAGCCCAAGGAGAAGAAACCCTACCGCCAGTTCCAGCGACGGTTCGGGTCGCAGGGTCGAGGAAGGGGACAGTCTTCTGGGCAACATCAGCAGCAGCCACAACAGCAGCAGCAGTACAGAAGGCCCTTCCAGAAACGCCAGGGGGGTAGAGGTAGACCGCAGTCCGCGACCAAGGGCCCGGCCGGGTCTCGACCCTGAGCGGTTACTTCCCCTTCGTCCGTTACCCGCTCCGGTGGGGGGAAGCGTTCAATTTTTTCTGGCAGAGGGGAGAAAAATTACTCAGGACAAGTGGGTGCTGAATATTGTTTGCAATGGATACAGTCTTCGGTTCATCAGCCCGCCTCCATCGATCCCTCCGGTCAGCTCACGGTACCAACTGCGCGAGCTCCAGGCGGAGGCAGACATCCTGCTAAGGAAAAGGGCGATAGAAGACGTACCTCTGTCTCAAAGAGGAAGAGGTCTGTACTCCCGGTTCTTTCTGGTCCGCAAGAAGGACAAGAACGAGTTCAGGCCCATTCTGGACTTGCGACAGGCAAACAAGTGGATTCGCAGAGAAGTTTTGCAAGCTGTCGTTGCATCAGATCTATCCTCGGCTGCAACGAGGAGATTGGATGTGTGCCATAGATCTACAGGACGCATACTTCCATGTGCCAATTGCATGCAAACACAGGAAGTTTCTGCGCTTTCAAGTCGGCACCAATCACTATCAGTACACGGTGCTTCCCTTCGGGCTGAAGTCTGCACCCAGGACATTCTCGAAATGCATGGCAGTGGTAGCGGCACACCTGAGGAAGAACAAGGTGTTTGTCTACCCGTACCTGGACGATTGGTTGATCAAGGCCTCCTCCTTCTCGGAAGCTCAAGCACACTTCCAGAAGACGTGCGTTCTCTTGAACAAGCTGGGGTTGCACATCAACATGTCCACGTCTGTCCCGACTCCGGTCCAGTGCATCCAGTACTTGGGAGCCTCCATCGATACGCTGTCAGCAAGCGTGTCTCCTTCGGAAGAGCGACGTTTATCACTCCTTCGGAAGGCTCAGGCTCTCATGTCCACTCCATCCACGACAGTGAGGACTGTGTCTTCTCTGCTGGGATCGATGGCCGCGTGTATCTTCCTGACGCCACATGCGCGGCTGCACATGAGGCCGCTACAGGAGTGTTTGGAGGATCAATGGGACCAGAGGAGAGGATCTTGGGACGACAAGATACGGCTGTCTCTACATGCTCTTCAGTCTCTGAAGTGGTGGTGCTCGAAGGAGAATCTCCTCAGAGGGGTTCCCTTCCACAAGGACATTCCCACACAGACTATCGTGACGGATGCTTCTCTCCAGGGCTGGGGAGCACACTCCGGAGACCTACAGATTCAAGGGACGTGGTCCCCGACGGAGTCCACGTACCACATCAATTTTCTGGAACTCAGAGCTGTTCACTTGGCACTGAAGGCCTTTCACCCGTCCTTTCAGACCAACTCTCTGCTTGTTCAGACGGACAACACGACAACGATGTATTACCTCAACAAGCAGGGGGGCTCGAGATCGCGCACTCTGTCGCAGGAGGCGCAAGCGATCTGGCACTGGCTTCTGGCTCGAGGACTGTCGATTACGGCCACCCATCTGCCAGGTGTGCAGAATGTTCAGGCAGACGAACTGAGCAGACTGATTCAGGAAAACCACGAATGGGTCATAAACGACGAAGTACTAGGAGAAGTCTTCGCAAGGTGGGGGACTCCAGACGTAGATCTGTTCGCCACCGCCGAAAACAGCGAATGCCGAGACTTCGCTTCCAGGTACTACCAGCCAGGGACGCTGGGGAACGCGTTATGGATCAACTGGTCGAACAGCTTTCTGTACGCTTTTCCACCAATTCCCCTGATTCCGGCGGTTCTCATCAAGCTGTTCCACTCCAGGGCGAGAATGGTTCTGATTGCCCCGGAATGGCCCAGACAGTGGTGGTTCACGGACCTGCTTCACCGGTCTCTCCTTCCTCGCATGAAGCTGCCGTGCAGGCCGGACCTTCTCACGAAGTTCGGGGGGCGGATGGTGCACCCCAACCTCTCGTCTTTGACTTTGGCGGCATGGCTCCTGAAATAGTGCAATATGGCCATCTGAATCTCCCAGAGGATTGTATGGACATACTGAAGGAGGCTAAGCGACCTTCCACTAGGACTTCTTATGCTTACAAGTGAAAGAGGTTTTGCATCTGGTGCAAGTCTAAGAACTATGACCCTACGACATGCAAGGAAGATGTCATCCTTCCGTATCTGTTGCATTTGGCGCAGTCGGGCCTTAATGTTCATTCCATTAAGGTTTATCTGGCTGCTTTGACTGCCTACAGGAAAGGCCCTTCACAGACTTCCTTTTTCCAGATCCCTGTGATCAAAGATTTTTTGGAAGGCTTGAGGAAAGTATTCTCTCCTGTCAGGCTTCCTTCGCCTTCGTGGGACCTGAATGTGGTGCTGTCCAGATTGATGAAGGAGCCTTTTGAACCCATTCATAAGGCTTCTTTGCAGCACCTGTCCTGGAAGGCGGCGTTCCTCGTGGCCATTACATCGGCCCGCAGGGTGAGTGAGATTCAGGCATTGTGTTGCCAGGAACCTTATACTGTATTTCATGCTGCTAAGGTTGTTAAGCGTACTCACCCTAAGTTTCTTCCCAAGGTTGTTTCTGATTTTCATATCAACCAGACTATCACTTTACCTACGTTCTTTCAGAATCCTTCATCTCCAGCGGAAAGGTCTTTACATTCCCTGGATGTGAGGAGGGTGCTGAAGTTTTATCTTGATAAGACTAAAGATATTCGTAGGGCAGACCAATTGTTCATCAATTATGGCTCAGTCAGGACTGGTCTTGCTACCTCTAAACAGTCCATCTCGAGGTGGATTGTGTCCTGCATACAATTGTGTTACTGCAAAGCTAATAAGACCTTAGGGGGTAAACCTAAGGCTCATTCCACCAGAGGCAAAGCTGCCACGACAGCTATGCTTCGTAATGTTCCCTTCGCAGAGATCTGCAAGGCGGCCACTTGGAAGTCGGTCCATACCTTTGCTAAGCATTACTGCCTGGACACTGATGCCAGGGCAGACGCTCAGGTTGGGCAGGCTTCGCTGCGGAATCTGTTCGCACAATAGTGGCGCCATTTTTTATTCTCCACCGCCGCTTGGTGTGGGGATGGGCTTGCCATTCTATTCACTAGATTATGACTATACACAGAGATCCCCTACTACAGAAGGAGTAGTTTCTGTCCTGTAACTCCAGTTCTGTAGTAGGGGTATCTCTGTTATAGTCATAAGCGCCCTCCCGCCTCCCCGGTGGAGAGTTAGTCATGTACATAATGCTACAGGTCTGGCGTTTTTTACGCCTTCAAAAAGAACTGAAACTAAGTTGGACCTGCTATGCATTCTGGGATACTGGGAGAAGGTTCTGGAAGGTTCCTTAAAGGCACAGTATCCTATTTAAGCCACATAATGGCAGCCTATGGGGCTTGTCTGTCCAGGTTCTTCTCTCTATCATTTCTGAGGGATTTTGCTGTTAAGCAAGGGAAATCTGTACAGGCTTTGCTGTTTTGTGGATTTTATGGTGGAATTTCTAGTTGAAGTACTGGACAGTGTAGCCTTTTTGGCTGCATTATCTGTCTTTAAATTCTCTCTTAAGTGTCTATGCATTTCTGCATTTTTTGACACTGTAAGAGATTATTTTTGATTGCTACGGGGTCCACGCACATGGGCGGGACTATTCACTAGATTATGACTATAACAGAGATACCCCTACTACAGAACTGGAGTTACATGACAGAAACTACTCCTTCTGTTTGTATATGTATTAGATTGTATGTATTTTACTGTAAGCATGAAATTGTCCAGCAGCTAAAGTTGTCTTTAGGCCACACCTAAAAAGTCCTATAGGAGGACAAAACCATTTAAAAAAAGTTTTTTAAATGCAATGGTGAGAGAATTGAATGTGTACAGTGGTGGCAAAAGGATACTGGAAACAGCCCACTTAAAGTGGTCTGATAGCAGATGTGATTTGACACCGTCTCAAGCGAATGACTGAACGATTCTGAGGCAGTGAAGCTGAGCCAAAGACCTTTTGCCATGAATGGTGCCACAACACTAGAAACTTAAAGATTAAATAAAATAACAAACTAAAGTAAAAGCAAGGCAAGGTATCCTCTGATTTACAAGGACACAAATGAGTATTTTAAAAGGGGGTAAATCTCAGCTAGCAATGAAAACTGATTAAAGCAGAGTGACCATCATGCATACTTAAGACTCGAGGAAACAAAATGAAAAGGTGGCATTCGAAACAACCCTCCTCTGTGTTATTTCTGTAAATGTTTGCCATGGATGTTTTTGCTGACCATAGGACTCTGTGCACGTTACCCCCGCTAAACAGTGAAAGTGTTTGCGCTCCTAGCTTCAACATGACGGAATTGGTATACACCTGATTGGCTCATTTAACTTTCCTATAATTCCTAGAATATGGTACAAAGTGTAAGTTACATGTCACTAGTGGGCTGCAGCACCCCTTGTTCCAACCACTACAGTGATCGAGAAAAGCCGGTTTCCAGGCCCACATCTGTAGCCTGGCTGCACGGTTTTGAACTTCTAATTCAACCGGTCAAACTCTTTTGTCCGGCCTAAACCTTTGTTTTAAATATCTTTAGGTCACCCTTAAGGTAGTCCCTATTGCCCACAGTATGCATGGTATTTAAAAGTAGGACACTTAAAAGTTTGTTTGCCATCTTCTAATTTTGTACAGGTAATCTCCAGAAAAATATGTAAAGTATTCATTTTTAAAGTTGTCCAAAACCCAATTTAATGGTAAAGTCTCATTTTGTCTATTACAGATAAGGTACTTTAGAACAGTTGCCTTGTGCTTCCCTATAGCCTCTGGAGGCCTCTTGTCCAGACATGTCATCTTGACGTCTCCTGTGGTGAGGTGTGAACTGTTCTCAGGACAGGGTCAATGGGCTTTAGGTGTGGTGTGGTGAGGTGTTGTCCTTCCCTGCACAGGATGGTCTGGGGGCTGTCCTCAGACCTTGATTGATTTCAGCAGGGCTTCCCCTGTCACAGACAGAGGTAGGTCACCCTGGGTCTGACTCCCCTTTTGTCCTTCTGTGAAGCCAGGCATCATTCCCAGTGGGAGGGAGAGCTGCCCCAGAACTGGCTTATTTGACCACCTGGTGGTGCTGTGAATGTCCTCCGACATCAGAATGTCCAATTCTGCTTGAATGTCACAACCAGCTTTACAGGTCTGCTGGGTTTTACATATAACATTCGAGCACACTTCAAAGGAGGCAAACAGAATGCCAAAACACTTTGTGTGTATCCACTGTTTGGTTGCTAAAAGCTCTGCTTTAATTTGACAAGATTCTGTCTGAGTTTATTGTGGCAACATGGACTGTCTAAAACTGGATTTTAGTGTTCGATGTGGGAGGACACTAGGATTACCATAGTACATCTTCCTCCCTGTAGGAGAGTAGGGTCTGCAATCCTATGATCACCCAGATTTTTGCTTTTTGCTGCACTGGTTTACGACTTTCCCTGGCTGTGGGCCTGCTAATCAGACCCACAGCCTAGCTGTTCTCTCTATCCAAATTGTACCCAGGTACTGAATTGGCACTGGGCCCTCTCCAAGTCCCTGTACCCAGGGCTGAGGTGCACCCAGAAGTCTCCCAGGGGCTGAAGCACGTATTGTGCCACCCCTGGATTGACTACCTAAATCTGACACAACTGGCTGCACGACAGCTGGGGCAAGGTGGTGTAAACACCCTTTGCTTTAGATATAGTATACCTATATCTAACCCTAAAATGGACACACAGATCTCCTATCAGTCACTCCTATGGCAGGCCTTAACAATCCTGAAGGCAGAGTGCTTGGAATCGTGTGAGATGGTGCTCTGGCATGAGCTGAGCCTGTCTGCGGCTTTCGGGATCTATCCCTTAGCCGTTTCCATGATATCGCATACCATATACTCTTAAGTGCATTATAATCCTCGCGGTTATGTGCCAACTCTGGTATCGCTTTATCAAAACATGTCGAGTAAGGTGTCATACGAATTGGAATACTAACCCCTCGCCAATTCTGGCGACGGGGTTAGCATTCCACCCTTCTAGAGGGACACGACATGCCTGTAACCTATAACCCGGTTAAAAGTCAGACAGAGCCTTAGCATCCACAAAATGGATGCTGCCACCGAGACACAAGTCTGCCCTCCTGCTGCTGGGAGTCCTCCCAGAGCAGGAGATAAGGACAAAGGGTTTCCTGCCAGGGGCGGTGCCAGCACCGTCCCAGACAGGGTTTTGTGTATTGTAGGTAGGCAGGGCTTTAGAGGAAGGTGACTGCAAGTAGCACCCCGGTGCTCACTGTGCATAGGCCGGCTTGAACCAGTTCCAGGGTCACTCCAGACCCTGTGCTGGGGAAAAGCCCGCCAAGGAAGTGGGTGTAACCACCCCCCTCCTAGTCCCACCCATAGGGCAGGACTTAGTCGCGTGCCAGCCCCTTTTTACAGGATAAAGGTAGAGACTGGCCCCCTTCCAAATCAGATCATCTTTGAATCCTGAAACTACTTTCTGCGAAAGGAACTCAAGACTTCTTCCTAAGATTTCTCCCTTGTGACTAAGGAGTAGTCACCCTGCACCCGCAGGCACCATCTACAGAACACTGCGGTCTGCTGCACGTCCTTCCTCCGGAATCCGACTGCCCAGCTCGACGAGACCCGGCTTCCCTGGCACCTCTGACCTCTACCCACCTCTACAGCACAGCTGAGAACCGTGGGTGCGACGAGACCTCGAGGGACCGGCCATCGCCAAGACTGCACGACTTCTGCACAGCAAGCCCGCCGAGTATTCCACTGGTGAGTGCTTTGGGGTCCGAGAAGCCCCCACCCTGAGCAGCTCCAGCACCGAAGAGCAGCCCCCCAGCATCTCCACGATCTGCGTGGGGCCCTTCTGCTTTCCGCTGCTCACCGCGTTGTTTGGCTACTAGCCCGTTGGCTTGTGGCCTCCCTGACGACGCCCGACGACATTTCTGCTGCTGGTCTGGTTGCTCCAGACTGGCCCTTGCTCCCTTCCAGAAGAGGAGCACCCTGGACCCTCCTGGTCCACTCAAGACGCCATTTTGAGTCCACCGCGTGGGCTTGAATTAGCCAAGGCTTGTTGCCCAATCCTGGGTAACTTCGACGCCAACGACTTCATCCTTCGTGGGACAGCTCGCACCTCCATCCTGGTCGCCGACAACGCCTCCTGGTCCGAGAGACTGCAGAGCCCAGCAGCGCCCACTCACCTGACTGCGGTGACTTCGCCCGGTGCCATCCTGGTGCCCACTTAATCACTGGCTAGTGATTCAAGAACTTGGTCCCCTCTGCTTTCAGGTTTCTTCTTCCTTGATCCAGGCTTGGATCCATCGAACTTTCCTTCACTGGTCGCCTGCCAGCAACTTCTTCCTTCCAGGCTCCCGGTCCGGCAACGAGATCCCCGACGTCTTTTCAGGCCTATGCAGCTGCAGCCCCTGGGCTAGGTAACTTCGGCACTCCGGTGTCCCAGCATAGCCTCACTATCCAAGGGTCAGGATCCACTGTCGTTTTCTTCCTACCAGGTCGGGTTCGCCCGTGAACACTAACTTTGCCTTTACTAGCCTCCATAGACTTTGTCCCGCATCCCGCGTGAGAGTGCACACTCTGCACCCGAGTCCCCTGGGCCTCCTAGTAGTAATCTAACGATTCCCTAGTCCAGTCCTAGCGATTCCAAAGCCTATTAGAACTGTTACTTACCTGCTAGTAATTCGCATTCCACTTTTAGTGTATATGGTTTTTCGTGCCCCTCGGGCATTTGTGTAACGTGCTAACTTAAAAGTATTTTCGTAAGAGTTTTGTTGTGTGCTTAGCACCCTGTCCTCATAAAGAGTACAGGGTTGTTGTGATTCTAATAAATACATTGTTTATTTTCATAACACTTGTGTGGTGTCCTTTCACTGGGTGTTCAAGGGGTAATGTGATGGTAAAACAGCTGGCTTAACACGCCCTCTAGAGTCTTAGCCTTAGACTGCTCGTATCCATGCTACTAGGATAGCTGGTCTATAAGGTTGACTTACAACCAATCATCAATAAGGGTTGTTTGGACTGATATATAGTGATCACTAGAATAGTGAGCACTGCACATCAGGCCAACTTCTCACACTCCCCCACCCCCCGGCACAAGTTTAGTGTGGCAGAAGACATCAGCCCTCTTGAAAATGCCCAAATTAGGTAGGGTTAGCCCTGGGAACCTCTACCTTTTTAGGGCGCCCTGAGGGGTCCTTCCCACTCAGCAGCTCGTGCTAGGCATAAATGTGGCACCTTAAGGCACCCACTTCAGAACACTCTTGGCGTACTTCCCATTCAGTAGCTCGTGCTAGGCATAAATGTGGCACTTTAAGGCACCCACTTCAGAACACTCTTGGCTCTGTAGAAGACCAGAGTAGTACTAAACCTGCTATCTTTATCCTGAGAAGAGCCTTGAAAGGTGGATATGCTCTCCCTCTTGTACCGAGGAGAAAGAAGTGGACTCCAAGGATTATAATGCTGACCAACTGTTCAAGCTACAGGGATACAACCCGCTCCCAGAGGTTTTTCCTGCAATTACCCAGCTAAAGAGTGGCAACTGAACCTGGACTGAACTCAACCTGCCACCCTGTGAGTCTCAAAGTGCCTCACCTGAGGACTTAGGGGGCTCTAGCGTCCTGCTGTGGTGGATTGGGAGTTATTGGGAGTCAGAAGGTAAAATCTTTGGCCAGGACAAACCTGGCTAGAGTATCCAACCCATGCTTCATTGTGGTCCGCATAAAATTGTGCCTAGGTCCTGCTCTACCGTGACCATGGACTATCATTGGCATTTTGGGTTTCTAGGTGCCATTTCTACTTAAAATGTAAAAAATTCATGGCTCCCGTTCCTCTTATTGGATTTTTGTTATTTTGTTTATTAAATTGTACTCTTACTTTCTAATTTGTTTTAGGATTGTTATTGTTTAGAATTTCAACTTTGTTACTGTTTTAGTACTGTATAAGTACTTTTACCGCTGCCTCTAAGTTAATCCTGTCTGCTCTGTTTTATTAGTGACTTTATTCTTTTACCCTTAGCAGGAGTGTGATTATTACTTGAGGTGGGTGCATAACCCCCCCCCACTAGTAGTCAAATTTAGATCGTGTAGGTGTCCTAATGCTTGGCATTTTCCTCAACTTGCGCTGTTAATTTTTTATTTTCTTTGTTTTTTAAGCTGCTACTGGTTTAGTGCTCTGCAAGTACATCACCCTATTCATGAATCAGCCTAGCTTTGTTGCCAATGAAACCCGCACTCCGTTTTTGCAGAACCTTCCCTTCTAGATCATTTTAGGGACTACTTAATGGCCATTCTTTAAAATGTAGATTAGTTACATCTATATTTCTTTACCAAGTACTTTGTAGCTATAGTAATAATTAAGCAGTGATACATGTTGAAGAAAAGCGTGATTTCTCCTGCAGGGTCATTCACAATATTTTTATAGCCACATTATGCCTATGTTATATTGCATAGGTTTGTTAAACTTGTTTATTTTTCTTTCCAAGTTCTGTTCTGATAAGTGGGTAAAAATCTTTCCTGTTGGTCAGGCTAGTTTCACCTGTCATAAACTACAGTTAAAGCGGTTATTTCGTGTGTATTCGAAAAGGGCTTACTGAGCAAACGTGTCAGTGATTGCGAACTCGTTATTTCAGGACTTTTGTGTGTTGCCTGCAACTTGGTCAATGTCTCTTTGTTAAGTATACTTATCCTCTTTAAAGTAAATTGAACCCTGGTGTCTTCTAACAAGACTGTCTCATGTTTGTTATCGACAGGGCTCCCAAACATTTCAACCTGCACAAAACTAAGTTTTTATTTTTAATCTGAACATTGAAAGGGCACTGACAGTTGAGAAGTCTTAAGCGCTGCGCAGTGACAGTCAATTGTTTCGACTGTTGGATTGGGAAAATATTTTCTCAAGCTATAGTATACACTTGCGGCTCTCAACCTTTTGAACGGGGGCTGTTTTAAATAAAAATGACCTACTAGGTTACTGCATTTTCTCAATACTTGGAAAAACAAAGAATTAATAAAAAGAGACCTCAGAGTGACGGCAGCAGGATTTGCAGGGTGCTGCTGTGGAATATCACTTGAGTGAGAATGGTGTCATAAATCACATTAATTCACTCACCCACCCACCCATACATTTCTCTCCGTGAATTAATCACTTGTTCCAGACATCTGTCTGTAACCTGCCTATCGCTCATCCCTTAACCGTTCTTGTTCAGTGAGTGATTAAATCATGTACAACTCTGCAATGCTGGATCTGTTCTGAAAAATGAAAGATTACACGAATTACCGCCTGCGAGAGAACTTTTGCCATGCCAGATGTGAGAAACTGAGGCTTTCCCTGCGTTTACTCGATTTGTACCTGCTTATGCTGATGCTACTCTAGTTGTAATTGACCTTTGAATGTGCGAAGCTTGCACTGTTTCTGCCTAAGATACAGCTATTCTTTGAAGAGGGGTCTTTCCACTGCTGTTTACCCATCTGATAAAAACAAAAGATAATGTGAATGCCTTTTGCCTAAGATGGCCAGTCGGAGGCAAGTCTAGTTGCGGTCCCTGACCCAGAGACTAATTTTAATCACAACTTTCCAGCTTGACCAAACTGTGTGACCCAAAGCAATGACTTTTCTTCACTCTGCTTCCTTTTCAGTGATCACCACATTGAAGGGCACTTGAAACTGTTTAGGGTGTACTCTGCAAAATCCTCTCGTTTATGGTTTATCGGACCATAATATTGCTCCATATAGGAAAATAAATGGCTTATGTAGGAAGAAGCTAAACAACTGACTTTGAAAGTGTCACAGCAGAAAGGTTGTGCTTTACAAATTTCATTAAAGACTGCTGCTAGCAGTGATATAATCTACGGTGCTAAAAGTGGAACATTCCAAAAGACACTTTTTTAAATGTAAAAGTTAGTACCTCCGCTATACATGAAGTGGCAGTCACAGAAATTTACAGAAGAGCAGCCAAGTGCTGTTGCCTTAGGCCTCCATGGTAATACTTTTTCAGACCGGATGCAACACAGATAGGGCTACAGAGAATCGGAGACCTCAATAGGCACCACCCTCTTTGTGTTTATAGCGAGGCAGGAGATACTTTGGTGGGTGTATAGTTTGCAGTCTCGAGGCCTATGCACTTTCACTGCCCACACCCAGTCAGTTGATTGTGTGGCTTGGCAGTATAGACACTGTCTCTTTCATAGTGCAGGCTGTGATTATAACTCGTTCTGGGAAATATGATGCATACTGACCATCTCTCCAATATCCTGTTGTAATGCCTGACGCACCCCCCTTCCCCTATTCATGCTGGTGAACAAGCCCTATGAAGCAAGGGTTGCTTCACAATTTTTGATGTGAGATACCTATATTCCTGGGAGAGGTACCTGACCCCAAAGGGGCAATATTTAACCACCAAAAAAAGTTGATATGCATGTTTGGCCTCTTGTTAACCTTGTGGTCGGGAGACACCATTATAAAACATGTTGCACTTGCCCACCTTGAATTTTAGTATTGGTCCAACATTTGTGAAAGGCGAAAATAAATGTCAAAAAAATTAAAATTACCTCACCCAAACTAGGAACCCAATAACTAGGAGACTATACAACCAGTGAACAGAAGTACTCTTGAATACGTTCTGGTGCAAGATATGGAACCAACTGATTAAGCATACTACACTAGATACCTGAGCATTCACCTTATGAGTACATGAATGTGCGGTAAATCCATAAGGAGCTTGGCTATTTCTTGCAGTAGTTTTGTACTTCCTAAATGTTTGTTTACAAACATTATATAACGGTTCTTTAACAGCTCTCTCTCACTCTTTAGTGTGTTGTAACTGTCCTTTGTTTGAAAGAATCGTGTGAGGTTCTTTCTGCAGCAACTGCCACCTGTCCTTAACTTATTTGTGTTTGGGAAGGTTCGCTGCAGCGGTCCATGTTCTATATTAATGGTGTTGTGAAGCTCTGTATCAAACTTTCTACTCCATAAGAAAAAAAAATCCACATTGTCTTTTTACATTTTTTATTTATTTATTTATAATCCCACACCAGCAAGATCACATAAATCCATATAAAATTCATAAACCATAGATACATAGATGTAAACGCATACGTAAAGGCAGCTTAGATCATAATCCTCAATCCCAATGCAAAGGTAGAGAAAAAAAAGATTAACAGATATTTAAAAAAACTCAATTCATTCCAGTTTTACCGTTAAACCTCATAGTAATCACGAAAAGCTCCCCATATTTTTGTACCCATCAAACGCTTCCTAGTGCCTTTAACCGAAAATAAACCCCATTCCAATTTATATAAATTGTACATTTTTGCTCGCCAGTGTTCAAATACCGGCGGCTTTTCCTGCAGCCATTCTGTTGCGATACACAGGCGGGCTACCGTCATAGAAAAAAACCAAATAACGATATTGATAAAGTCCATTCATTGATCTATTTGTGGTGATCTTCCCCAATAACATCATAGCAGGAGTAATAGTCAAAGGAGCATCAATAACCAAAGACAAAAATGTTTATATACCTGCAATAAAACAACGCAATTTGTTGCAACTAAAACAAGCATTGAAAATGCAATAGGTCTCGCAATAACGCGAGTCTGAACTATTAGCATTGTAAATGATTATGCCCTTTATTTTTGCGTTCTGGTTTTTGGAACATAAATAAAAGGCTTTGCCATTTGCAAGGCCTATAGCTTAAATTTGCGTTAAAACGAGACCTATTGCATTGCAATGGTGGTGCTGCTGCTGAGTTTTCTCTGAATCTGCACCCACAATCTGCACCCGTGTGTGAGTGGCGTTGCGTGTGTGAGTGGCGTTGCGTGTGTGAGTGGCGTTGCGTGTGTGAGTTGCGTTGCGTGGCTGAGTGGCGTTGCGTGGCTGAGTGGCGTTGCGTGGCTGAGTAGCGTTGCGTGTGTGAGTGGCGTTGCGTGTGTGAGTGGCGTTGCGTGTGTGAGTGGCGTTGCGTGTGTGGCGTTGCGTGGGTGAGTGGTGTTGCGTGGATGAGTGGCGGTGCGTGGATGAGTGGGGTTGCGTGGATGAGTATGAGTGGCGTTGCGTGTGTGAGTGGTGTTGCTTGGGTGAGTGGCGTTGCGTGGGTGAGTGTGGTGTTGCGTGGATGATAGTGGGCTTGCGTGGGTGTGAGTGGCGTTGTGTGTCTGTAAGTGTTGCTGTGTGGGTGAAAGTGGCACAGAGCCTTTGATGTGACATTTCAGGTGCAGAGCATGAGATTGATGCAAGGAGCAGGCATGGGAAACAAAACCTTCCTGATGTGAGAGACGATAACGGGTGCATATGCATAGGAGGAGAATACAGGTATATGGCATGTGAAGATATCAGGTGGAAAGATTGGGTAGGGAAGATAATAGGTTCAGGGCTTGCAAGGCATGAGTAGAGTAAAGCATGACAAAATGGTGCAAGGCATGAAAAGAAACTAATGCCAGGTGTGGAAATTGAGGAGTAAAAATAACGATACGGCATGAGATGTCCAGCAAGAGAATATAAAATGTGTGCCAAATTCAGGTGGCATGGGTAGGTAATCTAGTTCAAGCAACTGTGATATAAGTGACATCACAGGCTTTGGTGTGCAAGGCTAGCGAAGGGCCGTCACTGATGTAAGGCTTAGGAAGAGAACATAAAACGTCGAAAACAAGGACAGCGAACAAGATAGCTGTCTGACCGTAGCTGATCCGAAAGTTGCCTTGTTTGCTATGATTACAAGTGCAAAGAATGTCCCGAGAAGGTAGGGAGTGCAAGGCATGATACAGGAAATTATGTGTGCCTTAAACCATGGTAATGTAAGCAAACTGATACAAATTGATCGGCTGGGAAGCGGCCAGGAAACACCAGTACGGCCGGCCACATAATTAGGGGAGGAGAAGCCGCACAGCACACGCTGGGAGAAGCCCTTTGATGTGCTGTGCAGCCACGATGCGCGCTCTGTGCTGGGGGAGGGGGGAGGGCCATTAGGAACAGGAACAGATGGACATGAAAGTGTATGGGCCAAATGCGCGTGCCTGTACGTGCACTCAAAGAAAACGCCACGGAAAAAAGCGGTGGTTTGACTATCCGATGGAGCACTTGAATTCTCCCCCATTTCCCATTGCTTCGCAATGGAAAAGGACGAGACCTAAAAAAATATGAACACTATCCACATTATCTTCACCACAACGAAAGCATTTCCCATCATACCCCCCCCCCCCCCCATTTGGCCATCCGTGCTGGGGTATAATATAAATCAAAAAGGGTCTTAAACAATTTAACTTTCAAATTTGCTGACATCAGTGTGTCTCTAGACATAGTAAGAAGATCGTCAATCACAATGTCTGTGTCTCCCAGCGCTTCAGACCATTTAGTCCTAATTTTTTCAAGATCTGACCTATCCGCAAGCAACAATTGATATAACGCTCCAATTTTAACCTGCCTTCTAACCCCTTCTAGCACTACGTTAGATCGCATGTCCACATTAGTTCGAACTAAATAGTCTCTAATTTGTAAAAATTTTAAAAAATACGTTTTGGGAAAACCAAATAAATTAGTTAATTCATCAAATGACTTACAAATCCCAGTATCATAGCACAAATCACCTAAATATCTAATCCCCATCCTCTACCACATTGTCAATGCTCGTTTTAATGGATGATGTGAGTAAAAGCGTGAACCTTCACAAAATAAGTGAGCAGAGTTTACCTTTGGTTTTATGTGTGAAACAAGGATTTTTTTTTAATAGAGTGGGCGACTTTGTAAAATTTTGAAAGATAGCTGACAATGACCAGTATAACAGAGAGCCAGTTTTGGTGTTGGTAGGTATTCCTCCTATAATGACACAGTTAAAAGTAAAAATACAAGCCCCGCAATGCAACAGGCTGTTGGCTGATAAAAAAGAATGATATCCTATGTTGTAGTGCCAAAGCACAGAGTTGTGAAATGCAAGTCAAATTTAGTTTCTCGTTTGCTGCTTTTTTCTGGTAGACAATCACCACATAAAAGAGCCGAGTGGGTGAGAGAGCAGAGATAGCCTTTCAGATGCAAATGGCAACGTGTGTCCTGTTAATAGAATAACATTAACACTCCTTGGAATACTAGCTTACTAAAAGGGCCTATTTACCACAAATTTGCCAGCATGATGCTACTGCCTAAAGACACGGAAAAGAAAAATTACCTTTAACGCCCTCCTCAGCCCATCCTTTGAGTTCCGTGTGATTCAGGTGGGGCTCACGACACTGCTGTGAAAGTGATCCACCTTGCCTCAAACAAGTTCTGCACAGCCTACAGGTGCTGCCCGGCGAATGCCACCACTGATATAGTACAAAACGCAGCACATATACAAAAGCACCAAATGCAACCTTTCCACTCATTCAACCGCCACAGCGCATGGGCAGCGGCATAGTCTTACAAACGGCAGAGAAAAACAGCTGCTGAAGCATCCCGCTCTCAGATACAGACCAATGCAACGCCCCAAGGCTGCAGTTTCCCTCGCACACATTGCAAGTACAGTACTGGCAACAGTGCTGCAAGTGTAACCTCATAGAGTAATACACAGTTTCAGGCTTAGTCATGGAGCAAAAACACAACATGGACTGTACATACCAAGCAACCACTTTGCCCTCCAAATGGAGCACTAACAGCAGGTAAAGCATGCATAGAGCAGAGACCAAGAAAGCACAATAGTAATGCCAGCTTTCCTCACGCACCACACAAGGTGAAGATAGGTGACCGATTCCCTGGGCCACTGAACTGATGTACAGACAGGAGCTTTGCAAACTTCCTTTACACAAAACATTCAGCAAAACGTAGCCATCAACAGGGCAAGAGTCCTTCGTACCTAGCGATAATGCAACTATATCCTTCTTCCTCCACCTCTCACCCTCTTCCCTGCTTCCAAGTTGTATCATGGTGAGGCCTGGTGCAAACTCATGCTGCTGTGGTGAGAAAGGAAGTTGGCAAGTGTTGGGATGGCTTGGTGGTTTATAAACTGGATGGGTATTGATTAAAATATGCATGAATATGACAGATATGAAGTCTTCCCTCCTACGTATAACATAGGTTGAATAGTGACAGCGGCATTGCAAGCTCCAGCAAAACACGCACACAAAGCAACGCAAATTGTTAGGACAAGCCTTACCTACATATCCCATTAGTCCACAGCTGACTGCACAACTCAAGTTCTTCCAACAGGCACAGAAATATATATTCAATGCACCCCTTTTGTCCTGAGGGTTGTAATGCTATCTATAGGGTGACATCCGTGATTGGTAAAGAGAAGGATGGGAAACTGACACTGATCGGCCCGGGAGGTTTTGTAGGGATGGGATGAGGGCAAACATCTGTACCTAAGGAAGGAGAGGACAGGAATCTAGGGGTGAGTGGAGCACATGAGGGGGTGACAGGGAAAAGAAAACGGACAAGAACATTTTTATAGAGATGAAATTAGCTCGCTTCTTTGATAAAGCACTTTCTCCTGTAGTGAAAGCTTGATCCAGCTATACACCATCGGGCTATGTGCAAGCTACATTCATGCAGGACAAGAACAGTGTAGAAAACATTCTAACAACCAAATGCATACTACAGTATAGACTGCAGCAGTTCAAGACTCCCTTATCTTGAAGCATTTTAAAGCTGCCAAGGTAGCAATAAGAATAGACGAAAAGATAAAATGACGTTAATGCTGTACATTACAGATTAACCTTGAATATTCCAGTCTTTTCTGGAGGACGCATGTAGATCATTGGGTTGGAGCCTTCATTTAGCAAATTCGAAGCAGTTCATGGAGACGCCCCAAAAAAATGTGACAGGACTGAAGGGAACCGCTGAAGTATTGTTTGAAGCCCTACCTGGATTATTGTCTCGTTCGCAGTACCTTACCTGGATTATTGCTACTATTTTGAGGAAGTATTTTAATTATGTTCATGTCTGAAAGCCACATTTAGAGTGCCTTGTTAAATTGTGGAGGTTCCCTTGAATTTAGTGTCCATTTGTAGAAGCATGCATCTGAAATCTAGCATCCTGTTCAGAAGGTCTGACCTGGGGAGTTGGCAGCAATTCAGTAGACATCTGGAGTTCCATGTGTATAGTTCTGACGGCGTCTTCAGGCATATGCCTTGTTTTGATTTCAAGTTTTAAAACCTTCTTGCAGTCCTGCAGATCTTACCTGGTTTATTGCTGGTGCTTTTTTTTGTGGGTGCTACCTATGGTTTTGTGCCCATATCTGGAGGACTAATTGACACGTGTGTTTTCATTTTTTGTGAATTATTGGAGTATCTTATCCAGGTCTGAAGACTGTGTCACATGGAGTTTTGAATCTGATTCTGGTAGTCTGTCTAGAGTGTTCTGCTAGAGAGACCTCATCTACACATCTCTTCGGAAAAAAACGTTTTGGAAGGCCTTGGACTGTTTCTAAACCTTGAGGCCTCAGAGGGCTGTCTATTCTTAACAAGCATTTGCAATGCAATAGGTCTCGCATTAGGAAAGTTTGAGCTATTGGTATTGTAAATGACATTTTTTTTATTTATGTGTTGGTTTTGAAAATAGCGAAATTAATAGCTTTGTCATTTACAATGCCAATAGTTAATAACTTTCGCAAATGTGACACCTATAGCATTTGTAATGCAATGTGTTGTATTTACGTGACTTAGATGTATTGATATTACAAATAACAATGGCTTTTAATTTTTTTTTAATATAGCTAGAGTGAGGGGCGAAAGCTAGAGTGAGGGGCGAAAGCTAGAGTGAGGGGCGAAAGCTAGAGTGAGGGGCGAAAGCTAGAGTGAGGGGCGAAAGCTAGAGTGAGGGGCGATAGCTAGAGTGAGGGGGGATGGATTGATGGATGGATAGATGGTTGTATGTGGTTGTGTGTGGTGTTGAGTGTAGTTGTGTGTGTTTGGGGTTGTGTGTGTGTGGGGGGGTTGTGTGTGGGGGGTTGTGTGTGTTTGGGGTTGTGTGTCTGGGGGGTTGTGTGTGTGTGGGGGGGATTGTGTATGTGTTTGGTTGTGTGTGCGCGTTGTCTCAGCGAGATCTAAAAAAGTAGACACTACATGTAAATCGTGTTTTCCGTTTTTCAATCTGAGATAAAAAATCCAAACTCCAATTCGAGGGGTAATGCTTGCTGAGTGAAAATAGAGTACCCTTTCCTCCCTGAAAAAAACGACGAATCGTAGGATTCTATCGTTAGATACAGTAAAATAATCAGGAACAGGAAGGATGACTTCCATAATAAAGCGAGAAGGGCAGACGGACTCAGTGTTGACATGAAAAGAAGGCTCTTGGCAGATGGTCAACGCCTTTAAAAAAAATCCAGGTCAAAGAACGAGATGGGCATTCACAATATGCGATGGGGTTTGTATCTGAAGGGAGGCTCTCTTGGAGGGGAGGGTAGGAGAGGAGAATATGTGAGCGGTAAAGCTCCATAATTGATAAAAAATGTCTGGCACTGCAATAGTGTGCACATTCTTTCTGAAAGACATGCTTCAATATAAATCAAACTAAACTCGAGCATTATCTCAAACACGTAACTTCATTTACCAAGGAATAGTACTCAATGGGACCTCTTCTTCATTGAACATGACTAAAGGGGCTAAGGCTACTGCATTTTCTAGGAAGCCGTGCAGTTCAGAGGGGGCACAACAAAAACGGTGGGTTTCCAGTGCCTAGAAGACCATATCAGCAATTACAGACAACCGATTCGTGGAACGCAGCAAGGCCGACACCTCCACGGGCACTTCCTCAAAACATCACACGCTCGACTGGCAAGTCCGCGCCATCGTTTGTCGTGGACAGTCGGATTCTACAATAAAATAACTATTAATGGGGGTGAGGCATTGTATCTCCTAATGAAGAGCTTTCTTTGTTTTTCCAATCAACAGAGTTAACAAACAATAAAAATAGAAGGCGGTGGCCCCACTGTTGTCTAGATAATAACCTTTGACATATACAGGGGAAACACTGATTTTACTATAGTGGAAGAATGGCATTGCTGCATAAACACGGCAGCCGTTGCAGGTGACAAATAGTTATATATAATATAATCTTTCTTTATTCGGTTAATCACAGGGAAAACCATAAAAGATACAATCAACAAATTCAATAGTACATAGTAAAAAACATTTCAAATAACATTTAAAATATGATAACAAAGAAATACATTTGCTTTAAAAGTTTTAAAAGTTTTTCTTTCTCTAGTGCATGTTGCTAAAGGTTTTTTCTGTGATTCATAATAGATTTAAAAAAATTTAAGACTAGGTAGCAAATTTCTTCAGACTCCAATGATTGTAGTCGATAAAAGGCCGGTTGGCACTTTCTGAGGCCCCACCGCCTGCATATCGGGAGAATCCAACGTTTTCTGTGGGGGTGGTAGAACTTACAGAACAGGACAGCGTGAATATTCGATTGAGTTGAAATCCCGTCGCAGGGGCATAGGGGCATGTTTTTTTCCCAAGCTTTGTTTGTGGGAAAAGCTACCAGTCTGTGAAAAAGATTCAATCTGAACCTAGTCAGTAACATCCTCTCGTAAGTTTTACTCTGTAGGGTAAGGTAGGGTTGAATGCCAAAGGTTTGCTGGATTATATTTGCATGAATTACTGAGGGTTTAGCAGCGTCAGTTGACAATCTTAATGCTTCCAGATGACGTAGAGCGAATTCCGTGAGTTCCTTTTTTGGAAGGGAGACAATTGACTCTGGTTGGAGAACGTAATTTTCAAGCCCAAGGTCTGTAAAAAAAAATGTCATGTACTGGAGCCACTTCAGTCTAGAGGCGAGGTCAAGTGACATTGTATCGGCCACTAGCGACTGAGATAATGTATTCACGTCCGAAACCCAAATACGCCTCCACAGAAGCAAAGGCTGAATTTTAATAAGATCCTGAAGATACGGTAGTCCCAGTTCCATATGAGAGGCATAGATTGATGTGCCTTTCGGGGTCGCTAGGAGGAATCTTATGAATTCATTTTCAATTTTCTGCAAGGATTCGACGTTTGTGTGGCCCCAGACTCCTGCTCCGTAAAGAGCGATGGCCTGGCACTTGGCTTTGTAAATTCTCAGCAATTCTACTGGACGTCTCCTTCCCAGTTTTCGTGAGAAAGACTGCAAGGCCGCTGTAGAACGTTTAAAAAGATGACATCTGGAGTCCACCGCTGGTTTCCATGATAGCTTGTCGTCTATCATCACCCCCAGATGTGGATATTGTGTTGTGGTCTCAAGGGGTTGCTTGTCTAGGAAGATGTTTTTTGTGCCTTTCTTCACCCCCCCCGTGATCATTACAAACGTTTTTTTTACGTTCAACTTGAGATCCAGAGCGTTCATGAAGGAGGTGTATCTATTGAGTGAGAGCTGGAGTCCGCGCGGAGTTCGGGCCAAAATGACAGCGTCATCCACGTAGAGGAGTGCTGGAATCGGTCTCTGTTTCATTTTTGGGAGGTCCTGGGCCCCCCTCAGCATCTCTTCCTCCAGGCCGTTGGTATAAAGCGAGAAGAGGAAGGGGGCCAGAACGCATCCCTGCCTAACTCCTCGCTCCACGTCGAAGGGCGCCGTCAACTCGCCGTTTTTTCCAAAGCGAACTCTCGCCGAGGCTCCAGAATAGAGCTCTCTTAGGAGATCCAGCAGAGCGGCATCTATCTCCATTTTTCTTAAGACTGTCCATAGTTTGGAGTGTGAGACACAGTCGAAAGCGGCAGAGAGGTCTACATAGACCATATATACCGTGGATTTCTTGGCATGCATGTATTTTGCCATTATAAGGCTAAGATTGAGTGCCTGCTCTACTGTTCCAAGGCCTGCTCTGAAGCCGAATTGGAGATCTGATATGATTTCTTTTTCCTCACACCACAGTTGGAGTCTCTCCAGCATGACCCTTCCCACCACTTTGCCGATGGAGTCCAGGAGAGAAATAGGTCGATAACATGTTACATCCTGGCGGTCCCCTTTTTTAAAAATGGGGACCATAATTGATCTAGTCCAGGAGTCTAGAATTCCTTCACTGGCTGCAGCTGCACAAACTCTTGTTAGGATAGGTGCCCAAAGATCTTGATTAGATTTAAAAAGGTCGACAGGGACGCCATCGGGGCCCGGGGCTTTTCCTGTCTTGCTTCTTTCCAGGGCCACCAAGATTTCCGAAATATCGAAGGATATTGGGATAGGGTATTGTACCTTATTGGAAGAGTTCGTTGGAAGGTCTATGATTCCTTGATTTTTAAATATATTTCCGAAATGGGAGATCCAAGTTCCCTCGTCTATAGCTACCTCTATCTTGGGTGAGTTGTTCGCTGAGAGGTATGGGGATCTCACCGTCCTCCAGAAATCCTTGCTGCACTTTGATGAGGAACTCCTGTCAAGATCTTTCCATAGTTTCTCTTTCAGTTGTTGGACTCTAAGGGTACGATCCCTTTTGTACTGTCTTCTCAGAAGCTGAATCAGACCGACGTCTCTTGGTTTTTTTCGAAGGGCAGATTTTAGATCAATTAGGGCCTTTGTGCAGTTGTGATCAAACCAACCTTTTTCCCCTGAAGGCTTATTTGTGATTTTTCCCGTAAGCAGCTCTTTAGCTACTGCCAAGATTTCTCCAAAGTTTGACAGGACCTCTGCATGGTTTAGTGTTGGGTCCAGGCAGTTAATAATCTTCGGGTATGATTGATTGACTATTTTTTTTGTAAGTTTTTGGGGGTCAATCTTTTCCCACTTTATGGTATAGCCGTTTTGTTTTCCTAATTGCAGTCTTTCTTGAGTGAGGGCTTTTGCTATATTCGTGACCTTTGATTTAAGCTCTATACAGTAGAGTTCTAGCTTTAATGCATAGTGGTCGCTTAGTATATTTGGCATTACTTGAAAGTCTGCAGCCTTTGTAGCGAGGCCCTGGGATAGCAGGATATAGTCCACTGTTGTCTGATGGCCTCTGCCCACATAGGTTGCGTCGAGTTGGAGTTCCCTCGCCTTTAGGGAATTAGCGATCACTAAATCAAATTCTGACAGGATATTATTCATAGTATTGCCAGAATTATTGTGGGCAAAGTGGGCTAATGGAGCTTCTTGTTCGTCCACAAACCCACAGCGTTTGGAGACTGCCATTGAGCATGGATGGAGATTAAAGTCCCCTCCCCAGAGTAAGTGAATCGTTTTGGAGTTAGTCTCCCTCTGTAGTAGGGATCGCAATTTCTCCTGCAAGTTTTCAACAAAGATTAGGAAGTCGTGTTCCGTTAAGTTGTTGTATGAATTCACGAGCACTATAGTATCTTCGTTTGCAAGGGAGAGAAATAGTATTTGGCAATTGGAGTCAGTAAAGGATTTGGTCACTTTTAGGCGAGATATGGTGTTAGCTATATAGATTGTAAGTCCTCCTTTGGGTCTGCCCATTGCACTGCGGCTAGCTGGGGAAAAGTAGGTTTTATACCCTAACAGATGGAGCTCTGAGGTTGTCCAAGTCTCTTGAAGGCAAATAATTTTGCCTTGTTCGAGAAAATTCACAGCTAAGGGGTCGCCAATCTTAGAGCGTAGACCCGCCACGTTCCAGAATAGGAAGGGTATTGTGTGGTAGCTATCTTTTGAGATTGGAGTTTGTATAATCACCTCGGGGTTATTAGATAGCGGAGGGGGGGGTGGGGGATTGGGAATAGTGTGATCGGTGTCCCTTGGTGGTCAATCTACCATTTCTAGGGGGCTAAATCGATTTGCTAGTGGGATGTTATGCCAAGGATCCCATCTGGGCGGTTCTCTACGGGTCACCCTTTGCTGGTATCCCCATTCTCCCCAGTTTGAGCCCTGGTGGCGTGGGTTTACTACATGCCATAGATTCTCCTGCTCTCGGAAACGAGAGGGGCCATATTGCCTATTCTCATATGCTATGGGTTGGCGCTGGGGTCGATCGGCCCAGGGGAAAACGGGGTCCTCAAAAAAATTGTTGTTTATGGGTTGGAGGATGGGGTAGAAAAAGGAGAGTGGTTTTATACTGATTCCACCAGTGACATTAGGTTGGTCCCAGGAGATAATGTATTCCGCTACCCAGGGGTCCTCGAAAGTTATGATGATACAGTCCCCTGGAAACAGTTTTTTACCTTTCCCCACCCAAGGGGTCCTGCGTAGAGAGGAAATCCTTCCGTGGCAGTTAGTTGGCATGGGCCGATTTGACTGTAGCCAATGGTGGACTTTATTTTTTAGGGACCATGGAGGTTCTGCCGTATTGGGCGCTACTTCGGGTACACCGACCATGACTGCAACGTAGGGAGCGGCCTCGGGGGGGAGATCTCTGATTTCTCCTGGCCCTCTTAAGGGGTTTCTTTGGGTTGGTTGAAAAGTAGAATTTTGTGCCGGGGTCTTGGGGGGTGCAGTTTTTCTTGGTGCTGGTTGTGAGGATAGATTAGTGGACGCCACATTATTAACTTGTTTTGTTATAGTTGGGGCTGTAGGAGTGGAGATTGAGGTATTTAAGGGCAGTGTAATGGGGAGTATTGGGGTAGGGGGTAGTGTTGTCGATGTGGTTACCTGTGGTACAATGGTTTGCGGAGTTGTGGATTTTGCAGCGAGAGTCACAGGGTTCGAGAGGGAATTAAGAAAAGGGTTGGTGCCTCCTTTCTTTTGTTGGAGATGCCCCTGGTTATGTTGTGAAGGGGAGGTAAGCTTCAAAATCTGGGATTCTATCCTTGCTAGTTTTTGCTCTATCGGCAGTAGAAGTTGTTTAAAAAGATCAGCTAGCTTATTTAGGAGAACAGAATTGTCGTTTTCTTCCAGGCCCTTGTCTGCAGGAGGTTGAGTTGGTGAGACGAGTGATATGGGAGTGGCGTCTTCCAGTTGATCGCTATGTACTATTGCAGTGATCAGTTGTTGCTGTAATGGTGGTGGTACAATAGATGGGGAGGGAGTTTTCGGTATGGCAGGGTTTAATATAGTGGATTTGTTTTTGCTAATTGCTCCTTCTCTCCTTCCTCTTTCTTGAATATCTTCCGGAGGTAATGTTTGAGTGGGGGATTGAGGGGGGAGCTCGGGAGTTTTTTCGAGGTCAGAGCCTAGGGGGGAGTCTGCGAGCTCAGATACAGATAAGTCTACGTTGTTTGGTAGGCTACGTCTCCCCTCGGTCGCAATCCCTGGGACTTTTTTATTGATGGTCGGCACAGGAGTTTTTGCATGTGCTAGATTTCCCAGGGAAGATCTTTTTGCGAATTCTAGATCTAGTGAGACTCTGTTTTCCATGAGGGAAATACTTTGGTCAATGAAGGAGTTCGCTTTAGTAATAAAATCGTCCATAGGACCCAGTATATTTCCAACACTCCCTGGTGCTACGGTCTTCTTTCCTCTTGTGACTACCATTATGTTAGGGTGGAAGTCAGTATAGTGTTTCCCAGGTTGGCAGTAATTAATAAGATGCAATAAAAGAGTAAAAAAATACAATAGATACTTGCAAGGGGAGTGGCCCAGTCCAGTCCCTCCGGTCCTCGAACGGCCCGCTCTTTGCCCGGTCTTCGCCCCGGCCTGCGACCCGCGAGGCGCGTTCCGGGGGTCAGGCTAAGTAGAGTGACCAGTTGTGGGGGCGTGGCACTGGGAGGGGGCGCGGCTCTCACGGGAAGAGGACCAGCTGGGGATGGTGTATGCTGGTCCTCGCAGTCCCGGGGCCGGCGCCTCACCCTCCTCTGCGGCCACGAGGTGTCTTCAGGTCACAGCCGGTCCAGCAGCAGAGCAGGGGGGTTGTTCAGCGACTCCAGTCGCGCTGACGAGCAAACAGGGAACAGAGCAAGGCAAAGCCGGGCAGTCAATTAACGAGTGGCACCCGCGAGAAGTTAAAGGGCTTGGCTGGAGGCGCGGCACTGGGAGGGGGCGCGGCTCTCACGGGAAGAGGACCAGCTGGGGATGGTGTATGCTGGTCCTCGCAGTCCCGAGGCCGGTGCCTCACCCTCTTTTGCGGCCACGAGGTGTCTTCAGGTCACAGCCGGTCCAGCAGCAGAGCAGGGGGGTTGTTCAGCGACTCCAGTCGCGCTGACGAGCAAACAGGGAACAGAGCAAGGCAAAGCCGGGCAGTCAACAAATAGTTATGGCATTACCTGAGCCGTGAAATGTATTATCCCGCACCGGTGGCCATGGAGTTTGTATTCCGTCTCCTCCAGGCACTCGCATTCAGAGAAATGCGTGCGCTTTAATTTCATGAGGACTGGGCGGCAGTCACCCAAGGCATGAGCCTTATCAAGCTGAAGAATTAAATAATTAACCGAAATAAGATCTCGAAAACCGCTCTTGGAGGTAAAAACAAGCCACCGTAAGATAATTTCCCACCTCTCCAGAGACGGTGGTCGTCCCTGGAAGGAGGAGGGAGAAGGGGAGGAAGGGCTGGTGGCGCCAAGAAGAAAGCAAGAGTGTGTCAGCGTCTCAGCAGCAGCTGGCCTGCAGAAGCGTCAGGGACTGCACATGCAGAAGTGGCCCACAGGCTGTCATGATCATGAAGCCACTGAACCGCATCAAGACGGGCGGGCAGCGCCGGCTGCAGGCGCAAGCGGAAAGTGCCAGTGATCCACTTAATATAGATTAATGCTATAAAAGCCCCAATGTGAAAGATGAAAACATCCGCTCGAACTGATTTTATCACTACTTTCTCCCTTCAGCTTTTCTTTGAAACCTCAATTTAATATAAAGACCCTAAATGGAAGTCTTTAGCATAATCTGCGGTCATCCTGGAATGTGGTGTGGAATCAGTCGTCACATACCACATTGAAAACCCCATGTCAAAATAGTTCGTCAGGAGAGGATGTGGCTTAACGACAAGAGCCGACTCTGAAACAGGAGAAGCAGGTTCGAGTCTCGGCAGAGACACTTAAACATACTGTGATTCTGGGCAAATCACTTAATTCCCCCTGGCCTTGAATGTATCAGGCTCTAATGCAACTGGTACTCATGTAAAGCGCTCTGATACCTTCGGCTCGAGTTCGCACTATATAAAACTGCAAAATATAAAGAGAAGCAAGGCCAGGACTTAAAATGCTGTCTATGATGACATACAGTGAGGTGACCATTCTACCAAAAAGAGGAGCATTATTGTACTTTGAGAGCACACGTTTCCCTTGGGAAAATGTAGCTGCTTTTAAGTGATAATGCACATTTGAGTAAAACCAACGTTATGCCGAGTGATAAATAATCTTAAGAAATACTGTTTCGCAAGAGCATGAAGCACGAGTTTAAAGATATCTGCATAAGATACATTTACCTACATTTACATGAAAATCATTTACATATCCTGCTGTCATTCAGAAAACCTGACGTGACCCAACCAATGCGGGACACCTCTGTTTTAGGCTATGAACTAAGGTGACCAGATTTCTCCACGTAGTCACTACACGGTACTTCTGTTCTGTATTTTTAACAATCCAGTGTATTTGCGGAATTTCAGTCCTCGCTCACTTCAGTTGATTCAACCGACAGAACGCACCTGAAAACGAAACGTTGTAAAAGGAAAGCCAGGAGAGGTGCATTGCGTCTTAAGTGACGTGGGGTCATCAACTAGTAACCTTGGGTGCGGAGGTCACAGAGAGGTCACCTTTGAGGAGTTAATATAGAGCCCTTCACCTGCCCAACTAATGCAACATACCTCTGATCATTTTAAACAAGCGGCTAGGCTACTAAAGATGACACGAATACATCATTTTCCCATGACGTCATGCATAAGGGGAGTTGACTTTTTAGTAGCCTAGGACCAAGGGTTTCTTTTATATCGAAATATTGTGGTGCTTGCCGTGATCTACATTGTGTTTAATTTCTTTGAAGTATATTTAATGTGATGTGATTTAGTGCTTAGTATGGCATTGTAGGACTTGGGGAAGTTCAGAGATAACTTAGGCTCAGAGTATATTGGGGAGGGGGGCTTTGCTGGGAGTATATGGGGGGGGTTTGCTGGGAGTATATTGGGGAGGGAGGGTTTGCTGGGAGGATATTGGGGAGAGGGAGGGTTTGCTGGGAGTATATTTGGGAGGGGGTGTTTGCTGGGAGTATATTTGGGAGGGGGTGTTTGCTGGGAGTATATTTGGGAGGGGGGTTTGCTGGGAGTATATTTGGGAGGGGGGTTTGCTGGGAGTATATTTGGGAGGGGGGTTTGCTGGGAGTATATTGGGGAGAGGGTGGTTTGCTGAGAGTATATTGGGGAGGGAGTGTTTGCTGGGAGTATATTGGCGAGAGGGGGGTTTGCTGGGAGTATATTGGGGAGAGTTTTTGGGGAGAATATTGGGGAGAGGGTGTTGCTGGGAGTATATTGGGCCTATTGTGGTTGCTGGGATTATATTGAGAAGAGAGGTGTTTGCTGTGAGTGTATTAGTCAGAGAGGATTTAATTTTGCAGACATGGGCACTGGAAGTGCATTGGGCTTTTCAGGCAGGTAGTACTTTTGGCAATAAGACAGGGCGTGTATGCCTTTAGTAGGTGATGGGAGCCACTTGGTTAGAAGTTTAGAATCCTAGTGTGGTGATGCAGTCCGATTGAACAGTGACAAGTACAGTGCCGAAGAGGAGTACACGTTTTAGCGTACTGATTTTAAGCAAGTATGTTCTTGATTGCCCAGCGTCATTAGTGATAGTTCTTTCTATGGTCTGCTCTGATACTGCTTCAGTGGAGAAGGGACCATAGGTTGAATAGGCAGAGAGTAAGTGGAGGTTGGGCACGTCATGGAAAGAGGCCACAGAACTCCGTGCATATCGGGAAGAGGCTGGTCATAGCTCATGAAAGGAGAAAAGACAGAGCCGGGGTCTGGTCAGAGGCGGGGTGTAACAGTAGCAGACTAAATGGGTCATTTATTTGTAGTTTTGTATAGCGCAAACCTGGTCCAACCGGGTGTGAAACGCTTCACGATTTGCAGTGCTGAACTAAAGGAGCAGAACAAAAGTAAATGGCGAACAAAAGGACAATTAAAGGTAAAACGAGAGTTAGAGCTATTGATGTTGTGAATGATGAGGCCTTTTAGGCATGTGTTTTGGTTTGGAGGGGATGTATGTGGAGTGCATTGGAATGATGTAGGTTGGTTTGGAATTGTTAGTTGCAGATTTGTGTGGGGTGGAATTGTGTAGGGGGGATTTGTGTACTGGAATTATATGGAATGGTGGCATAAGGAGGGCTGCATAATTTGTAATCAGTAGTTGCACATATGTCTCATAATGTAAACAGTGTAACTCTTAACACATCTGTTTGCTGCAATTTAGAAACCATAAACTGTCATATGGCTTAGTGACATTTGTAACATGCATTACTGAAGACAAACTATCTGCCTTTAAACTACTAACGCTTTGAGATAGCATTTGTGGACGACTAGATTTGTGTGTTTTATCACTAAGCGATAGGTGCATGTAGTTGCACAGCTACACATGCAATTACACACTTCCAGAAGCCATCATGCGCATGTATACACATTTAAAATTGCACATATACATTGCATTATATTGGCAATCAAGTCAAGCGTTAGATAACCATGGGAAGAGGCACAAAAGAAAGATTGAAGTGTATCTACAGTATGCAGAGAAAAGGGATAATATTAAATGCCACTTGCAAACCGCAAAGTCTAAATGAATTTCTAAACGTGGCCCCAAGTTTCGTTTGTATTCTTAGAACAGCAATAAGGATGCTGGTATGTGCGAATAAAATAAGTACCATCAACAATAACTGGGATCTGAAAAGAGTGCCAGGGGCCATGTTTTGTAGTGATTTTGAAAAAAAGAATGCTTATGATGCGCTCAAAAAGAAGAGATCTACCCAGCTGGGCTTTCTAAACCGCAGTCTGTCTCCTTCTCATTGTAAGTGTGACCTTCTAACTGTTCTTCCTAATGCATAGATGCCTCGAAGCAAATGTTCAATCTATGAGGCACTAACCTGCAAACAGGCTCCTACAATCCACCTATGTAAACAGTCCTACCGCACAGATGGGAGACTGGTACACGCTAAGGCCCAGAAGCCTGCAATACGACACAGAGGCGCAATTAGAGCTATATTTGGGGGTTGGGGAAGCTACTAAAATTACAGGGGGGGGCTGGGGGGAGGGGCTGACCCTTCCAGCAATATGCAGAGTGGAGATGCAGGGGCTCTAAGAAAGGGTGAAAAATAACAAAGCCTGTTTAAAAAGTAAATGGTCTTTTAAAGACCTGTGGAGTACTCGGGTGCGGCTGCAAGAAGACTGAGTCAGCCCACAGCAGCTCAAAAACTGTGAGTGTGCTCGAGAAGCTTTCTCAGCGGGCTGACGCACACGACAAGGGAGGGGGGGTTCCTGAAGCCCTTTGAGCCCAATGGGCGTTGCACGCCCGATACAACACCACTGTCTCAAGGAACACACACTTTACCCTCCACTCGTATCCCAGGAACTAGAGGACCTGCTTTCTAAGACTAGATCAGGGTCCCCCTTAGATCCCTGTCCTCTCACGCTTCTCAGGCAGTGTAAGGAGACCCTTTTACCTCCCCTTCTGGAGATCATGAATGGGGCAATGAGGCTTGGTACCTTCCCTCAGCAATGGAAAAGGGCTGTGGTGAAACCATTACTTCAAAAAGCAACACTTGACCCTGGGGTTTTTAAAAACTTCCGCCCCATCTCACTGCTCCCTGCTGCTGCAAAGATGCTTGAAACCCATCTTAATAAGCACCTTTCGGCTTTTCTGGAGAACTCTGGTTTGTTAGAGTACTCGCAGCATGGATTTAGGAGGGAGCATAGCACAGAGTCGGCCCTCACCATCGTGCTGGATAATATCCGCACTCGAGCCGATAGGGGCCAGACTACCCTCCTTATCCTGCTAGACCTAACTGCTGCGTTCGATACCCTCTCTCCCTCGGTGTTAACATCTCGCCTGAGGGAGATTGGAGTGGAGGGGTCCGCTCTTGATTTGCTGACCTCTTTCCTAAACCAGAGAGAACAGAGTGATGCTGGGGGAGTTTCTATCTCCATCCCTGACTGTGCAATGTGGGGTCCCCCAAGGGTCGGCATTAAGTCCGACCCTTTTTAGGTTTTGCTTGGCAATGCGTACGAAGTACGCATGCGCTAGCAAAATCTAATGTCTTGCAGTGGGGAACAGGGACTCGCCCCCTCCTCCCATTGGCTAGCTCCATAAATGGAGGCTAGCCATTGGGAGACGGCTCTGTCCGTCAATCCCGGACCAGATTCGGGGGCGTTCCCGAGAATTTTTCCCTTTTGGTGACGTCAGCCGAAAGCCTGTTCTCGGGAACGCCCCCGAATCTGGTCCGGCATTGCCGGCACCCGCCTTCCTGCTCGGGCCGTGAGAAGGAGCCTCACTTAGAGCGCGTGGAGCGCTTTTGCTGACCTCTAAAGCCGGTGCCCACCCGGCATTGTCCCTTTGTTTCCCCGCCGCGGCCCCCGAAGCGTGGAGCGCTTTTGCTGACCTCTAAAGCCGGTGCCCACCCGGCATTGTCCCTTTGTTTCCCCGCCGCGGCCCCCGAAGCAGAGTTCCCCAGGCGAAGGAAGCAGCCGTCCGTCTCCGGCCAGGGCCGCGCTGGGATTGGCCCAGCCGGCCGAGCCTCCGCCGCGTCATCGGGAGAAGGAGTGGAGAGCAGGAAGCAAGAGATCTGCTGGAAGATGTCCAGGTGAGTGCTCTTTTTTTTTTTTTTGTTTCTTGCCTTCTTGTTTTAGAGCGCGTGGATCACCCTGCCCAGGCTGCCCTCACCCTCTCTAACACCACGCAGAGCCAGCGTCGCTTGCTTGGGAGACACCCCCAAAACGTTCAGCGCCCTATTAAAGCCCCCTCCCCTTGTGTGGTACCGGCGTGAAGAATGTGCGTCCCTCCCTCTTGGGCTCTGTAAATGCACGTTTTAACCTCTCAAAAAATGAACACTGTCCCAATAATAGTCTTTAGGGAGAGTTATGGGGTTCGGGTACGGACGAGACAGCAACGGAGGGCAAACAAGGGGAAAACAACCGGAAGTGCCCCTGAGCTGAGATTCTACATGGATATGAAGTGGATGGCGGGAAAGCGACGCAGAGACTCTCTTAGATACATGCGTTGATTAAAAAGAGGGTCGAGGGGGGTAAGGGGCCGCTGAGTTGTCAGCTGCAAGTGCCTGGCGTTTATGTGTGGTGGAAAAGTAATACCGTGAGTGGGGTTCTGCTTCGTGTTGCACGGCACGTGGTAGGTGAATATTTCATTTACCAAATCCCCATTTCCAGCATTTGCCGTATTTAACTATGTATTTGCTGTGTTTATAAAGCGCCACTGGCTGCCCCCACGCCTCTTCGGAGCGCTGGACTGGTCAAGCTATGGCTGTGGGTTGAGGTCAGATATTCTGAGTTACACTCCTGTAAATTTCAGCTCCGCTGTCGACAGCCGGTGTGAACAGTTCAGCTGTGGGTGGATGAATGGAGTGCAAGTTCTGGATTCCGGCTTGTGGTCAGCGCATTCCGTCATTTTAGGCCTAGATCTTACACTTGCCTGCGTCTGTTTCCTCCTGCGAAACCTTTTTTGGCTGATGGGTACGTGGAAGTGGGCAGCCATTTAATCCTGGCTCGTGTGGCAGCGCAACTTTCTCCACATATTCAGGTCTTTTCTAGTGGCGCTTACATATGCTTAGAAGTAGGCCCCAGGATAGCAGCATAACCCAAAATGACCCCCCCCCCTTGCAGAATGGGAAGAGGGGCCCCCAGTCTCCCATAGCTCACCGGTCGATATTTATTGGCCTTGGGCTGATGGTGGCCCTCAGCAGATATATGGGGGCTCTGAAGTGTTGGGAGTCCCCCTCCTCTACAGGGGCCTGCCTTACGCCCATTGCTTGCCTTTCATTGCGTGTGTCATTTGCGAGAGATAAAGCTAGTGGCATTGTAAATGACAATGCCATTTATTTATGTTAAAAAAACATAAATAAAAATAATGTCAAGAGCAATGCCAATAGCTCTAACATTAACACAGGCAAAACCATTGCATTGTAAATGCTTGTTAACATCTATGTGACCCCACTTGCCAGGTTGATAAGATCTTTTGGGATGGAGGTAGTCTCTTACGCCGACGACACCCAGATCCTGGTCTCCCTCTCCCAGCCCATTAACGAGGCTGCCTCCAATTTTAGATCTTGTTTGGAGGCAGTCGCAAAATGGATGACTCACAATTCATTAAAATTGAACGGGGAGAAGACGGAGATTCTGGTGTTTGGGGGTAAAGAGGACATCTGGTCGGCTAACTGGTGGCCTGCCTCTATGGGAGCTTGTCCGGTACCTACCGCTCTGGCTAAAAACCTTGGAGTCCTGATTGAGCCCACCTTCAATATGCGACAGCAGGTGAATCGAACAGTCTCTACCTGCTGGGGCATAATTCACATCTTGAGGAGAATCAAGCACTACTTATCCCAGCAGGCCAGGAAGCAAGTCGTGGTAGCCCTTATTGGCTCCCGACTTGACTACTGTAATGCGCTGTATGCAGGTCTCAGCAGGGGGCTGCTGCAGCGCCTTCAACTGGTCCAAAATGCGGCAGCTAAGTTGGTGGTGGACCTTCCCAAACGTGCATCGGCCACTTCTGCTAGGAAGGCATTGCATTGGCTACCTGTTGAGGACAGGATTTCTTTTAAAATCCTGTGCCTTACCTTTGGCGCTTTGGCGAGAAATAGGTCAGTGGGGATTGGGGCTCTTTTGGCCCCCTATTGCCCCTCGAGGAATCTGCGCTCTGCGAATAAATCTTTATCTGTACCACGTATTCGCAGAACCAAATGGGGTGGTAGAGCTTTTTCCACAGTGGCACCTAAGATGTGGAATGCTCTTCCTGCTGAAATTAAAGCCCTTCCCACTCTTCAGTCCTTTAGGAAAGCTTTGAAGTCACGATTTTTTGCCAAAGCATACCCGTAGTTTTGCCTCTGCCTTTTAAGATTTATTTTATAGGCGCCTTGATGCCTTCGGGTTTTAGTTGCGCGGTTATAAATTTTCTTTCATTCATTTCATTCATTCACCCCCTAAAGTCTTCCAAGCAGTGTGAAATCTATATGGCTTTTCACTAATTATGATGCTGTTGCTGGGAGAAGTTCACAATACAGTAATATTTAAATTCATGTTTAAAAAAGTCTGTACTATATTAAAACATCAGCCTTCATACCTAACGGCAGAAAAAACGATGTTCTGTAGTAGGGGATCTCTGTGTATAGTCATAATCTAGTGAATAGTCCCGCCCATGTGCGTGGACCCCGGAGCAATCAAAAATAATCTCTTACAGTGTCAAAAAATGCAGAAAATGCATAGACACTTAAGAGAGAATTTAAAGACAGATAATGCAGCCAAAAGGCTACACTGTCCAGTACTTCAACTAGAAATTTCCACCATAAAATCCACAAAACAGCAAAGCCTGTACAGATTTCCCTTGCTTAACAGCAAAATCCCTCAGGAATGATAGAGAGAAGAACCTGGACAGACAAGCCCCATAGGCTGCCATTATGTGGCTTAATTAGGATACTGTGCCTTTAAGAGAACCTTCCAGAACCTTCTCTCAGTATCCCAGAATGCATAGCAGGTCCAACTTAGCCTCAGTTCTTTTTTCCGGCTCCTGCAAGCAGGACCCTGGAGCATTGAGCTCTCCCTTTCAAGGGTTTTTGTTAGTGTTTTACACTGATTTCGATTTTTGGTACTTTTAAAGTACTCTGGTGACTTTCTTTCTGTGTTTCTGCACTCTTTTTTGTCCAATAATGCCTGCATTATTCGACAAATGCCCTGAGTGCTCAAGAAAGAAGGCCAAGACAGACTCCCATGAGGTCTGTATTCTCTGCCTTCCCTCTTCCCACATCCCTGAGGAGTGTAGGATCTGCAGAAGCTTCTCTGGAAGGACCCTGAAGGAGAGGAAGAAGATCAGGCTTCAGGGACTTGAGGAGAGAAAGCTGAAGGCACGAGGTGGGTCAGGAGGGGCTCCTTCTACCCATGCTGAGGCCTCTGGGGGGCTCCCCAGGGGCAGGAAGACCAGCCCGCGCCCAAGGTCTCCGTCTGGGTCAGTTGCGCTGACCACGACGTCGAGGGGACGGTCAACGGCCAGTTCCAGGTCTCCCCAGGGCTCTGGGTCGAGAAAACGTCGCCCGTCGACGTCGAGGAACGTGTTCCGGCCGCCGTCGAAGCCGGTGTCGATATCCTCGTCGTCGCTGTCGGCGTCGAGTGATCGACATCGGAGGGCCCGGCGTCGGCGCTCGCCGTCGAGGCGACACCGCCGTTCGCCGTCGAGGACATCGTCGTCGAGGGGATCCTCGTCGTCAAGGTCGCCGTCGAGACGTAAGGCATCTCCGGCGCCGAAGAGGTCGACGTCGAAGCATTCCAAAAGGCCGACGTCGAGACGGTCGAGGAGATCGACGTCGAGAAGGTCGGAGAGGTCGACGTCAAGAAGGTCCAAAGGGTCGCCGTCGAAGCGATCCAGGAAGTCGACGTCGAGACCGGCGAAGAGGTCGAGGTCGCCGTCGAGGCACCATCGCCCGTCGTCGAGGTTTCGTGGCTCGTCGATCTGGTCAGGGTCGACGTCGAGACGGAGACACGGTTCGACGTCGAGGAGTGTGATTCGGTCGACGCCGAAGGACCGTTCGACGTCGAGGGGACATCGGTCGTCGTCTGGACACCGGTCTTCAGCGTCTGGAGGTCCTAAGGACAGGCCCAGGACTGTGGGGGGCTCCCCACTCTCTGGTAGAGGTGATGGCTCGCCGGGACCGGCGCATTCCGGGGTGGATACTCCGATGAAGCCGTCTACGCCTCCTCCGCGGCCGGCTGTGCCGAAGGGTCCTCCTCCGAAGGCCCCTACCCCGCCTCCGAAGCCGGCTCCGCGGGACCCGCGTCCGGTTGCTCCTCCACCCCCGATCCCACCGAGGGAGGTGTCGATGCCTAAGTTCCCGACGCCTCCGAAGAAGACTCCTAAGAAGCCTGGAGCTCCTGACCCTGGGAGGCCGAAGGAGCGTCCGAGGCCCAAGAGGTCGAGGTCTCGCTCGGGGAGACGGGACAAATCGAGGAGTGGCCGCGGATCTTCATCACGATCCAGGCATCATCACAAGAGACGTCGGTCCAGGTCACGTTCTCCTTCTGGGACCCGTTCCTACTCGCCCACGCTGTCCGATTCGCCGGAGACTAGGGTGTCTCCGATAGACGATATTAGCACATTTCAGGAGGTTCTCCTGCGTGGTGCGGCGAAGTTGGGCATTGAGGTTGAAGCGCCTACGGCTTCTACCTCGGTAATCTTTGAGACTTTACACAAGAGGCACTTGTCTCGCCCCCTGTTACCTCTGGTGCCGGGGCTCCTTGAGCCCGCCGAACAGCTATTCCTGACGCCGGCAACGGTGAAATCTGTCCCTTCCAGGATACTGAAAAAGTACAGGGCTCCGGACTCAGACCCAGCCTTCTTGAGGAAGGACCCGGTACCGGATTCAGTCATCGTGACTGCTGCTCGGAAGCTTCATGCCACCTCCCCTGCGTCCACGGTGCCTCCGGACAAGGAGAGCCGGTGGATCGATTCTGCTGGTCGCAAGGCGTGTGGGACATCCGCCTCGTCCATGAAGGCAGCCAGTGACTCGGCTTTGCTGGGACGTTACGACCGGTCCCTTTGGGACTCGATGGAGCAGTTCGCATATCTCGTCCCTCGAGACCGCAAGGAGGACTTTGTGGAGATCGTCAAGGAGGGGATGTTGGTCTCTAATCAGGCCATCGGCGCCGCAGCAGACATATCGTTGCTGTCCGCGCACGGATATTGCCACGGGATTCACCAGAGACGCCATGCTTGGCTCAGGTTGACATCGTTGAAACCGGAGGCACAGCAACGCGTGGCGAATCTCCCGTTTTCCGGAGATACCCTCTTCGGGAAGCACGCGGATGATGAGATGGCCAGGATGAAGGCCGAAGCGGAGACCCTGACGGCAGTGGGCCTGGAAAAGCCCAAGGAAAAGAAACCCTTCCGACAGTACCAGCGTCGGTTTGGGGCGCAGGGTCGTGGAAGGGGGCAGTCTGCTGGTCAACATCAACAGCGGCAGCAGCAGCAGCAGTACAGGCAGCCCTTCCAGAAGCGGCAGGGTGGTAGAGGTCGTCAACAGTCCTCTACCGCGACCAAGGGCCCGGCCGGGTCCCGTCCCTGAGCTGTTACTTCCCCCTCGTCCGTTACCCGCTCCGGTGGGGGGAAGCGTTCAATTTTTTCTGGCAGAGTGGAGAAAAATTACTCAGGACAAGTGGGTGCTGAATATTGTTTGCAATGGATACAGTCTACGTTTCACCAGCCCTCCTCCATCGATTCCTCCCGTCAGCTCGCAGTATCAACTGCGCGAGCTTCAGACGGAGGCGGACGTTCTGCTAAGGAAAAGGGCGATCGAAGGCGTACCTCTGTCTCAAAGAGGAAGAGGTCTGTACTCTCGGTTCTTTCTTGTCCGCAAGAAGGACAAAAACGAGTTCAGGCCCATTCTGGATTTGCGGCAGGCAAACAAGTGGATTCGCAGAGAAAAGTTTCGCATGCTGTCGTTGCATCAGATCTACCCTCAGCTGCAACGGGGAGACTGGATGTGTGCCATAGATCTACAGGACGCATACTTCCACGTGCCCATTGCATGCAAACACAGGAAATTTCTGCGCTTTCAAGTCGGCACCAATCACTATCAGTACACGGTGCTACCCTTCGGACTGAAGTCTGCACCCAGGACATTCTCAAAATGTATGGCAGTGGTAGCGGCACACCTGAGGAAGAACAAGGTGTTTGTCTACCCGTACCTGGACGATTGGTTGATCAAAGCCTCCTCCTTCTCGGAAGCCCGAGCACACTTCCAGAAGACGTGCGTTCTCTTGAACAAGCTGGGGTTGCACATCAACATGTCCAAGTCGGTCCCGATTCCGGTGCAGTGCATCCAGTACTTGGGGGCCTCCATCAATACGCTGTCAGCAAGCGTGTCTCCTTCGGAAGAGCGACGTTTATCACTCGTTCGGAAGGCTCAGGCTCTCATGAAAACTCCGTCTACGACTGTGAGGACCGTGTCTTCTCTGCTGGGATCGATGGCCTCTTGCATCTTTCTCACTCCTCACGCACGGCTACAGATGCGTCCTCTGCAGGAGTGCTTGGAGGATCAGTGGGACCAGAGGAGAGGTTCTTGGGACGACAGGATACGACTGTCTCTACATGCTCTTCAGTCTCTGAAGTGGTGGTGCTCGAAGGAGAATCTCCTCAGAGGCGTTCCCTTCCACAAGGACATTCCCACACAGACCATCGTGACGGATGCGTCTCTCCAAGGTTGGGGGGCGCATTCCGGAGATCTGCAAATTCAAGGGACGTGGTCCCCGACGGAGTCCACGTACCACATCAATTTCCTGGAACTGAGAGCTGTTCACTTGGCACTGAAGGCCTTTCATCCGTCCTTTCAGACCAACTCTCTGCTTGTTCAGACGGACAACACGACTACGATGTATTACCTCAACAAGCAGGGGGGCTCGAGATCGCGCACTCTGTCGCAGGAGGCGCAGGCGATCTGGCACTGGCTTCTGGCTCGAGGACTGTCGATAACGGCCACCCATCTGCCAGGTGTGCAGAATGTTCAGGCAGACGAACTGAGCAGAATCGTGCAGGAAAACCACGAATGGGTCATAAACGACGAAGTACTAGGAGAAGTCTTCGCAAGGTGGGGAACTCCAGACGTAGATCTGTTTGCCACCGCCGAAAACAGCAAATGCCGAGGCTTCGCCTCCAGGTACTACCAGCCAGGGACGCTGGGGAACGCGTTATGGATCAACTGGTCGAACAGCTTTCTGTACGCTTTTCCACCAATTCCCCTGATTCCGGCGGTTCTCATCAAGCTGTCTCAATCCAGGGCGAGAATGATTCTGATTGCCCCGGAATGGCCCAGACAGTGGTGGTTCACGGACCTGCTTCACCGATCTCTCCTTCCTCACATGAAGCTGCCGTGCAGGCCGGACCTTCTCACGAAGTTCGGGGGGCGGATGGTGCACCCCAACCTCTCGTCTTTGAGTTTGGCGGCATGGCTCCTAAAATAGTGCAATATGGCCATCTGAATCTCCCAGAGGATTGTATGGGCATACTGAAGGAGGCTAAGCGACCTTCCACTAGGACTTCCTATGCTTACAAGTGGAAGAGGTTTTGCATCTGGTGCAAGTCTAAGAACTATGACCCTACGTCATGCAAGGAAGATGTCATCCTTCCATATCTGCTTCATCTGGCGCAGTCGGGCCTTAATGTCCATTCCATTAAGGTTCATCTGGCTGCTTTGACTGCCTACAGGAAAGGCCCTTCACAGACTTCCTTTTTCCAGATCCCTGTGATCAAAGATTTTTTGGAAGGCTTGAAGAAAGTGTTCCCTCCTGTCAGGCTTCCTTCGCCTTCATGGGACTTGAATGTGGTGCTGTCCAGATTGATGAAGGAGCCTTTTGAACCCATTCATAAGGCTTCGTTGCAGCACCTGTCCTGGAAGGCGGCGTTCCTCGTGGCCATTACATCGGCCCGCAGGGTGAGTGAGATTCAGGCATTGTGTTGCCAAGAACCTTATACTGTATTTCATAATGCTAAAGTTGTTATGCGTACTCACCCTAAGTTTCTTCCCAAGGTTGTTTCTGATTTTCATATCAATCAGACTATCACTTTGCCTACGTTCTTTCAGAATCCTTCATCTCCGGCGGAAAGGTCTTTACATTCCCTGGATGTGCGGAGGGTGCTGAAGTTTTATCTTGATAAGACTAAAGATATTCGTAGGTCAGACCAATTGTTCGTCAATTATGGCTCAGTCAGGACAGGTCTTGCTACCTCTAAACAGTCCATCTCGAGGTGGATTGTGTCCTGCATACAGTTGTGTTACTACAAAGCTAATAAGACCTTAGGAGGTAAGCCTAAGGCTCATTCCACCAGGGGCAAAGCTGCTACGACAGCTATGCTCCGTAATGTTCCCATTGCAGAGATCTGCAAGGCGGCCACTTGGAAGTCGGTCCATACCTTTGCTAAGCATTACTGCCTGGACACTGATGCCAGGGCAGACGCTCAGGTTGGGCAGGCTTCGCTGCGGAATCTGTTCGCACAGTAGTGGCGTTATTTTATTCTCCACCGCCGCTTGGTGTGGGGATGGGCTTGCCATTCTATTCACTAGATTATGACTATACACAGAGATCCCCTACTACAGAAGGAGTAGTTTCTGTCCTGTAACTCCAGTTCTGTAGTAGGGGTATCTCTGTTATAGTCATAAGCGCCCTCCCGCCTCCCCGGTGGAGTGTTGTTCATGATCATAATGCTACAGGTCTGGCGTTTCCTACGCCCTCGAAAAGAACTGAGGCTAAGTTGGACCTGCTATGCATTCTGGGATACTGAGAGAAGGTTCTGGAAGGTTCTCTTAAAGGCACAGTATCCTAATTAAGCCACATAATGGCAGCCTATGGGGCTTGTCTGTCCAGGTTCTTCTCTCTATCATTCCTGAGGGATTTTGCTGTTAAGCAAGGGAAATCTGTACAGGCTTTGCTGTTTTGTGGATTTTATGGTGGAAATTTCTAGTTGAAGTACTGGACAGTGTAGCCTTTTGGCTGCATTATCTGTCTTTAAATTCTCTCTTAAGTGTCTATGCATTTTCTGCATTTTTTGACACTGTAAGAGATTATTTTTGATTGCTCCGGGGTCCACGCACATGGGCGGGACTATTCACTAGATTATGACTATAACAGAGATACCCCTACTACAGAACTGGAGTTACAGGACAGAAACTACTCCTTATAAAGCAAGTAAAGTCGACGTTTCGGTCTTCGATGGCCAATTAGGTCCATGAGACCATCTTCAGGACTCAGTGTTGTTGAATAAATAATTTCTATGAATACTTGCGTCTTTTAAAGCAAATCCAGACCAACAACTCCAGTCAAAAAAATACCAAAAGCTACAAAGATGGGGGTAATCTCCTTCATAAATAGCGTACATGCTGGCTGACAAAATGTCCAGTCCAGAATGAGGGTTACCCCATACACATTGCAGCTCAAAGGTCTAGGTAGTCCTCGAGGAATATTTTTTGTATACTTAAGCTTTTTAAAAGTGGCACTTTCAGAATTGTGATTTCAAATTTGACTTTACCATTAAAGCCATTGGTTGTCTAGTACTGTAGGTCACCCATTTTGTCCCATCACGTGTGCACCTCTATCTAAAAAGTGAAATGCTGCAGTGCCAGCGATGATTTAATATTTTTCTTTTTTAGAGCTTTTTAAAGGCTGGCTTAAAGGCAGGTACAGCTTTCTTGCCAACTTAATCTTGAACAAGCATTTGCAATGCAATAGGTCTCGCATTAGGGAAGTTTGAGCTATTGCAATTGTAAATGAATTTTTTTTTATTTCTGTGTTTTTGAAAATAGCTACATTTATAGCTTTGTCATTTACAATGCCAATACTTTTAACGTTCGCAAATGTGACACCTTTAGCATTTGTAATGCAATATGTGTTGTATTTACGTGACTTAGATGTATTGAAATAACAAATAACAATTGCTTTTATTTATTTTTTAATAATTAACCCGTTGGCCGCTGCCGTTGGCCAACAGTTGTCGCGTGCACTACCTTGGTAGTTCGGCACACGTCTGTTGGCCGACGCTGCCCCACCCGTTTTTCGAATGTTCAGCACTGGAGCGGAACGTTCGACGCAGCCAACGGGTTAATACTTAAATCAAAGTTATTTTAATTTATAATGGCAATAGCTTAAACTTTAACTTTTGTGAAGATTATATTCAGTGTATTTATTGTGACGAAAATCCAAGAACAGAGGTGCAATATTAACACCTTTTTGTGACATTTGTAATAAAGGTTGAAACATTGAGAGAACATATTTGAACCAGTTGTTGTTGAATGGTTGCACAGATTGATGTTGTGGTGGCGACGAGTGATGCGGTGGTAACCCATAGTGATGTTGTGGTGCCCCTGAGTAATGCTGTGGTGGTGCTGAGTGATGCTGTGGTGATGCAATAGAGTGTAATTATGTGGCGTGTAACTATGTGGCACTGAGTGGTTTTTGGAGTGTATGTTGCGTTGAGCGCAGTGTAATTATGTAGCATATAATTATGTGGCACTGAGTGGTATTGTGTGGAGTGTATGTTGCATTGAGTGCATTGTAATAATGTAGCATATAATTATGTGGCTCTGAGTGGTATTGTGTGGAGTGTGTGTTGCATTCAGTAGAGTGCAATTATGTGGCGTGTAATTATGTGGCACTGAGTGGTATTTGGAGTGTATGTTGCGTTGAGCGCAGTGTAAATATGTAGCATATAATTATGTGGCACTGAGTGGTATTATGAGGAGTGTATGTTGTATTCAGTAGAGTGTAATTGTGTGGCGTGTAATTGTGGCACGGAGTGGTATTTGGAGTGTATGTTGCATGTAGTGCAGTGTAATTATGTGGATTGTAATTATGTAGCAATGAGTGGTATTTGGAGTGTATGTTGCATTGAGTGCATTGTAATTATGTGGCACTGAGTGGTATTTGGAGTGTATGTTGCATTGAGTTGTAATCGGTAGGGATAATCATTTATAAATGTATATATTTGTTGAATAAAAAATGTCGAGTTTCGCGGGAGTAACGCGGTACCAAATAAAAAAATTGTAAAGACACTTTTTTTTGGGGTTGAGGGGAGAGTACCTCAGTACAGTTGCGCTACACATAGTTAAAAAATATATAGAAAGTTGTAACTATTTTGCTCTACCTATTACCACTTAGTTAAAGTGGTAATAGTTAGGGCAATAATACCAAACCATATACTTACCTACATTGAAAGGCGTAACACAACATGGGGAAGGTGTACTTCGAATACATTAAGATACAAAAATTATAATTAGTTACCTTCACTAGTCAAAAAAAACATCTACACAACATAAAATGTAATACTGCAAAATTTAAACAAAATGCAACACCTGGTTTGGGAACAACACAAAAAATAAAACTACATGGCTTTTACACACAGCTATCAACCTATCACATCAACAGTTCCAAGCCCCATATATCGTAGCATACAGTGAACTGAACACTGCATACTATAGCACAATATATAAGTATGTTTTATATAATTTTACAAATACCCTATTTATATATACAGCCATGAAATTAACATTTACATTTAAAAATTCATTTTTTGGAGATATAACATTTGTTTTCATATAATTTTACTGTACCTTTCATTTGATTTACACACTCCACTTTATGCCACTGCACTCTACGCTGTTTACAATATGACTGGCTACTTTATGACACTCCACTATATGCCACTAAACTATAGGCTAAACCACTGTACGTTATTCCACTGAACTCCACCCAACTACACTGTACACCACACCAGTGCACACCACTATACTTTAAGCTATTATACGGTTCACTACTGTATTCTATTACACTTTCGGGAATGCCACTTTACTTGACGCCCCTGCACTATACTGATTCCAACTGTATGCTGTTCTGTAGTAGGGGATCTCTGTGTATAGTCATAATCTAGTGAATAGTCCCGCCCATGTGCGTGGACCCCGGAGCAATCAAAAATAATCTCTTGCAGTGTCAAAAAATGCAGAAATGCATAGACACTTAAGAGAGAATTTAAAGACAGATAATGCAGCCAAAAAGGCTACACTGTCCAGTACTTCAACTAGAAATTCCACCATAAAATCCACAAAACAGCAAAGCCTGTACAGATTTCCCTTGCTTAACAGCAAAATCCCTCAGGAATGATAGAGAGAAGAACCTGGACAGACAAGCCCCATAGGCTGCCATTATGTGGCTTAAATAGGATACTGTGCCTTTAAGGAACCTTCCAGAACCTTCTCCCAGTATCCCAGAATGCATAGCAGGTCCAACTTAGTTTCAGTTCTTTTTTCCGGCTCCTGCAAGCAGGACCCTGGAGCATTGAGCTCTCCCTTTTCAAGGGTTTTGTTGGTGTTTTTTCACTAAATTAGATTTTTGTGCTTTTAAAGTACTTTCGTGACTTTCTTCTTGGGTTTCTGCACTCTTTTGCTGTCCATAATGCCTGCATTATTTGACAAATGCCCGGAGTGCTCCAGGAAGAAGGCCAAATCAGACCCCCATGAGGTCTGTATCCTCTGCCTTCCCTCTTCCCACATCCCTGAGGATTGTGTGATCTGTAGAGGCTTCTCTGGAAGGACCCTGAAGGACAGAAGAAAAATCAGACTTCAGGGACTTGAAGAAAGAAGATTGAAGGCTCGAGGTGGGTCAGGAGGGGCTCCTTCTGCCCATGCTGAGGCCTCTGGGGGGCTCCCCAGGGGCAGGAAGTCCAGCTCTCGTCCAATATCTCCGTCTGGGTCAGTTGCTATGACCACGACGTCGAGAGGAAGGTCCACGGCCAGTTCCCGGTCTCCCCAGGGCTCTGGGTTGAGAAAACGTCGCCCGTCGACGTCGAGGGACGTTTACAGGCCGCCGTCGAAGCCGGTGTCGATTTCCTCGTCTACGTCGAGTGGACGACATCGGAGGACCCGGCGTCGGCGCTCGCCGTCGAGGCGACACCGCCGTTCGCCGTCGAAGTCATCGTCGTCGAGGGGATCCTCGTCGTCAGGGTCGCCGTTGAGACGGGAGAGGTCTCCGGCGCCGAAGAAGTCGACGTCGAGACGGTCTAAGAGATCGACGTCGAGACGGTCTAAGAGGTAGACGTCGAGGCGATCTAAGAGGTCGACGTCGAGACGTTCAAAGAGGTCGAGGTCGCCGTCGAGGCGCCATCGCCCGTCGTTGAGATTTCGAGGTTCATCCATCTGGTCGGGGTCGACGTCGAGGCATAGACACCGGTCGACGTCGAGGAGTGTGAAACGGTCGACGCCGAAGGGACGATCGCCGTCGAAGGGCTCGCGTTCGATGTCTGGGCACCGGTCTTCGGCGTCAGGAGGTCGTAAGGTCAGGCCCAGGACTGTGGGGGGCTCCCCACAGTCTGGACATGGTGGTGGCTCGCCGGGAACGGCGTATTCCGTAGTGTATACCCCGAAGAAGCCTACTCCGCCTCCTTTACCTAGGGGTCCGCCTCCGAGGGCTCCGACCCCTCCCCCGTTGCCTCCCCTACCGGCTCCGAAGGTCCCGGTTCCGGTTACGCCTCCTCCACCGGTTCCGCCGAGATCGGTGTCGATGCCCAAGTACCCGACACCCCCGAAGAAGACTCCTAAGTCGAAGCCGAAGCCTAAGGCGTCTGAACCGGGGAGGCCTACGGACAGGCCCAGACCCAAGAGATCTAGGTCTCGCTCGGGTAGACGAGACAGATCTAGGAGTGGATGCGGGTCTTCATCGAGATCCAGGCATCGCCATAGGAGGCATAGGTCCCGGTCCCGTTCTGCCTCGGGGACCCGTTCCTACTCGCCTACGTTATCTGATTCACCGGAGACTAGGCTGTCCCCAATAGATGACATTGGCACGTTTCAGGAGGTTCTCCTGCGTGGGGCGGCGAAGTTGGGGATCAAGGTTACAGCTCCTACGCCTTCAACTTCTGTGATCTTTGAGACATTACATAAGAAACACCTGTCTCGCCCCCTACTACCTTTGGTACCGGGGCTCCTTCAGCCTGCTGAACAGCTCTTCCTTACACCGGCGGTGGTGAAGTCTGCGCCTTCCAGGCTCATCAAGAAATACAGAGCTCCGGAGTCGGACCCAGCTTTCTTGAGAAAGGACCCGACACCGGATTCGGTGATCGTGACAGCGGCTCGGAAGCTCCATGCCACCTCCCCTGCATCCACTGTGCCTCCTGATAAGGAGAGCCGCTGGATTGACTCTGCTGGACGGAAGGAGTGTGGGACGTCCTCCACGACGATGAAGGCTGCCAGTGACTCTGCTCTGTTGGGACGATATGACCGTTCACTGTGGGACTCGATGGAACAGTTTGCGGACCTCGTTCCTCGCGACCGCAGAGAGGACTTCATGGAGATCGTCCAGGAGGGGATGCTGGTCTCTAACCAGGCCATCAGTGCCGCGGCAGATATCTCCCTGCTGTCCGCGCATGGATACTGCCACGGTATAAACCAGAGACGCCATGCTTGGCTCAGGTTGACGTCGCTTAAGCCTGAAGCGCAACAACGTGTGGCGAATCTGCCGTTTTCCGGAGACACTCTCTTCGGGAAAAACGCGGATGACGAAATGGCCAGGATGAAGGCCGAGGTTGAGACCCTGACGGCGGTGGGCTTGGAGAAGCCCAAGGAGAAGAAACCCTACCGCCAGTTCCAGCGACGGTTCGGGTCGCAGGGTCGAGGAAGGGGACAGTCTTCTGGGCAACATCAGCAGCAGCCACAACAGCAGCAGCAGTACAGAAGGCCCTTCCAGAAACGCCAGGGGGGTAGAGGTAGACAGCAGTCCTCTACCGCGACCAAGGGCCCGGCCGGGTCTCGACCCTGAGCGGTTACTTCCCCCTCGTCCGTTACCCGCTCCGGTGGGGGGAAGCGTTCAATTTTTTCTGGCAGAGTGGAGAAAAATTACTCAGGACAAGTGGGTGCTGAATATTGTTTGCAATGGATACAGTCTTCGGTTCATCAGCCTGCCTCCATCGATCCCTCCGGTCAGCTCACGGTACCAACTGCGCGAGCTCCAGGCGGAGGCAGACATCCTGCTAAGGAAAAGGGCGATAGAAGACGTACCTCTGTCTCAAAGAGGAAGAGGTCTGTACTCCCGGTTCTTTCTGGTCCGCAAGAAGGACAAGAACGAGTTCAGGCCCATTCTGGACTTGCGACAGGCAAACAAGTGGATTAGCAGAGAAAAGTTTTGCATGCTGTCGTTGCATCAGATCTATCCTCAGCTGCAACGAGGAGATTGGATGTGTGCCATAGATCTACAGGACGCATACTTCCATGTGCCAATTGCATGCAAACACAGGAAGTTTCTGCGCTTTCAAGTCGGCACCAATCACTATCAGTACACGGTGCTTCCCTTCGGGCTGAAGTCTGCACCCAGGACATTCTCGAAATGCATGGCAGTGGTAGCGGCACACCTGAGGAGGAACAAGGTGTTTGTCTACCCTTACCTGGACGATTGGTTGATCAAGGCCTCCTCCTTCTCGGAAGCTCAAGCGCACTTCCAGAAGACGTGCGTTCTCTTGAACAAGCTCGGGTTGCACATCAACATGTCCAAGTCTGTCCCGACCCCGGTCCAGTGCATCCAGTACTTGGGAGCCTCCATCGATACGCTGTCAGCAAGCGTGTCTCCTTCGGAAGAGCGACGTTTATCACTCCTTCGGAAGGCTCAGGCTCTCATGTCCACTCCATCCACGACAGTGAGGACGGTGTCTTCTCTGCTGGGATCGATGACCTCGTGTATCTTCCTGACGCCACATGCGCGGCTGCACATGAGACCGCTGCAGGAGTGCTTGGAGGATCAATGGGACCAGAGGAGAGGATCTTGGGACGACAAGATACGGCTGTCTCTACATGCTCTTCAGTCTCTGAAGTGGTGGTGCTCGAAGGAGAATCTCCTCAGAGGGGTTCCCTTCCACAAGGACATTCCCACACAGACTATCGTGACGGATGCGTCTCTCCAGGGCTGGGGAGCGCACTCCGGAGACCTGCAGATTCAAGGGACGTGGTCCCCGACGGAGTCCACGTACCACATCAATTTCCTGGAACTCAGAGCTGTTCACTTGGCACTGAAGGCCTTTCACCCGTCCTTTCAGACCAACTCTCTGCTTGTTCAGACGGACAACACGACAACGATGTATTACCTCAACAAGCAGGGGGGCTCGAGATCGCGCACTCTGTCGCAGGAGGCGCAAGCGATCTGGCACTGGCTTCTGGCTCGAGGACTGTAGATTACGGCCACCCATCTGCCAGGTGTGCAGAATGTTCAGGCAGACGAACTGAGCAGACTGATTCAGGAAAACCACGAATGGGTCATAAACGACGAAGTGCTAGGAGAAGTCTTCGCAAGGTGGGGGACTCCAGACTTAGATCTGTTCGCCACCGCCGAAAACAGCAAATGCCGAGACTTCGCCTCCAGGTACTACCAGCCAGGGACGCTGGGGAACGCGTTATGGATCAACTGGTCGAACAGCTTTCTGTACGCTTTTCCACCAATTCCCCTGATTCCGGCGGTTCTCATCAAGCTGTCCCACTCCAGGGCGAGAATGATTCCGATTGCCCCGGAATGGCCCAGACAGTGGTGGTTCACGGACCTGCTTCACCGGTCTCTCCTTCCTCACATGAAGCTGCAGTGCAGGCCGGACCTTCTCACGAAGTTCTGGGGGCGGATGGTGCACCCCAACCTCTCGTCTTTGAGTTTGGCGGCATGGCTCCTGAAATAGTGCAATATGGCCATCTGAATCTCCCAGAGGATTGTATGGACATACTGAAGGAGGCTAAGCGACCTTCCACTAGGACTTCTTATGCTTACAAGTGGAAGAGGTTTTGCATCTGGGGCAAGTCTAAGAACTATGACCCTACGACATGCAAGGAAGATGTCATCCTTCCGTATCTGTTGCATCTGGCGCAGTCGGGCCTTAATGTTCATTCCATTAAGGTTCATCTGGCTGCTTTGACTGCCTACAGGAAAGGCCCTTCACAGACTTCTTTTTTCCAGATCCCTGTGATCAGATTTTTTGGAAGGCTTGAAGAAAGTATTCCCTCCTGTCAGGCTTCCTTCGCCTTCGTGGGACCTGAATGTGGTGCTGTCCAGATTGATGAAGGAGCCTTTTGAACCCATTCATAAGGCTCGTTGCAGCACCTGTCCTGGAAGGCGGCGTTCCTCGTGGCCATTACATCGGCCCGCAGGGTGAGTGAAATTCAGGCATTGTGTTGCCAGGAACCTTATACTGGATTTCATGCTGCTAAGGTTGTTATGCGTACTCACCCTAAGTTTCTTCCCAAGGTTGTTTCTGATTTTCATATCAACCAGACTATCAATTTACCTACGTTCTTTCAGAATCCTTCGTCTCCAGCGGAAAGGTCTTTACATTCCCTGGATGTGGGGAGGGTGCTGAAGTTTTATCTTGATAAGACTAAAGATATTCGTAGGTCAGACCAATTGTTCATCAATTATGGCTCAGTCAGGACTGGTCTTGCTACCTCTAAACAGTCCATCTCGAGGTGGATTGTGTCCTGCATACAATTGTGTTACTGCAAAGCTAATAAGACCTTAGGGGGTAAACCTAAGGCTCATTCCACCAGAGGCAAAGCTGCCACGACAGCTATGCTTCGTAATGTTCCCTTCGCAGAGATCTGCATGGCTGCCACTTGGAAGTCGGTCCATACCTTTGCTAAGCATTACTGCCTGGACACTGATGCCAGGGCAGACGCTCAGGTTGGGCAGGCTTCGCTGCGGAATCTGTTCGCACAATAGTGGCGTGATTTTTTATTCTCCACCGCCGCTTGGTGTGGGGATGGGCTTGCCATTCTATTCACTAGATTATGACTATACACAGAGATCCCCCTACTACAGAAGGAGTAGTTTCTGTCCTGTAACTCCAGTTCTGTAGTAGGGGTATCTCTGTTATAGTCATAAGCGCCCTCCCGCCTCCCCGGTGGAGAGAGATATTCATGTACATAATGCTACAGGTCTGGCGTTTTTTACGCCTTCAAAAAGAACTCCAACTAAGTTGGACCTGCTATGCATTCTGGGATACTGGGAGAAGGTTCTGGAAGGTTCCTTAAAGGCACAGTATCCTATTTAAGCCACATAATGGCAGCCTATGGGGCTTGTCTGTCCAGGTTCTTCTCTCTATCATTTCTGAGGGATTTTGCTGTTAAGCAAGGGAAATCTGTACAGGCTTTGCTGTTTTGTGGATTTTATGGTGGAATTTCTAGTTGAAGTACTGGACAGTGTAGCCTTTTTGGCTGCATTATCTGTCTTTAAATTCTCTCTTAAGTGTCTATGCATTTCTGCATTTTTTGACACTGTAAGAGATTATTTTTGATTGCTCCGGGGTCCACGCACATGGGCGGGACTATTCACTAGATTATGACTATAACAGAGATACCCCTACTACAGAACTAGACTCTACACTTCTATAATTAACCAGTAATCAATAATATATATCCTGTATGTTCAGTTGTACCCACGGCTTGTCTCTGTCTTGCAAATGCACAAGAAGGGGTAAGGAGGGTGTGAGAAGTTGGCCTGATGTGCAGTGCTCACTATTCTAGTGATCACTATATATCAGTCCAAACAACCCTTATTGATGATTGGTTGTAAGTCAACCTTATAGACCAGCTATCCTAGTAGCATGGATACGAGCAGTCTAAGGCTAAGACTCTAGAGGGCGTGTTAAGCCAGCTGTTTTACCATCACATTACCCCTTGAACACCCAGTGAAAGGACACCACACAAGTTGTTATGAAAATAAACAGTGTATTTATTTATAACAAGACTACCCTGGCTCTTTATGAGACAGGGAGCTAAGCACACAACAAAACTCTTACGAAAATACTTTTAAGTTAGCACGTTACACAAATGCCCGAGGGGCACGAAAAACCATATACACTAAAAGTGGAATGCGAATTACTAGCAGGTAAGTAACAATTCTAATAGGCTTTGGAATCGCTAGGACTGGACTAGGGAATCGTTAGATTACTACTAGGAGGCCCAGGGGACTCGGGTGCAGAGTGTGCACTCTCACGCGGGATGCGGGACAAAGTCTATGGAGGCTAGTAAAGGCAAAGTTAGTGTTCACGGGCGAACCCGACCTGGTAGGAAGAAAACGACAGTGGATCCTGACCCTTGGATAGTGAGGCTATGCTGGGACACCGGAGTGCCGAAGTTACCTAGCCCAGGGGCTGCAGCTGCATAGGCCTGAAAAGACGTCGGGGATCTCGTTGCCGGACCGGGAGCCTGGAAGGAAGAAGTTGCTGGCAGGCGACCAGTGAAGGAAAGTTCGATGGATCCAAGCCTGGATCAAGGAAGAAGAAACCTGAAAGCAGAGGGGACCAAGTTCTTGAATCACTAGCCAGTGATTAAGTGGGCACCAGGATGGCACCGGGCGAAGTCACCGCAGTCAGGTGAGTGGGCGCTGCTGGGCTCTGCAGTCTCTCGGACCAGGAGGCGTTGTCGGCGACCAGGATGGAGGTGCGAGCTGTCCCACGGAGGATGAAGTCGTTGGCGTCGAAGTTACCCAGGATTGGGCAACAAGCCTTGGCTAATTCAAGCCCACGCGGTGGACTCAAAATGGCGTCTTGAGTGGACCAGGAGGGTCCGGGGTACTTCTCCGATGGAGGGAAGCAAGGGCCAGTCTGGAGCAACCAGACCAGCAGCAGAAATGTCGTCGGGCGTCGTCAGGAAGGCCACAAGCCAACGGGCTAGTAGCCAAACAACGCGGTGAGCAGCGGAAAGCAGAAGGGCCCCACGCAGATCGTGGAGATGCTGGGGGGCTGCACTTCGGAGCTGGAGCTGCTCAGAGTCGGGGCTTCTCGGACCCCAAAGCACTCACCAGTGGAATACTCGGTGGGCTTGCTGTGCAGAAGTCGTGCAGTCTTGGCGATGGCCGGTCCCTCGAGGTCTCGTCGCACCCACGGTTCTCAGCTGGGCTGTAGAGGTGGGTAGAGGTCAGAGGTGCCAGGGAAGCCGGTTCTCGTCGAGCTGGGCAGTCGGTTTCCGGAGGAAGGACTTACAGCAGACCGCAGTGTTCTTAGATGGTGCCTGCGGATGCAGGGTGACTACTCCTTAGTCACAAGGGAGAAATCTTAGGAAGAAGTCTTGAGTTCCTTTCGTGGAAAGTAGTTTCAGGATTCAAAGATGATCTGATTTGGAAGGGGGCCAGTCTCTACCTTTATCCTGTAAAAAGGGGCTGGCACGCGACTAAGTCCTGCCCTATGGGTGGGACTAGGAGGGGGGTGGTTACACCCACTTCCTTGGCGGGCTTTTCCCCAGCACAGGGTCTGGAGTGACCCTGGAACTGGTTCAAGCCGGCCTATGCACAGTGAGCACCGGGGTGCTACTTGCAGTCACCTTTCTCTAAAGCCCTGCCTACCTACAATACACAAAACCCTGTCTGGGACGGTGCTGGCACCGCCCCTGGCAGGAAACCCTTTGTCCTTATCTCCTGCTCTGGGAGGACTCCCAGCAGCAGGAGGGCAGACTTGTGTCTCGGTGGCAGCATCCATTTTGTGGATGCTAAGGCTCTGTCTGACTTTTAACCGGGTTATAGGTTACAGGCATGTCGTGTCCCTCTAGAAGGGTGGAATGCTAACCCCGTCGCCAGAATTGGCGAGGGGTTAGTATTCCAATTCGTATGACACCTTACTCGACATGTTTTGATAAAGCGATACCAGAGTTGGCACATAACCGCGAGGATTATAATGCACTTAAGAGTATATGGTATGCGATATCATGGAAACGGCTAAGGGATAGATCCCGAAAGCCGCAGACAGGCTCAGCTCATGCCAGAGCACCATCTCACACGATTCCAAGCACTCTGCCTTCAGGATTGTTAAGGCCTGCCATAGGAGTGACTGATAGGAGATCTGTGTGTCCATTTTAGGGTTAGATATAGGTATACTATATCTAAAGCAAAGGGTGTTTACACCACCTTGCCCCAGCTGTCGTGCAGCCAGTTGTGTCAGATTTAGGTAGTCAATCCAGGGGTGGCACAATACGTGCTTCAGCCCCTGGGAGACTTCTGGGTGCACCTCAGCCCTGGGTACAGGGACTTGGAGAGGGCCCAGTGCCAATTCAGTACCTGGGTACAATTTGGATAGAGAGAACAGCTAGGCTGTGGGTCTGATTAGCAGGCCCACAGCCAGGGAAAGTCGTAAACCAGTGCAGCAAAAAGCAAAAATCTGGGTGATCATAGGATTGCAGACCCTACTCTCCTACATGACCCCCCCCCAAACTTTGGGACAATAAACTAACCTTGACCAGGTGAGTCTTCTTGCTCTAAGTGGAAATACCTGGAGAGCCCATCAGCATTGCTGTGATCAGTCCCAGGTCTATGCTCCACTGTAAAATCCATCCCCTGTAGGGAAATGGACCACCTAAGCAGTTTGGGGTTTTCACCCTTCATCTGATTTAGCCACAAGAGGGGCTTATGGTCTGTCTGAATGGTGAAGTGAGTGCCAAACAAGTAGGCCCTCAGCTTCTTCAGGGCCCAGACCACAGCAAAGGCCTCCCTCTCAATAGCTGACCAATTTTTCTCTCTGGGTGTCAACCTCCTACTAATGAAAGCAATAGGCTGATCATTACCATCAAAATTCAGTTGAGACAGAACAGCTCCCACACCCAACTCAGAAGCATCTGTTTGGACAATGAATGGCTTGGAGTAATCTGGACTCTTGAGGATAGGTGCTGTGCACATGGCCTGCTTTAGGTCATTGAATGCTTTCTGACAGCTTGCTGTCCACTGAACTTTCTTTGGCATCTTTTTGCTTGTCAGGTCATTAAGGGGGGTCACTATGGACCCATAATTTCTGACAAACTTCCTATAGTACCCAGTCAGGCCCAAGAAAGCTCGAACCTGAGTCTGGGTGATTGGAGGAGTCCAGTCCTTGATGGCCTGTATCTTACTCTCCAGTGGCTGAACCTGGCCTCCACCTACAAGGTGGCCCAGGTATACAACCTGTGACTGCCCTATCTGGCACTTTGTGGCCTTGATAGTGAGGCCTGCCTTTTGCAGGGCCTCTAACACTTTCCTCAGGTGGACCAGGTGATCCTCCCAGGTGGAGCTAAAGACAGCAATATCGTCAAGATAAGCTGCACAGAAGTCATCCAGCCCAGTGAGGACTTGATTCACCAACCTTTGGAAGGTGGCAGGTGCATTTTTCAGTCCAAAGGGCATTACCACAAATTGATAATGCCCTCCAGGGGTAGAAAATGCTGTCTTAGGTTTGGCTTCCTCAGCTAACCTGATTTGCCAATACCCAGCTGTCAAATCAAATGTGCTTAAGAAGTTGGCAGAAGCCAATCTATCTATAAGCTCATCTGCTCTTGGTATTGGGTGGGCATCAGTCTTAGTGACTGCATTGAGGCCTCTGTAGTCTACGCAAAACCTCATCTCTCTCTTACCACCCTGGGTGTGAGGCTTTGGCACTAGAACTACTGGGCTAGCCCAAGGGCTATCTGAGGGCTCAATGACTCCCAGTTCCAACATTTTCTGCACTTCAGTTTTGATGCAGTCTCTAACATGATCAGGCTGCCTGTAGATTTTACTCTTGACAGGCAGACTGTCTCCAGTGTCAACATCATGGGTGCACCAATCAGTTTGGCTGGGTGTCAGAGAGAACATATGTCGAAAGGATTGCAGAACTTGCCTGCAATCCTGTTGCTGATGTTCAGTGAGGCTGCCACAAAAGACAACACCATCAACTGACCCATCATCAGGATTCTGAGTGAGCAGGTCTGGGAGAGGGTCACTCTCTTCCTCCTGTCCCTCATCTGTGGCCATGAGCAAGCTCATGTCCTTATTGTCAACATATGCTTTGAGCCTGTTAACATGGAGCACTCTGAGAGGGCTCCTGGGAGTTCCAAGGTCCACCAAGTAGGTAACCTCTCCCTTTTGCTCAATGATGGTGTGGGGCCCAGACCATTTGTCTTTCAGAGCTGCTGGGGCCACTGGCTCCAGCACCCACACCTTCTGTCCTGGCTGGTACAGTCAGTACAGCCTTTTGGTCATGCCAAGCTTTTTGAAGTTCCTGGCTGGCCTCAAGGTTTTTAGATGCCTTCTCCGTATACTCAGCCATCCTGGAGCGGAGACCAAGTACATAGTCCACTATGTTGGTTGCAGGCTTTTTGAGAGGTCTCTCCCATCCTTCCTTCACCAAACACAGGGGTCCTCTTACAGGATGCCCATACAGAAGCTCAAAAGGGCTGTAACCAACCCCCTTCTGTGGGACCTCTCTGTAAGCAAACAGGAGGCAGGGGATCAGGACATCCCATCTTCTCCTAAGAGGTTCAGGTAGTCCATGAATCATCCCTTTCAGGGTCCTGTTGAATCTCTCAACAAGCCCATTGCATTGTGGATGATAGGGTGTGGTGAACTTGTAGTTCACACCACACTCCTTCCACATGGCAGTCAGATATCCTGACATGAAGTTTGTACCTCTGTCAGAAACGACCTCCTTAGGGAAACCCACTCTGGAGAACACTCCAACTAGGGCTCTTGCCACTACAGGGGCTGTAGTGGTCCTAAGGGGAATAGCCTCAGGATACCTGGTGGCATGGTCCACCACCACCAGTATAAACTTGTGTCCTGATGCTGTCTGGGGTTCCATTGGACCAACAATGTCAATCCCCACTCTTTCAAAGGGGACCCCCACCACAGGTAGTGGTATGAGGGGGGCCTTTGTTGTGCCACCTGACTTGCCACTGGCTTGGCAAGTGACACATGAGCGACAAAACTCCTTGGTATTCTCATTCATATGGGGCCAGTGAAAGTGTGAGACAAGCCTGTCCCAAGTCTTTGTCTGACCTAAATGACCTGCAAGGGGAATCTCATGGGCCAAGGTGAGAAGGAAACCTCTCAGAGACAAGGGGATGACCAGCCTCCTGGTTGCACCAGGCTTGGGGTCTCTTGACTCAGAGTACAGGAGTCCATCTTCCCAGTATACCCTGTGGGCACCTGTGGCATTCCCTGCAGCCTCAGCAGCAGCCTGCTGTCTGAGGGGTTCAAGGGAAGGGCAGCTCAACTGTTCCTTCCCCAGGTCTGCTCTGGAGGGTCCCCCTGAGCCCAGAAACTCAACTTGATCAAGTTCAAGCTCTTTAGGCTCAGTTTCCCTCAGCTCTGCTAGATCAGCCTCCTCAGAGACTTGATCCTCAACCTGGGGCAAGGGGGAAGGCAAAGCCTTACCCTTACTGCTCTTCTTCTTGGGAGGTGTCTGGTCCATAATTTCAGGATCCAGCACCTGTTCAGTGGGGCATCTTCTGGCCTGTGACCTAGTCACAGCAAGCACATGTGCTGGCAAGCCTAACATCTCCATGTGAGTCCTCTGCTCCACTTCTGACCATTGTGATGACTCCAAATCATTGCCCAACAAACAATCAACTGGGAGGTCTGAACTGACTACAACTTTCTTTTGTCCCCTCACTCCACCCCAGGAGAAAGCTACAATTGCCACACTATGACTAGTAGTGACATTGCTGGCATTGGTCACCAGGAAATCAGTACCTGGCATGATCTGTCCAGGGTCCACAAAGTTAGGTGTCACCATGGTGACACTGGCACAAGTGTCCCTATAGGCCTGAGCCATTTTGCCATTAATCAAAGGTGTCTGCCTGTATTTGCCCAAAGTATTGGGACTTATTTCAGGGGACATATCCATATCCCCTGTACAGACAAGGACAGCCTGAGTGAGTGTGCCAACTAAGTTGTCAGACCCCTCAGTACCCAAGGTTAACCCAACTAATGCCTTGGGAGTGACACTACCACTACTGACTGTACTAGGGGGTGCAGTTGCTTTAGGAGCTGTAGTGGCAGGAGTTTGTCCTCCTCCTCTTTTGGTGCACTCACTAAACCAGTGAGATTTACTTTTGCAGTACTGGCACCACCTTTTGGACTGGCCTTCTTGAGTCTTCTTCTTCTGGGAAGCCTGACCCCCACCCTCTTTGGTTTGTTGGGGACCTGGTGAAGACTTCTGGTCATTTTGCTCATTCTTAACATTACCCTTCTGGTCTGCTTTCTTCTGACCACCCTGGTTCTGGTTCTGGTTCTGCTTGATCCTTGTCCTGACCCATTTGTCTGCCTTCTTTCCCAATTCTTGGGGAGAGGTCAGATCTGAATCAACAAGGTGCTGGTGCAGCAACTGGTTCTGACAATTGTTCAAAATTTGTTCTCTCATCATCAGATTATACAATCCTGTGTAATCTGTAACCTTGCTACCCAGCAACCAGCCCTCCAAAGCCTTAGTGGCACAATCCACAAAATCAGACCAGTCCTGAGACTGAGTTTTCTGGGTGTCTCTGAACAGCAACCTGTACTGCTCAGTGGTTAAACCAAACCCATCAACCAGTGTATTCTTCAGGACCTGGTAATTGTTAGCATCCTTGTGAGAAGTTGGCCTGATGTGCAGTGTTCACTATTCTAGTGATCACTATATATCAGTCCAAACAACCCTTATTGATGATTGGTTGTAAGTCAACCTTATAGACCAGCTATCCTAGTAGCATGGATACGAGCAGTCTAAGGCTAAGACTCTAGAGGGCGTGTTAAGCCAGCTGTTTTACCATCACATTACCCCTTGAACACCCAGTGAAAGGACACCACACAAGTGTTATGAAAATAAACAATGTATTTATTAGAATCACAACAACCCTGTACTCTTTATGAGGACAGGGTGCTAAGCACACAACAAAACTCTTACGAAAATACTTTTAAGTTAGCACGTTACACAAATGCCCGAGGGGCACGAAAAACCATATACGCTAAAAGTGGAATGCGAATTACTAGCAGGTAAGTAACGATTCTCAGAGGCTTTGGGATCGCTAGGACTGGACTACTGAACCTTTAGATTACTAGCAGGAGGCCTAGGGAACTCGGGTGCAGAGTGTGCACTCTCACGCGGGATGCGGGACAAAGTCTATGGAAGCTAGAATTCACAAAGTTAGTGTTCACGGGCGAACCCGACCTGGTGGGAAGAAAACGACAGTGGATCCTGACCCTAGGATAGTGAGGCTATGCTGGGACACCGAAGTGCCGAAGTTACCTAGCCCAGGGGCTGCAGCTGCATAGGTCTGAAAAGACGTCGGGGATCTCGTTGCCGGACCAGGAGCCTGGAAGAAGGAAGTTGCTGGCAGGCGACCAGTGAAGGAAAGTTCGATGGATCCAAGCCTGGATCAAGGAAGAAGAAAACCTGAAAGCAGAGGGGACCAAGTTCTGTAGTAGGGGATCTCTGTGTATAGTCATAATCTAGTGAATAGTCCCGCCCATGTGCGTGGACCCCGGAGCAATCAAAAATAATCTCTTACAGTGTCAAAAAATGCAGAAAATGCATAGACACTTAAGAGAGAATTTAAAGACAGATAATGCAGCCAAAAGGCTACACTGTCCAGTACTTCAACTAGAAATTTCCACCATAAAATCCACAAAACAGCAAAGCCTGTACAGATTTCCCTTGCTTAACAGCAAAATCCCTCAGGAATGATAGAGAGAAGAACCTGGACAGACAAGCCCCATAGGCTGCCATTATGTGGCTTAATTAGGATACTGTGCCTTTAAGAGAACCTTCCAGAACCTTCTCTCAGTATCCCAGAATGCATAGCAGGTCCAACTTAGCCTCAGTTCTTTTTTCCGGCTCCTGCAAGCAGGACCCTGGAGCATTGAGCTCTCCCTTTCAAGGGTTTTTGTTGGTGTTTTACACTGATTTCGATTTTTGGTACTTTTAAAGTACTCTGGTGACTTTCTTTCTGTGTTTCTGCACTCTTTTTTGTCCAATAATGCCTGCATTATTCGACAAGTGCCCTGAGTGCTCAAGAAAGAAGGCCAAGACAGACTCCCATGAGGTCTGTATTCTCTGCCTTCCCTCTTCCCACATCCCTGAGGAGTGTAGGATCTGCAGAAGCTTCTCTGGAAGGACCCTGAAGGAGAGGAAGAAGATCAGGCTTCAGGGGCTTGAGGAGAGGAAGCTGAAGGCACGAGGTGGGTCAGGAGGGGCTCCTTCTACCCATGCTGAGGCCTCTGGGGGGCTCCCCAGGGGCAGGAAGACCAGCCCGCGCCCAAGGTCTCCGTCTGGGTCAGTTGCGCTGACCACGACGTCGAGGGGACGGTCAACGGCCAGTTCCAGGTCTCCCCAGGGCTCTGGGTCGAGAAAACGTCGCCCGTCGACGTCGAGGAACGTGTTCCGGCCGCCGTCGAAGCCGGTGTCGTTATCCTCGTCGTCGCTGTCGGCGTCGAGTGATCGACATCGGAGGGCCCGGCGTCGGCGCTCGCCGTCGAGGCGACACCGCCGTTCGCCGTCGAGGACATCGTCGTCGAGGGGATCCTCGTCGTCAAGGTCGCCGTCGAGACAAAAGGCATCTCCGGCGCCGAAGAGGTCGACGTCGAAGCATTCCAAAAGGCCGACGTCGAGACGGTCGAGAAGATCGACGTCGAGAAGGTCGGAGAGGTCGACGTCGAGGAGATCCAAAGGGTCGCCGTCGAAGCGATCCAGGAAGTCGACGTCGAGACCGGCGAAGAGGTCGAGGTCGCCGTCGAGGCACCATCGCCCGTCGTCGAGGTTTCGTGGCTCGTCGATCTGGTCGGGGTCGACGTCGAGACGAAGACACGGTTCGACGTCGAGGAGTGTGATTCGGTCGACGCCGAAGGACCGTTCGACGTCGAGGGGACATCGGTCGTCGTCTGGACACCGGCCTTCAGCGTCTGTAGGTCCTAAGGACAGGCCCAGGACTGTGGGGGGCTCCCCACTCTCTGGTAGAGGTGATGGCTCGCCGGGACCGGCGCATTCCGGGGTGGATACTCCGATGAAGCCGTCTACGCCTCCTCCGCGGCCTGCTGTGCCGAAGGGTCCTCCTCCGAAGGCCCCTACCCCGCCTCCGAAGCCGGCTCCGCGGGACCCGCGTCCGGTTGCCCCTCCACCCCCGATCCCACCGAGGGAGGTGTCGATGCCTAAGTTCCCGACGCCTCCGAAGAAGACTCCTAAGAAGCCTGGAGCTCCTGACCCTGGGAGGCCGAAGGAGCGTCCGAGGCCCAAGAGGTCGAGGTCTCGCTCGGGGAGACGGGACAGATCGAGGAGTGGCCGCGGATCTTCATCACGATCCAGGCATCATCACAAGAGACGTCGGTCCAGGTCACGTTCTCCTTCTGGGACCCGTTCCTACTCGCCCACGCTGTCCGATTCGCCGGAGACTAGGGTGTCTCCGATAGACGATATTAGCACATTTCAGGAGGTTCTCCTGCGTGGTGCGGCGAAGTTGGGCATTGAGGTTGAAGCGCCTACGGCTTCTACCTCGGTAATCTTTGAGACTTTACACAAGAGGCACTTGTCTCGCCCCCTGTTACCTCTGGTGCCGGGGCTCCTTGAGCCCGCCGAACAGCTATTCCTGACGCCGGCGACGGTGAGATCTGTCCCTTCCAGGATACTGAAAAAGTACAGGGCTCCGGACTCAGACCCAGCCTTCTTGAGGAAAGACCCGGTACCGGATTCAGTCATCGTGACTGCTGCTCGGAAGCTTCATTCCACCTCCCCTGCGTCCACGGTGCCTCCGGACAAGGAGAGCCGGTGGATCGATTCTGCTGGTCGCAAGGCGTGTGGGACATCCGCCTCGTCCATGAAGGCAGCCAGTGACTCGGCTTTGCTGGGACGTTACGACCGGTCCCTTTGGGACTCGATGGAGCAGTTCGCAGACCTCGTCCCTCGAGACCGCAAGGAGGACTTTGTGGAGATCGTCAAGGAGGGGATGTTGGTCTCTAATCAGGCCATCGGCGCTGCAGCAGACATATCGTTGCTGTCCGCGCACGGATATTGCCACGGGATTCACCAGAGACGCCATGCTTGGCTCAGGTTGACATCGTTGAAACCGGAGGCACAGCAACGCGTGGCGAATCTCCCGTTTTCCGGAGATACCCTCTTCGGGAAGCACGCGGATGATGAGATGGCCAGGATGAAGGCCGAAGCGGAGACCCTGACGGCAGTGGGCCTGGAAAAGCCCAAGGAAAAGAAACCCTTCCGACAGTACCAGCGTCGGTTTGGGGCGCAGGGTCGTGGAAGGGGGCAGTCTGCTGGTCAACATCAACAGCGGCAGCAGCAGCAGCAGTACAGGCAGCCCTTCCAGAAGCGACAGGGTGGTAGAGGTCGTCAACAGTCCTCTACCGCGACCAAGGGCCCGGCCGGGTCCCGTCCCTGAGCTGTTACTTCCCCCTCGTCCGTTACCCGCTCCGGTGGGGGGAAGCGTTCAATTTTTTCTGGCAGAGTGGAGAAAAATTACTCAGGACAAGTGGGTGCTGAATATTGTTTGCAATGGATACAGTCTACGTTTCACCAGCCCTCCTCCATCGATTCCTCCCGTCAGCTCGCAGTATCAACTGCGCGAGCTTCAGACGGAGGCGGACGTTCTGCTAAGGAAAAGGGCGATCGAAGACGTACCTCTGTCTCAAAGAGGAAGAGGTCTGTACTCTCGGTTCTTTCTTGTCCGCAAGAAGGACAAAAACGAGTTCGGGCCCATTCTGGATTTGCGGCAGGCAAACAAGTGGATTCGCAGAGAAAAGTTTCGCATGCTGTCGTTGCATCAGATCTACCCTCGGCTGCAACGGGGAGACTGGATGTGTGCCATAGATCTACAGGACGCATACTTCCACGTGCCCATTGCATGCAAACACAGAAAATTTCTGCGCTTTCAAGTCGGCACCAATCACTATCAGTACACGGTGCTACCCTTCGGACTGAAGTCTGCACCCAGGACATTCTCAAAATGTATGGCAGTGGTAGCGGCACACCTGAGGAAGAACAAGGTGTTTGTCTACCCGTACCTGGACGATTGGTTGATCAACGCCTCCTCCTTCTCGGAAGCTCGAGCACACTTCCAGAAGACGTGCGTTCTCTTGAACAGGCTGGGGTTGCACATCAACATGTCCAAGTCGGTCCCGATTCCGGTGCAGTGCATCCAGTACTTGGGGGCCTCCATCAATACGCTGTCAGCAAGCGTGTCTCCTTCGGAAGAGCGACGTTTATCACTCGTTCGGAAGGCTCAGGCTCTCATGAAAACTCCGTCTACGACGGTGAGGACCGTGTCTTCTCTACTGGGATCGATGGCCTCTTGCATTTTTCTCACTCCTCACGCACGGCTACAGATGCGTCCTCTGCAGGAGTGCTTGGAGGATCAGTGGGACCAGAGGAGAGGTTCTTGGGACGACAGGATACGACTGTCTCTACATGCTCTTCAGTCTCTGAAGTGGTGGTGCTCGAAGGAGAATCTCCTCAGAGGCGTTCCCTTCCACAAGGACATTCCCACACAGACCATCGTGACGGATGCGTCTCTCCTAGGTTGGGGGGCGCGTTCCGGAGATCTGCAAATTCAAGGGACGTGGTCCCCGACGGAGTCCACGTACCACATCAATTTCCTGGAACTGAGAGCTGTTCACTTGGCACTGAAGGCCTTTCATCCGTCCTTTCAGACCAACTCTCTGCTTGTTCAGACGGACAACACGACTACGATGTATTACCTCAACAAGCAGGGGGGCTCGAGATCGCGCACTCTGTCGCAGGAGGCGCAGGCGATCTGGCACTGGCTTCTGGCTCGAGGACTGTCGATAACGGCCACCCATCTGCCAGGTGTGCAGAATGTTCAGGCAGACGAGCTGAGCAGAATCGTGCAGGAAAACCACGAATGGGTCATAAACGACGAAGTACTAGGAGAAGTCTTCGCAAGGTGGGGAACTCCAGACGTAGATCTGTTTGCCACCGCCGAAAACAGCAAATGCCGAGGCTTCGCCTCCAGGTACTACCAGCCAGGGACGCTGGGGAACGCGTTATGGATCAACTGGTCGAACAGCTTTCTGTACGCTTTTCCACCAATTCCCCTGATTCCGGCGGTTCTCATCAAGCTGTCTCAATCCAGGGCGAGAATGATTCTGATTGCCCCGGAATGGCCCAGACAGTGGTGGTTCACGGACCTGCTTCACCGATCTCTCCTTCCTCACATGAAGCTGCCGTGCAGGCCGGACCTTCTCACGAAGTTCGGGGGGCGGATGGTGCACCCCAACCTCTCGTCTTTGAGTTTGGCGGCATGGCTCCTGAAATAGTGCAATATGGCCATCTGAATCTCCCAGAGGATTGTATGGGCATACTGAAGGAGGCTAAGCGACCTTCCACTAGGACTTCCTATGCTTACAAGTGGAAGAGGTTTTGCATCTGGTGCAAGTCTAAGAACTATGACCCTACGTCATGCAAGGAAGATGTCATCCTTCCATATCTGCTTCATCTGGCGCAGTCGGGCCTTAATGTCCATTCCATTAAGGTTCATCTGGCTGCTTTGACTGCCTACAGGAAAGGCCCTTCACAGACTTCCTTTTTCCAGATCCCTGTGATCAAAGATTTTTTGGAAGGCTTGAAGAAAGTGTTCCCTCCTGTCAGGCTTCCTTCGCCTTCATGGGACTTGAATGTGGTGCTGTCCAGATTGATGAAGGAGCCTTTTGAACCCATTCATAAGGCTTCGTTGCAGCACCTGTCCTGGAAGGCGGCGTTCCTCGTGGCCATTACATCGGCCCGCAGGGTGAGTGAGATTCAGGCATTGTGTTGCCAAGAACCTTATACTGTATTTCATAATGCTAAAGTTGTTATGCGTACTCACCCTAAGTTTCTTCCCAAGGTTGTTTCTGATTTTCATATCAATCAGACTATCACTTTGCCTACGTTCTTTCAGAATCCTTCATCTCCGGCGGAAAGGTCTTTACATTCCCTGGATGTGCGGAGGGTGCTGAAGTTTTATCTTGATAAGACTAAAGATATTCGTAGGTCAGACCAATTGTTCGTCAATTATGGCTCAGTCAGGACAGGTCTTGCTACCTCTAAACAGTCCATCTCGAGGTGGATTGTGTCCTGCATACAGTTGTGTTACTACAAAGCTAATAAGACCTTAGGAGGTAAGCCTAAGGCTCATTCCACCAGGGGCAAAGCTGCTACGACAGCTATGCTCCGTAATGTTCCCATTGCAGAGATCTGCAAGGCGGCCACTTGGAAGTCGGTCCATACCTTTGCTAAGCATTACTGCCTGGACACTGATGCCAGGGCAGACGCTCAGGTTGGGCAGGCTTCGCTGCGGAATCTGTTCGCACAGTAGTGGCGTTATTTTATTCTCCACCGCCGCTTGGTGTGGGGATGGGCTTGCCATTCTATTCACTAGATTATGACTATACACAGAGATCCCCTACTACAGAAGGAGTAGTTTCTGTCCTGTAACTCCAGTTCTGTAGTAGGGGTATCTCTGTTATAGTCATAAGCGCCCTCCCGCCTCCCCGGTGGAGTGTTGTTCATGATCATAATGCTACAGGTCTGGCGTTTCCTACGCCCTCGAAAAGAACTGAGGCTAAGTTGGACCTGCTATGCATTCTGGGATACTGAGAGAAGGTTCTGGAAGGTTCTCTTAAAGGCACAGTATCCTAATTAAGCCACATAATGGCAGCCTATGGGGCTTGTCTGTCCAGGTTCTTCTCTCTATCATTCCTGAGGGATTTTGCTGTTAAGCAAGGGAAATCTGTACAGGCTTTGCTGTTTTGTGGATTTTATGGTGGAAATTTCTAGTTGAAGTACTGGACAGTGTAGCCTTTTGGCTGCATTATCTGTCTTTAAATTCTCTCTTAAGTGTCTATGCATTTTCTGCATTTTTTGACACTGTAAGAGATTATTTTTGATTGCTCCGGGGTCCACGCACATGGGCGGGACTATTCACTAGATTATGACTATAACAGAGATACCCCTACTACAGAACTGGAGTTACAGGACAGAAACTACTCCTTCTTGAATCACTAGCCAGTGATTAAGTGGGCACCAGGATGGCACCGGGCGAAGTCACCGCAGTCAGGTGAGTGGGCGCTGCTGGGCTCTGCAGTCTCTCGGACCAGGAGGCGTTGTCGGCGACCAGGATGGAGGTGCGAGCTGTCCCACGAAGGATGAAGTCTTTGGCGTCGAAGTTACCCAGGATTGGGCAACAAGCCTTGGCTAATTCAAGCCCACGCGGTGGACTCAAAATGGCGTCTTGAGTGGACCAGGAGGGTCCGGGGTGCTCCTCTTCTGGAAGGGAGCAAGGGCCAGTCTGGAGCAACCAGACCAGCAGCAGAAATGTCGTCGGGCGTCGTCAGGAAGGCCACAAGCCAACGGGCTAGTAGCCAAACAACGCGGTGAGCAGCGAAAAGCAGAAGGGCCCCACGCAGATCGTGGAGATGCTGGGGGGCTGCACTTCGGAGCTGGAGCTGCTCAGAGTCGGGGCTTCTCGGACCCCAAAGCACTCACCAGTGGAATACTCGGCGGGCTTGCTGTGCAGAAGTCGTGCAGTCTTGGCGATGGCCGGTCCCTCGAGGTCTCGTCGCACCCACGGTTCTCAGCTGTGCTGTAGAGGTGGGTAGAGGTCAGAGGTGCCAGGGAAGCCGGTTCTCGTCGAGCTGGGCAGTCGGATTCCGGAGGAAGGACTTGCAGCAGACCGCAGTGTTCTTAGATGGTGCCTGCGGATGCAGGGTGACTACTCCTTAGTCACAAGGGAGAAATCTTAGGAAGAAGTCTTGAGTTCCTTTCGCAGAAAGTAGTTTCAGGATTCAAAGATGATCTGATTTGGAAGGGGGCCAGTCTCTACCTTTATCTGGGAAAAAGGGGCTGGCACGCGACTAGGTCCTGCCCTATGGGTGGGACCAGGAGGGGGGTGGTTACACCCACTTCCTTGGCGGGCTTTTCCCCAGCACAGGGTCTGGAGTGACCCTGGAACTGGTTCAAGCCGGCCTATGCATAGTGAGCACCGGGGTGCTACTTGCAGTCACCTTCCTCTAAAGCCCTGCCTACCTACAATACACAAAACCCTGTCTGGGACGGTGCTGGCACCGCCCCTGGCAGGAAACCCTTTGTCCTTATCTCCTGCTCTGGGAGGACTCCCAGCAGCAGGAGGGCAGACTTGTGTCTCGGTGGCAGCATCCATTTTGTGGATGCTAAGGCTCTGTCTGACTTTTAACCGGGTTATAGGTTACAGGCATGTCGTGTCCCTCTAGAAGGGTGGAATGCTAACCCCGTCGCCAGAATTGGCGAGGGGTTAGTATTCCAATTCGTATGACACCTTACTCGACATGTTTTGATAAAGCGATACCAGAGTTGGCACATAACCGCGAGGATTATAATGCACTTAAGAGTATATGGTATGCGATATCATGGAAACGGCTAAGGGATGGATCCCGAAAGCCGCAGACAGGCTCAGCTCATGCCAGAGCACCATCTCACACGATTCCAAGCACTCTGCCTTCAGGATTGTCAAGGCCTGCCATAGGAGTGACTGATAGGAGATCTGTGTGTCCATTTTAGGGTTAGATATAGGTATACTATATCTAAAGCAAAGGGTGTGTACACCACCTTGCCCCAGCTGTCGTGCAGCCAGTTGTGTCAGTTTTAGTTAGTCAATCCAGGGGTGGCATAATACATGCTTCAGCCCCTGGGAGACTTCTGGGTGCACCTCAGCCCTGAGTACAGGGACTTGGAGAGGGCCCAGGGCCAATTCAGTACCTGAGTACAATTTGGAGAGAGAGAACAGCTAGGCTGTGGGTCTGATTAGCAGGCCCACAGCCAGGGAAAGTCGTAAACCAGTGCAGCAAAAAGCAAAAATCTGGGTGATCATAGGATTGCAGACCCCACTCTCCTACATGACCCCCCCCCAAACTTTGGGACAATAAGCTAACCTTGACCAGGTGAGTCTTCTTGCTCTAAGTGGAAATACCTGGAGAGCCCATCAGCATTGCTGTGATCAGTCCCAGGTCTATGCTCCACTGTAAAATCCATACCCTGTAGGGAAATGGACCACCTAAGCAGTTTGGGGTTTTCACCCTTCATCTGATTTAGCCACAAGAGGGGCTTATGGTCTGTCTGAATGGTGAAGTGAGTGCCAAACAAGTAGGCCCTCAGCTTCTTCAGGGCCCAGACCACAGCAAAGGCCTCCCTCTCAATAGCTGACCAATTTTTCTCTCTGGGTGTCAACCTTCTACTAATGAAAGCAATAGGCTGATCATTACCATCAAAATTCAGTTGAGACAGAACAGCTCCCACACCCAACTCAGAAGCATCCGTTTGGACAATGAATGGCTTGGAGTAATCTGGACTCTTGAGGATAGGTGCTGTGCACATGGCCTGCTTTAGGTCATTGAATGCTTTCTGACAGCTTGCTGTCCACTGAACTTTCTTTGGCATCTTCTTGCTTGTTAGGTCATTAAGGGGGGTCACTATGGACCCATAATTTCTGACAAACTTCCTATAGTACCCAGTCAGGCCCAAGAAAGCTCGAACCTGAGTCTGGGTGATTGGAGGAGTCCAGTCCTTGATGGCCTGTATCTTACTCTCCAGTGGCTGAACCTGGCCTCCACCTACAAGGTGGCCCAGGTATACAACCTGTGTCTGCCCTATCTGGCACTTTGTGGCCTTGATAGTGAGGCCTGCCTTTTGCAGGGCCTCTAACACTTTCCTCAGGTGGACCAGGTGATCCTCCCAGGTGGAGCTAAAGACAGCAATATCGTCCAGATATGCTGCACAGAAGTCATCCAGCCCAGTGAGGACTTGATTCACCAACCTTTGGAAGGTGGCAGGTGCATTTTTCAGTCCAAAGGGCATTACCACAAATTGATAATGCCCTCCAGGGGTAGAAAATGCTGTCTTAGGTTTGGCTTCCTCAGCTAACCTGATTTGCCAATACCCAGCTGTCAAATCAAATGTGCTTAAGAAGTTGGCAGAAGCCAATCTATCTATAAGCTCATCTGCTCTTGGGATTGGGTGGGCATCAGTCTTAGTGACTGCATTGAGGCCTCTGTAGTCTACGCAAAACCTCATCTCTCTCTTACCACCCTGGGTGTGAGGTTTTGGCACTAGAACTACTGGGCTAGCCCAAGGGCTATCTGAGGGCTCAATGACTCCCAGTTCCAACATTTTCTGCACTTCAGTTTTTATGCAGTCTCTAACATGATCAGGCTGTCTGTAGATTTTACTCTTGACAGGCAGACTGTCTCCAGTGTCAACATCATGGGTACACCAATCAGTTTGGCTGGGTGTCAGAGAGAACATATGTCGAAAGGATTGCAGAACTTGCCTGCAATCCTGTTGCTGATGTTCAGTGAGGCTGCCACAAAAGACAACACCATCAACTGACCCATCATCAGGATTCTGAGTGAGCAGGTCTGGGAGAGGGTCACTCTCTTCCTCCTGTCCCTCATCTGTGGCCATGAGCAAGCTCATGTCCTTCCTGTCAACATATGCTTTGAGCCTGTTAACATGGAGCACTCTGAGAGGGCTCCTGGGAGTTCCAAGGTCCACCAAGTAGGTAACCTCTCCCTTTTGCTCAATGATGGTGTGGGGCCCAGACCATTTGTCTTTCAGAGCTGCTGGGGCCACTGGCTCCAGCACCCACACCTTCTGTCCTGGCTGGTACACAGTCAGTACAGCCTTTTGGTCATGCCAAGCTTTTTGAAGTTCCTGGCTGGCCTCAAGGTTTTTAGATGCCTTCTCCATATACTCAGCCATCCTGGAGCGGAGACCAAGTACATAGTCCACTATGTTGGTTGCAGGCTTTTTGAGAGGTCTCTCCCATCCTTCCTTCACCAAACACAGGGGTCCTCTTACAGGATGCCCATACAGAAGCTCAAAAGGGCTGTAGCCAACCCCCTTCTGTGGGACCTCTCTGTAAGCAAACAGGAGGCAGGGGATCAGGACATCCCATCTCCTCCTAAGAGGTTCAGGTAGTCCATGAATCATCCCTTTCAGGGTCCTGTTGAATCTCTCAACAAGCCCATTGCATTGTGGATGATAGGGTGTGGTGAACTTGTAGTTCACACCACACTCTTTCCACATGGCAGTCAGATATCCTGACATGAAGTTTGTACCTCTGTCAGAAACGACCTCCTTAGGGAAACCCACTCTGGAGAACACTCCAACTAGGGCTCTTGCCACTACAGGGGCTGTAATGGTCCTAAGGGGAATAGCCTCAGGATACCTGGTGGCATGGTCCACCACCACCAGTATAAACTTGTGTCCTGATGCTGTCTGGGGTTCCATTGGACCAACAATGTCAATCCCCACTCTTTCAAAGGGAACCCCCACCACAGGTAGTGGTATGAGGGGGGCCTTTGTTGTGCCACCTGACTTACCACTGGCTTGGCAGGTGACACATGAGCGACAAAACTCCTTGGTATTCTCATTCATATGGGGCCAGTGAAAGTGTGAGACAAGCCTGTCCCAAGTCTTTGTCTGACCTAAATGACCTGCAAGGGGAATCTCATGGGCCAAGGTGAGAAGGAAACCTCTCAGAGACAAGGGGATGACCAGCCTCCTGGTTGCACCAGGCTTGGGGTCTCTTGACTCAGAGTACAGGAGTCCATCTTCCCAGTATACCCTATGGGCACCTGTGGCATTCCCTGCAGCCTCAGCAGCAGCCTGCTGTCTGAGGGGTTCAAGGGAAGGGCAGCTCACTTGTTCCTTCCCCAGGTCTGCTCTGGAGGGTCCCCCTGAGCCCAGAAACTCAACTTGATCAAGTTCAAGCTCTTTAGGCTCAGTTTCCCTCAGCTCTGCTAGATCAGCCTCCTCAGAGACTTGATCCTCGACCTGGGGCAAGGGGGAAGGCAAAGCCTTACCCTTGCTGCTCTTCTTCTTGGGAGGTGTCTGGTCCATAATTTCAGGATCCAGCACCTGTTCAGTGGGGCATTTTCTGGCCTGTGACCTGGTCACAGCAAGCACATGTGCTGGCAAGCCTAACATCTCCATGTGAGTCCTCTGCTCCACTTCTGACCATTGTGATGACTCCAAATCATTGCCCAACAAACAATCAACTGGGAGGTCTGAACTGACTACAACTTTCTTTTGTCCCTTTACTCCACCCCAGGAGAAAGCCACAATTGCCACACTATGACTAGTAGTGACATTGCTGGCATTGGTCACCAGGAAATCAGTACCTGGCATGATCTGTCCAGGGTCCACAAAGTTAGGTGTCACCATGGTGACACTGGCACAAGTGTCCCTATAGGCCTGAGCCATTTTGCCATTAATCAAAGGTGTCTGCCTGTATTTGCCCAAAGTATTGGGACTTATTTCAGGGGACATATCCATATCCCCTGTACAGACAAGGACAGCCTGAGTGAGTGTGCCAACTAAGTTGTCAGACCCCTCAGTACCCAAGGTTAACCCAACTAATGCCTTGGGAGTGACACTACCACTACTGACTGTACTAGGGGGTGCAGTTGCTTTAGGAGCTGTAGTGGCAGGAGTTTGTCCTCCTCCTCTTTTGGTGCACTCACTAAACCAGTGAGATTTACTTTTGCAGTACTGGCACCACCTTTTTGACTGGCCTTCTTGAGTCTTCTTCTTCTGGGAAGCCTGACCCCCACCCTCTTTGGTTTGTTGGGGACCTGGTGAAGACTTCTGGTCATTTTGTTCATTCTTGACATTACCCTTCTGGTCTGCTTTCTTCTGACCACCCTGGTTCTGGTTCTGGTTCTGCTTGATCCTTGTCCTGACCCATTTGTCTGCCTTCTTTCCCAATTCTTGGGGAGAGGTCAGATCTGAATCAACAAGGTGCTGGTGCAGCAACTGGTTCTGACAATTGTTCAAAATTTGTTCTCTCATCATTAGATTATACAATCCTGTGTAATCTGTAACCTTGCTACCCAGCAACCAGCCCTCCAAAGCCTTAGTGGCACAATCCACAAAATCAGACCAGTCCTGAGACTGAGTTTTCTGGGTGTCTCTGAACAGCAACCTGTACTGCTCAGTGGTTAAACCAAACCCATCAACCAGTGTATTCTTCAGGACCTGGTAATTGTTAGCATCCTCCACTCTTGTAGTGAGGAGCTTATCTCTACCTTTACCATCAAAGGAGAGCCACAGTATAGCTGCCCACTGACTCTGGGGAATGTTCTGCACAGTGCAGGCCCTCTCCAGAGCAGCCATCCATTTCTGGATGTCATCCCCTTGCTTAAAGGGGGGCACTATTTTAGTCAGGTGTTTAGTATCTAAACCCTTCTCTCTATCTCTTGGGAGATTGCTGCCACCAGTGGGAGCTAGCCCACTCATCTGCTGCTCTCTTGCCAGGGCAAGCTTCTCTTTGGCCAGGGCAATTTCTTCCCTTTCAATCCTCAGTTCAGCTTGTCTCATCCTAGCTTCATGCTCCTTTCTCTGAGGGGAAGTAAATCTCCTCTGTGGAGGATTCCTTCTCCCCTGAGAAGAGGCATTAGAGTGCAGAGATCTATTGGAGTCCCTAGAAAGAGATCTATCTCTCCTAACTCCAAGGTTAGGCCCACTTCGGGTTAGTACTGGGGGGCCCCCAGATCCTAGCCCAAGTAAGTCTAAGTTGGTCCTAGTTAGCCTTCTGACTACCTCAAGACCCTTGTCTACCTCATCCCCAGAGAGTACCTCCTCATCCTCCTCCTCAACTGCTGAATCAGTGTTGGGGAGGTCTGGATCCCCAGAGGTTCCCTCTAAGGCTGGCATGCTCTCATGTAACTGAGAGAGCTTTCTGGCATCATATGTCTCTAAGAGACCTATCAGAAAGGGTAGGGTGGGGTTAGACCCCTGTTTCAGTTTCCTGGAGACACAGAGTTGCCTCATCTCCTGAAAATTGAGAGCTGCATATCTTGAAGTGACCTGTGGAGGGTCAACACTGACCAGGGGAGTCTCAGCAGAGTCCCCCTGAGTCGACATGCTTTTCTAGTGAGGTGTAAGTGGTGCACTTACCTACACTATATGTTTGCCTACTGATCCCTTGCTAGAGTTGTAGTTTAGGGTGTGCTAGGCCCTAGGAGCTACAACAGCTGGTTCAGTAGAACTCAGAGTATTCTAAGCTAAGTTATATGTACCTTTAGTACTTATGTGATCTTTCACAAGATATTCTTAGGGCATGTGTGGTAAAACAACAGCAAGCTCAAATCCCAACCGCTGCTCACCAATGTGAGAAGTTGGCCTGATGTGCAGTGTTCACTATTCTAGTGATCACTATATATCAGTCCAAACAACCCTTATTGATGATTGGTTGTAAGTCAACCTTATAGACCAGCTATCCTAGTAGCATGGATACGAGCAGTCTAAGGCTAAGACTCTAGAGGGCGTGTTAAGCCAGCTGTTTTACCATCACATTACCCCTTGAACACCCAGTGAAAGGACACCACACAAGTGTTATGAAAATAAACAATGTATTTATTAGAATCACAACAACCCTGTACTCTTTATGAGGACAGGGTGCTAAGCACACAACAAAACTCTTACGAAAATACTTTTAAGTTAGCACGTTACACAAATGCCCGAGGGGCACGAAAAACCATATACGCTAAAAGTGGAATGCGAATTACTAGCAGGTAAGTAACGATTCTCAGAGGCTTTGGGATCGCTAGGACTGGACTACTGAACCTTTAGATTACTAGCAGGAGGCCTAGGGAACTCGGGTGCAGAGTGTGCACTCTCACGCGGGATGCGGGACAAAGTCTATGGAAGCTAGAATTCACAAAGTTAGTGTTCACGGGCGAACCCGACCTGGTGGGAAGAAAACGACAGTGGATCCTGACCCTAGGATAGTGAGGCTATGCTGGGACACCGAAGTGCCGAAGTTACCTAGCCCAGGGGCTGCAGCTGCATAGGTCTGAAAAGACGTCGGGGATCTCGTTGCCGGACCAGGAGCCTGGAAGAAGGAAGTTGCTGGCAGGCGACCAGTGAAGGAAAGTTCGATGGATCCAAGCCTGGATCAAGGAAGAAGAAAACCTGAAAGCAGAGGGGACCAAGTTCTTGAATCACTAGCCAGTGATTAAGTGGGCACCAGGATGGCACCGGGCGAAGTCACCGCAGTCAGGTGAGTGGGCGCTGCTGGGCTCTGCAGTCTCTCGGACCAGGAGGCGTTGTCGGCGACCAGGATGGAGGTGCGAGCTGTCCCACGAAGGATGAAGTCTTTGGCGTCGAAGTTACCCAGGATTGGGCAACAAGCCTTGGCTAATTCAAGCCCACGCGGTGGACTCAAAATGGCGTCTTGAGTGGACCAGGAGGGTCCGGGGTGCTCCTCTTCTGGAAGGGAGCAAGGGCCAGTCTGGAGCAACCAGACCAGCAGCAGAAATGTCGTCGGGCGTCGTCAGGAAGGCCACAAGCCAACGGGCTAGTAGCCAAACAACGCGGTGAGCAGCGAAAAGCAGAAGGGCCCCACGCAGATCGTGGAGATGCTGGGGGGCTGCACTTCGGAGCTGGAGCTGCTCAGAGTCGGGGCTTCTCGGACCCCAAAGCACTCACCAGTGGAATACTCGGCGGGCTTGCTGTGCAGAAGTCGTGCAGTCTTGGCGATGGCCGGTCCCTCGAGGTCTCGTCGCACCCACGGTTCTCAGCTGTGCTGTAGAGGTGGGTAGAGGTCAGAGGTGCCAGGGAAGCCGGTTCTCGTCGAGCTGGGCAGTCGGATTCCGGAGGAAGGACTTGCAGCAGACCGCAGTGTTCTTAGATGGTGCCTGCGGATGCAGGGTGACTACTCCTTAGTCACAAGGGAGAAATCTTAGGAAGAAGTCTTGAGTTCCTTTCGCAGAAAGTAGTTTCAGGATTCAAAGATGATCTGATTTGGAAGGGGGCCAGTCTCTACCTTTATCTGGGAAAAAGGGGCTGGCACGCGACTAGGTCCTGCCCTATGGGTGGGACCAGGAGGGGGGTGGTTACACCCACTTCCTTGGCGGGCTTTTCCCCAGCACAGGGTCTGGAGTGACCCTGGAACTGGTTCAAGCCGGCCTATGCATAGTGAGCACCGGGGTGCTACTTGCAGTCACCTTCCTCTAAAGCCCTGCCTACCTACAATACACAAAACCCTGTCTGGGACGGTGCTGGCACCGCCCCTGGCAGGAAACCCTTTGTCCTTATCTCCTGCTCTGGGAGGACTCCCAGCAGCAGGAGGGCAGACTTGTGTCTCGGTGGCAGCATCCATTTTGTGGATGCTAAGGCTCTGTCTGACTTTTAACCGGGTTATAGGTTACAGGCATGTCGTGTCCCTCTAGAAGGGTGGAATGCTAACCCCGTCGCCAGAATTGGCGAGGGGTTAGTATTCCAATTCGTATGACACCTTACTCGACATGTTTTGATAAAGCGATACCAGAGTTGGCACATAACCGCGAGGATTATAATGCACTTAAGAGTATATGGTATGCGATATCATGGAAACGGCTAAGGGATGGATCCCGAAAGCCGCAGACAGGCTCAGCTCATGCCAGAGCACCATCTCACACGATTCCAAGCACTCTGCCTTCAGGATTGTCAAGGCCTGCCATAGGAGTGACTGATAGGAGATCTGTGTGTCCATTTTAGGGTTAGATATAGGTATACTATATCTAAAGCAAAGGGTGTGTACACCACCTTGCCCCAGCTGTCGTGCAGCCAGTTGTGTCAGTTTTAGTTAGTCAATCCAGGGGTGGCATAATACATGCTTCAGCCCCTGGGAGACTTCTGGGTGCACCTCAGCCCTGAGTACAGGGACTTGGAGAGGGCCCAGGGCCAATTCAGTACCTGAGTACAATTTGGAGAGAGAGAACAGCTAGGCTGTGGGTCTGATTAGCAGGCCCACAGCCAGGGAAAGTCGTAAACCCGTGCAGCAAAAAGCAAAAATCTGGGTGATCATAGGATTGCAGACCCCACTCTCCTACAATCCTCCACTCTTGTAGTGAGGAGCTTATCTCTACCTTTACCATCAAAGGAGAGCCACAGTATAGCTGCCCACTGACTCTGGGGAATGTTCTGCACAGTGCAGGCCCTCTCCAGAGCAGCCATCCATTTCTGGATGTCATCCCCTTGCTTAAAGGGGGGCACTATTTTAGTCAGGTGTTTAGTATCTAAACCCTTCTCTCTATCTCTTGGGAGATTGCTGCCACCAGTGGGAGCTAGCCCACTCATCTGCTGCTCTCTTGCCAGGGCAAGCTTCTCTTTGGCCAGGGCAATTTCTTCCCTTTCAATCCTCAGTTCAGCTTGTCTCATCCTAGCTTCATGCTCCTTTCTCTGAGGGGAAGTAAATCTCCTCTGTGGAGGATTCCTTCTCCCCTGAGAAGAGGCATTAGAGTGCAGAGATCTATTGGAGTCCCTAGAAAGAGATCTATCTCTCCTAACTCCAAGGTTAGGCCCACTTCGGGTTAGTACTGGGGGGCCCCCAGATCCTAGCCCAAGTAAGTCTAAGTTGGTCCTAGTTAGCCTTCTGACTACCTCAAGACCCTTGTCTACCTCATCCCCAGAGAGTACCTCCTCATCCTCCTCCTCAACTGCTGAATCAGTGTTGGGGAGGTCTGGATCCCCAGAGGTTCCCTCTAAGGCTGGCATGCTCTCATGTAACTGAGAGAGCTTTCTGGCATCATATGTCTCTAAGAGACCTATCAGAAAGGGTAGGGTGGGGTTAGACCCCTGTTTCAGTTTCCTGGAGACACAGAGTTGCCTCATCTCCTGAAAATTGAGAGCTGCATATCTTGAAGTGACCTGTGGAGGGTCAACACTGACCAGGGGAGTCTCAGCAGAGTCCCCCTGAGTCGACATGCTTTTCTAGTGAGGTGTAAGTGGTGCACTTACCTACACTATATGTTTGCCTACTGATCCCTTGCTAGAGTTGTAGTTTAGGGTGTGCTAGGCCCTAGGAGCTACAACAGCTGGTTCAGTAGAACTCAGAGTATTCTAAGCTAAGTTATATGTACCTTTAGTACTTATGTGATCTTTCACAAGATATTCTTAGGGCATGTGTGGTAAAACAACAGCAAGCTCAAATCCCAACCGCTGCTCACCAATGTGAGAAGTTGGCCTGATGTGCAGTGCTCACTATTCTAGTGATCACTATATATCAGTCCAAACAACCCTTATTGATGATTGGTTGTAAGTCAACCTTATAGACCAGCTATCCTAGTAGCATGGATACGAGCAGTCTAAGGCTAAGACTCTAGAGGGCGTGTTAAGCCAGCTGTTTTACCATCACATTACCCCTTGAACACCCAGTGAAAGGACACCACACAAGTTGTTATGAAAATAAACAGTGTATTTATTTATAACAAGACTACCCTGGCTCTTTATGAGACAGGGAGCTAAGCACACAACAAAACTCTTACGAAAATACTTTTAAGTTAGCACGTTACACAAATGCCCGAGGGGCACGAAAAACCATATACACTAAAAGTGGAATGCGAATTACTAGCAGGTAAGTAACAATTCTAATAGGCTTTGGAATCGCTAGGACTGGACTAGGGAATCGTTAGATTACTACTAGGAGGCCCAGGGGACTCGGGTGCAGAGTGTGCACTCTCACGCGGGATGCGGGACAAAGTCTATGGAGGCTAGTAAAGGCAAAGTTAGTGTTCACGGGCGAACCCGACCTGGTAGGAAGAAAACGACAGTGGATCCTGACCCTTGGATAGTGAGGCTATGCTGGGACACCGGAGTGCCGAAGTTACCTAGCCCAGGGGCTGCAGCTGCATAGGCCTGAAAAGACGTCGGGGATCTCGTTGCCGGACCGGGAGCCTGGAAGGAAGAAGTTGCTGGCAGGCGACCAGTGAAGGAAAGTTCGATGGATCCAAGCCTGGATCAAGGAAGAAGAAACCTGAAAGCAGAGGGGACCAAGTTCTTGAATCACTAGCCAGTGATTAAGTGGGCACCAGGATGGCACCGGGCGAAGTCACCGCAGTCAGGTGAGTGGGCGCTGCTGGGCTCTGCAGTCTCTCGGACCAGGAGGCGTTGTCGGCGACCAGGATGGAGGTGCGAGCTGTCCCACGGAGGATGAAGTCGTTGGCGTCGAAGTTACCCAGGATTGGGCAACAAGCCTTGGCTAATTCAAGCCCACGCGGTGGACTCAAAATGGCGTCTTGAGTGGACCAGGAGGGTCCGGGGTACTTCTCCGATGGAGGGAAGCAAGGGCCAGTCTGGAGCAACCAGACCAGCAGCAGAAATGTCGTCGGGCGTCGTCAGGAAGGCCACAAGCCAACGGGCTAGTAGCCAAACAACGCGGTGAGCAGCGGAAAGCAGAAGGGCCCCACGCAGATCGTGGAGATGCTGGGGGGCTGCACTTCGGAGCTGGAGCTGCTCAGAGTCGGGGCTTCTCGGACCCCAAAGCACTCACCAGTGGAATACTCGGTGGGCTTGCTGTGCAGAAGTCGTGCAGTCTTGGCGATGGCCGGTCCCTCGAGGTCTCGTCGCACCCACGGTTCTCAGCTGGGCTGTAGAGGTGGGTAGAGGTCAGAGGTGCCAGGGAAGCCGGTTCTCGTCGAGCTGGGCAGTCGGTTTCCGGAGGAAGGACTTACAGCAGACCGCAGTGTTCTTAGATGGTGCCTGCGGATGCAGGGTGACTACTCCTTAGTCACAAGGGAGAAATCTTAGGAAGAAGTCTTGAGTTCCTTTCGTGGAAAGTAGTTTCAGGATTCAAAGATGATCTGATTTGGAAGGGGGCCAGTCTCTACCTTTATCCTGTAAAAAGGGGCTGGCACGCGACTAAGTCCTGCCCTATGGGTGGGACTAGGAGGGGGGTGGTTACACCCACTTCCTTGGCGGGCTTTTCCCCAGCACAGGGTCTGGAGTGACCCTGGAACTGGTTCAAGCCGGCCTATGCACAGTGAGCACCGGGGTGCTACTTGCAGTCACCTTCCTCTAAAGCCCTGCCTACCTACAATACACAAAACCCTGTCTGGGACGGTGCTGGCACCGCCCCTGGCAGGAAACCCTTTGTCCTTATCTCCTGCTCTGGGAGGACTCCCAGCAGCAGGAGGGCAGACTTGTGTCTCGGTGGCAGCATCCATTTTGTGGATGCTAAGGCTCTGTCTGACTTTTAACCGGGTTATAGGTTACAGGCATGTCGTGTCCCTCTAGAAGGGTGGAATGCTAACCCCGTCGCCAGAATTGGCGAGGGGTTAGTATTCCAATTCGTATGACACCTTACTCGACATGTTTTGATAAAGCGATACCAGAGTTGGCACATAACCGCGAGGATTATAATGCACTTAAGAGTATATGGTATGCGATATCATGGAAACGGCTAAGGGATAGATCCCGAAAGCCGCAGACAGGCTCAGCTCATGCCAGAGCACCATCTCACACGATTCCAAGCACTCTGCCTTCAGGATTGTTAAGGCCTGCCATAGGAGTGACTGATAGGAGATCTGTGTGTCCATTTTAGGGTTAGATATAGGTATACTATATCTAAAGCAAAGGGTGTTTACACCACCTTGCCCCAGCTGTCGTGCAGCCAGTTGTGTCAGATTTAGGTAGTCAATCCAGGGGTGGCACAATACGTGCTTCAGCCCCTGGGAGACTTCTGGGTGCACCTCAGCCCTGGGTACAGGGACTTGGAGAGGGCCCAGTGCCAATTCAGTACCTGGGTACAATTTGGATAGAGAGAACAGCTAGGCTGTGGGTCTGATTAGCAGGCCCACAGCCAGGGAAAGTCGTAAACCAGTGCAGCAAAAAGCAAAAATCTGGGTGATCATAGGATTGCAGACCCTACTCTCCTACAGAGGGCCTGTGTCATTTGTAGTGCAGTTGGAGTTATGAGGCCTCATGAAGATAGGAGGTGGGAAAAAGAGTGAGTTATGGGTTTAATGGGTGCTCTTAAGCTTTTGTTATACCACTGTGGGGAATAAATCAAAGCGAGAAATTAGGTAATTCATAATGAAAAATTATACACCTGATTCAAGTTGCAGTAGAATGCGGAGGACGGATGTACGCAACGATATTTTTTTAAAAAGATCCACGAGAGGGAGCCATGGTACGTGTTGTAAGTGAAGTAGCAATAAAAATACACGGGAGTAACGAAAGGCAATCTGTATTGTATAAAAAAAAAGGCCACCGAGTGTTGCGAGCAAGCAGCCCCACCTCTCTTTCCTTCTTTCATTTAGTTGCTTCCTGGTGAAATGGATCCCAAAAAAGTACAAACCCAGGAGTGGTGCGTGCCACAGCGAAGCATGTGCTTTCAATTATCGCGCCCATAACTGGGCACGATATTTGAAACCACATAACATTGGTGCGCGTAATGGACACCAATAGGTAATGGGCGGAGCAATGCACCCGCCTTTGGCTAATTGCATGCTGTCTTTATTAAAAAGATGCACTCGTAAGCCAATAGCATGGGGGAAAACAAAGCACAAGCGTGTGTTATTCCTAGACTCGTTTTAAAACCCCCTACAAAAAATCTTGCGGTACTCGACTATATGTCACTGCTATGTGCATCTCATGACAACGCTAAAAAGCTCTGCTATTACAGTAAACACTAATTGTGAACTACTCCACTGTATGGCACTACACTTTATGGTACTTCACTATACACCATTGCACTGCACCCTAGTACATTGTACCCCACTGTAGTGTACGCTATTCCACTCTGCACTATACGTCACTGAAATTTACCCCACTAAACTTTACACAATTTTAATTTACAGCGCTAGACTATCGTCAACTTTATGCAATCCCACTGTACATCACCCAACTGTAGAACACTCCACTGTTTCCCACTCAAATGTGCGCTATTCTAGTTTACGCCACTCCACTATACCACACTCCACGCCATTTGAGTGTACGCTATTTTAGTATGCAACATTCCAATATATGCCCCTAAAGTATACACCACTCCACTTTATACCACTCCACTGTATGCCACTACATTGTATGCAAATATACTGTACAATATTTACAGAACGTAACTCCACTTTCTGTAGTAGGGGATCTCTGTGTATAGTCATAATCTAGTGAATAGTCCCGCCCATGTGCGTGGACCCCGGAGCAATCAAAAATAATCTCTTACAGTGTCAAAAAATGCAGAAAATGCATAGACACTTAAGAGAGAATTTAAAGACAGATAATGCAGCCAAAAGGCTACACTGTCCAGTACTTCAACTAGAAATTTCCACCATAAAATCCACAAAACAGCAAAGCCTGTACAGATTTCCCTTGCTTAACAGCAAAATCCCTCAGGAATGATAGAGAGAAGAACCTGGACAGACAAGCCCCATAGGCTGCCATTATGTGGCTTAATTAGGATACTGTGCCTTTAAGAGAACCTTCCAGAACCTTCTCTCAGTATCCCAGAATGCATAGCAGGTCCAACTTAGCCTCAGTTCTTTTTTCCGGCTCCTGCAAGCAGGACCCTGGAGCATTGAGCTCTCCCTTTCAAGGGTTTTTGTTAGTGTTTTACACTGATTTCGATTTTTGGTACTTTTAAAGTACTCTGGTGACTTTCTTTCTGTGTTTCTGCACTCTTTTTTGTCCAATAATGCCTGCATTATTCGACAAATGCCCTGAGTGCTCAAGAAAGAAGGCCAAGACAGACTCCCATGAGGTCTGTATTCTCTGCCTTCCCTCTTCCCACATCCCTGAGGAGTGTAGGATCTGCAGAAGCTTCTCTGGAAGGACCCTGAAGGAGAGGAAGAAGATCAGGCTTCAGGGCCTTGAGGAGAGAAAGCTGAAGGCACGAGGTGGGTCAGGAGGGGCTCCTTCTACCCATGCTGAGGCCTCTGGGGGGCTCCCCAGGGGCAGGAAGACCAGCCCGCGCCCAAGGTCTCCGTCTGGGTCAGTTGCGCTGACCACGACGTCGAGGGGACGGTCAACGGCCAGTTCCAGGTCTCCCCAGGGCTCTGGGTCGAGAAAACGTCGCCCGTCGACGTCGAGGAACGTGTTCCGGCCGCCGTCGAAGCCGGTGTCGATATCCTCGTCGTCGCTGTCGGCGTCGAGTGATCGACATCGGAGGGCCCGGCGTCGGCGCTCGCCGTCGAGGCGACACCGCCGTTCGCCGTCGAGGACATCGTCGTCGAGGGGATCCTCGTCGTCAAGGTCGCCGTCGAGACGTAAGGCATCTCCGGCGCCGAAGAGGTCGACGTCGAAGCATTCCAAAAGGCCGACGTCGAGACGGTCGAGGAGATCGACGTCGAGAAGGTCGGAGAGGTCGACGTCAAGAAGGTCCAAAGGGTCGCCGTCGAAGCGATCCAGGAAGTCGACGTCGAGACCGGCGAAGAGGTCGAGGTCGCCGTCGAGGCACCATCGCCCGTCGTCGAGGTTTCGTGGCTCGTCGATCTGGTCAGGGTCGACGTCGAGACGGAGACACGGTTCGACGTCGAGGAGTGTGATTCGGTCGACGCCGAAGGACCGTTCGACGTCGAGGGGACATCGGTCGTCGTCTGGACACCGGTCTTCAGCGTCTGGAGGTCCTAAGGACAGGCCCAGGACTGTGGGGGGCTCCCCACTCTCTGGTAGAGGTGATGGCTCGCCGGGACCGGCGCATTCCGGGGTGGATACTCCAATGAAGCCGTCTACGCCTCCTCCGCGGCCGGCTGTGCCGAAGGGTCCTCCTCCGAAGGCCCCTACCCCGCCTCCGAAGCCGGCTCCGCGGGACCCGCGTCCGGTTGCTCCTCCACCCCCGATCCCACCGAGGGAGGTGTCGATGCCTAAGTTCCCGACGCCTCCGAAGAAGACTCCTAAGAAGCCTGGAGCTCCTGACCCTGGGAGGCCGAAGGAGCGTCCGAGGCCCAAGAGGTCGAGGTCTCGCTCGGGGAGACGGGACAAATCGAGGAGTGGCCGCGGATCTTCATCACGATCCAGGCATCATCACAAGAGACGTCGGTCCAGGTCACGTTCTCCTTCTGGGACCCGTTCCTACTCGCCCACGCTGTCCGATTCGCCGGAGACTAGGGTGTCTCCGATAGACGATATTAGCACATTTCAGGAGGTTCTCCTGCGTGGTGCGGCGAAGTTGGGCATTGAGGTTGAAGCGCCTACGGCTTCTACCTCGGTAATCTTTGAGACTTTACACAAGAGGCACTTGTCTCGCCCCCTGTTACCTCTGGTGCCGGGGCTCCTTGAGCCCGCCGAACAGCTATTCCTGACGCCGGCAACGGTGAAATCTGTCCCTTCCAGGATACTGAAAAAGTACAGGGCTCCGGACTCAGACCCAGCCTTCTTGAGGAAGGACCCGGTACCGGATTCAGTCATCGTGACTGCTGCTCGGAAGCTTCATGCCACCTCCCCTGCGTCCACGGTGCCTCCGGACAAGGAGAGCCGGTGGATCGATTCTGCTGGTCGCAAGGCGTGTGGGACATCCGCCTCGTCCATGAAGGCAGCCAGTGACTCGGCTTTGCTGGGACGTTACGACCGGTCCCTTTGGGACTCGATGGAGCAGTTCGCAGATCTCGTCCCTCGAGACCGCAAGGAGGACTTTGTGGAGATCGTCAAGGAGGGGATGTTGGTCTCTAATCAGGCCATCGGCGCCGCAGCAGACATATCGCTGCTGTCCGCGCACGGATATTGCCACGGGATTCACCAGAGACGCCATGCTTGGCTCAGGTTGACATCGTTGAAACCGGAGGCACAGCAACGCGTGGCGAATCTCCCGTTTTCCGGAGATACCCTCTTCGGGAAGCACGCGGATGATGAGATGGCCAGGATGAAGGCCGAAGCGGAGACCCTGACGGCAGTGGGCCTGGAAAAGCCCAAGGAAAAGAAACCCTTCCGACAGTACCAGCGTCGGTTTGGGGCGCAGGGTCGTGGAAGGGGGCAGTCTGCTGGTCAACATCAACAGCGGCAGCAGCAGCAGCAGTACAGGCAGCCCTTCCAGAAGCGGCAGGGTGGTAGAGGTCGTCAACAGTCCTCTACCGCGACCAAGGGCCCGGCCGGGTCCCGTCCCTGAGCTGTTACTTCCCCCTCGTCCGTTACCCGCTCCGGTGGGGGGAAGCGTTCAATTTTTTCTGGCAGAGTGGAGAAAAATTACTCAGGACAAGTGGGTGCTGAATATTGTTTGCAATGGATACAGTCTACGTTTCACCAGCCCTCCTCCATCGATTCCTCCCGTCAGCTCGCAGTATCAACTGCGCGAGCTTCAGACGGAGGCGGACGTTCTGCTAAGGAAAAGGGCGATCGAAGGCGTACCTCTGTCTCAAAGAGGAAGAGGTCTGTACTCTCGGTTCTTTCTTGTCCGCAAGAAGGACAAAAACGAGTTCAGGCCCATTCTGGATTTGCGGCAGGCAAACAAGTGGATTCGCAGAGAAAAGTTTCGCATGCTGTCGTTGCATCAGATCTACCCTCAGCTGCAACGGGGAGACTGGATGTGTGCCATAGATCTACAGGACGCATACTTCCACGTGCCCATTGCATGCAAACACAGAAAATTTCTGCGCTTTCAAGTCGGCACCAATCACTATCAGTACACGGTGCTACCCTTCGGACTGAAGTCTGCACCCAGGACATTCTCAAAATGTATGGCAGTGGTAGCGGCACACCTGAGGAAGAACAAGGTGTTTGTCTACCCGTACCTGGACGATTGGTTGATCAAAGCCTCCTCCTTCTCGGAAGCCCGAGCACACTTCCAGAAGACGTGCGTTCTCTTGAACAAGCTGGGGTTGCACATCAACATGTCCAAGTCGGTCCCGATTCCGGTGCAGTGCATCCAGTACTTGGGGGCCTCCATCAATACGCTGTCAGCAAGCGTGTCTCCTTCGGAAGAGCGACGTTTATCACTCGTTCGGAAGGCTCAGGCTCTCATGAAAACTCCGTCTACGACTGTGAGGACCGTGTCTTCTCTACTGGGATCGATGGCCTCTTGCATCTTTCTCACTCCTCACGCACGGCTACAGATGCGTCCTCTGCAGGAGTGCTTGGAGGATCAGTGGGACCAGAGGAGAGGTTCTTGGGACGACAGGATACGACTGTCTCTACATGCTCTTCAGTCTCTGAAGTGGTGGTGCTCGAAGGAGAATCTCCTCAGAGGCGTTCCCTTCCACAAGGACATTCCCACACAGACCATCGTGACGGATGCGTCTCTCCAAGGTTGGGGGGCGCATTCCGGAGATCTGCAAATTCAAGGGACGTGGTCCCCGACGGAGTCCACGTACCACATCAATTTCCTGGAACTGAGAGCTGTTCACTTGGCACTGAAGGCCTTTCATCCGTCCTTTCAGACCAACTCTCTGCTTGTTCAGACGGACAACACGACTACGATGTATTACCTCAACAAGCAGGGGGGCTCGAGATCGCGCACTCTGTCGCAGGAGGCGCAGGCGATCTGGCACTGGCTTCTGGCTCGAGGACTGTCGATAACGGCCACCCATCTGCCAGGTGTGCAGAATGTTCAGGCAGACGAACTGAGCAGAATCGTGCAGGAAAACCACGAATGGGTCATAAACGACGAAGTACTAGGAGAAGTCTTCGCAAGGTGGGGAACTCCAGACGTAGATCTGTTTGCCACCGCCGAAAACAGCAAATGCCGAGGCTTCGCCTCCAGGTACTACCAGCCAGGGACGCTGGGGAACGCGTTATGGATCAACTGGTCGAACAGCTTTCTGTACGCTTTTCCACCAATTCCCCTGATTCCGGCGGTTCTCATCAAGCTGTCTCAATCCAGGGCGAGAATGATTCTGATTGCCCCGGAATGGCCCAGACAGTGGTGGTTCACGGACCTGCTTCACCGATCTCTCCTTCCTCACATGAAGCTGCCGTGCAGGCCGGACCTTCTCACGAAGTTCGGGGGGCGGATGGTGCACCCCAACCTCTCGTCTTTGAGTTTGGCGGCATGGCTCCTGAAATAGTGCAATATGGCCATCTGAATCTCCCAGAGGATTGTATGGGCATACTGAAGGAGGCTAAGCGACCTTCCACTAGGACTTCCTATGCTTACAAGTGGAAGAGGTTTTGCATCTGGTGCAAGTCTAAGAACTATGACCCTACGTCATGCAAGGAAGATGTCATCCTTCCATATCTGCTTCATCTGGCGCAGTCGGGCCTTAATGTCCATTCCATTAAGGTTCATCTGGCTGCTTTGACTGCCTACAGGAAAGGCCCTTCACAGACTTCCTTTTTCCAGATCCCTGTGATCAAAGATTTTTTGGAAGGCTTGCAGAAAGTGTTCCCTCCTGTCAGGCTTCCTTCGCCTTCATGGGACTTGAATGTGGTGCTGTCCAGATTGATGAAGGAGCCTTTTGAACCCATTCATAAGGCTTCGTTGCAGCACCTGTCCTGGAAGGCGGCGTTCCTCGTGGCCATTACATCGGCCCGCAGGGTGAGTGAGATTCAGGCATTGTGTTGCCAAGAACCTTATACTGTATTTCATAATGCTAAAGTTGTTATGCGTACTCACCCTAAGTTTCTTCCCAAGGTTGTTTCTGATTTTCATATCAATCAGACTATCACTTTGCCTACGTTCTTTCAGAATCCTTCATCTCCGGCGGAAAGGTCTTTACATTCCCTGGATGTGCGGAGGGTGCTGAAGTTTTATCTTGATAAGACTAAAGATATTCGTAGGTCAGACCAATTGTTCGTCAATTATGGCTCAGTCAGGACAGGTCTTGCTACCTCTAAACAGTCCATCTCGAGGTGGATTGTGTCCTGCATACAGTTGTGTTACTACAAAGCTAATAAGACCTTAGGAGGTAAGCCTAAGGCTCATTCCACCAGGGGCAAAGCTGCTACGACAGCTATGCTCCGTAATGTTCCCATTGCAGAGATCTGCAAGGCGGCCACTTGGAAGTCGGTCCATACCTTTGCTAAGCATTACTGCCTGGACACTGATGCCAGGGCAGACGCTCAGGTTGGGCAGGCTTCGCTGCGGAATCTGTTCGCACAGTAGTGGCGTTATTTTATTCTCCACCGCCGCTTGGTGTGGGGATGGGCTTGCCATTCTATTCACTAGATTATGACTATACACAGAGATCCCCTACTACAGAAGGAGTAGTTTCTGTCCTGTAACTCCAGTTCTGTAGTAGGGGTATCTCTGTTATAGTCATAAGCGCCCTCCCGCCTCCCCGGTGGAGTGTTGTTCATGATCATAATGCTACAGGTCTGGCGTTTCCTACGCCCTCGAAAAGAACTGAGGCTAAGTTGGACCTGCTATGCATTCTGGGATACTGAGAGAAGGTTCTGGAAGGTTCTCTTAAAGGCACAGTATCCTAATTAAGCCACATAATGGCAGCCTATGGGGCTTGTCTGTCCAGGTTCTTCTCTCTATCATTCCTGAGGGATTTTGCTGTTAAGCAAGGGAAATCTGTACAGGCTTTGCTGTTTTGTGGATTTTATGGTGGAAATTTCTAGTTGAAGTACTGGACAGTGTAGCCTTTTGGCTGCATTATCTGTCTTTAAATTCTCTCTTAAGTGTCTATGCATTTTCTGCATTTTTTGACACTGTAAGAGATTATTTTTGATTGCTCCGGGGTCCACGCACATGGGCGGGACTATTCACTAGATTATGACTATAACAGAGATACCCCTACTACAGAACTGGAGTTACAGGACAGAAACTACTCCTTACCACACACCACATTATCCCACTGTATCCCACTACATTATAAGGTACTAAGCTTTATGCCACTACAATATACGGCACTTTTCTGTATCCAACTTCAATGTACACAATTGCACTATATGCAACTCCACTCTGCAGCACTCAGCTGTATACCATTCCAGTGTTCGCCACTTCAATTTACCTCGTTCCACTTTATCCCAGTCCAGTATACCAAAATCTACTGTACCACAGTAGACTTCACAACACTATCAGCCACTATATTGTCCCACACTCCCCTTTATAACACCCCACTCCTGAACGGTAAACAGTACCAATATTGCATGTGTTACTAACATTACTAAAAACATTGAAATTCACACCAAAAAACTAAAGTTAAACATAAGTTAGTTAGGAAAACTTTGTTTACTATACAAATTCCACTTTAACTGTACAATTTCTAGTGCTTGTGTAGTTTTAGTTATATCTAAATTTATCACTAAAGTGCCACTGTCACACCAATATGTCATTCTTATAACTCACTTTTCAACTTGTGCACCACCCTAAAATTCACGTAACTCGGGCACCTCTTTGCACAGACTTCTCGTCTCACAAGCCGCACTGCATTAACAGTAACTCATCACTGTGACTCGGGGTGAAAAGTTTCAGCGCTCCGTCCATCTTGTGTTTGCTTTGTTTGCCCTAACTTGGCAGGGTATGCCCAGACGTGGGTCCCTTGCTCACTTTGCCACTGGATTCAAGCTAGACTGGCTGATGAAGGGTGTTACCCAAAAACCGGTCCCAGGAGGCTTGTTTCTGGTTCAGGGAAGACCTGTCTTGGCAGTTAGGGCTGGACTGTTCCCATGAGGCACAGGGTCAAGACTGATTTGCATATAGCTGGGTCTGAACTGAAGTGACAGTGAGCTAAAGAATGATGATGGATTCAACCCAGATCTGTGACTGGGGTTGTGTCTAAAAAGTTTCAGCGTTCCGTCCATCATCTCCTTGTGTTTACCTTGACAAGATGGTCTCTTTACATTTCAGAAATATTATCGACAAAACAGAGGAAGCCTAAACGCATTCTTTGGTCTTCACCCTCTAACTTAAAGAAATGGTCTGGGGTCAGACAAGACCAAAAAAGTCAGCTCTTCTGTTTTCATGTAGATGTTCCCTTTCTGACATTTTGCCCTTCCCATATTTCTGTGAGCGTTTCATGGATCACGTCCATCATTGCTTGGATATGCCATGCTATGTTTTTCTTTTTCTGGTATATCACAGGCTTAAAAGACAAACTGTAACAGTTGTGGCATAATATCGGCCTGAGTGCTGAGTTGCTATTAGAATGGGTACTGTCACCCGAGTGTAGGCATCCCTCTGACCCCTGCCCAATATGAGAAAGGCCTCCAGCCATATTTTAATTGCGATTGCTGGAAAATATTATAGCAGTCTCTCTTATTTGGAAACAATCAAAATAATGGTGTAACAGAAAAAATATAAAAAATGGAAAAAATAAAGCTGACCTATTTCTGTGTAAAACAATACTACATATAGAACTTGGCAGGAGAATGGTTAGAGGTTTACTTAAGATACATTTAAGAGGTTCCAGGTCCATTATGTTACAATTAATTTATTGGTATTTAGCAGATTTTAATTTAATGGTATTAAGCCGATTTTCAATAAATAAGGTAACCCCTCTCTGAAATGAGGATTGGGAAAATCTGGTGTGATATATTTTTGTTTTCTTATACATACTTTTATTGTAAGCATACAGCCACGACGTTTAGGGTGGCACCTTTTTGTCTTTTATTTAACCTTTTTTTAAACTTTTATACTTTTAATTTATAAGCTATACAGTAGCTTCCTTCTGCATTGTTTGGGATTTTGTGGTCGACCAAGGCAATGATTAATCTGATCCACAGTGATGAATATTTTTCTCAGAAGTCTTAATAATTCGTTCACTACAGTGTATTCTCTCCTAGTTTAATCACTAAGCTTAACCAATGCGCTCTCGGGGGGATCGGAAATATTACTGTGAATCCATCCAGTTAGCCTGCAATTTCTGAAAGATCTTTATAAACGCTACCCACTCACAATCCACTTTTTTCCTCTACTATTTTGCATTTGTGGGTGGTGACTTGGAGGTTTGTTAATCTTGTTGTTTTTAATTCTTTTTTCAGATGGCTCAGTGTGTGACCAAAGTGCAGTTGTCGATATCATGTGACAATTTGATGGACAAAGATATTGGCTCGAAGTCGGATCCTCTCTGCGTAGTGATGCAAAGTGTTGGAGATGGGAAATGGGCTGAGGTAAAACGTTTTAAGCTACTCTTGAAGCGTATAAATACTCAGTGTAGTGGCTTTAAAATTGACCTTTTTTTGCCCCATTCTTAGCACTATATTTAGGCAATTGTACATATCCTACTATGAGACACGGTAGGCATAGACCATATTTACCAGTGGTTCTTGCCACATACTAGTTTTCATTAGTGAAGAATTTAAAAAGATGTTAAATTTAACTTGGATGAAAACAAGCATCCGCACAGCCAGTAGGGGCGGATTTCATTCGCTAAAGCATGCAGGAGAAAAACATTTAATAGTCCCCACAGCCCGCTCCTGCTGGCCCTCTTGTCTGTCTCACTCTAAAGTTGTGACTCCTGCTGTTCAATGCAAGCACTTAAGTGGACGCAGGAAGATATACACAATAAAACAATGAGATGAATGCACAACTGGGTTGAGCCAAGATGTTATTGACAAAGTCTGAAGCCAATGCTTGAAGTGATCTTGTTAAATAAAGCCAGCGGGTGAAAAGTGAACTCAAAGCCCTTTGTATGTACATAGATCTGTTTGATAGCTGTGTTGTGAAAACCCCAGACCTAAAAAGTGTTCAGTGCTCTAGCGATCTGGTCTGTTGAATGCTGTGCATTTTTAGGTCTCGGCTGGCGAAAGCAGCGCTCATCTGCTGCTCTCGTCATACAAGAGCTTCTTGGAATCAATACAAATGCCAAAGCTCTCGGAGGCGGAGTTGAAGCCCGCCCATCTTTTTAATTGGTTTGCGTCATCTCGCTTGCAAAACGCTGGCTTCTGATTGTAAAGGAGGCTTCTTAGTCCCTCCTTGTTGCTGCCTTGTCTCCTTTTGGCCCCGCCCACTGGGATTGGATCTTTTACCGGTGGCAGCACACACACTGCTTCATTAGTCGGTATGCACTTTTTTTTTCCACATTCGGCTTTGGCAAAGTCAGCCACGTGTTTATTTTCCCATTGTGCTTTCACTTAAAGTGAAAGCGCAATGGGAAAATAAACATGCGGCTGCCTTTGCAGTACCGCGCTTGTTTGCTGACCATCCATTCTTTTCCCGAGAAAAGAGGTAATCTAAATCAGGCCTCATCCTTCAAAGCGTTTATCAATAAGGAAGATGTTATTGGATACTGCAGCGAGCCACGTGAGGCCCAAACAGTAATCCGGGTGCAGCCAGCAGAAAGCGATGCAGAGTCAAAAAGTTGTTGTGTTTATTTACGCATCGCTCCATGCTGTGGGGCTCGAGCTGCGTCCTACAGACCAAGCCAAAATAAACTGAAAATGGTCGGGGGTGGTTTGTGTTGCGTAAAGTCGGATCCCGTCAGGCAGTTAGGGGTGTTTGGCAAAAGGCGGGTCTCTATTTAGTGTGTCCTAGTGGGGCAAAAACTATTTTTGCATCGCGCTTAAGTGAAAGCGCGATGCAAAAAGAAACCGCGGGAATGGTTTGTGCTTGTCTCGTATTGACTCTAAGCATAGGTCCGCCTCCATCATTTGGCCTGTTAGCTCCGAGGCTTACTGCGCCCTTATCAAGAATGTATACGCACATCGAAATACTGAAAATAACTGACGAGAATGCATGTTGACAATGTCACATGATGTTCAAGCGTTTCCGTAAAGAACGTTCCTTTTCCCTTAATCTTGTGTTTTGTCATGTGTACCTAATGTTAACAATTTACTAATTTAAAAATGTAAATGCTTTCAGCCTGAGCACCGTTCCCTTTCTACTGTGCCTCCTCGTGGAAGGCACCGCTAAGCCTAACTCGCAGTCTCCGGTAAACACACATCCAGATTCGGTTACAACCCACTGTGGTTAGCACGAGCCTATGACGGCGCTGCTCTCCCCTACGTTTTCTCACTCTTTTACTTCTGGTTGCGCTCCCTTCCAGTCCATAGCTGCCAAGGTTTCAGATTACCATGTGTGACATTTTCATAATTACGGTCTATTTAGGAACGACATTTCTCCAGTATTAGGGGTGTCTTTCATAGATTCACATGCTTGAATATTCCCCGTCGTCGAAGTGGGAGTCCCACGGTATATAAAAAATAGCAATAATGCTAATATAACATAAATGATAATATCATATAATAATAAAATAGAGATAATACACTGTAAAAACCTCTACAATGGTAGCTTCCATAGGAAGACAGTATAAGAGAAAAAACTCATTTGTAACATATCAGTGTCATTATGTTGGTCCAAACTGCAGCCAATCAGGCTCACGCACCCTCTAGAACCTTCTCCTCAGAAGCTCAAGCCCTCAGATTTTCTACCGCACGTCGTGTGAAGGGAGTCTCCCTGAGCTCTGCTCAGTTTTCTTCAAAGTTTGTCTCTTCATATTATTTTTCCAAGAATGTCAAGTAAGAAGTCCTTGTTTAGAGCTTGCTCTTCATGTGGGAAACTACGTTTGTTTGAGAAGGACCCCCACCAAAAGTGTATTTACTGCCTGTACCCTGACCACAAGGTGGATGAATGTAAAATCTGTAGAGCTCTTCCTTCTAAGACTCTCAGAGACAGGGAAGGTCGCCTTCTTATATGGTTGAAGCGCCTCCAAGATAAAGAAGATGTTCTGTCAGACGCAGTAAGTCTTCAGTCAGGCTGTTCCACTGTTCCTTCCAAGCGTGGGAGTGTTCAAGACTTGCCTTCTCCTTTTCTTCAGAAAAAGAAAAAGCTGGCTTTGCCTGTGACACAATTTTCAAATTCTATGCCTTCTGTGTCAACGCCCACGAGACCTGGCTCTCAGGCGTCTTGTCCAGGCTCTATCAGTATTCTGACAGTCCTGACTCCCAGGTCGTCGACGGGCTCGTCGACGACCGTTCCGTCCACAAGATTGGCTTTGCTGTCTTCGTCGACGACCTCTGTGACGACGACGTCTGCTTCCTCGTCGTCGACGACGGTGATGTCGACATCCTCGACGTCGACGAGAACTACGATCCCGTCGACGATCCCTATTGTCTCGTCGGCGACGAAGTTGCCGTCGACGAGGAAAACCTCGTCGACGTCGAAGAATTCCTCGTCGACGAAGGTCCCGTCGACGTCAGCCTCTCCGTCGACCACCTCGTCGACGTCGGCATCGTCGACGAAGAAGGCAACGATGGTTCCGACGACGAGAGCCCCGTCGACGTCGAGTGCTCCGTCGACCAGCTCCATGACGACGGCGTCGTCGTCGAAGAAGGCGACGCCGGTTCCGTCGACGAAGGTACCGTCGACGAAGGTACCGTCGACGACGATACCGTCGACGAAAGTATCGTCGACGAAGATACCGTCGACGAAGACACCGTCGACGAGGCTTCCGTCTCCTCAGATTCCAGCAAAGACGGCTCCGTCGACGCACGTTCCGTCGACGACGATACCGTCGACGACGAATCCCTCAGTGGGCCCTACCTCGTCGACGATGGCGATTTCTTCAGCGGCATGTTCAGGATCCTCGTCAGGATCGGGTTCTTTTGCCACCATGCCTCTGGTACCACTGCCTTCCTTGACCTCTGGCAGGGATTCTTCTATGCAGCTGCCGCCTCCTGATCTCCAATTACCCTCGCCTTTGATGGCAACTGATCACGAGACTGGATCTATGGGGGAAGATGATGACGATGAAGCTCACAGTCCATCAGAATTGATTATAAAATGTCAAGACTCCAGTTCTGACCAGGAGGACGTGGAGGAAGTGGTCCAACCGGATGACCAATTTGTCCAGTTGCCTATGGCATCTTTTCCAGTTTCTTTGTTTTCAAACCTCCAGCATATGCTGGATGACTACAACAGAAGGTTTCCGCCTACCCCTCAGGGTACTCCAAGCCACGCTCCTGCGGAGGACTCCGGCCCTGCCACCCATCCACAGTCTTTGGAGCAGCCTGTTTTGACAGAGCTTCCCCGCCCTCACCCCCCTCTTCTTCCGCAACCTGGTGCGCACGGGGTGGATGAGTCGGACAGTGAAGAAGGGGAATTACACCAGGATACTGACGATGATCAGGATCCAGATATGGCGGATTACGACGACTATCGGATACAGACACCTTCTCCGCAACAGCCAGAGGCGGGTGATGCGCCTACCATTGATACAGCAAGCTTCCATGTGCTGATGAATAAAGCGGCGGACCGCTTTAAATTGCCGAGAGAACAACGGCAAGAAGATTGCTTTCTCTACGATTTCAAAAACAAACCATACAAACAAATTCACACCATACCAATCATAGAATTTGTATGGAAAGAAGGGATAAGAATTATGCATTCTCCTAACTCCTTGCCGGCACAAGTCCCTCGCCTGGAAAAGAAGTACAAGGCTCCTGCGGGTTCACCTGCTTGTTTGCTGTCGCATCCCAAACCGGACTCGGTTGTCACACAGGCGGCACAGCGACGATCCCGTAATCCGGCGACTCCTCTCACTACTCCACCTGATAGAGAGGGTCGACGTTTGGACGCCATTGGGAAGAAATTTTCCACCATGTCCTCTACATCGGTACGCGCTGCAAATGCGTTGGCCATTCTAGGTCGCTTCGACAGGCAAATGTGGTCGGACATTTCCGCATTCGTTTCTCTAATTCCAGAAGCGTCCAGAGCGGAAGCCCAGCAAGTTCTCCAGGATGGCATGAGGGCGTCAGAGGAAATGATTGACTGCGCGATTGATGTGGCGAGTACGGGATTTCGCATCCTCGCCAGTGCTGCGGCTCTCCGCCGCCAGGGCTGGCTTAAATCCACTTCTTTCCGGCAAGAAGTCCAGTCGAAGATACTCGACATGCCCTATGACGGTGAATCTCTTTTTGGCGCTCACATTGACGAGGCGCTTGAGTCAATTAAAAAGGACACGATACAGCAAAATCGCTAGTCTCCTTACAATTTAAGAAGCAGCCCTTTCGTGGCGCCCGTGGAAGAGGTTCGTCTTCCACGAATTTTCGAGGAGGACACACTCAGTACCGCCAATTCAACCAAGGCAATCAACGTTACTCCTCTCAGCAGTCTACTCGCCAAAATCAGTCACGACCCTATAAAGGAAAACCTACTTATAGGGGTGCCAACAACAAACGCCAGTGACTCTCATGTCACGCAAGGAGTTGGAGGGAGAATCTCGCAGTTTTATTCCCAATGGTCTCTGATAACATCGGACCAATGGGTATTGGACATTGTTCGCAAGGGTCATGCCTTGGAGTTCACAGAGATTCCTCCTCATTCTCCGCCATCAGGCCCGCCACCTCCCCATTTTCTAGAATTGCAACATCAAGTTCGTCTTCTCATACTAAAAGGTGCAGTCGAAGTGGTTCCTATATCACAACAAGGGACAGGTTTCTACTCACGTTTTTTCCTCATTGCCAAGAAGACGGGAGAGTGGCGGCCTATACTGGATTTGAGGGCGCTCAATTTCTTTCTGAAACAGCAGTCTTTCCGCATGCTCACATTGTCAGAAGTCTTGCGGCTTCTCTGCAGCGGAGATTTTCTGTCCACGATAGATCTGCAAGACGCCTATTTTCATGTGCCGATTCTGCAACAACATCGCCAATTTCTGAGGTTCAAGGTGGGCACTGTCCATTACCAATTCACGGTGCTGCCTTTCGGCCTGCGTTCGGCACCTCGTGTTTTCACGAAGGTCCTGGCCCCAGTCATGGCTTATCTACGTCTTCAAGGAGTGCAGATTTTTCCTTATCTGGACGATTGCCTTCTGAAATCTCCGTCTCCTCTTCAGCTGGCTCACGACACAAGTCTCTGCCTGCGGACTTTCGAGTCACTGGGGTTGACCATCAACGTGGACAAGTCACACTTAACACCATCACAAAGAAGGAACTTCCTGGGTGCCATTCTCGACACGGAATTATCAAAAGCCTTCGTTTCCCAAGAACGACAGGTGAAAATAGTACGTCTGGTCACCCTCATCCGTTCAAAACAGTCAGTTTCTGTGCGCATGTTGAAGTCCTTTCTGGGGATGGCGTCGTCCTGCATCGCTCTGCTTCCGAACTGCAGGCTCCGCACTCGCCCTATTCAGGAGGAACTAGACCTGCAATGGCGCCAAGTGTCAGGATCCTTCAACGATCTAGTGAGAGTCTCGTCTCGCATGAAAGACAGTCTCCTTTGGTGGAGAGAACCATCCAACCTAAACGAAGGAGTTTCCTTTCTGGCCCTTCCTCCGGATCTGACGCTGACCACAGATGCATCCATGGAGGGTTGGGGAGCTCATCTCCTAGACCTTTCAATCAAAGGGAAGTGGACACCGTCACAACGAACATGGCATATCAACAGATTGGAGCTGCTGGCGATCTTCCTTGCTCTCAGATCTTTTCTGCCAGTAGTGCAAGGAGAGTCCGTGCTGGTTCAAACGGACAACACAACCAGCATGCACTACATGAACAAACAGGGCGGCACAAGATCTCAGCCCTTGTCTCGGCTAGCTCAGAAGATCTGGAACTGGGCTCTTCATCATCGAATCTCCCTGACGGCGGTCCATCTGCCGGGGGTTTCAAACATCCTAGCGGATTCGTTGAGCAGGTCCACATCGTCTACCCACGAGTGGGAGCTTCATCAACAAACTCTGGACATGGTGTTCCGCCGTTGGGGTCGTCCCCTGATGGACCTTTTTGCCACTCCACTGAATCGGAAGTGCCCCGCCTTTGCGAGCTGGCATCCTCATCCGGGGTCCAGCGGCAACGCCCTTCTCATGGACTGGAGCGGCCTGTTCGCCTATGCGTTTCCTCCCATACCATTGGTGCCGAGGACGTTGTGGAAGATGCGCAGGCAACCCTGCCACTTGATACTGATCGCACCTCGTTGGCCCAGACAGGCTTGGTTCTCGGAACTTCTTCTGTTGTCCCAATGCACGCCCATTCGTCTGCATCCACGTCCAGATCTTCTGTCCATGGACGAGGGCCAAGTCTGCCATCCAGACCCGACCACTCTTCAGTTATGGGCATGGAACCTGAATTCCTCGAATTCGCGAATTTAGAGATGCCCCAGGAATGCAGAGAGATTCTGGCTTCTGCTAGAGCTTCCTCAACTGTTCAAACGTACAAACTAAAGTGGAAACGGTTTTGCCTTTGGTGCGCAGAAGCAAATGTCCACCCACTCACTTCTGCCCCAGAACAGCTGTTGCCCTTCTTTCTAAGCCTTGCTCAGTCTGGCCTCTCTCATGCCACCTTGAGGGTCTTTCTGGCAGCTATTTCACGTTTCAGGCATGATGGCTCAACCTCTCTCTGCTCATCCAGAATTATCAGACAATTCTTTAAAGGTCTCTTCAGGAAGTTTCCTCCTATCAGACGCCCGCCTCCGGCATGGCAGCTCAACGTGGTATTGTCACAGCTCATGAAGCCTCCTTTTGAGCCAATCCACAGAGCAGACAACAAGTTTCTTACCTGGAAGGTCGTTTTGCTTTTGGCCCTAACGTCTTCTCGCCGTGTCAGCGATCTTCATGCTTTCACAATCAAGCCTCCTTATTTGCAATTCAAACCAGATGGGGTGTCTCTTCGGACCAATCCCTCTTTTTTGCCAAAAGTGCCTACAGATTTCCATCTGAACGAACCTGTCTTCTTGAAGACTTTCTTTCCGAATCCACAGTCACCGGCAGAACAACGCCTTCATTCCTTAGACATCAGCCGTTGTCTAAAGTTTTACATTTCAAGAACTTCCCCCTTCCGCAAATCAGATCAGCTTTTTGTAGCATATGGAAGAATGCGAAGGGGACATTCAGTGACAAAACAGACACTTGCAAGATGGCTCTCAGCAGCCATATCCTACTGTCACCAACAAGCTGGCAAGCCTTTACAGGGTCCTGTAAAGGCACATTCGACGAGAGCGATGGCGTCCTCCACCGCCTTGTTTGCCGGAGTGCCTCTACACCAGATTTGCCGGGCGGCAACGTGGTCGAATAGGCACACCTTTACCAGACATTACTGTTTGGATTCCATCAACGAGGCGGATACCGCAGTGGGGCAAGCAGTGCTTCGCCATCTCTTTAAATAAGGTGAGCCTCTGTTCCCTCCTCCTTTCTCTTCTGTGATTGCTATATGCTTTTAAGCTATGTGTTTACTTCTTGTGAAGATGCTTGCAATCCCAGTGCTAAGGAGTTACTGCTATCTATTCTATTCAAGCATGTGAATCTATGAAAGACACCCCTAATACTGGAGAAGAACTATTGTTACTTACCTGTAAACAGGTGGTTCTCCAGTATTGGTGTCTTTCATAGATTCACATGCGACCCACCCTTCCTCCCCTCAGAGGCTCTCTTCTCCTCATACGCTATTGTTACTAGTGCTACGAAAATCTGAGGGCTTGAGCTTCTGAGGAGAAGGTTCTAGAGGGTGCGTGAGCCTGATTGGCTGCAGTTTGGACCAACATAATGACACTGATATGTTACAAATGAGTTTTTTCTCTTATACTGTCTTCCTATGGAAGCTACCATTGTAGAGGTTTTTACAGTGTATTATCTCTATTTTATTATTATATGATATTATCATTTATGTTATATTAGCATTATTGCTATTTTTTATATACCGTGGGACTCCCACTTCGACGACGGGGAATATTCAAGCATGTGAATCTATGAAAGACACCAATACTGGAGAACCACCTGTTTACAGGTAAGTAACAATAGTTCTTTAACAACAATGAGTGACATTTTCTCACGAGCAAAATCAAGCAATAAAGACGAGGGACACATAACAAATATCAGAAATTACACAAGTTTGAGCAATGAGAAAGCCAAAGAAGATTTTAAAACTGCTGCAAAGCACCAGTAATCGAATGGCACTAACATGTACTTGTGTGGCGAGGTCAGGAGGTCGAAGACAGGCATCAGTCTTCCTGTAATTTTACAAGTTACCAGAATGTTCAAATAAACAGTTTAGTAGGCATGTATATATAGAGAAGCAGTACCAGAGTTGCTAGAGCTACAGAGGGCCCCCAAAACGGATCTGATCCGCTGATTTAACCAACCAGTTCAGAGTCCCACCAAACTGTTGCTTTCGTTTCGCAGTTAACTCCAGGCGCGTTCGAGCTGTCATTTGCGCCTCCACCCACCCGACCAAATAGAAGGCAAGTAAATGCCAGAAAGGAATACAGCAGCATGAGATTTTAGTGCTGTCAATCATAACTGGGCTGAAAACAATTCCCAGGAAGGTGACTTGTACGCTGGGCATACACTGGAAATTCGGGAGGTCACACAGGAAGTTATCGCTCATGTTTCGTGCGGCCGGGCTGGACAGGGGATGGTGATTGACCCCGCAGCTGGCTGTTTATAAAGTGATTGCAGCTAGCTGTGACAGGTGCATAAGGATATATATACACTGGGTGAGGGGCAAGGCAGCGCTGGAGTGAAGCAAAGTGGGGTTAAGTATCGCCACCCTGTTGGCAAAAGTCCCCCTCAACTAAAAAAATGCGACTTATAGTCTAGACTCATTTAAATAGATAGCTGCTCGCTGATGTAACGTAGCTGTAATTATTGCAGTTTACCTGTTAGCGGTGGACGGCAAGTTGTGCTGATTGAGTCGGCGCCAGTCCAGTCTGCAGGATGCACTGTCTCTGAGCGCCAGGGGGTCCTTTGGTCGCGTGAACACCCGATCATGATGCCTCTTATGTTGATGCCGTGTGGCCATGATTATCATGCTGAGCAGGCTGAGTGAGAGATTAAAGTCACCTCAGGTGGTCTTCGATGCTGTGCCGTCCTGCCGGCCGCGGCGCCGGTCCAAGACCAACGCCGGGTTAATTGATATATTATAATAAATTATTGCCTCTGGCTGCGCAGGCAGCAGCACCCTGTGACTCTCTTGGACTCACTCAGAAGGACCCGCGACCGCAGGTCACATCCCCCCACTGTGCCACAGTCTAACGCGGCATTGGGGCAACGCCTCTTGAGTGCAGGCCCCGCCCGGGGTCTCGTATTGTCCATTCAGAGTCACTGACTCAGTGTGTGTGAAACCCACGGGTGGGAATTTCAATACAGGGCGGCAGCAGGGCAGAGATTGTAACATTGTAGCAGAGCGAGCTGCGTGCAAGATGATCTTTAACTGTTTCTAAGCCTGCTGAGAACCGCAAGTGAAGTCTGCTACGGCCCGGGCACACGGCACACAGATGTCTGATGCGCAGGCGTGCGCGTTATTACCAGGCTGGCGTAGGCAGCCAGTTTCAGTACTGTCAGCAGAGTGCCTGTCAGTGGCAAAATGCATGACAATGCATTTCACTGCCGGATCCGGACGCTCTTTTACCCTGCCTAGCCCGAGTAACTGCACTGATTTTTATTTTTTTTGTAAATATATTTTTATTGCAGATGATCGTTACACATTTATGCCGGTCAGGTTTTACATAATCGTCATTTAGATTTAACGACATAAAGAAATATGGTGTACACAGCCATTTAGCCCACAACCCGGAGGTCGGGCGGCAATAATCAGGAATATAATATGTCCACGTGCTTCACATTATCATTGCTACAACCGGCAGTTAAGGATCTTGCATCTGCTTTTCTGTTCCTCCCGGATCCCCAACAAACAAACTGTTCTATCCCTATAGTCTAACAGTAAGATATCTACGTAGCTGTGCCCACTTGCTCCCCCCTCCTGCTCGGACCCATAAGTAAAGCTAGATGTTGCCGTGTGAGGTGCCCCTGGTCAATTGGATACTAATCCGAGGAGGGCTTCCTTAACCAGTCCACTGTATCCTTGCTGTGTATAGGAATAAAGATTGAAAATTAACCCCACCCCCCCTCTCGGACTCTGCCATCGGTGCGTCGTTGTTAGGATAATCATTGTGGGCCTGGAGCACTGGGATCATCAGCTAGAAGATCATGCGTTGAACCTGTTGTGTTACGGGGAGACAGTCTGGTCGTTACCCCCGTCCTCTGAGTCACTTCCTATGTCAAAATCTCGCAGCGCTTGTACTAAGGCCTCCCACGCCTGCGCAGACTCTAGAGCTTTAACATTCTGTTGTCGCCGCGCTAGTTGAAATCTCAGAGTGCTCTCCCCCCAGCCCATTTAAGGAATTCGTTGCGCCACCTAGCATCCGCTGGACCCGTTCGTGCCTTCCAGTTCCGCGTGATTTCACGTTTCGCTAGGATAAGACCCATATTTATAAATTTGCTAGTGACTTTGTTTTTGGGGGTATGTGGGAACCAGTGGAGTATCCCAACTGCCATGTCAAACTGTAGCGCCCGCTCTGTCACCCCATTCAAGGTATTTCCCACCGAGTTCCAGTAGAGGGTCAGGCTAGGGCAGGTCCATAACATGTGGCCAGGCTCCACTCCAGTAGCTTGACATCTAGGGCAAGCCGCGGTGTCTATGGCAAAGTATTTTTGTATTTTTCCCGGGGTCAAGTACGCTCGGTGCAAAATATAGAAGTGTACTAATTGAAACCGCGCATTATGTGTACTCTTCCAGGCCCGGTGCATCAGCTGAGCCCATGTTGTTTCAGGGATTTCCTTTCCTATATCCGCTTCCCATTTACCTCTAAGCCCGAGTAACTGCACTGATACCAGGCTCGGCAGAAGATTGCCGGCTCTTCGGACTCCTGGGCTCAGGCGGTGGATCATCAGGAGTTGGCAGCGGTGATGGTGAGGGAGCAGTACTGTCTTGCGAACTAAAGGGGGTTGTGGCAGAAGCTGTCATGGCAGAAGCTGTCAATGGAGTAAAGTGTTTGTAAGTTCACTAAGACGAAGTGGGTTTGTCGTAGAATGCTAGCGGGGGCGGGACGAGAAGCCTCGGCACAGGTGGAGGGGCAGGCAGGGAGGGTGCGGAGAGGCAGGTGCTGAGTGTCCGGGCATGCTGCGGAGCACTAAACAAGCTGCCGGGACTGCCAGCTGCCCTGCCGTAGGACCTTCTAGAGACCCCATAATTCCTACGATTGAACAGCCGACGCGATTGTGAGACCAGCGAGAAGCTCCCTATTGCTAACGGTTGGAGGTGCCGAGGGACAGACTGCCTGCTGTGGTAGCAGCTGGGACCGCCTGCCCCTTTGCTGCACGGGGCTGCACTCCGGGGAGGCTGCGTAGCCGCTTCAAGGAGCTGGGCTGTGCTGTACTCCGGCAGCATGTCTGTGCCGTGCTGCGTGGGACAGGTAAGGAGAGACAGTGCTGCTGCTGTGTTTGTAAACAGCACGCGTGGGCAGCTTGGAGTGGCTGAGCAGGTGCTGTTTGCATTGCCGAATGCTAGAGCCCGGTGCGCCATATGAATCTCGTTTGCAATGTATTGTGTGGGGGTTGGCAAGCAGCGCGGATAAGCCTAGATTTGGGTGGCCCAGTCTCGGCTGGAAAGTTGGTAGCCTCGTCCACACACGAACGGCCCCGCGCTAGGAGGCGCCGCAGGTGCAGCACCTGCAGCTCTGCATGGATATTCCAAGAGGCAGCAGCCAGCGTGTCTCCCCCAGGCGCCTGCCTGCCTGCCTGCGCAGGGAAGGTGAAGCCATCTCACGCCTCTTATCAAATGCGTCGCTTCCCAGTGCCCGTTTAAACAAAGGTCGTGGGTGAGGGACCATCTGGTAGAGAATAAATGTGTTGACTAAGCTGTCAACAAACTACATCGTCGGACCAGTCTGGGGGACTTCCAATGACACAATCCCACAGCAAGGGCTTAATCTACCTCTATTCTCCCTGCAATAGGTCTCGATCACTAGTGCACGAAAGCCAGTACTTCCCTCTCTGTAGCACCCAATACATGTTCCTGTAGTGGATTACGTCGTCAATTTAGTGCACGCGATTATTTTATCCCTTGGTTGAGGCAGCATCATGCCCCAGCCGGCTTTGCTTTGCATACTGGGCTATGACAGCCACGCGCATTAGCACGACTACTTCCTGTAGGTGACTAAATCCTGTTCACCTGATAAGCTCCGACCTCTGGCCCATACTATGTCACCATGACATCCATGAACCGGGCGACAGAGTAGGCACCAAAAAGGACAGCATTAAAGCGATAAGCCAGGAACTTGAGAAAGTGCTTAAATGAAAAATGAAATTATCCTGCTATGGGAGAAATGTGCTGACCCAGCGACAGATCCAGATGAAATAATATTCGAATCCACAATGCCTGAGAATCTGAGGAGGTGGATGATTATTCCCAATTGTTTGCAAACCTGTTTTGCTGTCCTTAATAAGGATTCAACTTTTGAAATGCCCATTATTAGAGAGCAAGACCAACAGACAGCTCTTTTCCGAGCTGCGCATTCACCCGTGGACACGTCTGAACATTCGTGTTATAGTGTTCCATCTTTTTCCAATTTATAATCACTTCCATATCCTGTGTTGGCTCCAAACCCGGAAACGACATGACACACATGTAGCATTCATGTGACACGTGACAAATACAAAAAATGCACGACTTATGCTTGGCATGTTAGATATCTCCCACCTGTATTCACTCTGTCAGGTACCGAGGGCTTCATTCCCGTCCCTCCCACTCGCTCACTCCCCTGCTCCGCCGCCCCCCACCCCCATCCGCCTCGCACACCACATCGAAGGCTGCTGCTCCACCGGCCCCCCCCCACACACACAGCAATGCCGAGAGATTCTTTTGCTTTAAATGGAAAACCAAAACGAGACAAGGTTTTAAAGTGTCCTTCACTTTCTGCAACAATTAATCCCACATAATGTTCTTTTCTTAGCACGCATTGTCATCATTTTTAGGAGCTATGTTATCTATTAGGTTTTAGTGTGTAATAACTACTTTTTAGTAATGTGACCGTAAATGATTCAAAACGTCACAAAATATATTTTGTAGACTTTCTCCCACAACGAATGCACACATTTGCAGCGTGCTTTGACAGATTTATTTATTAAGTTTCTCCCACGGCTTATTTTAGAAAAAATTCAGTCTTCGATTTCACCACACTCCTTTCAAGTAATCTTAGTGTGTTTTCTTGTTTGTGCCTTTCTGCCCTCTGCATTACCACATCATCACTCAGCGCTACCCCAGCATCACTCAGCACCACCACATTATCACTCAGCACCACCACATTATCACTCAGCACCACCACATTATCACTCAGCACCACCACATTATCACTCAGCACCACCACATTATCACTCAGCACCACCACATTATCACTCAGCACCACCACAGCATCATTCAGCACCACCACAGCACCACCCAGCACCACCCCAGCACCACCCCAGCACCACCCCAGCACCACCCCAGCACCACCCCAGCACCACCACAGCACCACCACAGCACCACTCGGCGCAACCACAGCACCACTCGGCGCAACCACAGCACCACTCGGCGCAACCACAGCATCACTCGGCGCAACCACAGCATCACTCGGCGCAACCACAGCATCACTCGGCGCAACCACAGCATCACTCGGCGCAACCACAGCATCACTCGGCGCAACCACAGCATCACTCGGCGCAACCACAGCATCACTCGGCGCAACCACAGCATCACTCGGCGCAACCACAGCATCACTCGGCGCAACCACAGCATCACTCGGCGCAACCACAGCATCACTCGGCGCAACCACAGCATCACTCGGCGCAACCACAGCATCACTCGGCGCAACCACAGCATCACTCGGCGCAACCACAGCATCACTCGGCGCAACCACAGCATCACTCGGCGCAACCACAGCATCACTCGGCGCAACCACAGCATCACTCGGCGCAACCACAGCATCACTCGGCGCAACCACAGCATCACTCGGCGCAACCACAGCATCACTCGGCGCAACCACAGCATCACTCGGCGCAACCACAGCATCACTCGGCGCAACCACAGCATCACTCGGCGCAACCACAGCATCACTCGGCGCAACCACAGCATCACTCGGCGCAACCACAGCATCACTCGGCGCAACCACAGCATCACTCGGCGCAACCACAGCATCACTCGGCGCAACCACAGCATCACTCGGCGCAACCACAGCATCACTCGGCGCAACCACAGCATCACTCGGCGCAACCACAGCATCACTCGGCGCAACCACAGCATCACTCGGCGCAACCACAGCATCACTCGGCGCAACCACAGCATCACTCGGCGCAACCACAGCATCACTCGGCGCAACCACAGCATCACTCGGCGCAACCACAGCATCACTCGGCGCAACCACAGCATCACTCGGCGCAACCACAGCATCACTCGGCGCAACCACAGCATCACTCGGCGCAACCACAGCATCACTCGGCGCAACCACAGCATCACTCGGCGCAACCACAGCATCACTCGGCGCAACCACAGCATCACTCGGCGCAACCACAGCATCACTCGGCGCAACCACAGCATCACTCGGCGCAACCACAGCATCACTCGGCGCAACCACAGCATCACTCGGCGCAACCACAGCATCACTCGGCGCAACCACAGCATCACTCGGCGCAACCACAGCATCACTCGGCGCAACCACAGCATCACTCGGCGCAACCACAGCATCACTCGGCGCAACCACAGCATCACTCGGCGCAACCACAGCATCACTCGGCGCCACCACAGCATCACTCGGCGCCACCACAGCATCACTCGGCGCCACCACAGCATCACTCGGCGCCACCACAGCATCACTCGGCGCCACCACAGCATCACTCGGCGCCACCACAGCATCACTCGGCGCCACCACAGCATCACTCGGCGCCACCACAGCATCACTCGGCGCCACCACAGCATCACTCGGCGCCACCACAGCATCACTCGGCGCCACCACAGCATCACTCGGCGCCACCACAGCATCACTCGGCGCCACCACAGCATCACTCGGCGCCACCACAGCATCACTCGGCGCCACCACAGCATCACTCGGCGCCACCACAGCATCACTCGGCGCCACCACAGCATCACTCGGCGCCACCACAGCATCACTCGGCGCCACCACAGCATCACTCGGCGCCACCACAGCATCACTCGGCGCAACCACAGCATCACTCGGCGCCACCACAGCATCACTCGGCGCAACCACAGCATCACTCGGCGCCACCACAGCATCACTCGGCGCAACCACAGCATCACTCGGCGCAACCACAGCATCACTCAGCACCACCCGCGCAACCACAGCATCACTCAGCACCACCACAGCATCACTGGTTCAAATATGTTCTCTCAATGTTTCAAGCTTTATTACAAATGTCTCAAAAAGATGTTAATATTTCACTTATGTTCTTGGATTTTCGACACAATAAAATACACTGAACATAATCTTCACAAAAGTTATTTACAAAAGTTTAAGCTATTGCCATTATAAATTACAATCACTTTTATTTAAGTATTATTTTAAAAAAATTAAAAGCCATTGTTATTTGTAATATCAATACATCTAAGTCACGTAAATACAAAACATGTTGCATTACAAATGCTATAGGTGTCACATTTGCGAAAGTTATAACTATTGGCATTGTAAATGACAAAGCTATTAATTTAGCTATTTTCAAAACACATAAATAAAAAAATTGTCATTTACAAGACCAATAGCTCAAACTTTCCTAATGCGAGACCTATTGCATTGCAAATGCTTGTTTTAGTTAAAGCACTCATGGCGAGTGCATGTGTTTTCCAGTTGTCATGATAGCGTGCTTCTTCTGTGTTCCGTAATCCCCTCTTGCTTGTGTGCTACCCTGCATGCTCCACATTTCTCTCTCGTCTGTGCTTTTCCCCCACCTGCACTTGCCATTCTTACTTGCCTCTGTCCTTTTCTACTTTGATGTGCACTCTCGCCCTTGTGATATTCTGCCCCTAACTGTTTTTCTCGACCATGTGCATTTCTACCAACCCTGCTATCTGTGTTGCTTTCTCTCGTCTGTGTTCCTCTTTTCCCTCCCCAGTTCTTGTGTTGCTCTTACCCGTGTGCTTCTCAACCACCCACAGATCTTGTGTGCTTTTTGGACCCAGCTTTCCGTATTAGTCTCTCGCCCATATGCTTCTCTGCCACCTGCTGTGTGTTTTATTTCTCTTGCCTATGTGTTTATCTTCCCACTCCTGTGCTAGTGTTGCTCACTCGTCTATGTGCTTCTCTGGACCATGTGCTTTTCAAACACCACCTGCCCTTTTGATTCTCTGCCACAGCTCTGTGTTCCTCTTTCTTGACCATGTACATTTCTGTAGTAGGGGATCTCTGTGTATAGTCATAATCTAGTGAATAGTCCCGCCCATGTGCGTGGACCCCGGAGCAATCACAAATAATCTTAGTGTCAAAAAATGCAGAAATGCATAGACACTTAAGAGAGAATTTAAAGACAGATAATGCAGCCTAAAAAGGCTACACTGTCCAGTACTTCAACTAGAAATTCCACCATAAAATCCACAAAACAGCAAAGCCTGTACAGATTTCCCTTGCTTTACCAGCAAAATCCCTCTGGAATGATAGAGAGAAGAACCTGGACAGACAAGCCCCATAGGCTGCCATTATGTGGCTCAGAACAGGATACTGTGCCTTTAAGAGAACTTTCCAGAACTTCACAGTATCCCAGAATGCCCTGCAGGTCCCAGTTACTTTCAGGTTTTTTTCCGGCTCCTGCAAGCAGGACCCTGGAGCATTGAGCTCTCCCTTTTCAAGGGTTTTTGTTGGTGTTTTTTCACTAAATCCGATTCTGTGTACTTTTAAAGTACTTTGGTGACTTTCTTCTTGGGTTTTGCACCCTTTTGTTGTCCATAATGCCTGCATTATTTGACAAATGCCCGGAGTGCTCCAGGAAGAAGGCCAAGTCAGATCCCCATGAGGTGTGTATCCTCTGCCTTCCCTCTTCACACATCCCAGAGGAGTGTGAGATATGTCAAGGCTTCTCTGGCAGGACCCTGAAGGACAGAATGAAGATCAGGCTTCAGGGCCTCGAAGAAAGGAGATGGAAAGGCGCAAGGTGGGTCTGGAGGGGCTTCATCTGCCCATGCTGAGGCCTCTGGGGGGCTCCCCAGGGGCAGGAAGTCCAGCAAACATCCCCATTCTCCGTCTGGGTCGGTGGCACCCACTACGACGTCGAGAGGAAGGTCCAAGGCCGTCTCCCCGTCTCCCCAGGGCTCTGGGTCGAGAAAATGTCGCCCGTCGACGTCGAGGGAATTGCATAGGCCGCCGTCAAACCCCGTGACGGTTTCTTAGTCGTTGTCTTCGACGTCTACGTCGAGTGATCGGCGTCGACGGGTCCGGCGTCGGCGCTCGCCGTCGAGGCGACACCGCCGATCGCCGTCGAGGGACAGGACATCATCGTCCTCGTCGTCGAGACCGTCGTCGAAGCGAAAGAGGTCGCCGGCGAGACGGAAGCGTTCGCCATCGAGGCGTACGGGGTCGCCGTCAAGGCGGAAGAGGTCGCCGTCGAGGCATACGAAGTCTACGTCGAGACATTCGAAGGCGACGTCGAGACGGTCGCCGTCGCCGTCGAGGCTCAAGAGATTGCAGTCGAGACACAGAGGATCGTCGTCGAGATGGTCCGGGTCGACGTCGAGACGGTCCGGGTCGACGTCGAGACATGGCAGGCGTTCGACGCCGAAACCGAGGAGACGGTCGACGCCGAAGGGGCGATCGCCGTCGAGGGACCTACGTTCGACGTCTGGTCACCGTTCGTCGGCGTCGAGGGATCGTGCTGCGCGGCCTAGGACTGGGGGGGGCTCCCCTCAGTCCGGGAAGGATGGTGGCTCACCGGGATCGGTGTACTCGGAGGTGTATACTCCGAAGAAGTCTGTTACACCTCCTCCTCCGTTACCAAGAGGTCCGCATCCGAGGGCTCCAACCCCTCCTCCGTTGCCTCCGCTTCCGACAGGACCACGGACCCCTGTGCCTGAGAAGCCTCCACCGGTTCCACCGAGGTCGGTCTCTTTACCCAGACTACCGACCCCTCCCAAGAAGACTCCTAAGTCTAAGGAACCGCCCAAGCCCAGGACGGCCGTCCCAGGGAAACCGGATGAACGTCCGAGGCCCAGGAGATCTAGATCGCGCTCCAGACGGAGAGAAAGGTCGAGGAGCAGACACAGGTCCTCCACCCGTTCTAGACGTCGCCATAGGAGGCATAGATCCAGGTCCCGTACGACCTCGAGGACCCGCTCCTATTCACCTACTTTGTCCGATTCCCCGGAGACTAGGGTGTCTCCGATCGACGACATTGGTACATTCCAGGAGGTTCTCCTGAGGGGGGCTGCGAAGTTGGGTATCACGGTGACGGCTCCTACACCTACGACGTCCGTGATATTTGAGACTTTGCACAAAAAGCACCTGTCTCGCCCTCTTTTGCCGTTGGTGCCAGGACTGGTTGAACCTGCACAAGAGCTGTTTCTTACGCCTGCGGTGGTGAAGGCTGCCCCGTCCAGACTTCTGAAGAAATACAGGGCGCCTGACTCGGACCCTGCCTTCTTGAGGGTGGACCCAGTGCCCGACTCAGTGATAGTGACGGCGGCCAGGAAACAACATTCTACCACCCCGTCCTCCACCGTGCCTCCGGATAAGGAAAGCCGCTGGAATGATTCGGCAGGAAGGAAGGAGTGTGGGACTTCTTCCACCACGATGAAGGCGTCCAGCGACTCGGCATTACTGGGACGGTATGCCCGTGCGCTGTGGGATTCCGTGGAACAGTTCGCGGACCTTGTGCCGCGTGACAGGAAGGAAGACTTCATGGAAATCGTCAAGGAGGGGATGCTGGTCTCGAACCAGGCCATAAGTGTCGCAGCGGATATCTCCTTGTTGGCTGCTCATGGCTACTGCCACGGTATTAACCAACAACGCCATGTGTGGCTCAGGCTTACGTCTCTCAAGCCTGAGGCGCAACAACGAGTGGCCAATCTGCTGTTTTCCGGGGACACGCTCTTCGGGAAACACGCAGATGACGAAATGGCCCGGATGAAGGCCGAAGCAGAAACCCTGACGGCTGTGGGCTTGGAGAAGCCCAAAGACAAGAAACCCTACCGCCAGTTCCAACGGCGGTTCGGCTCGCAGGGGAAAGGAAGAGGACAGTCTTCTGGACAACAGCAGCAGCAACAACAGCAGCAGTTCCGAACACCCTTCCAAAAACGTCAGAGGGGTAGAGGTGGACAGCAGTCCTCTACCGCGACTAAGGCCCGGCCGGGTCTCGCCCCTGAGCGGTTACTTCTGTAGTAGGGGATCTCTGTGTATAGTCATAATCTAGTGAATAGTCCCGCCCATGTGCGTGGACCCCGGAGCAATCAAAAATAATCTCTTACAGTGTCAAAAAATGCAGAAAATGCATAGACACTTAAGAGAGAATTTAAAGACAGATAATGCAGCCAAAAGGCTACACTGTCCAGTACTTCAACTAGAAATTTCCACCATAAAATCCACAAAACAGCAAAGCCTGTACAGATTTCCCTTGCTTAACAGCAAAATCCCTCAGGAATGATAGAGAGAAGAACCTGGACAGACAAGCCCCATAGGCTGCCATTATGTGGCTTAATTAGGATACTGTGCCTTTAAGAGAACCTTCCAGAACCTTCTCTCAGTATCCCAGAATGCATAGCAGGTCCAACTTAGCCTCAGTTCTTTTTTCCGGCTCCTGCAAGCAGGACCCTGGAGCATTGAGCTCTCCCTTTCAAGGGTTTTTGTTGGTGTTTTACACTGATTTCGATTTTTGGTACTTTTAAAGTACTCTGGTGACTTTCTTTCTGTGTTTCTGCACTCTTTTTTGTCCAATAATGCCTGCATTATTCGACAAGTGCCCTGAGTGCTCTAGAAAGAAGGCCAAGACAGACTCCCATGAGGTCTGTATTCTCTGCCTTCCCTCTTCCCACATCCCTGAGGAGTGTAGGATCTGCAGAAGCTTCTCTGGAAGGACCCTGAAGGAGAGGAAGAAGATCAGGCTTCAGGGGCTTGAGGAGAGGAAGCTGAAGGCACGAGGTGGGTCAGGAGGGGCTCCTTCTACCCATGCTGAGGCCTCTGGGGGGCTCCCCAGGGGCAGGAAGACCAGCCCGCGCCCAAGGTCTCCGTCTGGGTCAGTTGCGCTGACCACGACGTCGAGGGGACGGTCAACGGCCAGTTCCAGGTCTCCCCAGGGCTCTGGGTCGAGAAAACGTCGCCCGTCGACGTCGAGGAACGTGTTCCGGCCGCCGTCGAAGCCGGTGTCGATATCCTCGTCGTCGCTGTCGGCGTCGAGTGATCGACATCGGAGGGCCCGGCGTCGGCGCTCGCCGTCGAGGCGACACCGCCGTTCGCCGTCGAGGACATCGTCGTCGAGGGGATCCTCGTCGTCAAGGTCGCCGTCGAGACAAAAGGCATCTCCGGCGCCGAAGAGGTCGACGTCGAAGCATTCCAAAAGGCCGACGTCGAGACGGTCGAGAAGATCGACGTCGAGAAGGTCGGAGAGGTCGACGTCGAGGAGATCCAAAGGGTCGCCGTCGAAGCGATCCAGGAAGTCGACGTCGAGACCGGCGAAGAGGTCGAGGTCGCCGTCGAGGCACCATCGCCCGTCGTCGAGGTTTCGTGGCTCGTCGATCTGGTCGGGGTCGACGTCGAGACGAAGACACGGTTCGACGTCGAGGAGTGTGATTCGGTCGACGCCGAAGGACCGTTCGACGTCGAGGGGACATCGGTCGTCGTCTGGACACCGGTCTTCAGCGTCTGTAGGTCCTAAGGACAGGCCCAAGACTGTGGGGGGCTCCCCACTCTCTGGTAGAGGTGATGGCTCGCCGGGACCGGCGCATTCCGGGGTGGATACTCCGATGAAGCCGTCTACGCCTCCTCCGCGGCCTGCTGTGCCGAAGGGTCCTCCTCCGAAGGCCCCTACCCCGCCTCCGAAGCCGGCTCCGCGGGACCCGCGTCCGGTTGCCCCTCCACCCCCGATCCCACCGAGGGGGGTGTCGATGCCTAAGTTCCCGACGCCTCCGAAGAAGACTCCTAAGAAGCCTGGAGCTCCTGACCCTGGGAGGCCGAAGGAGCGTCCGAGGCCCAAGAGGTCGAGGTCTCGCTCGGGGAGACGGGACAGATCGAGGAGTGGCCGCGGATCTTCATCACGATCCAGGCATCATCACAAGAGACGTCGGTCCAGGTCACGTTCTCCTTCTGGGACCCGTTCCTACTCGCCCACGCTGTCCGATTCGCCGGAGACTAGGGTGTCTCCGATAGACGATATTAGCACATTTCAGGAGGTTCTCCTGCGTGGTGCGGCGAAGTTGGGCATTGAGGTTGAAGCGCCTACGGCTTCTACCTCGGTAATCTTTGAGACTTTACACAAGAGGCACTTGTCTCGCCCCCTGTTACCTCTGGTGCCGGGGCTCCTTGAGCCCGCCGAACAGCTATTCCTGACGCCGGCGACGGTGAGATCTGTCCCTTCCAGGATACTGAAAAAGTACAGGGCTCCGGACTCAGACCCAGCCTTCTTGAGGAAAGACCCGGTACCGGATTCAGTCATCGTGACTGCTGCTCGGAAGCTTCATTCCACCTCCCCTGCGTCCACGGTGCCTCCGGACAAGGAGAGCCGGTGGATCGATTCTGCTGGTCGCAAGGCGTGTGGGACATCCGCCTCGTCCATGAAGGCAGCCAGTGACTCGGCTTTGCTGGGACGTTACGACCGGTCCCTTTGGGACTCGATGGAGCAGTTCGCAGACCTCGTCCCTCGAGACCGCAAGGAGGACTTTGTGGAGATCGTCAAGGAGGGGATGTTGGTCTCTAATCAGGCCATCGGCGCTGCAGCAGACATATCGTTGCTGTCCGCGCACGGATATTGCCACGGGATTCACCAGAGACGCCATGCTTGGCTCAGGTTGACATCGTTGAAACCGGAGGCACAGCAACGCGTGGCGAATCTCCCGTTTTCCGGAGATACCCTCTTCGGGAAGCACGCGGATGATGAGATGGCCAGGATGAAGGCCGAAGCGGAGACCCTGACGGCAGTGGGCCTGGAAAAGCCCAAGGAAAAGAAACCCTTCCGACAGTACCAGCGTCGGTTTGGGGCGCAGGGTCGTGGAAGGGGGCAGTCTGCTGGTCAACATCAACAGCGGCAGCAGCAGCAGCAGTACAGGCAGCCCTTCCAGAAGCGACAGGGTGGTAGAGGTCGTCAACAGTCCTCTACCGCGACCAAGGGCCCGGCCGGGTCCCGTCCCTGAGCTGTTACTTCCCCCTCGTCCGTTACCCGCTCCGGTGGGGGGAAGCGTTCAATTTTTTCTGGCAGAGTGGAGAAAAATTACTCAGGACAAGTGGGTGCTGAATATTGTTTGCAATGGATACAGTCTACGTTTCACCAGCCCTCCTCCATCGATTCCTCCCGTCAGCTCGCAGTATCAACTGCGCGAGCTTCAGACGGAGGCGGACGTTCTGCTAAGGAAAAGGGCGATCGAAGACGTACCTCTGTCTCAAAGAGGAAGAGGTCTGTACTCTCGGTTCTTTCTTGTCCGCAAGAAGGACAAAAACGAGTTCAGGCCCATTCTGGATTTGCGGCAGGCAAACAAGTGGATTCGCAGAGAAAAGTTTCGCATGCTGTCGTTGCATCAGATCTACCCTCAGCTGCAACGGGGAGACTGGATGTGTGCCATAGATCTACAGGACGCATACTTCCACGTGCCCATTGCATGCAAACACAGAAAATTTCTGCGCTTTCAAGTCGGCACCAATCACTATCAGTACACGGTGCTACCCTTCGGACTGAAGTCTGCACCCAGGACATTCTCAAAATGTATGGCAGTGGTAGCGGCACACCTGAGGAAGAACAAGGTGTTTGTCTACCCGTACCTGGACGATTGGTTGATCAAAGCCTCCTCCTTCTCGGAAGCTCGAGCACACTTCCAGAAGACGTGCGTTCTCTTGAACAGGCTGGGGTTGCACATCAACATGTCCAAGTCGGTCCCGATTCCGGTGCAGTGCATCCAGTACTTGGGGGCCTCCATCAATACGCTGTCAGCAAGCGTGTCTCCTTCGGAAGAGCGACGTTTATCACTCGTTCGGAAGGCTCAGGCTCTCATGAAAACTCCGTCTACGACGGTGAGGACCGTGTCTTCTCTACTGGGATCGATGGCCTCTTGCATTTTTCTCACTCCTCACGCACGGCTACAGATGCGTCCTCTGCAGGAGTGCTTGGAGGATCAGTGGGACCAGAGGAGAGGTTCTTGGGACGACAGGATACGACTGTCTCTACATGCTCTTCAGTCTCTGAAGTGGTGGTGCTCGAAGGAGAATCTCCTCAGAGGCGTTCCCTTCCACAAGGACATTCCCACACAGACCATCGTGACGGATGCGTCTCTCCTAGGTTGGGGGGCGCATTCCGGAGATCTGCAAATTCAAGGGACGTGGTCCCCGACGGAGTCCACGTACCACATCAATTTCCTGGAACTGAGAGCTGTTCACTTGGCACTGAAGGCCTTTCATCCGTCCTTTCAGACCAACTCTCTGCTTGTTCAGACGGACAACACGACTACGATGTATTACCTCAACAAGCAGGGGGGCTCGAGATCGCGCACTCTGTCGCAGGAGGCGCAGGCGATCTGGCACTGGCTTCTGGCTCGAGGACTGTCGATAACGGCCACCCATCTGCCAGGTGTGCAGAATGTTCAGGCAGACGAGCTGAGCAGAATCGTGCAGGAAAACCACGAATGGGTCATAAACGACGAAGTACTAGGAGAAGTCTTCGCAAGGTGGGGAACTCCAGACGTAGATCTGTTTGCCACCGCCGAAAACAGCAAATGCCGAGGCTTCGCCTCCAGGTACTACCAGCCAGGGACGCTGGGGAACGCGTTATGGATCAACTGGTCGAACAGCTTTCTGTACGCTTTTCCACCAATTCCCCTGATTCCGGCGGTTCTCATCAAGCTGTCTCAATCCAGGGCGAGAATGATTCTGATTGCCCCGGAATGGCCCAGACAGTGGTGGTTCACGGACCTGCTTCACCGATCTCTCCTTCCTCACATGAAGCTGCCGTGCAGGCCGGACCTTCTCACGAAGTTCGGGGGGCGGATGGTGCACCCCAACCTCTCGTCTTTGAGTTTGGCGGCATGGCTCCTGAAATAGTGCAATATGGCCATCTGAATCTCCCAGGGGATTGTATGGGCATACTGAAGGAGGCTAAGCGACCTTCCACTAGGACTTCCTATGCTTACAAGTGGAAGAGGTTTTGCATCTGGTGCAAGTCTAAGAACTATGACCCTACGTCATGCAAGGAAGATGTCATCCTTCCATATCTGCTTCATCTGGCGCAGTCGGGCCTTAATGTCCATTCCATTAAGGTTCATCTGGCTGCTTTGACTGCCTACAGGAAAGGCCCTTCACAGACTTCCTTTTTCCAGATCCCTGTGATCAAAGATTTTTTGGAAGGCTTGAAGAAAGTGTTCCCTCCTGTCAGGCTTCCTTCGCCTTCATGGGACTTGAATGTGGTGCTGTCCAGATTGATGAAGGAGCCTTTTGAACCCATTCATAAGGCTTCGTTGCAGCACCTGTCCTGGAAGGCGGCGTTCCTCGTGGCCATTACATCGGCCCGCAGGGTGAGTGAGATTCAGGCATTGTGTTGCCAAGAACCTTATACTGTATTTCATAATGCTAAAGTTGTTATGCGTACTCACCCTAAGTTTCTTCCCAAGGTTGTTTCTGATTTTCATATCAATCAGACTATCACTTTGCCTACGTTCTTTCAGAATCCTTCATCTCCGGCGGAAAGGTCTTTACATTCCCTGGATGTGCGGAGGGTGCTGAAGTTTTATCTTGATAAGACTAAAGATATTCGTAGGTCAGACCAATTGTTCGTCAATTATGGCTCAGTCAGGACAGGTCTTGCTACCTCTAAACAGTCCATCTCGAGGTGGATTGTGTCCTGCATACAGTTGTGTTACTACAAAGCTAATAAGACCTTAGGAGGTAAGCCTAAGGCTCATTCCACCAGGGGCAAAGCTGCTACGACAGCTATGCTCCGTAATGTTCCCATTGCAGAGATCTGCAAGGCGGCCACTTGGAAGTCGGTCCATACCTTTGCTAAGCATTACTGCCTGGACACTGATGCCAGGGCAGACGCTCAGGTTGGGCAGGCTTCGCTGCGGAATCTGTTCGCACAGTAGTGGCGTTATTTTATTCTCCACCGCCGCTTGGTGTGGGGATGGGCTTGCCATTCTATTCACTAGATTATGACTATACACAGAGATCCCCTACTACAGAAGGAGTAGTTTCTGTCCTGTAACTCCAGTTCTGTAGTAGGGGTATCTCTGTTATAGTCATAAGCGCCCTCCCGCCTCCCCGGTGGAGTGTTGTTCATGATCATAATGCTACAGGTCTGGCGTTTCCTACGCCCTCGAAAAGAACTGAGGCTAAGTTGGACCTGCTATGCATTCTGGGATACTGAGAGAAGGTTCTGGAAGGTTCTCTTAAAGGCACAGTATCCTAATTAAGCCACATAATGGCAGCCTATGGGGCTTGTCTGTCCAGGTTCTTCTCTCTATCATTCCTGAGGGATTTTGCTGTTAAGCAAGGGAAATCTGTACAGGCTTTGCTGTTTTGTGGATTTTATGGTGGAAATTTCTAGTTGAAGTACTGGACAGTGTAGCCTTTTGGCTGCATTATCTGTCTTTAAATTCTCTCTTAAGTGTCTATGCATTTTCTGCATTTTTTGACACTGTAAGAGATTATTTTTGATTGCTCCGGGGTCCACGCACATGGGCGGGACTATTCACTAGATTATGACTATAACAGAGATACCCCTACTACAGAACTGGAGTTACAGGACAGAAACTACTCCTTCCCCTTCATCCGTTACCCGCTCCGGTGGGGGGAAGCGTTCAATTTTTTCTGGCAGAGTGGAGAAAAATTACTCGGGACAAGTGGGTGCTGAATATTGTTTGCAATGGATACAGTCTTCGGTTCATCAGCCCTCCTCCATCGATTCCTCCGGTCAGCTCGCAGTACCAGCTGCGAGAGCTGCAGGCGGAGGCCGATATCCTGTTAAGGAAAAGGGGGATAGAAGATGTACCTCTGTCTCAAAGAGGAAGAGGTCTGTACTCCCCGTTCTTTCTGGTCCGCAAGAAGGACAAGAACGAGTTCAGGCCCATTCTGGACTTGCGACAGGCAAACAAGTGGATTCGCAGAGAAAAGTTTTGCATGCTGTTGTTGCATCAGATCTACCCTCAGTTGCAACGAGGAGATTGGATGTGTGCCATAGACCTACAGGATGCATACTTCCATGTACCCATTGCATGCAAACACAGGAAGTTTCTGCGATTTCAAGTCGGCACCAATCACTATCAGTACACGGTACTTCCATTCGGGCTGAAGTCTGCGCCCAGGACGTTCTCGAAGTGCATGGCAGTGGTAGCGGCACACCTGCGGAAGAACAAGGTGTTTGTCTACCCGTACCTGGACGATTGGTTGATCAAGGCCTCCTCCTTCTCGGAAGCTCAAGCACACTTCCAGAAGACGTGCGTTCTATTGAACAAGCTGGGGTTGCACATCAACATGTCCAAGTCTGTCCCGACTCCGGTCCAGTGCATCCAGTACTTGGGAGCCTCCATCGATACGCTGTCAGCAAGCGTGTCTCCTTCGGAGGAGAGACGTTTATCACTCCTTCGGAAGGCTCAGGCTCTTATGGCCGCTCCATCTCCAACAGTGAGGACGGGGCGTCTCTACTGGGATCGATGGCCTCTTGTATCTTCCTGACGCCACATGCACGGCTGCACATGAGACCGCTGCAAGAGTGCTTAGAAGATCAATGGGACCAGAGGAGAGGATCTTGGGACGACAAGATACGACTGTCTCTACATGCTCTTCATTCTCTGAAGTGGTGGTGTTCAGCGGAGAATCTCCTCGGAGGGGTTCCCTTCCACAAGGACATTCCCACTCAGACTATCGTGACGGATGCTTCTCTCCAGGGCTGGGGAGCGCACTCCGGAGACCTACAGATTCAAGGGACGTGGTCCCCGACGGAGTCCACGTACCACATCAATTTCCTGGAACTCAGAGCTGTTCACTTGGCACTGAAGGCCTTTCATCCGTCCTTTCAGACCAACTCTCTGCTTGTTCAGACGGACAACACGACAACGATGTATTACCTCAACAAGCAGGGGGGCTCGAGATCACGCACAGGAGGCGCAGGCGATCTGGCACTGGCTTCAGGCTCGAGGACTGTCGATAACGGCCACGCATCTGCCAGGTGTACAGAATGTTCAGGCATACGAACTGAGCAGACTGATTCAGGAAAACCACGAATGGGTCATAAACGACGAAGTACTAGGAGAAGTCTTCGCAAGGTGGGGAACGCCAGACGTAGATCTGTTCGCCACCGCCGAAAACAGCAAATGCCGAGACTTCGCCTCCAGGTACTACCAGTCAGGGACGCTGGGGAACGCGTTATGGATCAACTGGTCGAACAGCTTTCTGTACGCTTTTCCACCCATTCCCCTGATTCCGACGGTTCTCATCAAGCTGTCCCAGTCCAGGGCGCGGATGATACTGATTGCCCCGGAATGGCCCAGACAGTGGTGGTTCACGGACCTGCTTCACCGGTCTCTCCTTCCTCACATGAAGCTGCCGTGCTGGCCGGACCTTCTCACGAAGTTCGGGGGGCGGATGGTGCACCCCAACCTCTCGTCTTTGAGTTTGGCGGCATGGCTCCTGAAATAGTGCAATATGGCCATCTGAATCTCCCTGAGGATTGTATGGACATACTGAAGGAGGCTAAGCGACCTTCCACTAGGACTTCTTATGCTTACAAGTGGAAGAGGTTTTGCATCTGGCGCAAGTCTAAGAACTATGACCCGACTACATGCAAGGAGGATGTGATCCTTCCATATCTGCTGCATCTGGCGCAGTCTGGCCTTAATGTTCATTCCAGTAAGGTTCATCTGGCTGCTTTGACTGCCTACAGGAAATGCCCTTCACAGACTTCCTTCTTCCAGATCCCTGTGATCAAAGATTTTTTGGAAGGCTTGAAGAAAGTGTTCCCTCCTGTCAGGCTTCCTTCGCCTTCGTGGGACTTGAATGTGGTGCTGTCCAGATTGATGAAGGAGCCTTTTGAACCTATTCATAAGGCTTCGTTGCAGCACCTGTCCTGGAAGGCGGCGTTCCTCGTGGCCATTACATCGGCCCGCAGGGTGGGTGAAATTCAGGCGTTGTGTTGCCAAGAACCTTATACTGTATTTCATGCTGCTAAGGTTGTTATGCGTACTCACCCTAAGTTTCTTCCCAAGGTTGTTTCTGATTTTTCATATCAACCAGATTATAACTTTACCTACGTTCTTTCAGAATCCTTCATCTCCAGCGGAAAGGTCTTTGCATTCCCTGGATGTTAGTAGGGTGCTGAAATTTTATCTGGATAAAACCAAAGATATTCGTAGGTCAGACCAATTGTTCATCAATTATGGATCGGTCAGGACAGGTCTTGCTACCTCTAAACAGTCCATCTCTAGGTGGATTGTGTCATGCATACAATTGTGTTACTACAAAGCTAATAAGACCTTAGGGGGCAAACCTAAGGCTCATTCCACCAGGGGCAAGGCTGCCACGACAGCATTGCTCCGTAATGTTCCCATTGCAGAGATCTGCAAGGCGGCCACTTGGAAGTCGGTCCATACCTTTGCTAAGCATTACTGCCTGGACTCTGATGCCAGGGCAGACGCTCAGGTTGGGCAGGCTTCGCTGCGGAATCTGTTCGCACTATAGTGGTGTGATTTTTTTATTCTCCACCGCCGCTTGGTGTGGGGATGGGCTTTCCATTCTATTCACTAGATTATGACTATACACAGAGATCCCCTACTACAGAAGGAGTAGTTTCTGTCCTGTAACTCCAGTTCTGTAGTAGGGGTATCTGTTATAGTCCTAAGCGCCCTCCCTCCTCCCCGGTGGAGAGAGATTTTCATGTAAGGAATGCTACAGGTCTGGCGTGTTACGCCTTCAAAAAGAACTGAAAGTAACTGGGACCTGCAGGGCATTCTGGGATACTGTGAAGTTCTGGAAAGTTCTCTTAAAGGCACAGTATCCTGTTCTGAGCCACATAATGGCAGCCTATGGGGCTTGTCTGTCCAGGTTCTTCTCTCTATCATTCCTGAGGGATTTTGCTGGTAAAGCAAGGGAAATCTGTACAGGCTTTGCTGTTTTGTGGATTTTATGGTGGAATTTCTAGTTGAAGTACTGGACAGTGTAGCCTTTTTAGGCTGCATTATCTGTCTTTAAATTCTCTCTTAAGTGTCTGTGCAGTTCTGCATTTTTTTGACACTGTAAGAGATTATTTTTGATTGCTCCGAGGTCCACGCACATGGGCGGGACTATTCACTAGATTATGACTATAACAGAGATACCCCTACTACAGAACTGGAGTTACAGGACAGAAACTACTCCTTCTGCCCCACTCTCTGTATTCCTTGATTGTCTGAGCATCTCTCACCTATGTGCGTCTCCCTTTGCCTTGTTTTCTCATGACTGTCACTGCATTTTTTCCCTTGTGCCATGCTGCACAGTAACGGCTATGCTACATACTATTGCGGAAAAAAAACATTGGCGCGGCATAATCCAAGCCCATGTGGAATATTTGTGCTGTTTTAGGTGGCAGTTCAGAGTGCTGGTTAAGTGTTGTGTTGAATATTTATGGTGGGGTTGCTTAAAGGGGTCGTTTTGTTGGTGCTCTGTTAGATGCATTAGAACTATATATTTCTTGTTAGATGGAGTAGCTAGAGATGTGTTGATTTTCGCTGTATGTCAAATTGTCCTGTGTGCACGTTTCTAGACCGAAAATGGCGGTCAATCCACTAATTTATTTGTGAATATGCACCAGGCAGGAATTCTATAAATACACTTCTACACCTATATAATATTTATGTGCGTATTTATTTATAATTGTATTTAAGTGATTAGATATTTACGATATATTATTAGATTGTAGGTTGTAGCACCGTCTCGCTGTATAGGGGAATTACTGAGATAAGAACTTTGCCCCTAAAAATCTGGACAATTGAATAGTGGTCTCTGATAACTTGCATACATTTAATAACTGACTTGGTTGAGAAATATTGTACAACGGGAGGATTTTAGTTAATTTATTGAGTTTTTAGGTTGGAATGATTTTATAACAATTTTATATTGTGTACATCATTTTGTGGGAATCAGCCTATTGAAATGTTTTATTAATTACTGTTTTTTTGTCCTCCTCTCTTATATACTGACCGTGATATATATTGCATTTAGGCACTTTAGGGTAGTTGGCATTGACCATACCTATAATACTGGTCATATATATACTATGCTGCTCAGTCTCTTTGCACATATGAAACACTTTTGCACTTTTTGCACATTTGCACTTAATTTTCATATACAAGGGTCTCGTTTTTTAGGATAATGGGGGGGGGGTAACCTTTCTTAAGCACTTAGTCACTTTATACAGCAGTAGGATATCTTGTGCATTAACCAGGATAATAGAAATATATACATGATGAAGGGGGTGAGTGGTATTTAGACTGTAATATATCCCCGTACCCTATCATATTGTTTAGAATATTATATAGGATTATATACATATATATATTTATTGAATAGGTAGTTTTAATGTATTTTACTGTATTTTACAGTGATTTGTTTCCTGGATGTTACTGCAAATTGCAATGTCACGCACATTTTTTTAACATGATTTTAGCATTTATGCTGTAATTGATGTGAACTTTAAAAAATGTGTAGTATGTTTTCCATGTCTATAGCTGCTGCACTTTGCACTTTATAAGGAGGTAATACCGCCCATGCGCTGTCATGTGATCAAGGCTGTCTCTTCTTGCCGAAACGCGACATGGTGATTGCAAAATAAAAATCACTTAGACGAATCTGGGTCTACTCTTGCCTTCTTCATGCAGGAATAGAGAAACAAAGGCAAGTGTGCTGATATATATGCGTGCGTATATATATATATATAATATATATATATATATATATATATATGTACACACATCTCCCTCTCCCAGAATTAATAAAGTAATTTATTGGCAAGTCATCAGCACTGATGGACATGTTTTGGACTGTTGAAACAAGCAACCTTCTTCCTCACAACAGGCATTCCCTCACTTCTGTAAGGTGATGGTCTTGCATAGATATGCTCCTTACTCCTTTAAAGGGAGAGATATTAGATTAAAGATGTGATTTTCTGGTTTGGCGTAGACCATCCGCAATCTTTAAATTTGCATCAGCATAGAAAGAAAGTGCCCCCTCACCCCATCCATTTAAACAAACATGAAAACTCTGTGTGGCTCATTTGGCTGAAATGGGTACATGTCTAGTTAAGTAAGCCAGACTTGAGTAAGTAGGGAAAACCGGTTGTTGCATGTTAATTGTCCTGTTCTCAAGCATAGCGATATTGGGGCGGAAATGATTTCCATATTTTTGAGGGCCCCTTTCCTAATACTAATGGACGAGTACAACAGATGTTTGGTATTTTGGCCTGTTAAGTGCCCCGACTGATGCTTAACAGGCTTTTTGACTAATACAAGCATGTGTTCATAACGCCGAACTACTTTTTCCAAACAACTCCATGCCATTCGGACATTATATTTCAGTCCATTCCTTTCATTTACCAACTCTTTCCATTCTGGTATTCCTAGTCCTGCTTCATCTAAAGTAAAGCAATTGGATTAAAGTGCTATATCACAGTGGGTTGGAAACAGAACAAGGAAAGGCACGGACAGCGGGAGGGAGGGCAGGAAAGGCACGGACAGCGGGAGGGAGGGCAGGAAAGGCACGGACAGCGGGAGGGGGGCGGGAAAGGCACGGACAGCGGGAGGGGGGCGGGAAAGGCACGGACAGCAGGAGGGGGCGGGAAAGGCACGGACAGCGGGAGGGGAGGCGGGAAAGGCACGGACAGCGGGAGGGGGGTGTGGGAACGGGCACACGGACAGCGGGAGGGGGGTGGCGGGAACGGCCACAATCAAAAGCACTCACCTGGACCTGGATTTCCTCCGGCGGCGGTCGGCCGCGGAATGACCAAAAGAAACATGGACGACCAAAAAAATAAACCCCGCCCACCGCCGCACTGACGTCCTAAAAGGGGCTGGATGAGAAAAAATCTCAGGAACGCCCACGAGTCGCCTCGCAGAATGACGGACGCCTCTGTTTTCCAATGACTAGCCTCCATTTATGGAGCTAGCCAATGGAAAACAGAGGCGGGACAAGCCCACATACTGCAAAACAAAAGGATTTCGCCTGCGCGAAAGTCTGCTGCGCAGCTTTCGGCGAGGCGAAACCTAAAAAGCGCTTTAGGCTCCAAGACTGGGATAAGAAGGGGATGACTCTGAATGTAATTGAGGCCAATCTTTCCGCTTTCCTAGCTCCAGTGCCTTTGTCAGTGCTAACCCGCTTTAAGAGACACAGGGAAGCTAGATATTCAAAACAAAAACCCAGGACATGATAAAGAAATAGAAATAAAGCTAAACAGTGCACTATAGCATAGATGCAGAAAGACTCTCAAGAGTGTTCAACAGAGGTGCGCAGGTGTACCTTGGGTACACACCGTGCAGATCTGGCACGGAAGCAGCTCTCCTGGACATACGTTGGGCACTCACAGCACACACTCATGTAAAATGGCTAAACTGAAACGGACTATGAAACGGTCTGGATATATTTAAAGAATAACCGAGGCTGTGTGCTTTATTCCATCTCAGAAGGCTTACAGAAGCCCAACAAAGAAAGAAGGTGGTGAAAGGTTTCCCAAATTAAAATGATTTGCATTTCTTATGCAGGGAACAAAAAAACAGTGATCCTTTCCCATTCTTACTACTACAGCCCTTACAAAGAAATGCCTGAAGAAACACGCCAAAGAAAAAAACTGAAAAATAACGTTTTTTTTTTATTGAAGACCCCTTTCACCCATCCATACCTGAAAGCTCCTGGACATTCTCTAGTCCTTCTCGGCAGGCACGGGCACCAATTCACCCCTCATTAATCCCTGATCCATCAGCATGCGAGAGGCGAAGCAGCACAGCGGGAGTATTTCAAGCAAGTAACTTTTTGTCCGCAGTGTAATGCAAATGAGAGGGCGCCAGTGGACATATTAACAGGCACGCTCAACCGAGTAACTTGGATGGATGTTGTATCACTGCACCTGTTAATTAAGGCCCCTCGCAATCTTCATATTTACCGGGTGCGGAATTATTCCATCAAATAATAGGGCACTGTATGAGTAACTCGCCTTTCAGACTGGACTTCTTCCGTGAAGCTCTGCTCCTGAGCGCCTAGAGAAGCAGACACACCCCAGGCCCTGGCAGCAGGTTAACGGGCTTCTTCTGCGTCACTCATTGCCTTTCTGCTTAAGCCCATCTTTTGTGTGCCTTGAACTTTGAAGGTCAGCCCTTCTGCTTGGCCACTGCCGAGCCCGAGAGAACTCTCCCTGGACACAGAGGCCTTTTATGCAGTGCGAGGGGGGTGCTTGTAGCACAGATGTTTTCACAGCAAATAAAAACGCACTGAAGGGCAGGCCCGTGTAGCAAAAGGCGCCATCAATCTTTCAGACGCTGCGGTGGATCCCGAAGCACTTGCTTTCGGGTCGGGCACTGTGTTCTCTCGCAGCTTACAAGCGGCTGTGAAGGGAAAGTGAAAGTGCGCCATGCGCGCGCTGTCAGCCTCCGGGACAGGAGATGGGCACGCGAGCAGAGTGCACATCTCCTGTCCGCGCGTTCCACCTCCTGTCTCCCTTCGGGACAGAAAGCGACAGCAATAGTCTTGCTAGCGAAACAGCGCGTGCGCTGCGTTCGCACGTGAGACGTAAAAAAACAAGAAATTCAGCAGTTATAGGTAGCTAAGCTAACTATCTCACAACACCCCCCAATTCACTGCTTATGACCTCATATATTTCATCACTCATGACATGGCTAGTGACGTCACTCATGACATCTCAAATGACATCATCCACAAAATCACTAACGCACCCATTCACCCCCCCCCACGGAACCTTTCATACAGCCACTTCCACACAACCATTCACAAACCAGTACTTAGACACACACTCAATGATTCATAGATCTACACACACATCTACTCACTCACCTTTACAACCACTTATGCACCCAACTCACTAACTCACTAATACCGCCACTGACCTATCCACTCAAACACCCACTCACATGCTGAGTCAGTCACCCATAGAGCTACTCACACTCTTACTCACCCATACAGTCAATAACGCAACCACTTATCAACCAAATGGCTAGAGACACTAACCCACAGATACTAACACGCACACACTCACCCATACAGTCACTCATATGCCCCATCACTCACATATACTGCCTTTCACATTACTAGTTACTCACTCATATACCACTTGTGAGAAGTTGGCCTGATGTGCAGTGCTCACTATTCTAGTGATCACTATATATCAGTCCAAACAACCCTTATTGATGATTGGTTGTAAGTCAACCTTATAGACCAGCTATCCTAGTAGCATGGATACGAGCAGTCTAAGGCTAAGACTCTAGAGGGCGTGTTAAGCCAGCTGTTTTACCATCACATTACCCCTTGAACACCCAGTGAAAGGACACCACACAAGTGTTATGAAAATAAACAATGTATTTATTAGAATCACAACAACCCTGTACTCTTTATGAGGACAGGGTGCTAAGCACACAACAAAACTCTTACGAAAATACTTTTAAGTTAGCACGTTACACAAATGCCCGAGGGGCACGAAAAACCATATACACTAAAAGTGGAATGCGAATTACTAGCAGGTAAGTAACAGTTCTAATAGGCTTTGGAATCGCTAGGACTGGACTAGGGAATCGTTAGATTACTACTAGGAGGCCCAGGGGACTCGGGTGCAGAGTGTGCACTCTCACGCGGGATGCGGGACAAAGTCTATGGAGGCTAGTAAAGGCAAAGTTAGTGTTCACGGGCGAACCCGACCTGGTAGGAAGAAAACGACAGTGGATCCTGACCCTTGGATAGTGAGGCTATGCTGGGACACCGGAGTGCCGAAGTTACCTAGCCCAGGGGCTGCAGCTGCATAGGCCTGAAAAGACGTCGGGGATCTCGTTGCCGGACCGGGAGCCTGGAAGGAAGAAGTTGCTGGCAGGCGACCAGTGAAGGAAAGTTCGATGGATCCAAGCCTGGATCAAGGAAGAAGAAACCTGAAAGCAGAGGGGACCAAGTTCTTGAATCACTAGCCAGTGATTAAGTGGGCACCAGGATGGCACCGGGCGAAGTCACCGCAGTCAGGTGAGTGGGCGCTGCTGGGCTCTGCAGTCTCTCGGACCAGGAGGCGTTGTCGGCGACCAGGATGGAGGTGCGAGCTGTCCCACGAAGGATGAAGTCGTTGGCGTCGAAGTTACCCAGGATTGGGCAACAAGCCTTGGCTAATTCAAGCCCACGCGGTGGACTCAAAATGGCGTCTTGAGTGGACCAGGAGGGTCCAGGGTGCTCCTCTTCTGGAAGGGAGCAAGGGCCAGTCTGGAGCAACCAGACCAGCAGCAGAAATGTCGTCGGGCGTCGTCAGGGAGGCCACAAGCCAACGGGCTAGTAGCCAAACAACGCGGTGAGCAGCGGAAAGCAGAAGGGCCCCACGCAGATCGTGGAGATGCTGGGGGGCTGCTCTTCGGTGCTGGAGCTGCTCAGGGTGGGGGCTTCTCGGACCCCAAAGCACTCACCAGTGGAATACTCGGCGGGCTTGCTGTGCAGAAGTCGTGCAGTCTTGGCGATGGCCGGTCCCTCGAGGTCTCGTCGCACCCACGGTTCTCAGCTGTGCTGTAGAGGTGGGTAGAGGTCAGAGGTGCCAGGGAAGCCGGGTCTCGTCGAGCTGGGCAGTCGGATTCCGGAGGAAGGACGTGCAGCAGACCGCAGTGTTCTGTAGATGGTGCCTGCGGGTGCAGGGTGACTACTCCTTAGTCACAAGGGAGAAATCTTAGGAAGAAGTCTTGAGTTCCTTTCGCAGAAAGTAGTTTCAGGATTCAAAGATGATCTGATTTGGAAGGGGGCCAGTCTCTACCTTTATCCTGTAAAAAGGGGCTGGCACGCGACTAAGTCCTGCCCTATGGGTGGGACTAGGAGGGGGGTGGTTACACCCACTTCCTTGGCGGGCTTTTCCCCAGCACAGGGTCTGGAGTGACCCTGGAACTGGTTCAAGCCGGCCTATGCACAGTGAGCACCGGGGTGCTACTTGCAGTCACCTTCCTCTAAAGCCCTGCCTACCTACAATACACAAAACCCTGTCTGGGACGGTGCTGGCACCGCCCCTGGCAGGAAACCCTTTGTCCTTATCTCCTGCTCTGGGAGGACTCCCAGCAGCAGGAGGGCAGACTTGTGTCTCGGTGGCAGCATCCATTTTGTGGATGCTAAGGCTCTGTCTGACTTTTAACCGGGTTATAGGTTACAGGCATGTCGTGTCCCTCTAGAAGGGTGGAATGCTAACCCCGTCGCCAGAATTGGCGAGGGGTTAGTATTCCAATTCGTATGACACCTTACTCGACATGTTTTGATAAAGCGATACCAGAGTTGGCACATAACCGCGAGGATTATAATGCACTTAAGAGTATATGGTATGCGATATCATGGAAACGGCTAAGGGATAGATCCCGAAAGCCGCAGACAGGCTCAGCTCATGCCAGAGCACCATCTCACACGATTCCAAGCACTCTGCCTTCAGGATTGTTAAGGCCTGCCATAGGAGTGACTGATAGGAGATCTGTGTGTCCATTTTAGGGTTAGATATAGGTATACTATATCTAAAGCAAAGGGTGTTTACACCACCTTGCCCCAGCTGTCGTGCAGCCAGTTGTGTCAGATTTAGGTAGTCAATCCAGGGGTGGCACAATACGTGCTTCAGCCCCTGGGAGACTTCTGGGTGCACCTCAGCCCTGGGTACAGGGACTTGGAGAGGGCCCAGTGCCAATTCAGTACCTGGGTACAATTTGGATAGAGAGAACAGCTAGGCTGTGGGTCTGATTAGCAGGCCCACAGCCAGGGAAAGTCGTAAACCAGTGCAGCAAAAAGCAAAAATCTGGGTGATCATAGGATTGCAGACCCTACTCTCCTACATGACCCCCCCCCAAACTTTGGGACAATAAACTAACCTTGACCAGGTGAGTCTTCTTGCTCTAAGTGGAAATACCTGGAGAGCCCATCAGCATTGCTGTGATCAGTCCCAGGTCTATGCTCCACTGTAAAATCCATCCCCTGTAGGGAAATGGACCACCTAAGCAGTTTGGGGTTTTCACCCTTCATCTGATTTAGCCACAAGAGGGGCTTATGGTCTGTCTGAATGGTGAAGTGAGTGCCAAACAAGTAGGCCCTCAGCTTCTTCAGGGCCCAGACCACAGCAAAGGCCTCCCTCTCAATAGCTGACCAATTTTTCTCTCTGGGTGTCAACCTCCTACTAATGAAAGCAATAGGCTGATCATTACCATCAAAATTCAGTTGAGACAGAACAGCTCCCACACCCAACTCAGAAGCATCTGTTTGGACAATGAATGGCTTGGAGTAATCTGGACTCTTGAGGATAGGTGCTGTGCACATGGCCTGCTTTAGGTCATTGAATGCTTTCTGACAGTTTGCTGTCCACTGAACTTTCTTTGGCATCTTTTTGCTTGTCAGGTCATTAAGGGGGGCCACTATGGACCCATAATTTCTGACAAACTTCCTATAGTACCCAGTCAGGCCCAAGAAAGCTCGAACCTGAGTCTGGGTGATTGGAGGAGTCCAGTCCTTGATGGCCTGTATCTTACTCTCCAGTGGCTGAACCTGGCCTCCACCTACAAGGTGGCCCAGGTATACAACCTGTGACTGCCCTATCTGGCACTTTGTGGCCTTGATAGTGAGGCCTGCCTTTTGCAGGGCCTCTAACACTTTCCTCAGGTGGACCAGGTGATCCTCCCAGGTGGAGCTAAAGACAGCAATATCGTCAAGATAAGCTGCACAGAAGTCATCCAGCCCAGTGAGGACTTGATTCACCAACCTTTGGAAGGTGGCAGGTGCATTTTTCAGTCCAAAGGGCATTACCACAAATTGATAATGCCCTCCAGGGGTAGAAAATGCTGTCTTAGGTTTGGCTTCCTCAGCTAACCTGATTTGCCAATACCCAGCTGTCAAATCAAATGTGCTTAAGAAGTTGGCAGAAGCCAATCTATCTATAAGCTCATCTGCTCTTGGTATTGGGTGGGCATCAGTCTTAGTGACTGCATTGAGGCCTCTGTAGTCTACGCAAAACCTCATCTCTCTCTTACCACCCTGGGTGTGAGGCTTGGGCACTAGAACTACTGGGCTAGCCCAAGGGCTATCTGAGGGCTCAATGACTCCCAGTTCCAACATTTTCTGCACTTCAGTTTTGATGCAGTCTCTAACATGATCAGGCTGCCTGTAGATTTTACTCTTGACAGGCAGACTGTCTCCAGTGTCAACATCATGGGTGCACCAATCAGTTTGGCTGGGTGTCAGAGAGAACATATGTCGAAAGGATTGCAGAACTTGCCTGCAATCCTGTTGCTGATGTTCAGTGAGGCTGCCACAAAAGACAACACCATCAACTGACCCATCATCAGGATTCTGAGTGAGCAGGTCTGGGAGAGGGTCACTCTCTTCCTCCTGTCCCTCATCTGTGGCCATGAGCAAGCTCATGTCCTTCCTGTCAACATATGCTTTGAGCCTGTTAACATGGAGCACTCTGAGAGGGCTCCTGGGAGTTCCAAGGTCCACCAAGTAGGTAACCTCTCCCTTTTGCTCAATGATGGTGTGGGGCCCAGACCATTTGTCTTTCAGAGCTGCTGGGGCCACTGGCTCCAGCACCCACACCTTCTGTCCTGGCTGGTACACAGTCAGTACAGCCTTTTGGTCATGCCAAGCTTTTTGAAGTTCCTGGCTGGCCTCAAGGTTTTTAGATGCCTTCTCCATATACTCAGCCATCCTGGAGCGGAGACCAAGTACATAGTCCACTATGTTGGTTGCAGGCTTTTTGAGAGGTCTCTCCCATCCTTCCTTCACCAAACACAGGGGTCCTCTTACAGGATGCCCATACAGAAGCTCAAAAGGGCTGTAACCAACCCCCTTCTGTGGGACCTCTCTGTAAGCAAACAGGAGGCAGGGGATCAGGACATCCCATCTTCTCCTAAGAGGTTCAGGTAGTCCATGAATCATCCCTTTCAGGGTCCTGTTGAATCTCTCAACAAGCCCATTGCATTGTGGATGATAGGGTGTGGTGAACTTGTAGTTCACACCACACTCCTTCCACATGGCAGTCAGATATCCTGACATGAAGTTTGTACCTCTGTCAGAAACGACCTCCTTAGGGAAACCCACTCTGGAGAACACTCCAACTAGGGCTCTTGCCACTACAGGGGCTGTAGTGGTCCTAAGGGGAATAGCCTCAGGATACCTGGTGGCATGGTCCACCACCACCAGTATAAACTTGTGTCCTGATGCTGTCTGGGGTTCCATTGGACCAACAATGTCAATCCCCACTCTTTCAAAGGGAACCCCCACCACAGGTAGTGGTATGAGGGGGGCCTTTGTTGTGCCACCTGACTTGCCACTGGCTTGGCAAGTGACACATGAGCGACAAAACTCCTTGGTATTCTCATTCATATGGGGCCAGTGAAAGTGTGAGACAAGCCTGTCCCAAGTCTTTGTCTGACCTAAATGACCTGCAAGGGGAATCTCATGGGCCAAGGTGAGAAGGAAACCTCTCAGAGACAAGGGGATGACCAGCCTCCTGGTTGCACCAGGCTTGGGGTCTCTTGACTCAGAGTACAGGAGTCCATCTTCCCAGTATACCCTGTGGGCACCTGTGGCATTCCCTGCAGCCTCAGCAGCAGCCTGCTGTCTGAGGGGTTCAAGGGAAGGGCAGCTCAACTGTTCCTTCCCCAGGTCTGCTCTGGAGGGTCCCCCTGAGCCCAGAAACTCAACTTGATCAAGTTCAAGCTCTTTAGGCTCAGTTTCCCTCAGCTCTGCTAGATCAGCCTCCTCAGAGACTTGATCCTCAACCTGGGGCAAGGGGGAAGGCAAAGCCTTACCCTTACTGCTCTTCTTCTTGGGAGGTGTCTGGTCCATAATTTCAGGATCCAGCACCTGTTCAGTGGGGCATCTTCTGGCCTGTGACCTAGTCACAGCAAGCACATGTGCTGGCAAGCCTAACATCTCCATGTGAGTCCTCTGCTCCACTTCTGACCATTGTGATGACTCCAAATCATTGCCCAACAAACAATCAACTGGGAGGTCTGAACTGACTACAACTTTCTTTTGTCCCTTCACTCCACCCCAGGAGAAAGCTACAATTGCCACACTATGACTAGTAGTGACATTGCTGGCATTGGTCACCAGGAAATCAGTACCTGGCATGATCTGTCCAGGGTCCACAAAGTTAGGTGTCACCATGGTGACACTGGCACAAGTGTCCCTATAGGCCTGAGCCATTTTGCCATTAATCAAAGGTGTCTGCCTGTATTTGCCCAAAGTATTGGGACTTATTTCAGGGGACATATCCATATCCCCTGTACAGACAAGGACAGCCTGAGTGAGTGTGCCAACTAAGTTGTCAGACCCCTCAGTACCCAAGGTTAACCCAACTAATGCCTTGGGAGTGACACTACCACTACTGACTGTACTAGGGGGTGCAGTTGCTTTAGGAGCTGTAGTGGCAGGAGTTTGTCCTCCTCCTCTTTTGGTGCACTCACTAAACCAGTGAGATTTACTTTTGCAGTACTGGCACCACCTTTTGGACTGGCCTTCTTGAGTCTTCTTCTTCTGGGAAGCCTGACCCCCACCCTCTTTGGTTTGTTGGGGACCTGGTGAAGACTTCTGGTCATTTTGCTCATTCTTAACATTACCCTTCTGGTCTGCTTTCTTCTGACCACCCTGGTTCTGGTTCTGGTTCTGCTTGATCCTTGTCCTGACCCATTTGTCTGCCTTCTTTCCCAATTCTTGGGGAGAGGTCAGATCTGAATCAACAAGGTGCTGGTGCAGCAACTGGTTCTGACAATTGTTTAAAATTTGTTCTCTCATCATTAGATTATACAATCCTGTGTAATCTGTAACCTTGCTACCCAGCAACCAGCCCTCCAAAGCCTTAGTGGCACAATCCACAAAATCAGACCAGTCCTGAGACTGAGTTTTCTGGGTGTCTCTGAACAGCAACCTGTACTGCTCAGTGGTTAAACCAAACCCATCAACCAGTGTATTCTTCAGGACCTGGTAATTGTTAGCATCCTCCACTCTTGTAGTGAGGAGCTTATCTCTACCTTTACCATCAAAGGAGAGCCACAGTATAGCTGCCCACTGACTCTGGGGAATGTTCTGCACAGTGCAGGCCCTCTCCAGAGCAGCCATCCATTTCTGGATGTCATCCCCTTGCTTAAAGGGGGGCACTATTTTAGTCAGGTGTTTAGTATCTAAACCCTTCTCTCTATCTCTTGGGAGATTGCTGCCACCAGTGGGAGCTAGCCCACTCATCTGCTGCTCTCTTGCCAGGGCAAGCTTCTCTTTGGCCAGGGCAATTTCTTCCCTTTCAATCCTCAGTTCAGCTTGTCTCATCCTAGCTTCATGCTCCTTTCTCTGAGGGGAAGTAAATCTCCTCTGTGGAGGATTCCTTCTCCCCTGAGAAGAGGCATTAGAGTGCAGAGATCTATTGGAGTCCCTAGAAAGAGATCTATCTCTCCTAACTCCAAGGTTAGGCCCACTTCGGGTTAGTACTGGGGGGCCCCCAGATCCTAGCCCAAGTAAGTCTAAGTTGGTCCTAGTTAGCCTTCTGACTACCTCAAGACCCTTGTCTACCTCATCCCCAGAGAGTACCTCCTCATCCTCCTCCTCAACTGCTGAATCAGTGTTGGGGAGGTCTGGATCCCCAGAGGTTCCCTCTAAGGCTGGCATGCTCTCATGTAACTGAGAGAGCTTTCTGGCATCATATGTCTCTAAGAGACCTATCAGAAAGGGTAGGGTGGGGTTAGACCCCTGTTTCAGTTTCCTGGAGACACAGAGTTGCCTCATCTCCTGAAAATTGAGAGCTGCATATCTTGAAGTGACCTGTGGAGGGTCAACACTGACCAGGGGAGTCTCAGCAGAGTCCCCCTGAGTCGACATGCTTTTCTAGTGAGGTGTAAGTGGTGCACTTACCTACACTATATGTTTGCCTACTGATCCCTTGCTAGAGTTGTAGTTTAGGGTGTGCTAGGCCCTAGGAGCTACAACAGCTGGTTCAGTAGAACTCAGAGTATTCTAAGCTAAGTTATATGTACCTTTAGTACTTATGTGATCTTTCACAAGATATTCTTAGGGCATGTGTGGTAAAACAACAGCAAGCTCAAATCCCAACCGCTGCTCACCAATGTGAGAAGTTGGCCTGATGTGCAGTGCTCACTATTCTAGTGATCACTATATATCAGTCCAAACAACCCTTATTGATGATTGGTTGTAAGTCAACCTTATAGACCAGCTATCCTAGTAGCATGGATACGAGCAGTCTAAGGCTAAGACTCTAGAGGGCGTGTTAAGCCAGCTGTTTTACCATCACATTACCCCTTGAACACCCAGTGAAAGGACACCACACAAGTGTTATGAAAATAAACAATGTATTTATTAGAATCACAACAACCCTGTACTCTTTATGAGGACAGGGTGCTAAGCACACAACAAAACTCTTACGAAAATACTTTTAAGTTAGCACGTTACACAAATGCCCGAGGGGCACGAAAAACCATATACACTAAAAGTGGAATGCGAATTACTAGCAGGTAAGTAACAGTTCTAATAGGCTTTGGAATCGCTAGGACTGGACTAGGGAATCGTTAGATTACTACTAGGAGGCCCAGGGGACTCGGGTGCAGAGTGTGCACTCTCACGCGGGATGCGGGACAAAGTCTATGGAGGCTAGTAAAGGCAAAGTTAGTGTTCACGGGCGAACCCGACCTGGTAGGAAGAAAACGACAGTGGATCCTGACCCTTGGATAGTGAGGCTATGCTGGGACACCGGAGTGCCGAAGTTACCTAGCCCAGGGGCTGCAGCTGCATAGGCCTGAAAAGACGTCGGGGATCTCGTTGCCGGACCGGGAGCCTGGAAGGAAGAAGTTGCTGGCAGGCGACCAGTGAAGGAAAGTTCGATGGATCCAAGCCTGGATCAAGGAAGAAGAAACCTGAAAGCAGAGGGGACCAAGTTCTTGAATCACTAGCCAGTGATTAAGTGGGCACCAGGATGGCACCGGGCGAAGTCACCGCAGTCAGGTGAGTGGGCGCTGCTGGGCTCTGCAGTCTCTCGGACCAGGAGGCGTTGTCGGCGACCAGGATGGAGGTGCGAGCTGTCCCACGAAGGATGAAGTCGTTGGCGTCGAAGTTACCCAGGATTGGGCAACAAGCCTTGGCTAATTCAAGCCCACGCGGTGGACTCAAAATGGCGTCTTGAGTGGACCAGGAGGGTCCAGGGTGCTCCTCTTCTGGAAGGGAGCAAGGGCCAGTCTGGAGCAACCAGACCAGCAGCAGAAATGTCGTCGGGCGTCGTCAGGGAGGCCACAAGCCAACGGGCTAGTAGCCAAACAACGCGGTGAGCAGCGGAAAGCAGAAGGGCCCCACGCAGATCGTGGAGATGCTGGGGGGCTGCTCTTCGGTGCTGGAGCTGCTCAGGGTGGGGGCTTCTCGGACCCCAAAGCACTCACCAGTGGAATACTCGGCGGGCTTGCTGTGCAGAAGTCGTGCAGTCTTGGCGATGGCCGGTCCCTCGAGGTCTCGTCGCACCCACGGTTCTCAGCTGTGCTGTAGAGGTGGGTAGAGGTCAGAGGTGCCAGGGAAGCCGGGTCTCGTCGAGCTGGGCAGTCGGATTCCGGAGGAAGGACGTGCAGCAGACCGCAGTGTTCTGTAGATGGTGCCTGCGGGTGCAGGGTGACTACTCCTTAGTCACAAGGGAGAAATCTTAGGAAGAAGTCTTGAGTTCCTTTCGCAGAAAGTAGTTTCAGGATTCAAAGATGATCTGATTTGGAAGGGGGCCAGTCTCTACCTTTATCCTGTAAAAAGGGGCTGGCACGCGACTAAGTCCTGCCCTATGGGTGGGACTAGGAGGGGGGTGGTTACACCCACTTCCTTGGCGGGCTTTTCCCCAGCACAGGGTCTGGAGTGACCCTGGAACTGGTTCAAGCCGGCCTATGCACAGTGAGCACCGGGGTGCTACTTGCAGTCACCTTCCTCTAAAGCCCTGCCTACCTACAATACACAAAACCCTGTCTGGGACGGTGCTGGCACCGCCCCTGGCAGGAAACCCTTTGTCCTTATCTCCTGCTCTGGGAGGACTCCCAGCAGCAGGAGGGCAGACTTGTGTCTCGGTGGCAGCATCCATTTTGTGGATGCTAAGGCTCTGTCTGACTTTTAACCGGGTTATAGGTTACAGGCATGTCGTGTCCCTCTAGAAGGGTGGAATGCTAACCCCGTCGCCAGAATTGGCGAGGGGTTAGTATTCCAATTCGTATGACACCTTACTCGACATGTTTTGATAAAGCGATACCAGAGTTGGCACATAACCGCGAGGATTATAATGCACTTAAGAGTATATGGTATGCGATATCATGGAAACGGCTAAGGGATAGATCCCGAAAGCCGCAGACAGGCTCAGCTCATGCCAGAGCACCATCTCACACGATTCCAAGCACTCTGCCTTCAGGATTGTTAAGGCCTGCCATAGGAGTGACTGATAGGAGATCTGTGTGTCCATTTTAGGGTTAGATATAGGTATACTATATCTAAAGCAAAGGGTGTTTACACCACCTTGCCCCAGCTGTCGTGCAGCCAGTTGTGTCAGATTTAGGTAGTCAATCCAGGGGTGGCACAATACGTGCTTCAGCCCCTGGGAGACTTCTGGGTGCACCTCAGCCCTGGGTACAGGGACTTGGAGAGGGCCCAGTGCCAATTCAGTACCTGGGTACAATTTGGATAGAGAGAACAGCTAGGCTGTGGGTCTGATTAGCAGGCCCACAGCCAGGGAAAGTCGTAAACCAGTGCAGCAAAAAGCAAAAATCTGGGTGATCATAGGATTGCAGACCCTACTCTCCTACACCACTGACATTCCAGTCACTCACCCTCACAGCCATACACACTCACACACCCGTACAGCCCCTAACACATGCACTTATTAACCCATCACTCACTCATACAGCCACTCGTGTACCCCCTCACACACCCACTTAGACACAAACTGACACTGTCAGCCATTCACCCAACCAGTCAGTGGGCGTATAAGTGCCGCCTGTTTGGATGATTCAATGGGTGTGTGGCTGACTGTAGAAGTGAGCTATTGGGTGTCTCTGAATGTATGGGTGAGTGACTGGTTGTGTGAATGCCTGTTTCTGTAGTAGGGGATCTCTGTGTATAGTCATAATCTAGTGAATAGTCCCGCCCATGTGCGTGGACCCCGGAGCAATCAAAAATAATCTCTTACAGTGTCAAAAAATGCAGAAATGCATAGACACTTAAGAGAGAATTTAAAGACAGATAATGCAGCCAAAAAGGCTACACTGTCCAGTACTTCAACTAGAAATTCCACCATAAAATCCACAAAACAGCAAACCCTGTACAGATTTCCCTTGCTTAACAGCAAAATCCCTCAGGAATGGTAGAGAGAAGAACCTGGACAGACAAGCCCCATAGGCTGCCATTATGTGGCTTAAATAGGATACTGTGCCTTTAAGGAACCTTCCAGAACCTTCTCCCAGTATCCCAGAATGCATAGCAGGTCCAACGTAGCCTCAGTTCTTTTTTCCGGCTCCTGCAAGCAGGACCCTGGAGCATTGAGCTCTCCCTTTTCAAGGGTTTTGTTGGTGTTTTACACTAGATTCGATTTTTGGTGCTTTTAAAGTACTTTGGTGACTTTCTTCTTGAGTTTCTGCACTCTTTTATTGTCCATAATGCCAGCATTATTTGACAAATGCCCGGAGTGCTCCAGGAAGAAGGCCAAGTCAGACCCCCATGAGGTCTGTATTCTCTGCCTTCCCTCTTCCCACATCCCTGAGGACTGTGTGATCTGCAGAGGCTTCTCTGGAAGGACCCTGAAGGAAAGAAAGAAGATCAGACTTCAGGGACTTGAAGAGAGAAGATTGAAGGCACGAGGTGGATCTCCGTCTAGGTCAGTTGCGATGACCACGACGTCGAGAGGAAGGTCCACGGCCAGTTCCCGGTCTCCCCAGGGCTCTGGGTTGAGAAAACGTCGCCCGTCGACGTCGAGGGACGTGTTCCGACCGCCGTCGAAGCCGGTGTCGATCTCCTCGGCGTCGAGTGGTCGACATCGGAGGGCCCGGCGTCGGCGCTCGCCGTCGAGGCGACACCGCCGTTAGCCGTCAAGGACATCGTCGTCGAGGGGATCCTCGTCGTCGAGGCCGCCGTCGAGACGGGAGAAGTCTCCGGCGCCGAAGACGTCGACGTCGAAACATTCAAAGAGATCGACCGTGGATCCTTCGACGTCGAGCGGCCCTTCGGCGTCGACCGTTTCTCACTCTTCGACGTCGAACCGCGTCTACGTCTCGACGTCGACCCCGACCAGATGGACGAACCACGAAACCTTGACGACGGGCGATGGTGCCTCGACGGCGACCTCGACCTCTCCGCTCGTCTCGACGTCGACCTCTTGGATCGTCTCGACGTCGATCTCTTCGAACGTCTCGACGTCGAGACGAGCGGAGAGGTCGAGGTCGCCGTCGAGGCACCATCGCCCGTCGTCAAGGTTTCGTGCTCTTCAGTCTCTGAAGTGGTGGTGCTCGAAGGAGAATCTCCTCAGAGGGGTTCCCTTCCACAAGGACATTCCCACACAGACGGTTGTGACGGATGCGTCTCTCCAAGGCTGGGGAGCGCATTCCGGAGACCTGCAGATTCAAGGGACGTGGTCCCCGACGGAGTCCACGTACCACATCAATTTCCTGGAACTCAGAGCTGTTCACTTGGCACTGAAGGCCTTTCATCCGTCCTTTCAGACCAACTCTCTGCTTGTTCAGACGGACAACACGACAACAATGTATTACCTCAACAAGCAGGGGGGCTCGAGATCGCGCACTCTGTCGCAGGAGGCGCAGGTGATCTGGCACTGGCTTCTGGCTCGAGGACTGTCGATGTAGGAGAGTAGGGTCTGCAATCCTATGATCACCCAGATTTTTGCTTTTTGCTGCACTGGTTTACGACTTTCCCTGGCTGTGGGCCTGCTAATCAGACCCACAGCCTAGCTGTTCTCTCTATCCAAATTGTACTCAGGTACTGAATTGGCCCTGGGCCCTCTCCAAGTCCCTGTACTCAGGGCTGAGGTGCACCCAGAAGTCTCCCAGGGGCTGAAGCATGTATTATGCCACCCCTGGATTGACTAACTAAAACTGACACAACTGGCTGCACGACAGCTGGGGCAAGGTGGTGTACACACCCTTTGCTTTAGATATAGTATACCTATATCTAACCCTAAAATGGACACACAGATCTCCTATCAGTCACTCCTATGGCAGGCCTTGACAATCCTGAAGGCAGAGTGCTTGGAATCGTGTGAGATGGTGCTCTGGCGTGAGCTGAGCCTGTCTGCGGCTTTCGGGATCCATCCCTTAGCCGTTTCCATGATATCGCATACCATATACTCTTAAGTGCATTATAATCCTCGCGGTCATGTGCCAACTCTGGTATCGCTTTATCAAAACATGTCGAGTAAGGTGTCATACGAATTGGAATACTAACCCCTCGCCAATTCTGGCGACGGGGTTAGCATTCCACCCTTCTAGAGGGACACGACATGCCTGTAACCTATAACCCGGTTAAAACTCAGACAGAGCCTTAGCATCCACAAAATGGATGCTGCCACCGAGACACAAGTCTGCCCTCCTGCTGCTGGGAGTCCTCCCAGAGCAGGAGATAAGGACAAAGGGTTTCCTGCCAGGGGCGGTGCCAGCACCGTCCCAGACAGGGTTTTGTGTATTGTAGGTAGGCAGGGCTTTAGAGGAAGGTGACTGCAAGTAGCACCCCGGTGCTCACTATGCATAGGCCGGCTTGAACCAGTTCCAGGGTCACTCCAGACCCTGTGCTGGGGAAAAGCCCGCCAAGGAAGTGGGTGTAACCACCCCCCTCCTAGTCCCACCCATAGGGCAGGACTTAGTCGCGTGCCAGCCCCTTTTTACAGGATAAAGGTAGAGACTGGCCCCCTTCCAAATCAGATCATCTTTGAATCCTGAAACTACTTTCTGCGAAAGGAACTCAAGACTTCTTCCTAAGATTTCTCCCTTGTGACTAAGGAGTAGTCACCCTGCACCCGCAGGCACCATCTACAGAACACTGCGGTCTGCTGCACGTCCTTCCTCCGGAATCCGACTGCCCAGCTCGACGAGACCCGGCTTCCCTGGCACCTCTGACCTCTACCCACCTCTACAGCACAGCTGAGAACCGTGGGTGCGACGAGACCTCGAGGGACCGGCCATCGCCAAGACTGCACGACTTCTGCACAGCAAGCCCGCCGAGTATTCCACTGGTGAGTGCTTTGGGGTCCGAGAAGCCCCGACTCTGAGCAGCTCCAGCTCCGAAGTGCAGCCCCCCAGCATCTCCACGATCTGCGTGGGGCCCTTCTGCTTTCCGCTGCTCACCGCGTTGTTTGGCTACTAGCCAGTTGGCTTGTGGCCTTCCTGACGACGCCCGACGACATTTCTGCTGCTGGTCTGGTTGCTCCAGGCTGGCCCTTGCTCCCTTCCAGAAGAGGAGCACCCCGGACCCTCCTGGTCCACTCAAGACGCCATTTTGAGTCCACCGCGTGGGCTTGAATTAGCCAAGGCTTGTTGCCCAATCCTGGGTAACTTCGACGCCAAAGACTTCATCCTTCGTGGGACAGCTCGCACCTCCATCCTGGTCGCCGACAACGCCTCCTGGTCCGAGAGACTGCAGAGCCCAGCAGCGCCCACTCACCTGACTGCGGTGACTTCGCCCGGTGCCATCCTGGTGCCCACTTAATCACTGGCTAGTGATTCAAGAACTTGGTCCCCTCTGCTTTCAGGTTTTCTTCTTCCTTGATCCAGGCTTGGATCCATCGAACTTTCCTTCACTGGTCGCCTGCCAGCAACTTCCTTCTTCCAGGCTCCTGGTCCGGCAACGAGATCCCCGACGTCTTTTCAGACCTATGCAGCTGCAGCCCCTGGGCTAGGTAACTTCGGCACTTCGGTGTCCCAGCATAGCCTCACTATCCTAGGGTCAGGATCCACTGTCGTTTTCTTCCCACCAGGTCGGGTTCGCCCGTGAACACTAACTTTGTGAATTCTAGCTTCCATAGACTTTGTCCCGCATCCCGCGTGAGAGTGCACACTCTGCACCCGAGTTCCCTAGGCCTCCTGCTAGTAATCTAAAGGTTCAGTAGTCCAGTCCTAGCGATCCCAAAGCCTCTGAGAATCGTTACTTACCTGCTAGTAATTCGCATTCCACTTTTAGCGTATATGGTTTTTCGTGCCCCTCGGGCATTTGTGTAACGTGCTAACTTAAAAGTATTTTCGTAAGAGTTTTGTTGTGTGCTTAGCACCCTGTCCTCATAAAGAGTACAGGGTTGTTGTGATTCTAATAAATACATTGTTTATTTTCATAACACTTGTGTGGTGTCCTTTCACTGGGTGTTCAAGGGGTAATGTGATGGTAAAACAGCTGGCTTAACACGCCCTCTAGAGTCTTAGCCTTAGACTGCTCGTATCCACGCTACTAGGATAGCTGGTCTATAAGGTTGACTTACAACCAATCATCAATAAGGGTTGTTTGGACTGATATATAGTGATCACTAGAATAGTGAACACTGCACATCAGGCCAACTTCTCACATTGGTGAGCAGCGGTTGGGATTTGAGCTTGCTGTTGTTTTACCACACATGCCCTAAGAATATCTTGTGAAAGATCACATAAGTACTAAAGGTACATATAACTTAGCTTAGAATACTCTGAGTTCTACTGAGCCAGCTGTTGTAGCTCCTAGGGCCTAGCACACCCTAAACTACAACTCTAGCAAGGGATCAGTAGGCAAACATATAGTGTAGGTAAGTGCACCACTTACACCTCACTAGAAAAGCATGTCGACTCAGGGGGACTCTGCTGAGACTCCCCTGGTCAGTGTTGACCCTCCACAGGTCACTTCAAGATATGCAGCTCTCAATTTTCAGGAGATGAGGCAACTCTGTGTCTCCAGAAAACTGAAACAGGGGTCTAACCCCACCCTACCCTTTCTGATAGGTCTCTTAGAGACATATGATGCCAGAAAGCTCTCTCAGTTACATGAGAGCATGCCAGCCTTAGAGGGAACCTCTGGGGATCCAGACCTCCCCAACACTGATTCAGCAGTTGAGGAGGAGGATGAGGAGGTACTCTCTGGGGATGAGGTAGACAAGGGTCTTGAGGTAGTCAGAAGGCTAACTAGGACCAACTTAGACTTACTTGGGCTAGGATCTGGGGGCCCCCCAGTACTAACCCGAAGTGGGCCTAACCTTGGAGTTAGGAGAGATAGATCTCTTTCTAGGGACTCCAATAGATCTCTGCACTCTAATGCCTCTTCTCAGGGGAGAAGGAATCCTCCACAGAGGAGATTTACTTCCCCTCAGAGAAAGGAGCATGAAGCTAGGATGAGACAAGCTGAACTGAGGATTGAAAGGGAAGAAATTGCCCTGGCCAAAGAGAAGCTTGCCCTGGCAAGAGAGCAGCAGATGAGTGGGCTAGCTCCCACTGGTGGCAGCAATCTCCCAAGAGATAGAGAGAAGGGTTTAGATACTAAACACCTGACTAAAATAGTGCCCCCCTTTAAGCAAGGGGATGACATCCAGAAATGGATGGCTGCTCTGGAGAGGGCCTGCACTGTGCAGAACATTCCCCAGAGTCAGTGGGCAGCTATACTGTGGCTCTCCTTTGATGGTAAAGGTAGAGATAAGCTCCTCACTACAAGAGTGGAGGATGCTAACAATTACCAGGTCCTGAAGAATACACTGGTTGATGGGTTTGGTTTAACCACTGAGCAGTACAGGTTGCTGTTCAGAGACACCCAGAAAACTCAGTCTCAGGACTGGTCTGATTTTGTGGATTGTGCCACTAAGGCTTTGGAGGGCTGGTTGCTGGGTAGCAAGGTTACAGATTACACAGGATTGTATAATCTAATGATGAGAGAACAAATTTTGAACAATTGTCAGAACCAGTTGCTGCACCAGCACCTTGTTGATTCAGATCTGACCTCTCCCCAAGAATTGGGAAAGAAGGCAGACAAATGGGTCAGGACAAGGATCAAGCAGAACCAGAACCAGAACCAGGGTGGTCAGAAGAAAGCAGACCAGAAGGGTAATGTTAAGAATGAGCAAAATGACCAGAAGTCTTCACCAGGTCCCCAACAAACCAAAGAGGGTGGGGGTCAGGCTTCCCAGAAGAAGAAGACTCAAGAAGGCCAGTCCAAAAGGTGGTGCCAGTACTGCAAAAGTAAATCTCACTGGTTTAGTGAGTGCACCAAAAGAGGAGGAGGACAAACTCCTGCCACTACAGCTCCTAAAGCAACTGCACCCCCTAGTACAGTCAGTAGTGGTAGTGTCACTCCCAAGGCATTAGTTGGGTTAACCTTGGGTACTGAGGGGTCTGACAACTTAGTTGGCACACTCACTCAGGCTGTCCTTGTCTGTACAGGGGATATGGATATGTCCCCTGAAATAAGTCCCAATACTTTGGGCAAATACAGGCAGACACCTTTGATTAATGGCAAAATGGCTCAGGCCTATAGGGACACTTGTGCCAGTGTCACCATGGTGACACCTAACTTTGTGGACCCTGGACAGATCATGCCAGGTACTGATTTCCTGGTGACCAATGCCAGCAATGTCACTACTAGTCATAGTGTGGCAATTGTAGCTTTCTCCTGGGGTGGAGTGAAGGGACAAAAGAAAGTTGTAGTCAGTTCAGACCTCCCAGTTGATTGTTTGTTGGGCAATGATTTGGAGTCATCACAATGGTCAGAAGTGGAGCAGAGGACTCACATGGAGATGTTAGGCTTGCCAGCACATGTGCTTGCTGTGACTAGGTCACAGGCCAGAAAATGCCCCACTGAACAGGTGCTGGATCCTGAAATTATGGACCAGACACCTCCCAAGAAGAAGAGCAGCAAGGGTAAGGCTTTGCCTTCCCCCTTGCCCCAGGTCGAGGATCAAGTCTCTGAGGAGGCTGATCTAGCAGAGCTGAGGGAAACTGAGCCTAAAGAGCTTGAACTTGATCAAGTTGAGTTTCTGGGCTCAGGGGGACCCTCCAGAGCAGACCTGGGGAAGGAACAAGTGAGCTGCCCTTCCCTTGAACCCCTCAGACAGCAGGCTGCTGCTGAGGCTGCAGGGAATGCCACAGGTGCCCATAGGGTATACTGGGAAGATGGACTCCTGTACTCTGAGTCAAGAGACCCCAAGCCTGGTGCAACCAGGAGGCTGGTCATCCCCTTGTCTCTGAGAGGTTTCCTTCTCACCTTGGCCCATGAGATTCCCCTTGCAGGTCATTTAGGTCAGACAAAGACTTGGGACAGGCTTGTCTCACACTTTCACTGGCCCCATATGAATGAGAATACCAAGGAGTTTTGTCGCTCATGTGTCACCTGCCAAGCCAGTGGTAAGTCAGGTGGCACAACAAAGGCCCCCCTCATACCACTACCTGTGGTGGGGGTTCCCTTTGAAAGAGTGGGGATTGACATTGTTGGTCCAATGGAACCCCAGACAGCATCAGGACACAAGTTTATACTGGTGGTGGTGGACCATGCCACCAGGTATCCTGAGGCTATTCCCCTTAGGACCACTACAGCCCCTGTAGTGGCAAGAGCCCTAGTTGGAGTGTTCTCCAGAGTGGGTTTCCCTAAGGAGGTCGTTTCTGACAGAGGTACAAACTTCATGTCAGGATATCTGACTGCCATGTGGAAAGAGTGTGGTGTGAACTACAAGTTCACCACACCCTATCATCCACAATGCAATGGGCTTGTTGAGAGATTCAACAGGACCCTGAAAGGGATGATTCATGGACTACCTGAACCTCTTAGGAGGAGATGGGATGTCCTGATCCCCTGCCTCCTGTTTGCTTACAGAGAGGTCCCACAGAAGGGGGTTGGCTACAGCCCTTTTGAGCTTCTGTATGGGCATCCTGTAAGAGGACCCCTGTGTTTGGTGAAGGAAGGATGGGAGAGACCTCTCAAAAAGCCTGCAACCAACATAGTGGACTATGTACTTGGTCTCCGCTCCAGGATGGCTGAGTATATGGAGAAGGCATCTAAAAACCTTGAGGCCAGCCAGGAACTTCAAAAAGCTTGGCATGACCAAAAGGCTGTACTGACTGTGTACCAGCCAGGACAGAAGGTGTGGGTGCTGGAGCCAGTGGCCCCAGCAGCTCTGAAAGACAAATGGTCTGGGCCCCACACCATCATTGAGCAAAAGGGAGAGGTTACCTACTTGGTGGACCTTGGAACTCCCAGGAGCCCTCTCAGAGTGCTCCATGTTAACAGGCTCAAAGCATATGTTGACAGGAAGGACATGAGCTTGCTCATGGCCACAGATGAGGGACAGGAGGAAGAGAGTGACCCTCTCCCAGACCTGCTCACTCAGAATCCTGATGATGGGTCAGTTGATGGTGTTGTCTTTTGTGGCAGCCTCACTGAACATCAGCAACAGGATTGCAGGCAAGTTCTGCAATCCTTTCGACATATGTTCTCTCTGACACCCAGCCAAACTGATTGGTGTACCCATGATGTTGACACTGGAGACAGTCTGCCTGTCAAGAGTAAAATCTACAGACAGCCTGATCATGTTAGAGACTGCATAAAAACTGAAGTGCAGAAAATGTTGGAACTGGGAGTCATTGAGCCCTCAGATAGCCCTTGGGCTAGCCCAGTAGTTCTAGTGCCAAAACCTCACACCCAGGGTGGTAAGAGAGAGATGAGGTTTTGCGTAGACTACAGAGGCCTCAATGCAGTCACTAAGACTGATGCCCACCCAATCCCAAGAGCAGATGAGCTTATAGATAGATTGGCTTCTGCCAACTTCTTAAGCACATTTGATTTGACAGCTGGGTATTGGCAAATCAGGTTAGCTGAGGAAGCCAAACCTAAGACAGCATTTTCTACCCCTGGAGGGCATTATCAATTTGTGGTAATGCCCTTTGGACTGAAAAATGCACCTGCCACCTTCCAAAGGTTGGTGAATCAAGTCCTCACTGGGCTGGATGACTTCTGTGCAGCATATCTGGACGATATTGCTGTCTTTAGCTCCACCTGGGAGGATCACCTGGTCCACCTGAGGAAAGTGTTAGAGGCCCTGCAAAAGGCAGGCCTCACTATCAAGGCCACAAAGTGCCAGATAGGGCAGACACAGGTTGTATACCTGGGCCACCTTGTAGGTGGAGGCCAGGTTCAGCCACTGGAGAGTAAGATACAGGCCATCAAGGACTGGACTCCTCCAATCACCCAGACTCAGGTTCGAGCTTTCTTGGGCCTGACTGGGTACTATAGGAAGTTTGTCAGAAATTATGGGTCCATAGTGACCCCCCTTAATGACCTGACAAGCAAGAAGATGCCAAAGAAAGTTCAGTGGACAGCAAGCTGTCAGAAAGCATTCAATGACCTAAAGCAGGCCATGTGCACAGCACCTATCCTCAAGAGTCCAGATTACTCCAAGCCATTCATTGTCCAAACAGATGCTTCTGAGTTGGGTGTGGGAGCTGTTCTGTCTCAACTGAATTTTGATGGTAATGATCAGCCTATTGCTTTCATTAGTAGAAGGTTGACACCCAGAGAGAAAAATTGGTCAGCTATTGAGAGGGAGGCCTTTGCTGTGGTCTGGGCCCTGAAGAAGCTGAGGGCCTACTTGTTTGGCACTCACTTCACCATTCAGACAGACCATAAGCCCCTCTTGTGGCTAAATCAGATGAAGGGTGAAAACCCCAAACTGCTTAGGTGGTCCATTTCCCTACAGGGGATGGATTTTACAGTGGAGCATAGACCTGGGACTGATCACAGCAATGCTGATGGGCTCTCCAGGTATTTCCACTTAGAGCAAGAAGACTCACCTGGTCAAGGTTAGCTTATTGTCCCAAAGTTTGGGGGGGGGTCATGTAGGAGAGTAGGGTCTGCAATCCTATGATCACCCAGATTTTTGCTTTTTGCTGCACTGGTTTACGACTTTCCCTGGCTGTGGGCCTGCTAATCAGACCCACAGCCTAGCTGTTCTCTCTATCCAAATTGTACTCAGGTACTGAATTGGCCCTGGGCCCTCTCCAAGTCCCTGTACTCAGGGCTGAGGTGCACCCAGAAGTCTCCCAGGGGCTGAAGCATGTATTATGCCACCCCTGGATTGACTAACTAAAACTGACACAACTGGCTGCACGACAGCTGGGGCAAGGTGGTGTACACACCCTTTGCTTTAGATATAGTATACCTATATCTAACCCTAAAATGGACACACAGATCTCCTATCAGTCACTCCTATGGCAGGCCTTGACAATCCTGAAGGCAGAGTGCTTGGAATCGTGTGAGATGGTGCTCTGGCGTGAGCTGAGCCTGTCTGCGGCTTTCGGGATCCATCCCTTAGCCGTTTCCATGATATCGCATACCATATACTCTTAAGTGCATTATAATCCTCGCGGTCATGTGCCAACTCTGGTATCGCTTTATCAAAACATGTCGAGTAAGGTGTCATACGAATTGGAATACTAACCCCTCGCCAATTCTGGCGACGGGGTTAGCATTCCACCCTTCTAGAGGGACACGACATGCCTGTAACCTATAACCCGGTTAAAACTCAGACAGAGCCTTAGCATCCACAAAATGGATGCTGCCACCGAGACACAAGTCTGCCCTCCTGCTGCTGGGAGTCCTCCCAGAGCAGGAGATAAGGACAAAGGGTTTCCTGCCAGGGGCGGTGCCAGCACCGTCCCAGACAGGGTTTTGTGTATTGTAGGTAGGCAGGGCTTTAGAGGAAGGTGACTGCAAGTAGCACCCCGGTGCTCACTATGCATAGGCCGGCTTGAACCAGTTCCAGGGTCACTCCAGACCCTGTGCTGGGGAAAAGCCCGCCAAGGAAGTGGGTGTAACCACCCCCCTCCTAGTCCCACCCATAGGGCAGGACTTAGTCGCGTGCCAGCCCCTTTTTACAGGATAAAGGTAGAGACTGGCCCCCTTCCAAATCAGATCATCTTTGAATCCTGAAACTACTTTCTGCGAAAGGAACTCAAGACTTCTTCCTAAGATTTCTCCCTTGTGACTAAGGAGTAGTCACCCTGCACCCGCAGGCACCATCTACAGAACACTGCGGTCTGCTGCACGTCCTTCCTCCGGAATCCGACTGCCCAGCTCGACGAGACCCGGCTTCCCTGGCACCTCTGACCTCTACCCACCTCTACAGCACAGCTGAGAACCGTGGGTGCGACGAGACCTCGAGGGACCGGCCATCGCCAAGACTGCACGACTTCTGCACAGCAAGCCCGCCGAGTATTCCACTGGTGAGTGCTTTGGGGTCCGAGAAGCCCCGACTCTGAGCAGCTCCAGCTCCGAAGTGCAGCCCCCCAGCATCTCCACGATCTGCGTGGGGCCCTTCTGCTTTCCGCTGCTCACCGCGTTGTTTGGCTACTAGCCAGTTGGCTTGTGGCCTTCCTGACGACGCCCGACGACATTTCTGCTGCTGGTCTGGTTGCTCCAGGCTGGCCCTTGCTCCCTTCCAGAAGAGGAGCACCCCGGACCCTCCTGGTCCACTCAAGACGCCATTTTGAGTCCACCGCGTGGGCTTGAATTAGCCAAGGCTTGTTGCCCAATCCTGGGTAACTTCGACGCCAAAGACTTCATCCTTCGTGGGACAGCTCGCACCTCCATCCTGGTCGCCGACAACGCCTCCTGGTCCGAGAGACTGCAGAGCCCAGCAGCGCCCACTCACCTGACTGCGGTGACTTCGCCCGGTGCCATCCTGGTGCCCACTTAATCACTGGCTAGTGATTCAAGAACTTGGTCCCCTCTGCTTTCAGGTTTTCTTCTTCCTTGATCCAGGCTTGGATCCATCGAACTTTCCTTCACTGGTCGCCTGCCAGCAACTTCCTTCTTCCAGGCTCCTGGTCCGGCAACGAGATCCCCGACGTCTTTTCAGACCTATGCAGCTGCAGCCCCTGGGCTAGGTAACTTCGGCACTTCGGTGTCCCAGCATAGCCTCACTATCCTAGGGTCAGGATCCACTGTCGTTTTCTTCCCACCAGGTCGGGTTCGCCCGTGAACACTAACTTTGTGAATTCTAGCTTCCATAGACTTTGTCCCGCATCCCGCGTGAGAGTGCACACTCTGCACCCGAGTTCCCTAGGCCTCCTGCTAGTAATCTAAAGGTTCAGTAGTCCAGTCCTAGCGATCCCAAAGCCTCTGAGAATCGTTACTTACCTGCTAGTAATTCGCATTCCACTTTTAGCGTATATGGTTTTTCGTGCCCCTCGGGCATTTGTGTAACGTGCTAACTTAAAAGTATTTTCGTAAGAGTTTTGTTGTGTGCTTAGCACCCTGTCCTCATAAAGAGTACAGGGTTGTTGTGATTCTAATAAATACATTGTTTATTTTCATAACACTTGTGTGGTGTCCTTTCACTGGGTGTTCAAGGGGTAATGTGATGGTAAAACAGCTGGCTTAACACGCCCTCTAGAGTCTTAGCCTTAGACTGCTCGTATCCACGCTACTAGGATAGCTGGTCTATAAGGTTGACTTACAACCAATCATCAATAAGGGTTGTTTGGACTGATATATAGTGATCACTAGAATAGTGAACACTGCACATCAGGCCAACTTCTCACAGTCGATAACGGCCACCCATCTGCCAGGTGTGCAGAATGTTCAGGCAGACGAACTGAGCAGACTCATTCAGGAAAACCACGAATGGGTCATAAACGACGAAGTACTAGGAGAAGTCTTCGCAAGGTGGGGAACTCCAGACGTAGATCTGTTCGCCACCGCCGAAAACAGCAAATGCCGAGGCTTCGCCTCCAGGTACTACAAGCCGGGGACGCTGGGGAACGCGTTATGGATCAACTGGTCGAACAGCTTTCTGTACGCTTTTCCACCGATTCCCCTGATTCCGGCGGTTCTCATCAAGCTGGCCCAATCCAGGGCGAGAATGATTCTGATTGCCCCGGAATGGCCCAGACAGTGGTGGTTCACGGACCTGCTTCACCGGTCTCTCCTTCCTCACATGAAGCTGCCGTGCAGGCCGGACCTTCTCACGAAGTTCGGGGGGCGGATGGTGCACCCCAACCTCTCGTCTTTGAGTTTGGCGGCATGGCTCCTGAAATAGTGCAATATGGCCATCTGAATCTCCCAGAGGATTGTATGGACATACTGAAGGAGGCTAAGCGTCCTTCCACTAGGACTTCCTATGCTTACAAGTGGAAGAGGTTTTGCATCTCGTGCAAGTCTAAGAACTATGACCCTACGACATGCAAGGAAGATGTCATCCTTCCATATCTGCTACATCTGGCGCAGTCGGGGCCTTAATGTCCATTCCATTAAGGTTCATCTGGCTGCTTTGACTGCCTACAGGAAAGGCCCTTCACAGACTTCCTTTTTCCAGATCCCTGTGATCAAAGATTTTTTGGAAGGCTTGAAGAAAGTGTTCCCTCCTGTCAGGCTTCCTTCGCCTTCATGGGACCTGAATGTGGTGCTGTCCAGATTGATGAAGGAGCCCTTTGAACCCATTCATAAGGCTTCGTTGCAGCACCTGTCCTGGAAGGCGGCGTTCCTCGTGGCCATTACATCGGCCCGCAGGGTGAGTGAGATTCAGGCATTGTGTTGCCAAGAACCTTATACTGTATTTCATAATGCTAAGGTTGTTATGCGTACTCACCCTAAGTTTCTTCCCAAGGTTGTTTCTGATTTTCATATCAACCAGACTATCACTTTGCCTACGTTCTCTCAGAATCCTTCATCTCCAGCGGAAAGGTCTTTACATTCCCTGGATGTGAGGAGGGTGCTGAAGTTTTATCTTGATAAGACTAAGGATATTCGTAGGTCAGACCAATTGTTCATCAATTATGGCTCAGTCAGGACTGGTCTTGCTACCTCTAAACAGTCCATCTCGAGGTGGATTGTGTCCTGCATACAGTTGTGTTACTGCAAAGCTAATAAGACCTTAGGGGGCAAACCTAAGGCTCATTCCACCAGGGGCAAAGCTGCTACGACAGCTATGCTTCGTAATGTTCCCATTGCAGAGATCTGCAAGGCGGCCACTTGGAATTCGGTCCATACCTTTGCTAAGCATTACTGCCTGGACACTGATGCCAGGGCAGACGCTCAGGTTGGGCAGGCTTCGCTGCGGAATCTGTTCGCACAATAGTGGCGTAATTTTTTGTTCTCCACCGCCGCTTGGTGTGGGGATGGGCTTGCCATTCTATTCACTAGATTATGACTATACACAGAGATCCCCTACTACAGAAGGAGTAGTTTCTGTCCTGTAACTCCAGTTCTGTAGTAGGGGTATCTCTGTTATAGTCATAAGCGCCCTCCCGCCTCCCCGGTGGAGAGTTATTCATGTTCATAATGCTACAGGTCTGGCGTTTTTTACGCCTTCAAAAAGAACTGAGGCTAAGTTGGACCTGCTATGCATTCTGGGATACTGGGAGAAGGTTCTGGAAGGTTCCTTAAAGGCACAGTATCCTATTTAAGCCACATAATGGCAGCCTATGGGGCTTGTCTGTCCAGGTTCTTCTCTCTATCATTCCTGAGGGATTTGCTGTTAAGCAAGGGAAATCTGTACAGGCTTTGCTGTTTTGTGGATTTTATGGTGGAATTTCTAGTTGAAGTACTGGACAGTGTAGCCTTTTTGGCTGCATTATCCGTCTTTAAATTCTCTCTTAAGTGTCTATGCATTTCTGCATTTTTTGACACTGTAAGAGATTATTTTTGATTGCTCCGGGGTCCACGCACATGGGCGGGACTATTCACTAGATTATGACTATAACAGAGATACCCCTACTACAGAACTGGAGTTACAGGACAGAAACTACTCCATCTGTCCGTTGGTGTCTAAATGGCTGTATGGGTGTGTGAGTGGGTACACGACTGGCTGTATGGGTGAGTGATTGGTTGTCTGAGCACCTGGATGGGTGTCTGAGGTGTCTGTGTGGGTGGGTGAGGGGATGTATGACTGCCTGTATGGAAGAGTGAGTGGATGAGTTAGTGCCTCTGAGTTAGTGAGTGTGTCAAGGGCTTTATGGGTGAGTGTGTGTATTGCTGTCAGTGAGTGAGTGAGTGAGTGCAAGTGTAAGTGATATATTGGTGAGTAACCAGGTATTTGAAAGGCACTAAAGCTGAGTGGGATATGTCTGTGACTGTATGGGTGAGTTAATGTGGCTGTATGGTTGAGTGTGTGCTTTTGTCAATGACTGTATAGGTGAGTGAGTATGTACAAGTATCTGTACGAGTAAGTAACTATGGGTGAGTGAGTAGGGGTGTCAGTAGCTCTCTGGGTGACACTCAGTGTATGAGTGGCTGAATGGGTGTAAGTTTGGATGTCAGTGGCTGTATTAAGTTTGTGGATGTGAGAGTGGCTGTATGGGTGAGTGAGTGGATGTGTGTGTATGAATCAGTGAGTAAATGTGGAAGTACTGGTATGGGTGATTACATGGGTTTGAGAATGGTAGTCTGTAAGTTGGAGTGAGTGTATGAAAAGTTATGTGGGGATTTGAGTTGGTGCCTCCGATTCTGTGGATGATGTCTTCAGTGATGTCACTAACCATTCCATGAGTGATGGAATATGTGAGGTCATAAGCAGTGCATTATGGGGCGCAAGTTAGTTAGCTCAGCTGAATTTCACTGGTTTTGTACCAGTGAAACCTGAGCCTAACTTTAACATCCCTGTAACCTTTGGGTTTTTACAGTGAATTTTTAAGTTTTTGTAAATGCTAATTTCGAACTATAGCCTCCCTGTAACCTTTGTTTTCTTCAGTGAACTTCTGTGCTTTTTAGAGTAGTAGTTATGTGTTTGCAGAATGGTGGCGAAAGGGGGCTGGGCCTCTGACCAGCTCTCAGCAATCCCACTGTGTAGGACTTGAAGGAGGTTACAGGAAGGCTTCTTGGTCCTCAAGGTCCCTCAGAAGTAAAGAGGACGTCATCTCCCAACCAGTAGTGCACCACGAGCCACGTTTGCAGAGTGGTAGAGAAAGAGGGCATGGCCCCCGAAGACCTCTTGGCAATCCTGCTGTGTGGGTCTTACTGGAGGTAACAGGAAGGCTTGTTGGTCCCCAAGGACCCTCAAGAGCCAAGGCGAATTCATCCTGAACTAGTAGTGCCCCTGGAGAGGCGCGTTTGCAGAGTGCAGGAGAAAGGGAACGTGGCCACCGAAAACATATCAGCAAACACACTGTGTGGGACTTACTGGAGATAATAGGAGGGGTATTTTGGCCTTAAGGACATCTTTGGGGACCAGCAACCCCTCCTGTTACCTCCACCAAGTCCTACACAGCGGGATTGCTGACACCTCATGGGACGCCATGCCCCCTTTATCCACCACTCTGCGGACGCACTATTAGTAGGGAGATTAAGTCCCCTTTGGTATTGAGGGTTCTCTAGAGCCGTCTTACTAACTTTGTCAACTACACGCAGGACCTAGGACTCTAATTCAACCAATCCAAAACATTTAGTATGGAATGTGGGAGAAGGTCAGCGAAGTATCGCAATATGAAATATGAAAATCAATGGCACAAATATTGGCACTAAAATTACATTCTGATATTAGGTTATATTATTTGACAAGGTGGGGTCATGGATCCACTCAATCCATTCCAGGAAGTTACAGTTTAGGAAGTCAACCATGGCCTTGACAACTTTGCCAGGAGATTATCTAAGAGCCCCTCAATGAAATGTAAACGTTTAGATAGCTAAATGTGTCTCTTTTGCTACATATGGGGAGGGAGTGTGGAGACATGCTAACTGTAGGGCGTTGCAAACAGTGGAAAATGAGTTGTTGAAATATCTTCTTGCTATTCACAAGAGCTCCTTGTCCTCCGTTTGTCACACAGAACTTGGAATGCGGCTTCTTCTCATATTGCTACAACCCATTTTACTATGGCACAAAATCTGGACATCCGATTACACTGGTCTAAACTGTGCCCTCATCTGGGACTGTCTTAATATGGGCGTATCTTTGCTCATTCCCTGGCGGTTCTATATTAAATGCGTTTTTTGCAATTTGGGGCACCCACACTTTTATGAGAAGCTTGAATCCTTGGAAGCTATAAGAAGTCAAGCCCTAAAACGTTAATGCTGTAGCATTTCGATAACTTAAGCTGTCCAATGAGCCACTGAAACCCAGTGTATTAAAGAACCAATCCATGTTGATTACGCATAGTATGCTGCCCTACCTTAAGGTCATATTTAATCCCAGGCACTGGTTTGACCTTACTCACCTCGGAATGGATATTTACCATCGACTAACTAGCTTTCCTGTAGTGAACGATTCGTTTGCAACATTAGTAAATTGCCCTTGCGATCATTTGTTGATTCAGTGTTCCATGCATGTACTGTTCTTCTGTAAATTATACTAACCAGAGGAAGCGCTATATCCTCCCTGTGTTACGTCCCCTTAACTTCCCACAATGTCGCTCTGCTTACCTCTTATTACAATTTTGACCTACCATGGAGATACGCTGTAACATGGCAAGTTTCTAGTGGGCTGTTTTTAATGTCAGAAAGAAAGCTTAACTGTAACAGTGCCTATTTGGACTGGGTGATGTTTAACCATAAAAAGGACATTTTAACTAAGTGTAATAATTGTTCTTGTGTCCCATTTTTTTTAAATGCGCGGCTTTTATTTTATATCCTGCTCTTTTAAAGTTTAACAGTATATTTTTCTGTGTTTAGTTTGTATTGTGTTGCCAAGACGTAACGAAGTTAGCAGCGTCTATTTGTATAAAGTTTTAAGGTATTTTAATGTGCTGTATTGTGCTTTTATGATTTTTAAATGAAATCGAATAAAGTATTTACTTACATGACAAGAGTACAACATGTGTGTGAAGTGTAGTTTGTAATCCAACCATGTTTTCTTTTGTAGTTGACTCGAACTGAAAGAATAAAGAATTGCCAAAAGCCTGAATTCTCCACAAAGCCAGTCCTCGATTACTACTTTGAAAAAGTGCAGAACCTGAAGTTTGGTGTCTATGACATCGACAACAAATCTTTCGATTTGAATGACGATGACTACCTTGGAGGGCTTGAATGCACATTGGCTCAGGTACTTTTGTGTACTGATTGCAGAAATTAGTGGGAAAAGGTGTGTGTGAGGGTGCTTAATTCAATTCCGTGTTCTCCAGCATTGGACCTTTTTATTGAGTTGCATGATTGAAGCACTCCCATTCTTCAAACTGGTTAGCCCAAGTAATTGTTCTGGATTTAGGGACATTTTAAAACTGTTTACTGCTATTTCAGTGTTTGGGTTCCTTGAAATGTGATGGCTTTGCACCTAAACCAACTGTAGTCCGTGAGGTGGAGATGTAAAGGTTCACTACTCTGCCAGACATAATTTCAGTTAACACAAATTGTTATTAGGGGCCCAGGGAGATAGCCCAACTGTCACTATGGCAGAGAAAGAACAAAAGATATCTCTTAGAGTCCTACTCAGACTGTAGACAGAAGATTTGTACAGATGTCTGCAAGCACAATCAGTGTATCTATTGTCTTTATCCTTGTCAAAAGGTTTCATGCAGCGACATGTGTAAGACATTTCTCCTGAAGGCTCTTAAGGACAGAGAAAAGAGGCTGACTCTGTCCTCTGGAGTAGAGGACAAATTTCCTTTCCAAAGGGGATGCCCCCTCATCCAGATATGAGTGTATGAAAAGTGCTTCTCCGTGCACTAACACAAAGGTGGTGCTAAAAAGGAAGCTTATGGCACGTTTCAGCTGAAATGTGAATATTACTATCCCTTAAACATGTTCAAAGCATGTGTGTTGTGTAGTCAGGGGTAGTATGCGCTATATAAATGCAATTACAATACAATACTAAGGTGATTCCTCCTCTAGGTTATAATGTGCATGGGCATTGACTCCATTATTAGATTGTTTTCTATCATCGGTTTCGGACGTATATTGCGGTGCTCGGGTTCGAGACAGTTTTTTGTGATCCCTTCAGTACGCAATCCACTCGACCCTCATCGGTATTGTTTTGAATGCGTTTCCTATTCCTTGCATATCGAAAATCAGAAGTTTCCCTACGCGGGTCCGAACAATCCAACCGCAGCCTTTGGGCCTAGCCCGTTTGAGTTATCTTCCACTTGACAGCAACTCCTTTGAGCAATTCGCTGATGAAACGGACTCAGTTTCAATTCTGCCCTCAGTGCTGCTCTAAATACCTGCGTACCGATCTTCACACAGTCTATCTGTGTCTCTCCCTGGAGCACAGATAAGAGGATTTGAAGCCTGCCGGTCATTTCGATCCAAGAAACCATTGTGGGACCATCCTGCTTGACATAGATGCAAAGACTGAGTATTAAAGACAATCCCGATATATATGGAGGACAAGATCACTAGAGGAAGAGAATTTCTCTGTTCAAGACTACAATTCTGAACTCAAAATCGAACTGGAGTCCCAAGATGTTCCAGCTGGTCAAGGTACCTTGAGTGCACAAACCCCTTTGCATACACAAAAGTCAGTTTCCAATAAACCACTTCAAGGCCACCACTGCCATTTGGCCATGGTTGGCATTGAGATTCTGCTTCGAATGCTCCGGCTCTGCACGGTAAGCACCAGCAAAGCCTTCCCGCTCCAGCATGAGCCGAAATGCCACCCCATTGGCTCCTAAATCTTCGGTTTCAAAGGACAAGAAATAGAAGGCTGGTTCGGCTTTGAAAATGTTGGGAGCACTTCAGACACCCTCTAATAGAGGTTTCTTTCGTAGCTCGTTCTATAGGGGAGGTTCAAAAACTACCTCCGCAGATGCCTCTGTATCTAAATACAGGCCCCAAACTCAATCCTCTCCCTCTACAGGATTTCTACAGAAGAGGATATAGGGGTAACCACTCCAAAGATAGAGGTACACCAACCTGTACCTCCCATTACCAACAAGCTGTAATTCCATAACAGTTTTCCCCGATCATCTTACACCTGTTGGGGGACGTCTACCACAGTTTCTTCCCACTTGGCAATCAATAACATCAGACAAGTGGGTGTTATATATTATCGAACATGGTTATTGCCTGGAGCTCACCAGCAATCCTCCCTATATCCCACCTCACACCCACAGGCTCTCTCTGGAGTACCATCAACTGCTCCGACAGGAAGTACAAGCTCTTAACAAAAGGAGCTATAGAACAAGTTCAAATACATCATCACGGGTTAGGGGTTTACTTGCTTTACTTCCTAATTCCCAAAAAGTACCATTCTCTACGACCAATTTTAGATCTCAGGCCTTTAAACCTATACATACTATAGCACATACTTGCACTTCCATATGGTCACACTTCTACAAGTGCTTCCACTCTTACAGCAAGGCAACTTGTCAGCACAAGAATTAAAGGAAGCACATTTTTCACATCCCTATTCACCCAGCACATTGCAAATCTATCAGATAGCAGAAAAAAGTATTTCAATTCAATGTACTCCCATTCGGAGTTAATACTGCACCCAGAGTATTCACCAAATGCCTAGCAGTGGTAGGAGCTCATCTAGGTTGACAACCGATTCATGTCTTCCCATTTCTAGATGATGGGCGTATCAAAGCTAACACATACTACAGGTGTCCACAATACACTCAGATTGCCATCAATATTCTACATGTGATTCACAGTCAATGCCCAATAATACCATCTTCAGCCTTCACAGCTGCAGCCCTATCAAGGTGCTATGCTCAACACTCAAACATGTCTAGCCTATTCAAATGCAGCCAGGGTTCAAAAGTTAAAAAAACTGCTACCACAATTCCCAACTAATCCATGTCTAATAGTAAGAACTTTCATGTAACTAGTAGGGATGATGGCATCATGCATTGCCATAGTGTCTCATGCGAGATTGAACATGCGTCCCCTACAGGAATGCTTAGCACGCCAGTGGAATCAATCACAGGGACAACTACATGATCTAGGGTTGGTAGACAGCCTCACCCATTGCTCTCTGCAGTGGTGGAACACACAAAACTTATCAAAGGGCGGGTCTTTGTCGACCCTGTACAACAGATGGTGCTAACAGTCAATGCGTTCCTCACAGGGTGGGGTTCCCACTTACAATACTTAACAGTTCAAGGACTATGGGACATCAAACACCAAAGTCTTCATATCAACTTCCTTAAAGCTTCAAGCTATTCACCTAGCACTCCAAGCGTTTCTACCTCACCTTATAGGCAAGGTTGTCGTAGTCTGTACGGACATTGACAGCCATGTACAATAATTGGGGGAGGCCACTCTCTTTAGTTATCACTCCTCTCTGACCATTTGGCGTTGGGCAATACATCACCAAATCCAACTGCTAGCAGATCACCTACCAGGGACAGACTACAACTTTGCAGGATGCGGCAACAAGTCCACGAGTGGGAACTCCACCCCCAAGTCCTCCTCCCATACTTCACAAGTGGGAATTTCCCCAAAGATCTTTCCGCAACAGCAGAGAAAACAAAATCCCCAAACTTGGTCTCCAGGTTCCCTCACCCTCTATCCAAAGGGAATGCCCTATATAAGAATTGGTCAGCAATATTGGTCTACGCTTTTCCTCCCCTCCCACTTCCATTTCTGGTTCGGAAGCTCAGGCAGATGTCTCTCACCCTCATTCTAGTGGCTCCCACATGGGCTCTTCAGCCATGGTTCACCACACTACTTGAACTTTCGGTAGCTCCAGATGAGAAGCTTCACTTGTCCCCAAACCACCTTACTCAGAATCATGGTGAAATGAGACATCCAAACCCCAAGAAGCTCAACCTAGCAACTTGGCTCCTGAAGTCCTAGAGTTTGGATATCTAAATCTACCACCGGACTGCATGACTATTCTTAAAGAAGCATGTAAACCTACCACTAGAATGTGCTACGCTGCAAAGTGGAAAAGGTTTGTTATCTGTTGTAATAACCAAACAATTGACCCACTAAATACATCTATACAAACAATTATTTATTGCTAGCAGCTATAGTATTCAGGTCTTGCCTACAGCTCCATACGTCTACACCTGTGGCTGCCTATCTTCAAAACAGACAACACTTATCTTTATTTAAAATACCAGTAATTAAAGCTTTTATGGAAGATCTTAAGAGTGATAAAACCAAAAGTTCCACCTGCATGGAACCTGAATATTGTTCTAACAAGACTTATGGGTCCACCGTTTGAACCTTTGCATAACTGTCCCGTCCAGTTTCTCTCCAGGAAGGTTGCTTTCTTAATTAAAGCCACCTCACTGAGACGTGTAAGGGAACTTCAGGCACTATCCTTAGAAGAACCATTCTTTCAGCTTCATAGAGATAGGGTAGTTCTTTGTGACAACCTGAAATTCCTTCCAAAGGTGGTGTCAACTTATATCAACCAATCGGTTGAGCTACCTGTTCTCTTCCCTCAACCAGAATCTGTAGCAAAGGGTGCTCTTAATACATTAGATGTCAAAAGAGCATTAATATATTATATTGACAGAACAAAGAATTTTCGCAAAACAAAGCAAATTAAGGGAAACCTATTTCAACATCTAGTATTTCTAGATTGATTGTTAAATGTATCCAAACATGCAATATTACATTCCACACGCATGGACAGCGCCATACTTACACTTACCTACTTCATTCTCACCCTTTTGCAGTGAGCATTTTTAGCAATGGAGTTGGTGCCCATGATCATTATCACTGAGAGGAGGAGTCACCTTATCTCGTGACTCAAAAAACTTCTTCGAAGAAAAACAACTCACAAACATCCAGCCCCAACACTAGATGGCTGGAGTATGCAAAGTATGTGAATCTACAGCTCTACGTGCTAAGAACAGATGCTTACAGTACCATAATTAATACTGGATCCCGCACACATTAAAGTACCTAATTTAGACTTGATATGGACCAATAAGGTCAATACAACTAATCTTACTCTCACCTAGTCTATAATCATACCACTATTTAATTACATTTGACTTTTTTATTGAACAATAAAAATAGGAGTCATGCTGACCTCATAATCACCCACAGGTCAACCTAGACGCATATGCAATACACTAAATGTATCAAAGCCAGGGTCAAGTTATCAGGTTAATAAAGCTGGATCGGAATTTTCTGATTGGTCACAAGCGGCTGTCAAACTACACTCTCTCCTACAAAGTCCTGAAACTATTTAGACCAGTTTTCTGGTTCACATCTGATCTAATCACTGCCAAACTTCACTTACACTTTCTTGATTACCTTTAACGTAAAGACTATACAAAAGAAAATAAGTTGAAATTTAAATCTGGGATGATGGAGTATAAAAGTGTACTGCTTAACACCTTTAATGCTAGAGGTATTTTCCCAAGGGGCTGCATTTCCTTAAATCCCATTGTTCAAGACGAGCTCAGCTCGTCATGAGCACACGAGCAGTGTACTGCATGACATGGAAGGGGTTAAAAGATCTGCCTACTAATCCAGGAAAATCTCAGAGGCTGCGTTTAAACAGAAGATCTTTAAATAATAAACCCAGGATTTGTATAGCGCTGCAAATCACCTGTGAGGGTCTCAAGGCGCTGAATCGTAGGCACGGAGAGATTAAGTGATTTGACCAGAATCATAGAAAGATGACGCGGAAACAGAGACTCAAACCAGGTTCCCTCCGGCTCCAAAATCAACAGCTTGGGCCATTAAGCTACATCCTCTCCCTCAAATAATGAACAAATTAGCCTCCTCCAAGAGAGTGAAACATCCAAGACTTCAGTGACACCTTGAATGTTTTTTTTTTTTAATAAAATAAGCCGAAGTAATGAGAGCCAGTATCATAAAACATCATGGATCTGCATACCTGGGTAGGAGATAAAACTTTTCAGCACCATCATTCTTTCAACATTGTCAATAAGGGCGGTCTTCCAAAGCTGCTGATAATGGTCAAATCAGGTTAATCAATTGACCCTTGCACACCAGCTGTTATGAGAAACCTAGCAATTGCCAAAGAAGCTCACTTTCTCAAATTATCGCCCTATATCATCTGAAAGAGACACGTTCGTGATAGATTCCTTACCTTAGAATATCCCCAGGCGTCAGACTGGATCCGGAAATTTTTGCGTAGCAATACCCCCTGCGCGTCGGTAGGCGTTGTCCGCGGCTCCGCGTCCGTCGTCGGCGTCGTTGGCGCCGGAATGACGTCGTCGGAGTACTTACACGCCGCCCATGCGCGCTGACGTCAGTTCTGATACACAGCTTCTTTTTTCCGCGCCAGCTAGCGCAGATCCGAAGAAGCTCTACCCCTAGTCATTTTTTGACTAAACTTTTTGATCTTTTTGATCCTTTCTTTCTTGAGTCTTCGACTCTATTGGTGCCAGTAGGGATGCCCGGGTTCAAGCCCTGTTCGAAATGCGACCGACTGGTGTCGGTCACGGACCCCCATCGCCGGTGCCTGAAGTGCTTAGGCCTCCACCACGACGACCGCACCTGCCCCGACTGCCGGGCCCTGACGTCGAAGGCTAGGCGGGAGCGGTCCCGGAAGCGGCTCGAGCTCCGGCAGTTGGCCCCGCGCCATTCCAGGTCCCGGTCCCACGGGAGGTCGACGGACCGGTCGTGGGGTCGGAGTCCCCGCTGCTCCGGGAGTTGACATCGGTCGTCGGGCTCCAAGTCCTCAGGTAAGAGGCATGAGAGGTCGGAGCGGCATCATCGCTCCTCCGACCCACCCCAACGCTCGCACGATGCGGCCGGGGGTTCGGGCGACACCGCCCACGCGGCTCCAAGAGTCACAAGCGTCTCCGCCTGCCCCACACCTTCGGGGCCCTGGGCACGGCGCGACGCCGGAGGAGGTCGAGCGGTACCTCATGGCCATGAGGTCCCTCCCTCCTCAGCCGGGTTCCGCGGCGCCTCCGGGCCCAGTGGTCCCGGCTGGAGGCCCTAGCGGGTCGGGCGCTTCGGCCCCGACGCCGCCGGGTGCTTCGGCCCCGGCACCGCCGGCGACTTCGGTCCCGGCGCCGCAGGACCTCACCGGATCCGGGTCGTCGCCGGTCAACCTCACGACCTCACCGGCGCCGGCCCCGAGGGTGTCGCCCCCGGCGCCCATTGTGGACGCCGTCCCCAATCTTCCCTTCGGTCCGACTCTGGCACTGGAACGGCGCCGTTTGGCGCCGCTTCAGACGGCCTTTGGAGATTTCCATTTCCATGAGGAGGTCCAGTCTGTTGACCCTGAGTTACAGGAGACTGGTGACGGAGGTGATTGGGAGGGGTCTGAGGACCCTCTGACACAGGAGTGTCAGTTTTAAGAGGACTGGACATATGAGCTTGGGGAGGCCAGTGGTATCGACACCTCGCCAGACACTGGATTTGTCTCCCCTCCCACCGTGGCTACGGAGGAGGGGGCTGCTTACAGCGTAGTGTTGATGAGGGCAGCCAAGGCCTTGGGCCTTGAGCTCCCCGTCGCGGCCGTGAGGACTAACCTCCTCACTGAGGTTCTTAAACCGCAGGCAAGCTCCAGTGAGCCTCTGCTGCCGTTTAATGAAGCTTTATGTGACGTTCTGGTGGGCACTTGGTCCAAGCCCGCCACAGGTCCGCCTGTGGATAGGAACGTGGCCAGACGCTACCGCCCGGCTCCGGGCGACCCTTGCTTTTTGTCCACCCATCCCACCCCCGAGAGCCTGGTTATCCAGGCCTCCACTTCCCAGACCGCATTCCTGACGGCCCCGCCCGATCGGGAATCCAAGAGATATGAACAGTTCGGAAAGAAGGTGTTCTCGTCCCTGAGTTTGGGTCTGCGGTCTGTCAATACTGCGTGTCTCTTGGGCCGCTACACCCACACCCTGTGGGACACGGTTGCGGACGTGCTGCCACAATGCCCGGAGGAGGTCCGGGCTAAACTCGCCCAAGCCCTTGTGGAGGGTCGAGATGCGGCACGATACTCTATCCGGTGTGGGCTGGATAACACGGACTCACTGGGCAGGGCGATGGCAACGACGGTGGCGGTTAGACGCCACGCCTGGTTGAGGTCCGCCAATTTTTCAGCCGATGTCCAGGGCACTCTTCTGGACATGCCGTTCGATGGCCGTCGCCTTTTTGGCGACAAGGCAGACCATGCGCTGGAGCGCTTTAAGGACTCCAGGGCTACGGCCAAGTCCTTCGGCCTCTCGGCCACGCGTCAGCAATCAGGTGCCTTTCGCTCCTTTCGTGGCCACGGAAGGGGTGTCTCCACACGTGCTGCCAGCCACACACCGCAGAATGTCCAGCAGCGTGGTGACGGCCGTGGAAACCGCTGTGGCGGCGGTCGGGGTCAGCGGCGAGGCCAGTCCACACCTCCCTCCGCAGCTCCTAACTCAAAACCTTCCGAGTTTTCGGCCCATGTGACGCCTGTGGGAGGCAGGGTTCGCCATCACCACTCCCACTGGCACACTGTCACATCGGACAGGTGGGTGCTGCAAATCGTCCGAAGGGGCTACTCCCTCCCCTTCGAGGCGGCCCCTCCAGCCATGCCACCGCAATTCCACCGCGTGTCGGGGGATCACTTGCAACTTCTGCAAGGGGAAGTCACAGCCCTCTTGGCCAAGGGGGCCATCGAGCGCGTTCCTGGGCCAGAAGTAGGGTGTGGATGTTACTCCTACTACTTTCTGGTGCCCAAGAAGGGCAAAGGGGGCCTGCGCCCTATCTTGGACCTGCGGAACGTCAACGGCTTCCTCCGACAAGAGAAGTTCAAGATGCTGACTTTGGCTCAGGTCTTAGCTGCCCTGGACCCCGGAGACTGGATTGTAGCGTTGGACTTGCAGGACGCTTATTTTCACATCCCCGTCCTGCCGGCCCACCGGCGTTACCTGCGGTTCACGGTAGGCCACGAGCACTTTCAGTTTACCGGGCTCCCCTTCGGCCATACCAGCGCCCCACGGGTGTTCACGAAAGTGATGGCGGTGGTCGCAGCTCATGTGCGCAGGTTAGGGGTGTCAGTCTTCCCCTACCTCGACGACTGGTTGTTGAAGGCGGGCTCGCCCCAGACAGTCGTCAGCCACCTCCAGACCACGGCCGACCTCCTGCACTTGCTGGGGTTCTCTATCAATGTGCCGAAGTCACACCTGTGTCCCTCTCGGAAGCTCCTCTTCATCGGAGCGGTTCTAGACTCTGCGCAGTTTCGGGTTTACCCTCCCGAACAACGGGTTCGGGATATTCAGGCTCTGATTCCAATCTTCCAGCCTTTATCCCGAGTCTTGGTCAGGTTGACGCTGCGGCTTCTGGGACTGATGGCCTCCTGCATCCTTCTGGTGCGTCACGCCCGGTGGCGGATGCGGGCTCTGCAGTGGGACCTGAAATTTCAGTGGGCCCAGCATCAGGGCAACTTGTCCGATCACGTCTTAATCTCGGAGGGCACTGCGAGACAGTTGCAGTGGTGGCTCACGGACCGCGATTGGGTCAGTGGCAGATCCCTCTCCCTTCCCCAACCGGAGCACGAGTTGTGACGGACGCGTCCCTCCAGGGCTGGGGAGGCCACATGGGAGAAGCGGAGATCAGAGGCCTCTGGTCTCCGGCGGAGGCCCGGCTCCACATCAACCTGTTGGAGTTACGGGCGATTCGTCTAGCACTGAAGGCATTCCTCCCCTCTGTCCGGGGGAGTGTAGTGCAGGTGTTCACAGACAACACCACCGCCATGTGGTACTGCAACAAACAGGGCGGGGTGGGGTCGTGGACCCTATGCCAGGAGGCTCTGCGCCTCTGGCAGTGGCTGGAACGTCAGGGCGTGACCCTGGTGGTTCAACACCTGGCAGGTTCTCTGAATGCCAGGGCGGACGAACTCAGCCGTCGGTGCAGGATGGATCACGAATGGCGTCTGAGCTCGGACGTGGCGCAAGGTCTCTTTCAGCAGTGGGGAGAGCCTTGGTTAGATCTATTCGCCACCGAAGAGAACGCGCAATGTCATCAGTTCTGCGCGTTGGAATTTCCAAGGCGGCACTCGCTCGGAGACGCTTTTCGTCGCGAGTGGAGTTGCATGCTGTTGTACGCCTTTCCGCCTATACCACTTCTGCCCAGAGTGCTGAAGAAGATCAGGCGCGACCGGGCCCAGGTTATCCTTGTGGCTCCGGACTGGGCACGAAGATACTGGTATCCCGAGCTACTCAGCATGTCAGTCGATTCCCCCGATTTGTCTGCCTCTTCGGGAGGACCTTCTGTCGCAGCAGCAGGGGACGGTCCTCCACCCGAACCTGTCCAGTCTCCACCTACAAGCTTGGAGATTGAGCGGCGACAGTTGAGGCCATTTGACTTGCCTCCCGAAGTCTGTAATGTCATTCTGGCAGCCAGGCGTCCCTCCATAAAGTCGGTATACGCCTGCAGGTGGAACAGATTTGTGGCATGGTGCACAGCAAAGGCTATGGATCCACTCTCTGCCCCCCTTTCTGAGGTTCTCCTCTTTCTTGTTTCTCTTGCCCAGCAGGGCTCTGCTCTGGGCACTGTCAAGGGCTACCTTTCTGCCTTCTTAAGGCTACCTGATTAGCCTTCTCTGTTCAAGTCCCCTATTGTAAATAGATTTCTTAAAGGCATCACACACATGTTCCCTCCTGTTCCCTTCGTGATGCCCCAGTGGGACTTGAACCTTGTTCTTACTTTCCTGATGTGCGCTCCCTTTGAGCCACTTCACAACTGTCCTCTTCACCTTCTGACTCTGAAGACTGCTTTCCTGGTTGCCATCACCTCTGCCAGGAGAGTGAGTGAGCTCCAGGCCCTTTCTTGTACTCCACCTTTCCTTTCTGTCCATCCGGACAAAGTGGTGTTGCGTACTAAGCCATCTTTCCTGCCCAAGTTGTCTCAGCCTTCCACATCGGGCAGTCCATCAAGTTGCCTACCTTCTTTCCGCCTCCGCATCCCTCTAAAGAGGAAGAGCGGCTCCACCGTCTGGACCCAAAACGTGCGCTCTCATTTTACTTGGATCGCACACGCCAGTTCCGGGTGGATGACCAACTCTTTGTTGGTTACGTGGGCGCTAAGAAGGGGAAAGCGGTGCACAAGCGGTCCATCTCCTGGTGGATCATCCTGTGTATCCAGGCATGTTACTCCATGGCTAAGAAGGAGCCCCTGTTGGATTGAGGGCTCATTCCACTCGGGCCACGGCGACTACTACTGCCCTGGGCCGGGGAGTGCCCTTGCAGGACATTTGCCAAGCAGCTACGTGGGCCTCGCTGCACACGTTTGCAAGACACTACTACCTGGACAGTCAAGTCCGGAGGGATGGCTTCTTTGGCCGTTCCGTCCTCCAGGACTTTCTGGTGTGATTATTGGTTCGCAGACCCACCACCGGGGTTGGTATTGCTGGGGTATCTATTCTAAGGTAAGGAATCGATCACTAACGTGTCTCTTTCAGATGCACAAGTTACTACTTGTGTAACGATATATCTGTAAGAGACATTAGTTAGTGATAGATTCCTTACCGACCCACCCATCCTCCCCGTTCTGCCAACCGATATCTAGGGTTAAGGTCATCCCCTTTCAGGGCCCTAGTTTCTTGGCACCAGTGTTGGTTCTATCATGGCTCTGCGTATCTGGCGCGGAAAAGCTGTGTATCAGAACTGACGTCAGCGCGCATGGGCGGCGTCTAAGTACTCTGACGACGTCATTCCGGCGCTAACGACGACGGACATGGAGCCGCGGACGACGCCTACCGACGCGCAGGGGTATTGTACGCAAAAATTTCCGGATCCAGTCTGACGCTTGGGGATATTCTAAGGTAAGGAATCTATCACTAACTAATGTCTCTTACAGATATATCGTTACACAAGTAGTAACTTGTGCTTTGCTACAATATTAAGCAGAAATTCTGGAGACGCATGTAGCTCAAGAATTGCGGGACCCTCTGCAAAAATTGAAATATCTTGGCCCACTGCTAGCAGGTTTTCGCCCTGGCCACAGGATAGGATCAGTGATAAAGGCCTGCAATGAATGATCAATGTCTTGATGGGGATAGTAGAGAGTTTTCTTGTGCTATTTGGACGTATCTGTAGCATTTACCATGGTTGACCATAAGATGTTGGTCGTTCGACTGCAGGCAGCATGGTTTAAGGGCTGTGCATTGAGCCTTTCTCCAAACCTTGGCCAGGCAGTCTTACTTGCACAATTTGTAGCAACATCCTCTACTGTAACCTGTGGAGTCCCTCCTGGATCTTCCTTTCCTCCTCACCTGGTGAGTGTGTATTCTAGACACCCAACAAAAAAATCTAGTGCCCAGGGGCTATAGATTGTATAACTAGATGATTGATTTTCCAGCCTCTTCTCTGCTTAGATAATCCCATGAATACACACCAGGAGTTCTAAAGCTCTATGAGCGCAACCTGAGTGCAGATCAGAGTATAATTTTGAATAACAAAATTGACCTCTGCAATAGCTGCTACTGGTCTTCGAAGATGGGAGATCCCCCTCTGCCAAAGACATCTGCGTTGTTGATAGCAAATTGAACCTGTCATCCCAGATTGGTGCAGTTGTCTCCAAATGCTTACATTTGCTAACGACGATTGGGAAATTATCCAATATTCTTCTTGTCAAAGCCTGGTAAACTGTAATTTTGGGCACTGTTGTCCCGGTTGGACTGTGCAAATCTATCCTCACAGGCCTCCCTAATAATACATTCCACGGGCTTTAAGCAACTCCATTGGCAGAGGATACTTTTTAAGATCTGCTGCACCTCCTTCAAAGCAACCAAGGCCATGGCTCCCTTTTTTTTTTTTTGCCAAGATAGTTATGAAACACATGTCTTCTTATATCTTAAGATAACCGAGTCCCAATATTTTAAGAATTCCTAGAATCTGATAGAGACATGTAGCCATGTAGCAGCAGATGCTGTCATGCAGTTCCTAGGAATCCCCTGGACCTGCACATTATGGATGACCTAAACTGAGGGCTTGGTGTCCTAACCACTTCCGGACACCCCCACAGGATAGGTCAGCCGTTATACCAGCTAGCTCTACAGTGCCACTACCACCCCCTGTATCTTAGTGATGTAGGTAGTCTCTGGCAGCCACTGAACATGACAACCCAGATTACTCGGGGATCGTAGAAAACAGTACAGTACTTTCCGCTCAGTCACTCGTGCTTACTTACTCTCAGAAAATACACAGGATGGCTAATAGGATGTTTCAATAAGTGTTTATTGATCCAGCGTCAGCCTTGTGTAAAACATATTTGCTGCGACTATCTGGAGACAAGCATACGAAAGAGATTGCAAGTACCAATATAGTAAATAGTAGATACATTTCTACCTTAGTGCTAACATGAACATAAGCAGTTTAGATGAAGACACTAGCACTTGCATATTCCTAATATGCACTCCTAAGTAATTCGCCTAAGTGTACCTAACCTTGATCTGTATGTGTAGCTTTTTTTCCTAAATGAACAGTTGTTCCTCTTGGATAGGTGATGTCTTCTTCCGTTGATCAGTTTTAAAAAAAAAAATCTTCACTCCTACTTTTGCAACGTTTTTGTTTCTAGGGTACTATATATTTTTTCTTTCCTTGGATTCTTTAGCCAGGTCCTGCTCCGTCTGATACACCTCACCATTAGATGTTCATACTGGCTAACTGTTTTAGGTCTTCCGGTGTTGGCCCCTATTTCACCTTGACCTTCTTGTAGGTCAATGTTGTGATCTTGTTTTTCTCTATACTAGCAAGGTTTCTCATACCTGCTCTTCTCCAAGCTGATAATATCAGCAGCCTGATTGTGGATTAGTCAGTTAGCGTTGTTTTCGATGCTTCGGCAGTCATTATTTTTCTTAAATGTGTTATGTCCTCCACTCCCTATATTCTCTCTGTTGGGTTCTCGGCTCGATTTTGGTGTGTGTTTGTGTATGTATGTGTATGCATATGCATGTGTGTGTGTGTGTGTGTGTGTGTGTATATATGTGTGTATATATATATATATATATATATTTGGAGACTTGTTTTTCTACATGTTACGGAGGCGGGCTGTCCCCGTTACGGTACCCGCTCGCTTTTCAAGTGGCCTCGCTACAACAGCTTTCTTTGTTTTTGTTCCAAGGAGGAAATTTTGCGAGGCCCCCTGAACCGAAAGAAACAACCACGACCGGTATTGGAGGAAGACGCGCTAGTGGCTGATCGGATTGGTGAGCTACGGCGGGTGTCGTCCAGTCATAGATGTGGTGTCATTCCGGGATTTTCAGGTAGCGAGCTCAAGGCTTTAAGCAGTCAGAAGACCGATATCGGCGTCAGCCCTCGGTGAACCATATCGTATACTCCTCGCTTTGTCACCATGTCAGCCAGTTTGGAGAGAGAGCGTGAAGACGCGGCAGAGGCGCTGTTTAACAATGTGCAGAGAAACGCCTCAACTGCCAGTGCGGCGACATCCGGTAATCAGCCTAGTAGTGTGCAACAAAATGCTAAACAATTATTGAAGACTGTAGAGAAGAAGACCAAGTCAGAAATCACCAAGTGGTGGGAACATAAATCGCTCACTAAGTACGTGGAAGTAGGCAGAATTCCGCGTGGCTTGCGAATTATGTTGGCGCCGAGTTTTGAAAATCCCAACCCGGCTATGCTGAAGAAATGGGGGGAACTGAACCTCGACGCCTCAATGAATTTGGTGAAAGTCCTAATTGAATATGCCGTGATAGATAGGGATATATTATTGGAGGATATTAAAAGCCTTAATGAGCAGCTGGATGCCATTGCCGACCCTGAAACAAAACTTCTGATAACGGCCATGCGTAAGGAAATTAGTGAGCGGCTGCGCAAGCATGAAGAGCGCATTAAAGTAAGAAAAATCCACAAGTTTGCGAGGGATTTGAATGACTACACAACCGGGCAAATATATACATTCTCCCGTAAGTTTGACAAGGCGCGACAATCCAAACTTACTAAGCAAACGCCAAGGTTTGACGGAGTGGCCACTGCAAACCGAGTGGATGAGCAGAGTGAGAACTCTGATGCAGACTCAATTTCTTTAGCCAGTACATCGAGCACTTCACTAGTGGATTGCACTGGGGTGGAAGGGAGCAACCCAGGTAGAATCCTCAATCTCGCAGAGGAGATTGATTTTTTAGTGGAGGACCGTCTACAAACACTGCGACCCAGGACGCGGAGGAATCAAAACGCAGGAGGCGCAACGCCAAACGTCACGCAAGGCGAAAAAAACGAAAAGCAACAGCAGCAGCCACAAAAGAAAAAGAGGCAATGGTACAACAAAAAGAAATACTGAAAGACTGTACTGTTACTAATCTTACTAATATGACCTTATCAGCGGCAGAAGAACAACTTTTAAGCTTAGGACTAAACTTTTGTCCTGAAAGTTCATTCAACTATACAAACACCAGAGCGGATGTTTTTAAGTTCATTCGCAAATTGAAGTTGAAAAAATTCTTTGCCTCAAAACCAGCAAGCAAAGACAAAGGCAAAACCACCAAACAAGTGACGATATCTGGAAACAGTATTCCTCCACCAGCGGCACGAGATGCGAGACTGCTTCTGACACTGTGCAACTTGGAGAATCCCACCAACAATGACGATGAGGTCCCATCCACACAACGTGAGCTTTATAATGTGGACATCTGCCAAAAGGGATCAGGAATCAGCCCATTTAAGCCGGTAAGCACGTTTTTGCCTGTAATGCCAAAAGATGCGGTAGACATTTACCATGATTGTGTCATTGAAGATCTTAAGAAATTAAACCGCAGAGTGCAGGCTCAAACGCATATGAACAAGGCTAAGGTCAATCAATATAACATGTTAATGAAAAAGTTGAGTCAGAATCATGAAGTGATCATCAATAAATCAGACAAAGGTGGCAATATTGTGCTCTGGAATAAAGAAGAATACATTGTAGAAGCCATGAGACAATTAAATGACACCTCTTGTTATGACAGATCGAATGGAATGGCATATAAGCGAGCCAAAGATGAGGTGAAAAAGATGCTAATGTCATTTAAAAGGAATAATTTGATCTCACAAACTGAATATGATTTTCTGAATGTTGAACACCCAGTGATACCCATACTATATCTGATTCCCAAAATACACAAGCAGAAAGTTCCAGTACCTGGCCGTCCAATCATTGCGGCCATTAACAGTGTAGGAGAGAACATTTCCAGTTACATTGATTTTTTCTTGCAAGACATTGTGAAAAGCTTACCAAGCTATATAAAGGATACAGGGGACTTTTTGAGAAAATTAACCTCCATTGTGTGGCAAGAGAACTGGTGTATTATAACTTTGGATATAGAGTCGTTATATACGTCTATTGATCACTCCAAAGGGTTAGAGGCAATCAAACATTATCTTGGTCTTCGATCATGTGAATACTACGCTCACAACAAAATGCTGTGTGACTTGATACACTGGTGCCTGCATAATAATTATTTCATGTTTGCTAAGGGCATATGGAGACAGGTACGGGGTGTGGCGATGGGGTCGTGCTTCTCTCCCAGCTACGCGTGTTTACACGTGGGCTGGTGGGAGGAGCGCGGCCTCACTGCCACACCAGGATTTGAGCATGTGCGATACTGGAAACGGTTTATAGATGATGTGTTTTGTGTGTGGGAGGGGGATGAGGCAAGTGCGCAAGTTTTTGTTGATGCTCTCAACAGGAATCAGGAAAATCTTTTCTTCACCTCCAACATTAGTAAGGTACAGGCAGATTTTTTAGATGTTCATCTAATGATTGAAAACAACTCTGTAACTACCTCCCTTTTCCGTAAACCGACAGCTGGCAACAGCATATTACACGCCAGTAGTAACCATCCGCAACATGTGATTAATAATGTCCCATATGGAGAATTGGTGCGTGTCAAACGTATAAGTAGTACCCCTGAGATATTCGAACGAGAAGCCAAAAACACCATAGACAGGCTACGAGTCAGGGGTTACAGTGATAGGGTTCTGAATAGTGCCCTACAAAGAAGCCGTGACAAACCCAGGGAATCTTTATTGAGACCTGAAACATCAAAACCTACTTCAGAAGATAGTACCCCTCGCCTGATTCTGACCTATAGCAAGCAGGAAAAACAAATTAGGTCCATTGTTAGGAAACATTGGCCAATTTTGATGACTGATGGTTTTTATAGTGAAGTATTACAAAATTCACCCACGATAACCTATAAAAAATCTCAAAGTATGCACAACAGCCTAGTGAAAAGTAGCCCAGAATCAGGTGGTGGCAGCACCTGGCTCAAGTATAAAGGGTTTTTCAAATGTTCCACATGTAGGGCGTGCAAGTTTGGTGTGAACACCACTCATTATAGCACACCATTCTGTCCAATTAGGAAGGCCATTCGAGGTAACTTTAACTGTCATAGCGAGTTCGCTATATACGTCCTGACGTGCACCTGTGGGCTGCGGTATGTGGGCAGCACTAAGCTGCAGGTGCATGTCAGGATATTGCAACATCTGCGTGCTATAGTGAATAATGACAGTGCGTACCCAGTGGCGCGCCACTTCAAGTCAACGCATAACAATGATTTGTCTCAGTTGACTTACTTTGTTATTGATGTGGTGGCTCCTCTCAGTCGGGGAGGTGACAGAGAGGGACTCCTAAGAAGAAAAGAGACAGAATACATAGTGGAGCTGGATTGTAAATACCCAAATGGGCTTAACACAACTGAAGATTTGCATCATCTTCTTTAAGTAAGCACATTATGTATGTTGTGTTGCGTAGCACATGAGTAACAATCTTCATAAATTCAATTCTGATTAGGATTCTTGTTTTCTTTATTTTTAAAGGGTCTACAAGGATTCTGAAATACAATGCGTAAGATGAGAAAGATTGTAGCATTGAGTTGTACCCATTAGGAAACAAGCGTGTGAATTACAGCTTCCACGACGTTGAACTGATTACAAGCAAATAATCCTATGAGAAAAAAACTCTCTCCTAACAAGAAACTGTATAAATTTTGAAAAAATGCACATTTTATGAAATTTACCAAACACAAAGATTTTTTTTGTACTTTGTTGTTTTTTTAATCATTTCACATTGACTTATGTATGTATTGCCACTTAGGGTTATAGTAATGACTAGAGGGGAACTGTGAATATAATGAATATGGTGTTCTCAGATACCGACCTTTTGGACCGGCAGCAAACTCCAGTTCAGTAGTTTTTTTATGTAGTAATATCTAATTGTATATATCTGTAGATAGTGTATATGGTTATATGGGAATTTAATATGGGTTGGTATGTATATGTGTACAGTGTATATATATGTATATACATATATTCATATTTATATTTATATGTATTTTTATATATGGTAGATAATGTTTGTGAATTTGGAGTAGTGTTTTTCGGATTAATTAGTCAAGGAGGTGTATTGCCAAGCCTTGTATGATGGATTTCACAAGGAGCAATCTATGAGAACAGTGTAATATGTTGCATTCATGCAGTTATATATATATATAATTTGTTCATTCCCTTTCCCCTGTCATTAAGTTTGTGGATGGTGGGTGCGGTGAAGTATTTCACTTATGTTCATGCACCATGTGACTCACTTTGGAGGTGGAGCACTGCAAAGAAAAAAATGTATTTAAATGTGTGCTGACCAGGTGCACGGTGTGTGATCAAGAGCACGTGTTGCTCGAAACGCGTTACCTGAGAGGAGATTAAAACCTACCTTACTGCAGCCTGGGGTCCGTGTCTTCTATTGCAGGAGTGTTTGCAGTATTTGGAGACTTGTTTTTCTATATATATATATATATATATATATATAATATAATATATATATATATAATATATATATAATATATTTCAAGGAAGATTTATATCACTTCCTATGACAATCAGGACGAGTACCACACTGATGTGATCACTCTGGTACATGTCATCTATTGAGGTGTGATAGGGATTCCATCTAGGGTCAGTTAGGCCTCCCTGTAGTATGTACATTTTTAAATAATTAATTTTAACTTCGCCGACGTTTTTTTATTATTAAGTTTAGCACTTGCACTTTATATACTAATACTTTTCTGGTCAAGTCCAGTATACAATACTTCATTAGCGACAGCTGGGCAAAAGAATGTTTTACTCTATGGTAGAGATACAGCAAGTGTAAAGAAGATATCCGTGTTTTAGTGGTTGAAAATGTATTCTTATGAGACGTGATTTTAGGGTGTTATTGGACCCATTTTGTCCTATATTTATTCTATCTTTTGAGTATAATTGCATTTTTGCACAAGGGTTAATGTTTACATGACGTTGCAGTACTTGCACTTATTTATTATAAGCATTTATGCAGTAAAAACATCTGGGAAGCAAATTTTAATGTAATTTCCCCCTCGATAGGGAAATGTATAGATATTATCGTTGTACTGTAGTTTATGTTTACATAATATTTTGCGATATTTGCACATGACCATTATTAGCATTCAAGCAGGAATAAGTGGGGATAAATGTTCAGTGTTTCACAGTAGTTATATGTTTACTCTAGTGTGGAGGCGCAATTTGTATAAAACATCTTATCAGACTGACCGTAATAGATTTGGTCAGTAGATAGTAAGATACATAGAAGAATATGTAGTATTAATGAAATGAGCCGCAGACTAACTTCTGTGTACCATAACGATCTCTACTTCTCAATTGATAGTTATTCTGAGGCCGCCAACAACACAAAAAATATTATCTATTGTTAAATTATCTTTGGTAATTTTTTGTTTGATAGAAACAAAGTGAATGAGATTAATATGCATTCATTTTAGAAAACAGACTGACCAGAGTTAACACATTCAATTGTATAGTATTTTTTTCTATGTTATATGATCACGTGGTTGGCACAATGCATATTTAAAAATATGGCAAGCTTTACCTGGCTATCTGGGAGCAAGGACGTTCCAGCCCGAAACGCGTCAGATTTGAAGCGCTAAGTAAAAACGACAACAATGCCTAATTCTGGGAGGATTCATGTGGTCTCTGTTCGCCACACGTACTGCGGAAGTGCGGAGATTTCCAGTGTGTATATATATTTGCCCCAGTATTGGAACTTTTATAGATTCCCATGTTTTTGTATCAATCCCCGTCGTCTGAATGGGAGTCTCGGTAACCAAAAATAACATAGCAGTAGGTACAACAGAGAAAGAAAAGGCCTAGGCCTCATTCCCTTTTGTAGCATATCCGCCTCTTTTTGTAAAAGAGACCAAACTAATCATCAGCCAATCAGAAGAGCCTTACCCCTTAGAACCCTCCTGAATGAACCTCATAGCCTCAGATGTTCTACTGCACTTTGTGCTTAGGGAGTCTCCTTTGAGCTCTGCTCAACCTCAACTCTTCAAGTGTTTTCTTCAGGATTTCTCTTCAGAATTGTTGGCTGTCCCTTCCAGGATGTCTGATAAGGAGAAGGCCCTTTTCAAGCCATGCTCCACCTGTGGCAAGAAAAGATTGTTGAGGATAGGCATAAAGATTGTATATATTGCCTATATCCCGATCATAAGGCTGCGGACTGCCGCACCTTTTCTACCAAGACCCTCCGGGACCGTGAGGGTAGGCTTCTTACCTGGCTCCAGAAGTTGAAGTCCAGAAAAGACACAGTCTCCAGTGACAGTGAAGACTCTTCTTCAGCCTCATCTTCAAGAAGGTCAGTCAAAAGGGGTAGGGTTTCCCCTTCACCTTCTGTGGAGCGCCCATCTAATGCCACAAAAAAGACCCCCAGAGAATCTGAGAGCCAAGGTCCGGTCGAATCTTCTCACCACAGTGAGAAGGAGGGAGGGACCATCTACACCTTCTTCTGGGACGAAGACTGCTCCAGCCTTCAAGAAACCATCTTCTCAGTCTTCTGAGAAGTCTGACAAGAGTCCCAAGTCATCGACGACGCAGCTGAAGGCTTGTCGACGAAGGCGTTGAAGCCCAAAGTTAAAGTGGTGCCGTGGACGGGCTCGTCGACGGTACGATCGACATCGATGGGATCGTTGGCTTTGACGGGGTCGTCGACAATAGTGACAGCGACGTCGACGAGGATGTCGACGACGGCATCGACGACAGTATTGTCGTCGAGTGCTTCGGCAGCAGGAGCGTCGACTGTCTCGTCGTCGACTGCGTCGACGACGCCCATCTCATCGTCGACGGCATTACCAGGAACAACTCCATCGTCGACGGGATTGTCGACGATATTGTCGTCGACGGAAAAAATCACTATTTCCATGAGACGGATTACACCTGACAATGCGTCCCCGAGGAGAGTTACCCCCATTCCTCCAGCTCTGCTGTTAGAAGAGGATGATGATGACTCGGATGACTCGGATCAGGACTCGGATCAGGACTCGTATGGATATGCAAACAGTCCTTCCCAGCTCCTAGTAAAATATCAGGAGACGGATTCCGAAGGAGAGTACCTGCAGGAATGTGGGTATCAATATTCTGCTCAGCCACAGGAGTATACGAGGCAAGAGATGGTGTCTGTACCATCTTCGCTCTTGCAGGATCTCCTACACATGCTGCTGGATTACAAATCCAGATGTTCACAGCCTGCTGCTATTCCGACTACGCAAGCCCTGCCGGTCCTTACGACCTCTGCACTGGTTTCTCCAGAGTTGCCGGCCCAGGTGATGTCTCAGCCGCAAACGCCAGTTCCACAGGTACCTTCAATATCACTGGACACTCACGATGATTCCTCGGATGAAGATCAAAACTTGGATGGCTGACCTAATCAAGGCGTAGAATGGGACGAGTATGTCATCCCAGACCCAGCTTCACCATGTCCGGATCCGGTGGACTCCCCTCCGGTGGATATCGGGGGGGGGAGGGGGGTTCCATAAGTTGGAGAGGGCCTCTAGCAGATTCAAGCTACCAATGCCTTCTGTGGCCACCGAGTGTTTTTTATATGACTTTAAAGAGCCTTATAAGAAGGTTACTAGATCTATCCCCATTGTTCAGCATGTTTGGGAGGAAGGCGTTAAAGCAATGAAGAACCCGGCTACAGTGGTCCCTGTACTACCGCGCCTCGAAAAGAAATACAAGGCTCCTGAGGACGGTCACCCAAAACCGGACTCGGTGAATTCACAGGCTGCACAGAGGAAGTCACGAAACCCATCAGCTCCTTTAACAACTCCTCCAGATAAGGAAGGCAGGAGGTTAGACAACGCTGGGAAGAGATTTTCTTCTATGGCTAGTCTTTTGGTGCGGGCAACAAATGCTTGGCAATATTGGGCAGATATGATCGCCAACTATGGTCTGACATTTCGCCCCATCTAGATCAACTGCCTCAGGAGTCAAAAGGCGATGCAAGGAATATTTTACAGGAGGGGGAGGCAACGCCAATGGAGATTATTGATTGTGCCATGGACATCTCAACAACTGCCTTTCGATCGCTAGCTGGTGCTGCAGTTCTTCGTCGCCAGGGATGGCTCAGGGCGACATGGTTCAGACCTGAAATCCAGAATAAAATCTTGGATCTACCTTTTGATGGAGAGGCGTTGCTCGGGAAACAGATCGATGACACTCTCCAGGATATCAAGAAGGATACTGCCGGCGAGGTCTCTGGGTACACTGCAGTACCGAAAAGCTCCTTTCAGAGGTGCCAGAGGTAAGAGTACCACGTACAGAGGCTCTTACCAGCAGCAACGATACTCATCGTACGGATTGGGCTCACAACAATACCGCCAGCCTTATCAACAAAGGCAAAGCCAGTCCTCAAATTTCTCTCGATCGAATAATAGAGGAAAACAAAATCGTCAAGGACGGGGTTCGTCCAAGAGGCAATAGCGGCATCCTGGCTCTTCCTGCTGTGCCCAACTCCACAAGATCATCGGTAGAAGGCAGGGTATCTCAATACCTTCAGAATTGGTCCAAGATAACATCAGACCGTTGGGTGCTAAACATCATTCGAAAGGGCCATACTTTGGAATTCACACAAATCCCACCATCCAAGCCCCCGGCCGCCATCCCATCAAAACATCTGCGTCTCCTACGGCTCGAGGTTCATCAGATGCTCCTGAAAGGTGCTATAGAGCCGGTCCCCTCCTCTCAAAGAGCGAAAGATTCTATTCCAGGTTCTTCCTGGTGAAGAAGACGCTAGAGAGATGGCGCCCCATTTTAGATCTCAGGGAGCTCAACACCTATCTCATTTCCCTATCCTTCCGGATGGTCTCCCTTCAAGACCTACTACGTCTCATCAATCCAGGGGATTTCATGGCCACGCTCTATCTCGAAGATGCGTATTTTCACATACATATTCACCCTGCACACAGAAGGTTTCTACTGTTTACAGTAGCCAAGAGCCACTTTCAATTTAGGGTTTTACCCTTTGGACTTCGCTCGGCTCCAAGAATCTTCACCAAGGTGCTGGCACCGGTGGCGGCGTTTCTTTGGAGGAATCACTTTCAAGTCTTCCCTTATCTAGACGACTGGTTGCTGAAGGCTCCGTCCAGGGAGGCTGCGAGGGAGGCAGTCAATGCATGTACAAACCTTTTCCAGAATCTGGGCCTTGCTCTCAACCAGGAGAAGTCATCTCTGGTTCCTTCCAGGACTGCACGTTTCCTGGGGGCCATCTTGGACTCAAATCTCTGCAAAGCTTTCCCAACCTTAGAAAGGCATGAAAAACTGCGTACAATGCCTCTGGCCTTAAGAAAAAGAGGGTATCTTTCAGTACGCCGTTACAAATCCCTTCTGGGAGTGATCTCCTTCTGCATTCCTCTGATTCCTTACTGCAGATTGAGGATGCGTCGTCTTCAGGAGCAGTTCGACATTCAGTGGCAGCAGATTCACGGTTCGTTCGACGACAAGGTGACATCACCTCAGCAATGAAAAAAGCTGCCTTGTGGTGGACGAAGCAAGAAAACTTATCCCAACGTCTATCCTTCGTAAGCGATCCGTCTCTTCAGGTTGTAACGACTGATGAGTCATTGGACGGGTGGGGGGGCAGTACTGCAGGACCTTCATATCAGTGGGCATTGGTCTCCTCAGCACCGTCTTCTTCACATCAATCTCCTAGAACTCAGGCGATCAAGCTGGCTCTTCAAGCATTTCTCCCTCGCCTGAGAGGTTCAAAGGTTCTTATCCGGACGGACAACGCCACGGCCATGCATTACATAAACAAAGAAGGAACAACCAGGTCTCTCCTGTTGTCTCAGGAAATCTGGGAATGGGCTCACGATATTTTGCTGCAAACCGAACATCTACCAGGGATCCTAAACGAGCATGCCGACAAACTAAGCAGACTATCCTCAGTCAGTCATGAGTGGGAACTCAACCAAATGGTTCTGGACAAGGTTTTCCGACAATGGGGCAAGCCCTCAATAGATCTGTTTGCCATTCCGACCAACAAGAAATGCCGGTCTTATGCGACCAGGCTTCACCATCGAGGATCATTGGGGAGTGCGCTTTCGATAGCCTGGTCAGGGACATTTGTTTACGCCTTTCCCCCATTCCAATGATACCGAGACTTATCAGAAAGATCAAGGTGGAGCCATGCAAGATGATATTGATAGCTCCGGCTTGGCTGAGGCAGTTCTGGTTCATGGAACTCCATCTGTTGTCGCTGGACCCTCCTCTTCCCTTGTGAGCCATTCCGGACCTTCTCACGATGTCCGAGGGGCAGATTTGGCATCCGGATCCAGCTTCATTGCACCTGACAGCATGGCTCCTGAGCAGCGAGAATTCATGAACCTTCCCATCTCACATGAAATAAGACCGGTTCTCTCCCAGGCTAGAGCTCCTACAAATAAAACTTACCGTTTGAAATGGAAAAGATTTTGCATTTGGTGCAGTAAAGAAGGCGTTGATCCTTTTTCTTCTCGACCTAATCAACTTCTGCCTTATCTTTTGTCCTTAGCTAAAACAGGACTGGCGCATTAATCCTTAAAGGTACATTTAGCTGCAATTTCTAGATACAGGCGTTCAGCATCTGGACCTTCTCTCTGGTCTTCAAGAATAATTAAACAATTTCTCAAGGGATTGTTTCGAGTTTATCACCCGGTGAGGCCTCCGACTCCTACTTGGCAATTGAACTTGGTTCTCATGCAACTCATGAAGAACCCTTTTGAACCTATACATCGAACGGATATGAAATTCCTTTCATGGAAGTTAGCTCTCCTTCTTGCCCTCACTTCTGCAAGACGCATTGGGGAGCTACAGGCTCTCACGATTCAGGGGCCGTTTCTCCAATTCAAGAGGAGTACTGTAATCTTACGAACTAATCCAAGGTTCATACCTAAGGTACCTTCGGATTTTCACCTGAATGAGCCAGTAATTCTTAAATCTTTCTTTCCTCATTTTCCACACCAGCAGAAAGGTCACTGCATTCTCTGGACGTGCAAAGGTGCTTGAAATTTTATTTGGATCGCACCAAGGAATTTCGTAAATCCACGCAACTTCTTATTGTTTTGGTGGTCCTCGCAAGGGCCTCCCTCTTTCTTTCAAAACAAAGTATTGCGAGATGGATCTCCAGTGCCATTCTCTATTGCCACTCAACAGCGGGTAAGCCGCTGACCAGCAGAGTTAGAGCACATTCCACAAGATCTGTGGCTTCTTCGTCCGCTCTCTTCGCGGGAGTACACATCAGAGACATTTGCAGGGCTGCAACATGGAGCAGCGTGCACACCTTTACGAAGCATTACTGCTTGGAATCCTTGACGCAAGATGACACGGCGGTGGGCCAGGCAGTCCTGAGGAACCTCTTCCACTGATTGGTGAGCTTTCCTTTTCTGCGCATTTTGTATCTTTGGATTACTGATGGCTTTTGCAATGTATGTTTATGCCACAAAATGTGCTGTATTGCTTACTGTTTGCTACTCTGATACAAAAGCATGGGAATCTATGAAAGTTCCAATACTGGGGCAAGAAAACAAGTTACTTACCTG